>NC_044322.1:185016516-185670493 GCF_007399415.2 Gopherus evgoodei
TGCAGTGGAAGAAATAAGGCTGTCATCCCTAGAAAGGTGCAGGAGAGGGTTACAGAAAGTTTAATAGAGATCTCTGAAGAGGACAAAAGGACATCCCTATTCAGACAAAGTACTCCACATGGCTCTTACTACCTAGCCGAACAAACAAAAGAATTTCAAAGAGGATGCTGACTATCTCCTCTGTTTCTTCTACTTGTATCTGAGCATAGGATACTGATCTGATGTGTATTGTATAGTTGGACTGTCATACTATGTTTTGGAATGTAGTCTCAAACATTTTACTATCGAACATGATACCAGTAATCAATCAAAAGTCAATGTCTTTGTTCTCTAACATTGTGGATGGATGGGTGCCATTTTTGAATAGTAAAGAAGGGTGGCAGCGGGGGAAGGAGGGGAGGGAAGGAGGCAGATGAGGTTTTGGGTACCAAAAAAAGGGGAAACATTACTATAGAAATAATTCCTATACAAACTTACCCAAGCTTCATCTCCTTCATCTATGGGCTCATATGCATTTGCCTGGCAAGACAGATTTGATTCTGGAGGAGCTTCAAATAGCTCCTGGCATGATTTAAGTTCCCTGCCATGTCATGTTGTCTCTCTCTGTCACACACACACCTCTCTCATATTTGAGGTCTCTGTCTTGGGGTCCTGCAGAGCATCCACAGTCATATGCAGGGTGCTGGTTGGATCCCCACTGAGTGTGGCATCCAGTTTGTCATAAAAGCAGCAGATCTGTGGGGCAACACCAGATTTCTTCCTGCTCTCCCTCATCTTCTGGTGGGCACGGTATAGTTCCTTTCCTTTCATGCGCACTGCTGTTCATCCCTTTTCTGCTGCAGCATCCTTCATGCACTCTGCTCATAGAATATGTTTCCATGTCTGTTCCTTAGCTGTTTCTGGACAGTCTCTTCCTCCCACAAACCAAGGAGATCCACTACTTCTCACTAGCTCCAGGAAGAAGTGCCACTGGTGGTTTTCTGTGTTTGTGGAACTGGCATAATGAGACACAAACAACAAAAGTGAGCTGGTAGGTGTGCTTGCCAAGGTGGACAATCAGGAAGAAGCATATTAAAAACACAGGGGGAAGGGGATCCTTGGGCAGCGGAGTTTCAAATTGTGACCAGAGCAGCCACTATCACTGGGACAGGGGAATTGTGGGACAGCTGCTAGAGGACTGTTAGGGTCGACACAGGTCATGCAGTGTCTACATTCACACTGCGTCAACCAAAGTAGGTTGATTATGTCTCTGTTTCATTGTTGTGCAGGCCAGGTCTTAGGATCTGATGCAACTCCCAGTGAAATGAATGGAAAGATGCCCACTGAATTCTGTAGGACTCAGATTGGGCCCTTAGTAAAGTTAGCATATTTCTTCTAGAAATCAATTAAACAAAATAAACATGGAACCTGATAATGTCATTTTAAGTCACTTTTTGTGGTGGGAGAATACTTTATGAATCTGATTATAGACTTGCTTTTATGGCTAAAATCAAGTCTATACAGTAGGTATAATATGACATGGTCTCTTTCAGTGAATATATCATGTACTCATGGGAAATGGAATTAACAATATAATAGATTTTTTCTATCTTCAACTACTACAACCCTAACTGGCATTTATTAGCGCTGGTCAGAATTTTTCATTGGAATCTGGCCTTCCCCCATTTCCCTAAAATCTTGTTTTTGAAATGTTTCCATTTTGAAAATGAAAAAATCTATTTTCCAGTATAATTCCATAGGATATTTGAAAAATGAAAAGCAACGCATCATTTTCTCTTTGTTGCCAGGAAATGTCTGACATGGTGGGGGACACTGGTGAGGCATCTGCTGTAGGTTTAAAGTAATACTATATTGTATTTCTGCTATTGCAACTATTGTGATCTGATTTGGTAAACTAGAGGCTGTTTACTTAAGTGTATAGTTTAAAGAGATAGCCAAAGGGCTCCCAGAGCCTGTGATGGGCATTCTTGTATTGTAGTTATAATACAAATTGAAACAAAACAATACAACAGGATGACAAATATCTGAATTTGCTGGCATATCTGTGGACATTTTTGCCCAATATTTTTTTACCAACTTTACTATGTATTAATGGGAATAATGCACTTGAATAAAGAGAAAAGTTGCTTCAATGGCCTTTAAAAGCTATTTGTTGTTTCTTTAACTACATACTCATACTTCTTTCACAAACTTCTATTTTTCTCATCTTATTTCTAGTTTCATTCTCTTGATTTTTGCTCATTTCTAAAGCCAGTCAAGAATGCTGACAGTCTTTAAATGAGATCTAGCAGAGTTTAAGATGAGAATTTGTATTTCTCTGTGAGACATACAAATATAAGGAGGAGAAAGAAAAGATCCTTCTGGGTATCTGCCATAGTAGTATAACTTTTATTACACTAAACAGTTTACCCTCTAAATACAAGATGTGTTTTATTGTTCATACAGCTGTTCAAACAGATTGTCTTCATGAGTGAAGAAGGAAAGAAGGTAAGATCTAGATATTTGTAAGTGAAAACCTAGTTTAATTATTTCTTAATTAAGGGAATGCTGTTCAATTAAACCAAATTACAACATGAGAAAATGGGATCAACTGGCTAAAAAGATCAAAATACAGCACTAAAAAGGATTTCAGGAAGATATGCCAATAAACATAAAGTGCATCAAAGGAGATTTAAAGGGGACATGACAGAAGATAAGTTATATCAAGTGGAAAAGTAATCATTTTGGTTTACTGCTGTTCTGACATTAATTATAAATGGCAGGTCAGCTGTCAGCCAAGCAATGTACTTTCCTAGAGAATGAAAGCATGTTATCCATCTAGCACGTTGGTCAGAATTTTGCTTTGGAAGATTCCCACACAAAACAGGAATGAGTGCAATTAAAATAGGAGATATGCATGACCTTCCTCTAAAATACCAGCCAATCAGAAACTGAAGTTTTTTGAAGTTCTACACGTTTTAACTGAATTTAAAACATTTTATGGTCAGAGTGAGAAGTGGAAATGTCAAAATACACCTCTACCCTGATATAACACCACTTGGGGGTGGGGGCTGCACACTCCAGTGGATCAAAGCAAGTTCGATATAACGCAGTTTCACCTATAACACGGTAAGATTTTTTTGGCTTCCGAGGACAGCGTTATAGAGGGTAGAGGTGTACCTCCAGAAAAATTCTTTCTTTGGCATTTCTGACTTAGCCAAAGCCAGGGAATACTGGATATTTGTGAGTGAACCTATGATTTCAGCCTGATTTCTACAATAGAAAGTACAAATGAGTTTGGATGAGCATCATGCATTTGTATGCTTTCTGATTTAAACCAGAACTCCAAACCTTCTGAGATTTGTCTTGTCACAAATGCAAGTTATTGGAGATAAACATTCTAGTCACTTCAGCTACACTTAAAGGGCTGGTGTTTCCCATTGACTTCAGTGAGCATACATTACTGTTTCCCAGTCAGTAAGTAGCAAATTGTGCCAGCATTAGACATCTTGAAAACATTGTCACTGAACCTTGATCTCACTCAAATACCACAAGCCTATATTCAAAGCCTGATGTATTGTCAAATATAGCTAAGGATATTTGCAGAGCTACAAAACATGGCATCTTGTCTTGAAACCTCAAGAGGAAGTCGGAAAAAAAAAAGAAAGAGCATTTAGTGTTCCTGCCTCTACTTTGAATTTTAGAGGGACCACCTGCCACAAGGGAAAAGGAGCCAATGACTGAGCCCCACAAAGTAATCTAAGCTATGTCAGGGGCCTCAGAGCTTGTTGGGGTTAAGGAGTAGCTGGTGAAGGTAAGGAAGGAGCACAACAGAGATATTTGGGGATTACCCTTGAAGAATTATGTTAATCAAATTACAACCTACTTGAGCTTTGTTCACTTCTAGTGACCCCAGGGGGACTGAACTGCTGGGTTCATTTCTTGAAATGATCAAAATGGTACCCTGCAGAGTTCCTACAACTCTAGTTATCATACTGTAAAGTCTAACGTGGAGAATGCGACTGCTCTGATGAAAAGTGCAGAGACATATACTTGGCTCAACTAATTATTTTGCCCACGTTCACACAGACACACACAAACTCCTACGGCCCTGTCAGCAAAGCTTAAGTGGAAAATATCAGTGCAGATCTGTTGTGTAGAAGGGGCATTTCAAATCTGATCTAGTGCGGTGTGCTGTGCAATATCAATATAATGATATTCTGCTCAAGGCATAGGGGCAAAGAGAAGAAAACTAATGGTTTCTTATTGTAAGGTTTTGGGAGCCCCCCGCCCTGCTTTTTTCAAAGGCGGATAGTAACTGTTGTTGTGTGGTTTTTAAGTAGACTACTCCAAACCTGTCAGGCCTGGAAAGAATCCATATGCCCTATGGTTCACATATATACAATTCACCCTCGAAGAAGTGGAAGAGTCTGAGGGCTAGTTTTTCACTAGTGACACATATTTATGCATGGGTGTGTAACTATGCTCATCAAAAGAAGGCAGATATTAGCCAGGTAAAATTAAGTAGCTCAAGGACCTGTGAATGTTCTAGTGTAACCCTGAGAGGCCTCAGCGATATACATGCCTATGCTCTGCTTGACACTCCAAGTCCCTTTTTCAATTCTTCATAGTGATTATCAGGCTGTTAATAATTTTCTTCTAGATACTATGCTGTGGATAATGTTCTTCATAGAGATACTAAAAAAAACATTTTAATTGTGACTTGTCACTACTTTTGTCTTTCAGATGATTTGCCTATACTGACTGTTTCACACACAGGGACTGGGAGACTTAGGGTAGCTTTTTACATTCCCTGTTTGAGTCATTCCACATGTATATCTTCCAACTATCCAGTTGGAATAGTATTCCAGCAGTATTTTGGGGAAAATTCTAGCCTAATTTCCTTATCCAAAGCACAAAGTAAATTATGGAAAGACTGTACTGACTTTTCTGGGCTTTGGATCAACTCGAGGGGCCAGATTTTCAAAGGTATTTAGGTACCCAAAGATGCAGATAGGTGTCTAGTGGATTGGTATAGAAGTGCCTAAGAAGGTTAGGTGCCTAACTCCCATTAAAATCAATGGGAATAATGTGCTTAAAATCCCATTAGGAATCTATCTGCATTTTAGGAGCTCAAATACTTTTGAAAATCTGGCCATAGGTGCCTAACTGGGCAACGAAACACCAAGAACACCCATTGCACTTTATATACACAATCTGAAATAAACAAAAAGTAGTGTTGGGGCTTCATTTCCATCTGTTATTGGCAGCAAGTACTACTGGTATTAGGCCACTTCATTTGACATGTAACCATGGAATTACTGCCTACACCACACATGTAGCAGTTAAGAAACCAGCTTACAATGTGTGAAACTTAAAATGAAAGTTTAAGAAAGGAATTGACAAGTCAAAAACTGAGATTCTCACTAACGTATGCTAAAAGCTGTATGTGAAACAAAAAGTAAACAATGGCATAACAGCGTACTTTATTTTATATTAACAGTGAGTTATATATTTTTAAATTGCAGTTAATTAACACAGTACTGAAAAACCAAGAATCACCATAATTTTATTTCCTTCCATTTGCAAAATGGCCTTTCACAAAAATGAAATTAGTATAAAACACATAGTCATTAGCATTTAAGTTATGTAAACAGTTCCTAGCACTGACAATGGCTTTAAAAACAAGCATAAGCCATATTGTTCCCTAGAGGAAAAAGATCCTGCATAGTGAACAGGAAAATCCACAAGTTTCAGCTCATGAAGTTTCCTTCAGTTTCATTTGGTTGGAGAAGCCTTCCATGCTTGCAGATCTCCAGCTATTCATGGAGTGCTGGGACATGTTGGGGTACTTTAATGAAGCCACAACACTACCCAGCCCTCCCCACCACTCATAGCAGAGTAGCTGCCTACGTAGAATTTTGGTGCTGTTGTGTGTTCACCTAGTAGTTGTAAAACATGGCAAAAATGAAAGAAAACAAGGATGAGGGATATTGCATTAACATCTTTGCTGCAGTATATCTGCCGGCAGGGCTGCCCAGAGGATTCAGGGGGCCAGGGCAAGTAATTTCAGGGGCCCCTCCATAAAAAAAAAGTTGCAATACTATAGAATACTATATTCTAGTGGGGGCTCCTGTGGGAGTCTGGGCAAATTGCCCCACTTGCCCTCCCCCTGGGCGGCCCTGTCTGCAGGACTGCAGTGGGGTGGCATGAAGACACAGAGTCGCCATCTACTCTGCCCTTGCTTTCTTCCAAATAGCAATGTTCCTTCCCAACTCTGGGAGGGGTTACACAGCAAAGCATCAGGACAATATTGTAATGGGTCAAGTGAACTTAGATATAACAATATGGCTGCGTGTTTGAATTAATAACAGTACTAACACTATGAGGTATCAGATTATATGGTTCAACTGGAATTATTTAATCAGATATTACTAGCCAAAGATGAATACAGGACTTTACAGAATACAGACAGGAATACATACCAGTGTGGGGAGCAGCTAGCAGTGTTGGATTATTCCAACTAGATCCCAGAGTTACATCTCTCATATACTGGTTGTCATAAACAGATAAGTAAGAGTTAATAGAACAGAAATACTTCATATCTCTTTTGCCTGTAAAGGGTTAACAAGATCAGTGAGCCTGGCTGTCACCTGACCGGAGGACCAATCAGGGGACAGGATACTTTCAAATCTTGAGGGAGGAAAGTTTGTGTGTGTGCTGTTAGAATTTGGTTGTTGTTCTCTCTGGGTTCTGAGAGTGACCAGACGTGCAACCAGGTTTCTCTCCAATCTCTCTGATACAGTCTCTTATATGTCCAGAACAGTAAGTACTAGGTAGATAAGGCGAGTTAGACTTATGTTTGTTTTCTTTATTTGCAAATGTGTATTTGGCTGGAAGGAGTTCAAATTTGTATTTTGCTGAAACGATTTTACTTTGTACTTGTATACTTAGGCTGGGAGGGTATTCCCAGTGTCTATAGCTGAAAGACCCTGTAACATATTCCATCTTAAATTTACAAAGATAATATTTACTGTTTTTCCTTCTTTAATTAAAGCTTTTCTTGTTTAAGAACCTGATTGTTTTTTTATTCTAGTGTGACCCCAGGGGACTGGGTCTGGATTCACCAGGGAATTAGTGGGGAGAAAGGAGGGAAGGGGGAGAGAAAGGTTAATTTCCCTCTGTATTAGGATTACTTACTCTCTCAGGGAGAGTCTGGGAGGGGGAGAGAGAAGGAGAGGGGAAGGTGGATTTTCCTCTCTGTTTTAAGATTCAAGGAGTTTGAATCACAGTGATCTTCCAGGGTAACCCAGGGAGGGGAAGCCTGAGAGAGGCAATGGTGAGGGAAAGGGTTTACTTTCCTTGTGTTAAGATCCAGAGGGTCTGGGTCTTGGGGTTCCCCGGCAAGGTTTTGGGGGGACCAGAGTGTACCAGGCACTGGACTTCCTGGTTGGTGGCAGCGCTACAAGTACTAAGCTGGTAATTGAGCTTAGAGGAATTCATGCTGGTACCCCATCTTTTGGACACTAAGGTTCAGAGTGGGGAATTATACCATGACACTGGTTTAGATAAAAGAAAATTCCTTTGAGGGGAGGGAAAAACTACTTTCCTGCAGCTGATCCCTCTGTGTGTTTTGTTTTCAATATCTCAAGTTACCTCATTACTCCATGGAATTTCTTTTACACTATCTCAGTTACATTACTGATAAACTAATGGGATTTCTAATCCAGTAATTATTACTTGCAGCTGTGATAAGAGACAATTCCTAATGATTTAAAGACATCTTTCAATGGATCATTATTTTATAAATCACAGAAAACATCTGCAATAACAAATACCTCTTATCACAGAACATCATTGGATTATAAGTACCCTTTATCAGTTACTCCATCTTGTTCATGATAAACTTTTGTAGTAACAGACATCCTTTGTTAGTGCTAGGAGTGCCTTTCTGGACAACTGGACTAGGTAAATGGGATTAAAAGATTGCACACATTTAATTACTGTATACATGCCTTTCTTCATTTTGTCATTCACTAAGGTTCCACTTAAATACAAAGAACTTTTCAGTTTAATATGTCTGGAGCACAACATTTTATAGATACACAACATAAAATGATTGTGGTTAATTTATACAAGAATTGTAGGGGTTTAAATATCTACTAACAATATAGTTTAAACATAATATCAAGAATGTAGTTTGAAAGCAATTATTTAGAGATAGATTATTATATTTATTTGATAGGGCAGAAATGATGGTCTAGTGGATTGGTCACTGACTGGACTGGGACACATGGGAGCTGGGTGGTTCAGTTCCCAATTCAACCACACATTTCCTGTATCATCTTGGGCAAATCACAGGGGCAGATTTACAAAGATACATAGGCACCTAGTGGGATTTTCAAGAGAATTGGAACAGATTAGATATCTATGTCCCATTGATGTAAATGGGCTTTAGCACTGTTGAAAATTCTGCAAAGCACCTGCCTGTATCTTTAAATGACTGAATATCTTTGCAGCTCTTTCCCTTAATCTATACTGTGTTCTCGATCCATAAAGTGCAAGTAACATTTCCTTGTGACAAGTCCAGCTGTCATGGTTATTCAGCATTACAAAACCCTGGCAAAGTAAAAGAACACAAAAAGTGAAATTGATCAGAAAATGACCATAAACAAAAAATAAAATACTATTCCATTTTCATTATCCAAACTACATTATATACTATGGTGAGCCAGTCTCAAGTTCAGAAATGTCTCTATGAACAGCGCACACACAATCTACAACATATCACCACACCTCAACCAACAACTCAGCTTGAAATAATTTAAATACAACAATATTTTTATCTCTTTCCCCCGTAATATTTTATTTGGTAATATGCAAAGTGCATGACTCAACAGCTCTGTTACCAGTAGTGGTGGCAAAAATTTCTTCATTTTGTTAGCTAGCCTGCTCCTGAATTCCATCTTATTGAAATCATTGCTTGTTATAGAAGTGAGGGAAGCAAAGTGAGTCTTTTTTTTTTCCATGCAAATTTTTGAGCAATCCTGGGTCAAGTTCTGAACCATATTGGATTCAGATTCAGAAAAACCTGAGTCCAAGTTTCAGGTACTGATCAGGCTCCATTTTCTTTACAGCAAGTCCAGCAACTAGTCCTGGGATATATATTGCTCTCATTTTGAGAAGTGGGTGATGGAAAGGAGAGAAATTTGCAAACCTCGTAGTTTTTCATGGTTTCCACACAAATTCACGAACGCTTAACCTCTTCCCAGGACCCCTTCACACACAAAGCCTTGAGAAGACTTACAGACTACGTCTGTTTGGGTGATCCCGTGTCCAGCAACCTCTCCCCATTTCAAAGTTGTCAGGGGGAAAGAGTCTTCTGTCACTCTTTTCTCTTCATCTCTTTTCTTCTCTCTTTCAGATCCTCATAGAGCAGCCAACTGGCATGATCTCCATTCTTCTCGTTTTCATCTTTTCGGGGGATTTCAAGGGAGTAGGTTTCTTGTTTTCTCCCTCCCCATTCCACTGAGCTTGTAGGATTAAAAAAGCTCAAATGTACCTGTAATGGTGTTCACTCACCTCTGAGATGCCTTGTCCTGGCTGCTCTGGGATTAGCTCTACCTAGTTAGACACCCCTTCCTGCCCTCTCATCATGGCCCCACTCACTCTCTGGGACTCTATGTACTTTCTCTTTGTAACTTGGTTACTCTCTCTTTGCAGCTTGGCCCTCCAGCCAGGTGCTTATGTCCTTTTTCCCCCTCTGGGGTATCAAACCATCCTAGGCAGTCTTCAAATCCACTTCTCTGACAGTGCCACTTCCCCAATAGCTAATAGGGGAATGGAGGCCTGCCCTCTATTCTGGATTCCAGCTCAGGGACCCTGTAATCATTGGCCAAGGTTTCTGCCATCTTAAACCTTGTTGATATTTCACTGAGTCTTTTCCTACACTTCTTCTCAGATTTCTACCCCACCACCATTCTGTTAAATCCTTCCTTCAGAACCTGGATTCTGGGGGTTTCTACTCTCTTTCTGGTTTCCTCCTTTCCCTCTCTAATATCCAGAAATGGCTGCAAGTCCCTCATTGTAGCCTCTCCCTCCTTGCCTCTCCCCTCCCCCTTTCATGAGTACACTAAACAAAAACACTTCATTAGTCCTATTCAGGCCCTAAGTATGTTGTAATCCTCAATTCTGGTGCACAATTAAAAAAATATCTTTTCCTCTTCTTTCATTAATCCAAATTCTTCGCCATTCCTTTTTATATTTTTTCTGTACTAGGCTTTTGAATTCCTGTTTACTCAAGGGTATTTCTGTGTCAACCCTTCCATTTCTTACAGTGTTTTAGTTGTTTTGTCTGCCATCCTGTTCCCTGTTATCCCAACATGCACTGGGATCCAAACTAATGCTACAAGTATCCACATCTCTACTAACTCTGTTATTAGAAATATAATGTCATTGATCAAATTGCTTCTACATATAGACACGATTTCTACTACCTTAAGGCCCAAGATATAATCTGAAAAAATTGCTGTTGCTGCTGGGCGTACATCCCAGATCCAATTTAATGCTACTATTATTGCTAGGAGTTTAGCTGTCATGAGAGCTACATAATCAGATATTCTTTTATATCAAGTAGTTAACAATTTTGGTATACAATATGCCATCCCAACTCTACCTATTCTTTCTTTTTTTGACCCATCTGTATATATTTTGGGGTGAGGGGGGAAGACTTCATTTTTCATCTATATACTAGTACACTTAATTTTTAATACCCACTGTTCCTTTTTTATCCTTTAAGTTTATAAAATAAAATCTAAATCTATGTTTGGACATGAAACTTTCCATCCATAACTAATGTTCCCATGACTGCAGCTTTTGACTTTGTTCAGCTTTTCCTTCTCTTTCAACTCCTGCCTCCACACTTCAGCTTGAATATCACTTGGAGTTCTAACATTGTGTGCTATAGTTCGCCTATCAAATTCCCAATAATTCTCATCTATTTGTTTGGTACTTTCATGATGGTGGTTCCCTTTAACTTTCACCCAGAAAGTTAGGTTCAGAAGTTTCGTTCAGAGCTTCTAGCAAAATGCCAGTTACACTATCTGTAATGTGCATATAAGTGTTGTAACAAATGCACTGCACTGCATGCAATTTGTAGTGCCTGGGCTTCTATTAAGTCCAAATTTTTAAGTTCTGATTTTGATGCTGACCCAAAAGTTTGGTTGCCATAATCAATAACTGATCTGATTAAGGCTCAGTATATCATCAACAGTGTTTTGGAAGCAGCGGCCAACACATCCCTTGACCTGCACCGCTTCCCCCAGCCCCCATTGGCCTGGAGCGGTGAACCGCGGCCAGTGGAAGCCATAATCGGCTGAATCTGTGGACGCAGCAAGCAACAAACAGGCCCGGCCCACTAGGGGCTTTCCCTGAACAGAGGCAACCGGCTTTGAGAACCACTGGTTTAGAACATATGGATGGCCACGCCAGGCCAGACCATGGTCTATCTCTAGGCCAGTATGTTTTTATGTTTAACTGAAATGCCACCATCCTGTAGCCTCCTAGATCTTACAATATACCCTCTTTTTTAAAAAAAAATCCAGTCAGCTACTTACATAACATCACGTAATCTTATTTCTTTAGCTAGGGATCTTACAATTATGATATTTTGGTTTGTTTCTTTCCTCAGCTTTTCTCCTTTGCTGGTGATATTATCATCTGATTCTGCAACTACTCCTTTTCCCTTACTTTGTATACATCCTCCCTCTCTAAGGGTAAATTTACACTACCTGTCAGATTGGTGGGTAGTGATCGATCTATCAGGGATCGATTTATCAAGTCTAGTGTAGACATGATAAATCAATCCCCGATCACTCTGCCATTGACTCCTGTACTCCACTGCAGTGAGAGGCAGAAGCGGAGTTGACGGGGAGCGGTGGCAGTCAACCCTGCACTGTGAGGACACGAGTAAGTCGACCTAAGATACGTTGACTTCATGTACGCTATTCTCATAGCTGAAGTTGTGTATCTTAGGTCAATCCCCTCCCAGTGTAGACTAGACCTTATAGACTCTTCAGTTTCCAGAGTGACTTCATTTGGGGCCAGAACATTCTTCATCTTCCACTAACCCAGCACCATTGTCCCCTCCTTTCTATTGCCAGCTTCCTAGCTTTATAATAGTTCTGCCTGTTCCTTCTCAGCTGGGCTCCATCATCATCTGAGATTTCTCGGGCCACCTAATTCCCCTCAGGTTTGGCCTACCCACTTAATTAGGCCCTCTTCAGCCTCATTAACCCTTTCCAGACTAGTGTGGAGTGAACACCCCATCACAATATACAACAGATCACAACATCAGCCAAGGATCCTCCAACCATGCCCAGGACTTGTCTCATACACTGGAGGTGCTATGAAGGAGTATTGGTATACAGCCAGCATGGCTCTCTCTGTGCCCTCTGGAGTTTTCTCAGGTCAGTGGACTCCTTTACTACCTGGCTGAGTCAGCTCTGTGATCAATTTTTTAATGAAGCAATGGGGGCATATTGAGAGCTAGAATCTGGACCTTAAAGTACACTTCCACTTTTGATTTACAGACAACAATTAATTTACTGTCTCTGATTGTGCATCCCACTTATG
Source organism: Gopherus evgoodei (assembly GCF_007399415.2). NCBI lineage: Eukaryota > Metazoa > Chordata > Testudines > Testudinidae > Gopherus > Gopherus evgoodei. The sequence goes on from NC_044322.1 coordinate 185,029,129, forward strand.
ATATCAGGAATTTGACATTGCATTGCTGGGGGCGTTATTATACACAACATGATAAAATACCTGGGTATTTTTCTGTATTAAATACCATCTTTTAGAAAGATTTAGTGTATAATATAGCCATCATACCTCATAAATTAAAGCAAAAAGGTAAAAGTTAACTTTTTTTGCATAAACATAGCTACCAGTAGATTTGATTATTATACAGGTGCAGGGTTTTATTAGGGCTATGTTTTCTTTTTTACACTGAGGAATATGTTCAGCCCACGCTCTTGCAGCCACATAGAACTGCACATTTTGCATTTTAATATAATATGGAACTTAATATTGTTATGCAAAATGTGTGCTTAAAGTGCCATACTTTTATTCTAGACTGAGAAAGTAAAATGCTCTGAATTTGTGTAACATTTAACATAGCTAAATTTAAGAGGAGGCATGCATAATGTGGGTATGAATACATGGAAAAAACCCCAAATTAATCTCCAATCTTAAATTTAAGGATGACTAGGTCACATAGAGTAGCTGGAATTTTCTGAGAAGTCCTTCTACACAGCTGTACACTGCTAGCTGTGATTGGATAGAGGAGCTGTTGGAATAGAAATCTCAACATGAATTGAGAGCAAATGGATGCAGTAGCATAAGGGGCACTGCCCAGAGAATGTAAATAAAACACTGGTGCCCTTCATGCTGACCTGTTACTTGAAGTGTAAAACCTTGAGGACAAGGAACCATGACTTCCTTGCGTGTATAACACCCAGCGCACTGTGGGCATTATATAAAAAACTTAAATTAACTGGCAGATATATCATATCTGGACTTTCCAAAAGCCATTGACTAAGACGCAAGAGACTATACAGGAAAACAAGTGACTCTACCACCTCCTCTTCTGTGCTGCAGCAAGTTTAAAATTATTGACCTCACTTATCTGGCCCTGCTTAATTTTGGTCCTCACTGCTTCACTGACCTTGTCTCTTATTATTTGACTTCCCTGCCCCTCTTCTTTGCCAGCAGTGCCAGCCTTGATGCCATACTTATCCACTTCTGTCCTCCCTTCTCCATCGCTCCTGTAACTAGCAATCATTAGGGCACTGGCCAGACCCGGACACTGCACTTACTAATGAGATTTTGGTTAGTCCTTGTGCAAAAGAGGGAGTGGGAGCAGTAATAGGTGGAAAGGGAGATGGATTGGGAGTTGCTTGCAACCTAGCGAGTGGCCCAAAGTTTTTGCTCTCTCTCTCCCAATTTTGAATACTGTTCTCTTCACATTTATTTGGCTATAATACCTACCAACATACTGCATGTGTATGTTATCCGCAAGGCTGTGTGTCTGTCACAGAGGTCACAGAAGTCACAGACTCCATGACTTTCCATGACCTCTGTGACTTCTGCAGAGGCTCGTGCTGGCTCAAGGGATGCCTGAGCCAGACAGACCCTGGGCCAACAGCAGCAGCAGTTTGTGTGGGATGGGGCTTAGGGCTAGGGGCAAGTGTTTGGGGTATGGGGCGGTGCTTACCTCAGGGTGGGGGGCTTCCCGGCCCCCGGGCATGTCCTTGCAACTCCTAGGCAGAGGAGCCAGGGGGCTCTGCGCTCTGCCCATGCCTGCAGGCCCTGCCCCCACAGCTCCCATTGGCTGTAGTTCCAGCCAATGGGAGCTGCAGCTTGTGGCAGGAGCACAGCATGGGCAGCCCCTGGCAACCCCTCCCCTAGGAGCTGCAGGGACATGTGGAGCCAGATACGGAACCTGCCAGTCCTGCCAACCCTCCTGCCACTCAGCACTAGTAGGGGACCCGTGCTACGTATTGCTGCCCTTCCCCCCCCCAGCACCAGCAGGGTTTTGGGCCACCACCCCCAGCACCAACAGCGCCCCCAAACTGCCCCCCAAAGTACTAATGGATCCCTGCCCAAGTTTTAGTTTGGGGTATATAGTAAAAGTCATGGATAGGTCACAGAACATGAATTTTTGTTTGCTGCCTGTGACCTGTCCATGACTTTTACTAAAATATCCATAATTAAAATGTAGCCTTAGTTATCAGTAATTTACACCCACACTAAGGAGGAAAGGTGCAATTGACGTGTGGAAACAAATGTACAAACTTATAGCTCAATCCAAACAAAAATAAACCTTTCTGAAAGACCAAATCAGCATCACCCTCACACAATGTAAAGACCTAGCAGTATAGGTAGACTAAAGTGGTATAATCCATGGTGGGTTCTCAGCAGATCTATGAGGTTTCCTCAAGGTCAAAAATTCAATACACTCTGAAATGAGGAATCTGTGGCACATGTGTGACAACAGCTGGCCTAGTACTTGTAGTGAGATCTGCTATGATATCAGTGATGAAACTCTTGAGCCAGCAGAGGGCCTGCTTGAGAAGAACAGATCTTGGATCTGAACAAGGAAATGGGAACGATGACTAGTAAGAAAAAGTAAAAGGGGCGGGTGGTCAGATAGAAATTGCTGTTGCCGTGTCCAAAACCAGGCAATGATCAGGCACTTACTATCTTTGGCAAGAAAGACAAGAGGGGAGCAAAACAAGGAACTGTCAAAACAAGGAACTGGTTAGGTTGGGAGGGTAGAGAAGGTCAAAGGCTCTAAAATTCCATTTCTTTGCATCTTGGGTAGTAATTTACACCTGTAGAAAGTTGAATCACTTTCTACCATACTGATTAGGTAGCATTTTATACCCATTTTGCATGGTGCCATTGCACCAGTGAAAAACCAGATATAATGTAGGGAAAAGAAAAAATGGAAGGAAAGAAAACAGACCTAAAACAAAACAAGGATACATCCGGATGCACTTCAAACTACAGCACCAAAGTAGTCTATCTTTAATTTAACTGGGATTACCTCCTATCTTTTTGGCATTCATATATATTTATAAACCTCTACTTTGTTATAGAGTCTTTGTTTTATGGAATCTGCACTGTGATAATGGTAGCAGTCAGATTAATTGGTGGGGACTCCCACATTTATGATACATTATGAAAACACATATCTACACATTAGACCACATCTGGCAAAATATTAAAAGTACTGTCTTATATAGCAGGTGTTCAAATATACACAGGTTTTTTTGGTGTTCTGCCTCCCTTGCTTGCAATGCACCTCCAACTTGTACTGTGGCAAAGCCAGATCACATTTTGCAATGAAAAATATTTATATATGGCAACCTTTCAGACTGAACAAAAGTCATGTTTTTACAATTTTTTTTTACAACAACTTCTGCTGATTTCATAGCCTCTGGAATTTTTAATAAATGAAACGGTACAGTTCACAGTTGTAGAAATGTGTGAAATAATGTTTTTTCACAGCACTTTAGTCTGTACATTTGGACTTTTTCACTAAGCTCTGATATGCACATGGATGGTCCAAACTGTGAACCCACACAGTCAATTTCCACCCTTGATACAGTTCTTATTTTTTAATTCATTTTCATAAGTTTAATGTCTTGCACTGAGAGGCATGATGCACGAAAGATTGCAAGTGAAAGAAATTTGAGCAATTATTAATTCTAGCCTCTCAGCTTTTGGGTTACAATCTCTCTGGAACCACAAAGGAGTAAATCAAAGGAAGAAAAGTAAATTGTTGAAGCAGTGCAGAGAGATGTAACTGCATGACTGCCACTAACAATGGAGTTTGAAAATTTACCACAAAAAGTGTCCAGGTAATACTAACCAACTGCAAGATGACATGCAGAAAATATGAACTGAAAGGGTTAAAAGGTAATGGATATGTTGCTTTGTCTAAAACCATGAATTTGTGTTCTGGTAACTAGAGCTTTAATTTCCAGAATATGTTAAGTGCAATCTTATTGTGACTGATCCTAGTACTTCTTTTATCTCTTTCTTCATCATTAATCAAGACTTTATCTAAGCACAAGCTTTTCTTGGAAGTGTCTTTGACATAGTGGGTCAAGAAGCAGACATTAACTACATCCATCATTGTTTCTTCAGTGATCACATGTGTCTACGTATGCTCAAAGCCTCTCAAGATTTTCCAAATTACTACTAGGAAAGTTAAACTAATCCAAACATAACTTTGTACTGTAGGTTTTACATACTTTTAATTATCCATAATATGTCATTCTTGTATTTGATCTTGTGTTTGGCGGCAGATTTCCAGGTGTTGTAAATCGGCATAGTTCTATTGCAGTCATGATATAAAAGTCTATGGTTTGAAGTCAAGGGAGCTACTCCAATTCACATCTGATAGGAATCCAGTCATGACGTTTTTTAGTGTTCTAATGACTTCATAAAGGATGGCTGAAATTTTTCCATCTCCTCCCTTTTTCAATAGAAACTGGGATTTTAATTAAACAATTTTTTTTGAGGAAAGTGTCAATTCAAGTGAAAAGTTTTTGGCTGAAAACTGGCAACTTCCCCCAACCAAAAAATGCCCAAAAAAAAAGATAGTTAGCTCTGACTACACATTTTTTGATTTTCAAAAAAGATTTTAATTTCCTGCTGGAAAAAATTATTATTACCAAATTTTTCATGTTTGTCAAATTTTGTATGGGAAAGAAATACTGACTAACTCTTGGCTGCACCATTTATGTAATTGTAGATATATTTCCAGTATAAGAGGGTTGCGCTGCAAAACTTCAGCATAGGCTGAGTGAATTTCAGAAATTCATTTGTCACATGAAGGCTTCCTTAGTGATGGGCAAACCTACAAAAATTCAGAGTAGAGTAGAGCAAAATACTTTTTATTTTTTCTCTTTAGTCAAAATTAGCCTGTTTCAGAGTTTATGGTGCATTCATGACATTGGAACATTTTTTGTTTCTTGCTATGAAGATGACTGAAAATATTTTGGCTACATTTTCTAGTTCTATGCTGAATTCCTCATGGGAAGTTTGGATTTCATTGGTCACGCAAGTCAAATAGAATACCAGAACCTGCACTGAGTGTCTAAGCTGACCCTTGGCATAGAGTAATAGGAGAGCTAGAAAGGTCATTTTGACTCATTTATGCAAAGAGATTGGCTGCATTGTGTGTGCTCTGACATAGTCAGAAAAAAAATAATAAAGCTGTTATAGCAGCAGGAAGCAGTACTGTGCTGCTCCTGCTGCAGTGATAGTGATGGGGTGAGGAAGTCCTGTTTATACCCCCAGTCATGCTTGATTTAAAGGGGCTGTGAATTTGTCCTTGAACAAACTGGCAACTCAGAGCCTTACCTAATGCCCACTGAAGTTGATAAGAGTCTTTCCATTCAGACAGGCATGCAAACAGTATTTGAAGTTCTGCAGTCACTAAATGTATACCTAGTTTGACGAAACTGAGGTTTATTAATGTTTTTTAATGTTTGGTTTACTATGTGGCCTTACAAACCTTAGCATAAACATAGATGATCTTCATATAGTGTATGCTATATAGTGTATACTTTTTCTTCAATTCCCCTTGTAGTCTTAGCATACAGGTCCAAGAACGTGATAATTCTTTGGCTATGCTAATAGGACAAGGCTGGTTTATTTTCCACACCATAATGAGAACCATGTGTCCTTATCTTCTCCCTCATTCCTCCCAGCTCTAATTTCTGGTTTAATGTTGCATGACTCCTTTCTACTTCCCCATGAATCACAGATGGAAAGGTGCAGTAGAGGTGGTGTCTATTTTGACTGCTGCCTTCCCCATAGGGACCACAACCACTAGAATCAGCTGCTGGAGGACACAAAGCAGGCCTTTGGCTGCACAGGATCTGGATGGACCTGTGTTTCTTTACCAGCAACCAGAGCTCCCTGTTGCTTAGAACCTACTACTATTCTCCAGCATCCAGATGTGCTGAGGAAGAACAGGAGATGGAAGACCACTCTCAATGGTGATTTAGCTGCTGTTGTCTCTGCTTTAGCTGCCAATGTCTTGATGCCTGAGATTAGTGCGCCACAGCATGGAAACTTTGAGAGGAGGAAGATCTGGTAAAGATCCCTAGGACATGTCTGTAATTAAATCCAAAGTACACATGGCTTAGCCACTTGAATCTTCCCTTGGTTGTGTGTGTGTGTGTGTGTGTGTGTGTGTTGTAAGTAAAGTATGCTATAGATCTGCGTGTATTGCTGTAACCCTCGTCTCTTCTCAACACCCAAAATATTCCAAGCTTGCTGCCAGGATAATTTTGCATTCAATTTTCAGTTGGAAGTAGGTTTCACAAATTGATCAATGAATATTTTGTCTTGCCAAAATTGGTCCCCAAGGTGCAAAATGGCTTCTGAATTGGTGCAGTAAGTAAGACAAATACTCATCAGGGATAGTAAGGAGCACTTGCTTGCTCTTGCTTTAGTGCAGGGAATTGACCACATGACTTCTTGACATCCCTTCCAGCTGCACATTTCTATGATTCTGTGATTGGCTCTAAGATATCAGAACCTGTCATACATTCTAAGGCCTGGTCTACATTGGGGGGGGGGGGTGTCAATGGATACGCAACTTCAGCTACGGGAATACCGTAGCTGAAGTCGAAGTATCTTATTCCGACTTACCTCCCGTCCTCACAGCATGGGATCAACGTCCGGCTCTCCGTGTTGACTTCGCTACCGCCGCTCGCTCTGGTGCAGTTCTGGAGTCAACGGGAGCACATTCGGGGATCGATATATCGCGTCTAGATGAGATGCGATATATCGATCCCTGAAAAATCGATCGCTACCCGCCGATACAGCGGGTAGTCTCGACATACCCTAAGATGCAAGTTTAGGAAGGATTCAGATTGCAGCTACATTTAGACAAAAATGTTTCCCCACAGTCTAATGGATCCTGACACTACTAGAAAAGTTACTAAGATACAATGTCTGAAGTGGGGAGAGGATTGCATAGCTTCACATGGACATGAAACTGCCTGCCTGCTTTCACTGGGAATAAATGCATTGAAGAGTAACTTTAAGAGCTTGAAAAATTCAGTTCAACAAAAGATGAAAATATTGTGGCCGGTTGTTCTTTAGCCTGAACTATTTTGTCTCCCTCTATGAAATAGGGAACACTGATGAAGATTTAATTAGGATGGAAAAATAAACAAATTAATACCATTTTTGAAAGTGAAAAATGTCATATTTAATCTACAGTTTCCCAATAAACATTTCATAAAATTTGGGGCATACTTATGGCTGCAAAAATATCCAAGGATACAAGTTAATAAGTACTCATTAGAGCCTATTAAGTCAGAAAATCTACTTTTGCAAAGGCCCCAAATTTGAATTTACATTCTCTAACTCCTGATTATTTGTAATACAGTGCCATTTGTTATGCAATTTAGCATGTCTCCACTTATTATTGTGCAGGTTTTGCACCTGCTGGATATTTTTTAGTCAACATTAATAAGAGACAGGAAAAATAAAGTATAGGGAACAGTTATGATCTCCCAGGCAAAAGTAGAGATTTTTAAATGGTATGAAATTCAGTTTGGCAAATAAATATTCATTTTAAAGTTGGTGGGGAAAAATAGGAAATTTATACCAGGATACATTTGGACACAATTTTAGACAAAGCTTCTTTTATGGGTCATATATTGAATCTTCTGTAACAACCTGCCAAAATAAAGGGATGCTAACCCTAAAGGTCTCTCTTGCTTATGCTTGCTGTTAATGCTGTGCCAAGAGTCTTCGTGGGATGGTTTAACAAACTTGCAACTAGTATGTCTATAGAAAATACTCACTATTACCATCAGCCACTAAAAGATCAGATCAATAACCATGAGAAGATCATGCCTATAATATTTATATTCCTGGCTTTAAAAAATACAGATGTTTCCAGGCCAAATTAATCTGAGGTTAATAACAAAATAATTTCACAGAAAGTCAACCCTGATGCAAACAATTTGAAAAATCTTAAATAAAACACAAAGAATGAATAATTTTCAAAGTTTTGCCAATTCTTATCTAAAAGACAGATGAAAAAAAGGAAGGAAGAATTGAGGATTAAGTGAGGGGGAAGGATGAAAAGAAAGTTGTGTAACAAAAACACTTTAAAGCTTGACCCACTAAATAGTACAAAGAATAATTTGATTGGAAAGAGAGACATGACTCTTTTGTTTCAGAATGCATCATCTTAGTGTGGGGACATGGATGAGAGAGAGATTAACCCCCCAAAGTCCATTGAAAATCAAAAGTTCCTTCTCTCCAATCAGATAATATGGTGCATACTTAAAAGCCTAACTTGAAATAGGCAACTCAGACTGTGGGACACTTTAATGAAGAGTTGAAATGAATATGGTAGTGCAATTTCAGTCCTGTTTTGATATAGCCTATTGAGGGAATAGTCAATAGGGACAGAGTAGGAGCTATTAAAAATTTTAAGTAGTGATCTCTCTTTTTAAATATGCTGTTTCTACCATTCATTTCAAGCTGTCAGTGCTTAGGGATTTTCAATCCGATCCTCTTATCTTCCATTTTAAAAGTAATGAAAGAAAGTAAAATCCCAGGCATGGTCTGTGGATTCTCAAAGCTGACCTCTACTTGTACTTAATGCAAGTTTGTCTTTTAGACTTCCTCTACAGACACTCATCTGGTTTTAACATCAATGTTATGGAAGTAGTAATCTGGTAACTTTGTGTTGAAAACAGTATAATGGAAAAATGAACTTGCTAAATTAATGCTTGATTACTGCACTGCTTAGGCTGTGATTGGGAAGCATTGCAATTTTAATTCTACTACACTACAGATGAGCATTAATAATATACCTATGTAATTGGATGTGTTTCCTTAATCAGAGAGAGAAAATGGATAGTTCAATAAATCAGTTTTTGTTTTCAGATCTTTTAGAATTGAACATTACTAGACATTATTACAGAACTAACTTGACTCACTAATATTAAAAAATAAAAGGAAAACACCATTATTTAAAATGTCAGTCACTAAGTGACAGATTTTGATACCTTACTCCTTAACTAAGATGCTACTTAGCACGAGAAAGGCTATCAGAATCTTGCCTTGGGACGGCTCAGATGACTTCCCTGAGTGTTTTGCAAAAATTAAATACAGACTGCAGAACTGGACCCTTTGGATTAAGTGACAGATTCAGAACCCTATGAAGTCATGGAAAGATTCCTGTTAACTTGGATGGCTATAGATTTTATGAAGGACATCCTGCAGACTGCACTGGAGTAAAGTGAAGATAAATGGTGGTGCCTACCTATTTCTTTTTCTCTGAAGAGATCATTTTAATACACTGTTGGGTGAAACACAGTGTATTAACATAAGCCAGAAGCAAACGACCAGGGGAGCGAACAGGACAGGGGATGCAGACAAGGGAGTTTGACAGAGGAAGGCCTACGATGGTTACGAAGACCTGCAAAACCTGTGCCAACACTGCTTCTGTCTCCTCCACCTGTGCCTCTAGTCAGACAGAGCGACTGAGCATGGATGCTTCTACCCAGAGCCTGATGTGGTTTTGCAGAGACTGTGATTTGCAATTCCCACTTACTCAGTGATGAGATGCCAAAAAATTAACAATTGGTTCCCTCCTTCTCACCCCACGAGGGGTCATGCCCCCCTCGGACTCCTGCCCCATCCAATCCCCCATTCTTTGACGCCCCCCCCCGGATCCCTACTCCATCCAACCCCTCCTCTCATCCTGATGGCCCCCTGGATCCTGGCCTATCAACCACCCCTTCTCTCTGTCCCTGACTGCCCCTGGAAGTGGAACCCCTGCGCCTGACTGGTTCCCACCGCCCCATCCAACCTCTGATCCTTCCTGACTGCCCCCAGGACCGTTGCCCTCATTCAATCCTTCTGTTCCCTGCCCTCTGACCACCCTGATCCCTATCCACTCATCCCCCTAAACTCCTCTGCCCTCTTCCAACACCCCCTCCCTGCTCCCTTACCGCGCTGGAGCCAGGCCGGGGGGCGCTGGACCAGGCTGGGCTGACACGGAGCCGCTTGGCAGGGACCAGGCCCAGGGAAGCCACTTGGCCAGAGCCAGCCTTGGCAAGGTAAGATGGGGTGGGGGAGCGAGGAGGGCTCCAGGGAGTGCGGCGCGGCCCAGCCCAGCCCAGCCCAGCCCAGTCCTGCTCCAGCCTAGTGCCCCGGGCCTCGCCTGGCCTGGGCCTGGCTGAGCAGCCCCGGCTCCGGTTCCAGCTGACTGGCTTTGGCCCCAGCCCGGAGTCGTTCGGCGAGATCCCGGCCAGGCCAGGCCCGGGGTGCTCAGATGGTGCAGGACTGAGCCGGGGTTGCTTGCGGCCGGAGCCGGAGGCTCTCGTGGCCGGAGCTGCTGGCCGGGCCGCTCGCAGCCGGAGCCGGAGGTGCTCATGGCTGGAGCCACTGGGCTGGGGCCCTCACATCCAAGCCGGTGGGCCGGGGCCGCTCGCAGCCAGAGCCAGAGGCGCTTGCGGCTGGAGCCAATGTGCTTGCGGCCGGAGCCGCTGGGCCGGGCCGCTCGTGGTCAGAGCCGGAGGCGCTCGCAGTCGGAGCTGCTGGGCCGGGGCCGCTTGTGGCCGGAGCCGGAGGCGCTCGTGGCTGGAGCTGCTGGTCGGACAGAGCGCTCAGCCAGGCCTGGGCCTGGAGCCGGGGTGCTCGTGGCCAGAGCCAGGGCGCTTGGCCAGAGCAGGACTGGGTTAGGCCGCACCACCACACCACCACAACCGGTTCTAAAAGGGTTTCTAAATGTAACAACCGGTTCCTGCGAACAGGTGAGAACTGCTGCAGCTCACCACTGCACTTATTGATATCCAGGCTGGGGGGACCATCCAATATGAAAGGTGCCTGCTGTGAAATCTCTCAGGCAGTAGTGGGAGAGCTACAGGAGAAGGTGGCTAGGTTGAGGAGCATCCAAATCCATGAGCAATTCCTGGACAGTGCCCATGTGGAGACAGCTGAGGTAGCTGTCCCAGTACACAGGACTGCTGAAACACCTGGGAGGAGGAGATGGTTCAGGTGGACACTGGCAGCTTCTGGCAGCAGGCCGTGCACCACCCCTGCCCCGAACCCTCCGCTGTGGTAATCGGTAACCATTATGCTCTTCTTGTTACAGGAGAGAAGGAACCCCCCTTCATAGAGGTGGAGAAGCCTCGTACCCAAGGCTGGGAGGTGTGCTGCCACCACTCCGAATAGGAAAACATAGGGTAGTAGTGGTCAGAGGCTCTCTGCTAAGGGGGATGGACACCCATCTGTTGCCCTGACATTTCATCTTGGGAGGTATGCTGCCTGCCGGGGGCCCGTATCCAAGACATTACGGAGGCATTGTTGACGATTGCCATTGATCCATCCCTCTGACTAACCCCATGCTACTCATCCATGTGGCACAATGATGCTGTGAGGTGTGACACTAAGCAGATCAAGAGTGACTACAGGGCTCTGGAGTATGGGCGAAGGAGTAGTAGTCTCTTCCATCCTTCCTGTCAAAGGTAAGGCCCGGATGGAGACAGGTGCATCTTGGAGGTGAATGCCTGGTTGCGAAGATGGTGTCGCCAGGAGGGCTTGGCTTCCTCGACCACAGGATGCTATTCCAGAATGACTGCTAGGCAGAAATAGTGTTCACTTTTCGAGGAGGGGAAAGACCCTATTGGACACAGTGGACCTAGTGAGGAGGGCTTTAAACTAGGTTAGATGGGGAAAGGTGAGCAAGCCCACAGGTAATGGGGACATGGAGACCTGGGAGATGGTCAGAAGTAGGGAGCATGGGTTATGATGTTCATCCATCATTGTCAGTGAAGGCCTCAACAACTCATTCGTTTGATGACGCGGCTCTGTGTATCCGAGATGACTGATCAGTCCATGTGATGGCACTGTCGATGATGTGCAGCAGCTCTGGACTTGCACAGCTCACACTTTCTTTCAGCCTCAGCAGTACGCCTCACCTCAAATATTACTGCTTGTGTGAAGGAGCTGGCCATGCTGGACGGTTCAGTGCAAGGGTTCCTATGTGGCAGTGTTGCCTCGAGGGACTTCAGAGAGGTTTTCAGCGTGTCCTTGAGCTGCTTCTTTTGTCCTCCCTGGGTGAGTCCGTAGAAGAGCTGTTTAGAATGCGCTCGTCTGACATTCTCATGACATGTCCGGCCCATCTGGTCTGGGCTCTCATCAGCAGTGTGTGAACTGACGGCAGACTGGCTCTGGTAAGGACTTCATATCGGCACTTTGTCCTGCCATCGATTTTTAGAAGCTTTCACAGACAGGAATGGGAAGTGATTGAGTTTCGTGCATGACTCTGATAGACAGTCCATGTCTTGCAGGCATACACGCAGAGTTGGAAGCCCAGCTTGGTAGACCTTCAGCTTCATTGGTAGGCTGATCCCTCGATGTTCCCAGCATTGGCGCAATCGACCAAATGCAGCGCTGGCTTTAGCAATTCTGCACTTTACTTCATCATCGATTGACAACTGCTTGGGAAGAGTACTGCCCAGGTATGTGAAGTGGTCCACTGCCTGAAGTCTCTGTCCATTTACAGTGATGGACGGTTCTGAGTACGGAGAGTGGGGAGCTGGCTGGTGCATGACCTCAGTCTTCTTGATGTTAATGGCGGGACCAAAGTTGTTGCACACAGAGGTTGTCCATACTGCCTTGCATTTCTGGCTCTGTACTAGCATTCAGAGCACAATCATCGGCAAGAGAAAGTCTCGAAGTACAGTTTCCTTCACCTTGGTGATGGCACGCATCGCCCAGATTGAATAGTTTCCCATTTCTGTACTTCAGGCCTACTCCTTCAGTACAATGTTGAAAGGCATCAGTCAGAGTGGCAGAGAATATCATGCTGACAAGTGGGTGCTAAAACACCCCTTTCTTGACACTGTTGGTGATTGGGAAGGCTTCAGGTGTTTCACTGTCATCCAGGACATGAGCCCATACCGGATGAAATTGACATACTATTCGTATGAATCTGTCTGGACAGCCTAATTTCGACATGATCCCAGGCCCTGTGACTGACAGTCGAACGCTTTCGTGAGGTCCACAAATTGTGTTAAGTTCACGATTCTGCTCTTGACATTTCTCTTGTAGCTGACGCGCAGCGAAGATCATGTCAATAGTCCCCCTCCCTTCCGGAAACTGCATGTGATTCTGGCTGTAAGCCCTGCTCCAGGTGAGTGATCATCGGTTTCATCAGAACCCGTGCAAGAACTTTCCCCACTGTAGAGAGCACAAGATTCCATGGTGATTGTCGCATACCGGGTGATTGCTCTTCCTCTTAGAGGTGCACGATGGACGCTTCTAAATTCCGTGGAATGGATCCCTGCTTCCAGAAGGACTGAAACAGCTCAATGAGTTTCCATAGCAGCATGGGTCCACTGACTTTGTACACCTCTGCTGTATGGCATCTGACCCTGGGGCTTTGCCACTTGACAGCTGGTTGATGGCTTTCTTCACTTTGTCCTCTTCTGGTGAAGCATCCATGGAGTCATTGACTGCGACCAGGGGCATCTTGTCAATAGCTTCGTCATTGATGACTGAGGGGCAGTTGAGAACTGCTTCAAAATGTTCAGCCCATCTCTGGAGAATCTGCGTCTTCTCTGTAAGGAGCATAGTGGCCATCAGAGTTCAGGAGGGGAAAGCTCCCAGAAGACTGTGGACCACAGAGTGTGTTGAGGGCTTCATAAACTGCTTATAGTCATTCCTGTCCACATATGCCTGTATTTCATCTGCTTTGGTGCTCAGCACAAGTCCCGCATTTTGCGCAGTCGGTTCTGTACTGTTCTGTAAACATTGATAAAGGCGGTCTTTGCCACTGAGGATGGATCGTTCTGGTATGCACGATGAAGACGGTGCTTCTCAGCAAGTAAGGCCTGGATTTCTGCATCATTTTTGTCAAACCAGTCTTGCCGCCTGCATGTGAAGGGCCCCAATACCTTTGATGCAGCTGTATGGACAGTGTTGCGGAATCGCTCCCAGTCTCTCTCAGCGTCATCCTCAATACGAAGATCAGCAAGCTCATTCTCTAGGTCTTCCGCTAGATTTTCAGTGATGCAGCTGTTCTTCAGCTTCGACACCTTTTGAGAGCCTTACAGCCTTGCGGTTGTCTCTTCAGCATGATACGGAGCTTCATTTTGGATACTATGAGCCTGTGATCCATCCAACAGTCAGCGCTGCACATAGCTTTTGTAACCTGGCATCTTGTCTGTCCCTTCTCCTGATGATGACATAGTCTATCAGATGCCAGTGCTTGGAACGGGATACATCCACGAAGTCCTGTTATGGGTAGGAAGCGGAAGACCGTATTGGTGATCAGAAGGCATGTGCTGCACAAGTTTTCAGCAGTAACAGGCCATTGCTGTTACACTTTCCCACTCCATTTTTCCTGATGACTCCTTCCCAGGCTGCGGCATCGCATCCGACTCTTGTTAAAATCGCCAAGCAGGATCAGCTTGTCCATGCAGTGCACTGATGATAGCAGAGCATCTAGTTCTGCATAGAATTTATCCTTCACATCTTCTGGGTTGGACATTGTGGGAGCGTTGGCGCTGATCAAAGTAGCTTGTTTTCCTTTTTGAAGCAGAAGCTGCATTGTCATGAGTCGGTTACTCACCCCTTGGGGAGACTGGCAAGTTTCCGAACAAGATGATTCTTGATGGCAAAGCCAACTCCAGATTCGCGATGCTCATCACTGCTGCGGCCAGTCCAGAAGAATGGATAGCCTCCACCTGACTCAAACAGCTGTCTTTCATTAGCAAGGCGAGTTTTGCTAAGGGCTGCAATGTCAATGTTGTAGCGTGCGAACTCTCTGGCGACAAGTGCTGTTCTTCCTCCGGTCTGTCTGCCGTGATGTTGTCCAGTAGCGTGCGCACATTCCATGTGCCAATGGTGATCGGTGTCACTTTAAGTTTTGTTTTGTTCGGCTGCTTTTGTGAAATCCCCGCCAGCTGCGGTATGCTGGCCAGGGTAAGGTGAAGCAGGCAATGTTTAGGGCACCTTTTCTAGCCCCCTCCTCATTCTACGGAGGTGAGCAGTGCAATCCTGAATAGGGCTGCTCAGTCGCTCAAGAAGACACCGAGCTCCACTGCTGCTGCTTCGGTCAGTGAGGAACGACCATTATACCTGAGCCACCTGTGTGCAGGTCCATGGCTACAGCTCCCAGTGTATCCACCCTGCTGCTTTGTCACTCGCCCATCGCCACAGGACTTGATATGATATGACATGATGTCAAGACTTGCACATGAATTGGATTAAAGTGAGGGAGAATTGAACGATGTCAACTTCACTCTCTCTTCCCAGGTCCTATCTGTACCCAGGCAGGACAGGAGTCGAGACGGCTGGAGATAGGCAGAGTGCAGTGGATGACCAGGACGCCTACGTGTCTTGTCTGCTGTTGAGCGTTCCACAACGCTTGCTGTCACCGCATTCCTGACCGTTGAACCAGGTTTCCTCAGTCAGCCGGATCCAACCTTCGCATGGAATGGGTAGACAGGTCCTAACTCACCGAGGGTCTCAGACTCATCAGCTACCCTCACCTGATTTAGCCTACTGGTCGAGACGGTTTCTGGGGTGTGGCCGCTGTCGCATGGTGACAGCTACTTGGAGCCACAGGTGAGAGCTAGGTGTCAAGTGGGGACCAAAGTGGATGAGCTACTCCTAGGAGCACGACTGCTCCCCCATCAGAGGTACTACCCTCCCTGACAACCCCATACACCATAATGGGCCATAATGGCAGAGAGAAGGAGGGTCAGGGCAAAACTGGGAGGCAAGATCAAATCAGTATCTTAGATGCCTATATACAAATGCGAGAAGTATGGGTAATAAGCAGGAAGAACTGGAAGTGCTAATAAATAAATACAACTATGAAATTGTTGGCATCACCGAAACTTGGTGGGTTAATACACAGGATTGGAATGTTGGTGTGGATGGGTACAGCTTGCTCATTAAGGATAGACAGGGGGAAAAGGGAGGAAGTGGTGTCTTATATATTAAAAATGTACACACTTGGACTGAGGTGGAGATGGACATAGGAGACGGAAGTGTTGAGAGTCTCTGAGTTAGGCTAAAAGGGTTAAAAAATAAGGGTGATGTCATGCTAGGAGTCTACTACAGGCCACCTAACCAGGTGGAAGAGGTGGATGAGGCTTTTTTTAAACAACCAACAAAATCATCCAAAGCCCAAGATTTGATGGTGATGAGGGACTTCAACTATCCAGATATATACTGGGAAAATAATACAGTGGGGCACAGACCATCCAATAAGTTATTGGATTGTATTGCAGACAACTTCTTATTTCAGAAGGTTGAAAAAGCCACTGGGGGAAAGCTGTTCTAGACTTGATTTTAACAAATAGGGAGGAACTCGTTGAGAATTTCAAAGTAGAAGGAGGCTTGGATGAAAGTGATCATGAAATCATAGAGTTCACAATTCTAAGGAAGGGTAGAAGGGAGTACAGCAGAATAGAGACAATGGATTTCAGGAAGGCGGATTTTGGTAAGCTAGAGAGCTGATAGGTAAGGTCCCATAGGAATCAAAACTGAGAGGAAAAACAACTGAGGAGAGTTGACAGTTTTTCAAAGAGACACTACTAAGTGCCCAAAAGCAAGCTATTCTGCTGGGTAGGAAAGATAGAAAATGTGGCAAAAGACCACCTTAGCTTAACCAAGAGATCTTGCACAATCTAAAAAATAAAAAGGAGTCATGTAAAAATGGAAACTAGGACAGATTACAAAGAATGAATATAGGCAAACACAGGAATGCTGGGGCAAGATTAGAAAGGCAAAGGCACAAAATGAGCTCAAACTAGCTACAGGAATAAAGGGAAACAAGATGACTTTTCATCAATACATTAGAAGCAAGAGAAAGACCAAGGACAGGGTAGGCCCACTGCTCAGTGAGGAGGGAGAAACAGTAACAGGAAACTTGGAAATGGCAGAGATGCTTAATGACTTCGTTTCGGTCTTCACTGAGAAGTCTGAAGGAATGCCTAACATAGTGAATGCTAATGGGAAGGGGGCAGATTTAGAAGATAAAATAAAAAAGAACAAGTTAAAAATCACTTAGAAAAGTTAGATGCCTGCAAGTCACCAGGGCCTGATGAAATGCATCCTAGAATACTCAAATCGCTAATAGAGGAGGTATCTGAGCCTCAAGCTATTATCTTTGGAAAATCATGGGAGACAGGAGAGATTCCAGAAGGCTGGAAAAGGGCAAATATAGTGTCCATCTATTAAAAGGGAAATAAAAATAACCCAGGAAACTAGAGACCAGTTAGTTTAACTTTTATGCCAGGGAAGATGGAGCAAGTAATTAAGGAAATCATCTGCAAACACTTGGAAGGTGGTAAGGTGATAGGGAATAGCCAGCATGGATTGTAAAGAACAAATCATGTCAAACAAATCTAATAGCTTTCTTTGATAGGATAACAGTCTTGTGGACAAGAGTGAAGCGGTGGATGTGGTATATCTAGACTTTAGTAAGGCATTTGATACAGTCTCACATGATATCCTTATCGATAAACTAGGCAAATACAGTTTGATGGGGCTACTATAAAGTGGTGCATAACTAGCTGGATAACTGTACTCAGAGAGTATTTATTAATGGCTCCCAATTCTGCTGGAAAGGTATAACAAGTGGGGTTCCGCAGGGGTCTCTTCTGGGAGCAGCTCTGTTCAATATCTTCATCAACGACTTAGATATTGGCATAGAAAGTATGCTTATTAAGTTTGCAGATGATACCAAACTGGGAGGGATTGCAACTGCTTTGGAGGATAGGGTCATAATTCAAAATGATCTGGACAAATCGGAGAAATAGTCTGAGGTAAACAGGATGAAGTTCAATAAAGACAAATGCAAAGTGCTCCACTTAGGAATGAACAGTCAGTTTCACACATATAGAATGGGAAGAGACTCTTTAGGAAGGAGTTTGGCAGAAAGGGATCTAGGGGTTATAGTGGACCACAAGCTAACTATGAGTCAAGAGTGTGATGCTGTTGCAAAAAAGGCAAACGTGATTCTGGGATGCATTAACAGGTGGTTGTGAGCAAGACACGAGAAGTCATTCTTCTGCTCTACTCTGCACTGGTTAGGCCTCAACTGGAGTATTGTCCATTTCTGGGCACCATATTTCAAGAAAGATGTTGAGAAATTGGAGAGGGTCCAGAGAAGAGCAACAAGAATGATTAAAGGTCTTGAGAACATGACCTATGAAGGAAGACTGAAAGAACTGGTTTGGAAAAGAGAAGACTGAGAGGGGACATGATAGCAGTTTTCAGGTATCTAAAAGGGTGTCAGTAAGGAGGAGGGAGAAAATTTGTTCACCTTAGCCTCTAAGGATAAAACAAGAAGCAATGGGCTTAAACTGCAGCAAGGGAGGTTTAGGTTGGACATTAGGGAAAAGTTCTTAACTGTCAGGGTGGTTAAACACTGGAATAAATTGCCTAGGGAGGTTGTGGAATCTCCATCTCTGGAGATATTTAAGAGTAGGTTAGATAAATGTCTATCCATGATGGTTAGACAGTATTTGGTCCTGCCATGAGAGCAGGGGACTGGACTCAATGACCTTTCGAGGTCCCTTCCAGTCCTAGAGTCTATGAATCTATGAATAAATACTAGAGAGGACAATGGATACTAGTAATGAGCCTGACCTGCCAAAAAAATCAGATCCATTAGGTATAGCCTACCTCTTCCCCAGGAAAGGGAGATGAGAGTAAATTAGAGGAGCCCTGACAATGCTTTAACATTTTTCAGAGCTCATGGCTAGGCCCAAGATCCAAGAGCGTAAAGGCATCTTAAAATTGCTTCTTCACCATCTGGTCTTGCATCAAGCATAGCTTGGCTGGACCACATGTTCTGAGCCAGTATTTTCACCAGGCAGTTCAAATAATTAACTTATTTTCTGAATCACACAATCACTGTTTTTTGGAATGTCTTCTGTTATATTGCCAAGTCATCTTTTTCACCTCTGATTTTGACAGCTCAAAACTGTTGCTTGCAAACCTTTACTGTGATGATCTAAAGGAGGGCTGTGGACAACTCTATTCTGGCTTGGAATGTTTTGTTATTCTTGATCATACTGAACACATGCTCCCCTGCTGCTTTGGAAATGTGGAAGTACAAAGATCATCTTTGTAATCTTGGCCAGATTCTTGAATAATTCTATGCCATCGGCCTAAGTCAATTCTGCAAAGGAGAGACCAAGTGACATCCAGTCCAACACCAATTCCTACTTAACTTCTCTCCCACTCATCTTCAGGGATTCATCTCCCTCGTGCAACTGATAATGGCCATGCTCTGCTTGAAGCTCTTCAGAATCACAAGTTCAGGAAAATCCAGAGTACTAAGTATGCAGCATCTGAACATCCTACATTTAGAATCATAGAATATCAGGGTTGGAAGGGACCTCAAGAGGTCATCTAGTCCAACCCCCTGCTCAAAGCAGGACCAATCCCCAGACAGATTTTTGCCCTAATCCCTAAATGGCCCCCTCAAGGATTGAACTCAACTCTGGGTTTAGCAGGCCAATGATCAAACCACTTAGCTATCCCTCCTCCACCTTAGTTTCTCACTTTTCATTTTCAACATGTGCCAAATACAGTAATACCAAAATAACTACAAGGAAAGCTATTTTTGATCTATCTGAAGTAAGAAAATCTTATGACATAGGCCTGCAAGACTTTCAGACACTAGTGCCTAAGAATCACAATCAGAAATCAGGGACCCACTGTTCTATGTAAAAAATTGAATCAATTGATAAACAAGAGGTCAGAGAGGCATCTGGAGACATAGTAGACAGCAGTGTGCATAAATTTGTCATAACTGTAGTCACTAGGTGTCACCAGCCTAACTAATGCCAGTTGATCCCAAACTGGATTTTTGTGTTTTTGGCTCATCACTAGCACATTCTCCTGTCAAAAATGGCCTTGGGTATCTAATGTCCCATGTGTGGGAAGAACTGTTTTATTCTTCTCTGGGCCTCAAAATTATTTGTGAGTTACCACTCTGATCTTAAAAATATATGAAGAGACAGTGTTATAGAAGCTGAGAAAGCACACACACAAGCATTACCTCTGCAGAGAGCTAGAAAATGACCCTATTCAAATATACCCTCATTTTATTAAGTCTCCCATACAACACACACATCTGGCCCTCTCTAGGAAATGAAGAAATGAGAATTCTATGATACTAACTAAACTCCACACAGGATTGTAATGGGGTATGATTAGGAAACTTCACAAAGCATAATTTTGCTCCTGTTGTTTTTTTTCTGAAACCAAGATTATAGGATAGTTCTTAAATATAACCATGTCTGACTACCTAATAGAGCTCTTCCTGTCTTTTCCACAGTGTGTTGGGGTCAGTAATACTGTGGATTCCATGGATAACTAGCTCAGTATCCTGTTTAGCAATCATTTGTGAAGTAAACAGCATTTCTAGGAGTCTAGGAAAATTTTTCACATGGGAAACTAGGTCAGTTTCAAAAATCCATTTAAAATACAGCTATAATTTAAATTTGTAATAAATTACTCTTCTAGGTTAATTAATTTTCAATTGACTATTAAGGACATAATTATTGATAATAACCCACAATGTAAAAATATGTATTTATTATAAAGTTCTTAGTCCTCAATAAATGTTTCTAATTACCAGTTAGCATTTAATGAACACAGAATAGCTCTCTATTTAGTCTACATTTTAATGTGTTTTGCATTTAAATATGCAGAAGATGCATTTATACAGTCTTATGATGTCACTTAAAGTTACAAAAAAAGAAAGGAAATGCAATTATGCCTTTGTCCTTTTCAATGGACATCCATCTTTGGGTTTCTGAGACCCAGACAAATGTTTTTCTGAATGCAGCATTTTGCAGTAGTACACTTAAATAAATTTTAGAAGGTGAACATGCTTTTCTATTGGCTAGCTTCACTATCAATTCCCTCAGTGGTTTTCTAACCATAGCTTGGAAACTAAGTAATTATCTACTGTGCTTGGGAATGAACTGCAGTACGCCATGGTTCACCTGCTACATGATTACTACAGCTCAGTACATCTCCAGTTACAGTATTTCCATCTAGAGTATTTTGTTTGATTTCAATGTTTGTTTTAACAAGATTCAGGTTGGTTACCATAATACCTACTTAGATGTTATTGATACAGAATCCTGCATAACTCTTCTGGAATTGATAGTTTTCATGGATATTGGTGAGCTTTAAAGTGATTCCACTTTACCCTGAGAATGCATGTCATTTTTGTGCCAACTTGTACTACATACAGCAGTCCATCTGCTTAGCAACACAGTTTGTCAAGAACACTTTGTCCCAATTCCCAATGCTCTGCTCTTGCACTGACTCCCCCAACGAAACAGAGTACAGTTCTAGGTCTCTGTTCTGATATTTTAAAGCCTAATGGGATCTGCTGAGTGCTCCTTATTTTTAAAATCAGGTAATTTATTTAAGCCCCAATTGCATTGGGTAGGCAAGCGTATGCATAACTTTAATTAAAGTCCACTCACGTGCTTAAAGTTCCACATGCGCTCCAATACCTTGCTGAATGGGACTACTCATGCGCTTAACACTAGCATGTGCTTAAGTACTGTGTTGAACCAAGGTCTTAAGGAAATAACTTTTAGGTACCCTGTCATAAACAGATGGTTAAGGGTTAATGTCTCGTTACCTGTAAAGGGTAAGAAGCTCAGTGAACCTGGCTGACACCTGACAGAGGACCAATAGGAGGACAAGATACTTTCAAATCTTAGTGGAGGGAAATCTTTGTTTGTGCTGTTTGTTTTGTTCGTTGTTCGCTCTTGGGGCTAAGAGGGACCAGACTTACACCCAGGTTTTCTCCAATGTTTCTGAATCAGCTCTCATGTTTCAAAATAGTAAGTAATAGCCAGGCAAGGCGGATTAGTCTTATGTTAGTTTTCTTTCAACTTGTGAATGTTTTTCCTTTTGCTGGAAGGATTTTACCTCTGTTTGCTGTAACTTTGACTCTCAGGCTGGGAGTGCGGGGAAGTCCCTCTAGTCTATATGAATCTGAGTACCCTGTAAACATTTTCCATCCTGATTTTGCAGAGATAATTTTTACTTTTTCTTTCTTTAATTAAAAGCTTTCCTTTTTTAAGAACCTGATTGATTTTTTCCCTTGTTTTGAGACCCAAGGGGATTGGGTCTGAACTCACCAGGGATTGGTGAGGGGAAAGGAGGTGGGAAAGGTTAATTCCTCTTTGTTTTAAGATCCAAGGAGTTTGGATCAGTGTAGCCTGTCAGCGTAACCCAGGGAGGGAAAGTCTGGGGGAAAAAAAGGGGGAAAGCTAATTTCTCCTTGTGTTCAGATCCAAGGGGTTTGGGTCTTGGGTTCCCCAGGGAAGGTTTTGGGGGAACAGGAAGTGTGCCAAACACTATATTTTTGGCTGGTGGCAGCGTACCAAATTTAAGCTGGTAATTAAGCTTAAAAGTGATCATGCAAGTCCCCACTTTTTGGACGCTGAAGTTCAAAGTGGGGAAAAAACCTCGACACACCCATTTTTGAAAAACTTTTGCCTGACAGTCCTACACACTTTCTTTCCAACTCCTTTCCCCCTTTGAAGTGCCTATAACAAAAACTGAACATTCCAATAAACCTTTTAGACTTCAGGGTGGAAATGTCAATATTTTATAAACTCTAAAAATAAATGTAGAGATTAGGAAAGGCTACCTTGGAGCTCTAGAGTCTGAAATCTTCTGTTAATCCACTGAACATACTAGTATTCATCCTCTCCCCCTTATGTTAAATTTATACAGGTGCAGTGAATCTTGGGTTCAACTCTCCTCACACCAGTGAAATTCCATTTATTTAAATGGAGCTGCTTATTTACACAAAGGTGAGGAAAAAAATCAGGCCTACTGGCTATGATTTCAAGTGTCCTTTTCCACTTCCATACACGGCATCCCTGATCTTGCAAGGGTGGGAGCTGTCTAGGGACTGATTATAGCTAGAGTTGTGGAGAGGTTTTTCTTCTGTTTTTGGCCCATGATAAGAAGCATTGTATCAAGCCAGCAAAGCAATTCAATTTCAAACCTGGGATTGAAGCACATTTGTAGGCACTGTGGGGAAAATGCATCATTGCTAAGAGCACTAAATGCCTTGTCATGAGTGCAAAAGAGGTGTATTCTTAATCAGAATTAAGAGTTAGCTATCAGATTGAAAACAGCTGTAAAACACAGCTACTTGGCTTTCAACTCGAGTCAAAGCCTATCGGGAAGCCTAAGTTGAAGTTAAGATGCTAACCCAATTTAAAATCTGAACTGCCACATCTTCACTGCTATTTTAACTCTTTAGCAAGAGTTTAGCAATTTTTAGCAAACCTGGGTTAAGAATTCACTTTTGTGGGGAGCAGGTCAACGAAGACGTGTGCTGTGTTATACCAGTGTGGTGGCTAAACAGGGGATTTCTGGACTATTTATCAAGCACTAGGTGGGAGGGATAGCTCAGTGGTTTGAGCACTAGCGTGCTAAACCCTGGATTGTGAGCTCAATCCTTGAGGGGACTACTTAGGGATCTGGGGCAAAATCAGTACTTGACCCTGCTAGCAAAGAGGGCTGGACTCAATAACCTTTCAGGGTCCCTTCCAGTTCTATGAGATAGGTATATCTCCATATATTAGTTGTTTATTCAAATTCACTTTTTAAAGTTTGTCTAAAAACTCAAATACAAATGATTCAATTTGGAAAAAAAGCCACCACACAACCTCTTGATAGGCTTTTCTGTGGCAGTAATAGAGATAATGGGAATGTTACATAAAGAGCAGCTACATCATACGGGTAGAACTAGCACTGCATACACAAGATAGAAAACACATATTCTATTTATGTGGTATAAGTTAACACTAAGGAAAAATGCAGTTTTAAAATATTTACAGCAGAATGTCAGAGTGTTCTAAGAATGTTTAGAAGAGCAGAGGCTAACACTTGTGCAGTACTGATTCCTTAATTATGTTAAACCACTAGACTTGTTAGAATATTAGCACAAAGCTATGGATGAGTCTTTGAGATTCTTCCCACTGACTTACGGCAGCTTTACTGAAATGTTAATATTTTGAGTTAAGGAAGGAAAGTGTCAGCTGCTTACATATGATTACATGTTTGGCCTAAGAAAGAAATGAAGGAGATATTTCATTGGAAAAATTCTAGCAGCTGATGTCCCTCTTAATTTAGGATCTGCTAGCAAGGCCCAAATAACTCATAGATACTATAGGCCCTTCTCTAGGGCCACAGCTCCTGCAGTCATACATTGAGGGAAGAATCTCAGCTGTCATTAAAAAGACAAAAAGTTTCTAGCCCATATGGTTGTGAAGAAAATCTTGAAAATGTGACCAAGCTGTGACTGCAGTGATATCTGCCTGAGTCTGCAGAAAATCTGAAGCAACTGCTCTGAGAGAGGGAAAATGCTCCTTTCATTTCAAAGCAGTGATAACTCCAACATGCCTTGCCTTGGGGGATCCTGCCAATAGGCTGGGGCAGGAGAAGAAGAAGGCAGCAGGCCTGGTCCACCCACCAAAGCAAGTATGCACCATTGTCATAAACAGATAGCTAAGGGTTAATGTCTCTTTCACCTGAAGCACCTGACCAGAGGAACAATCAGGAAACCGATTTTTTCAACTTTGCGTGGAGGGAATTTTGTGTCTGAGGTCTTTGTTGTCTGTCTGCTTGCTTTCTCTGAACTTGGAGAAGTAGTTTCTGCTTTCTAATCTTCTGTTTCTATGCCCTCGTCCAGACTAACCCGCGGCATCGGTGGGTTAAAATCGATTGCTCGGGGATCGATATATCGCGTCTAGTCTGGACGCGGTGTATCGATCCCCGAGCGCGCTTACATCGATTCCGGAACTCCATCAATCCGAACGGAGTTCCGGAATCGACACGGAGAGCCGCGGACATCGATGCGGCGCCGTCCAGACTGGTGAGTACCTCGATTTTAGAAATTCGACTTCAGCTACGTTATTCTCGTAGCTGAAGTTGCGTATCTAAAATCGATTTTAATTCCTAGTCTGGACGTGGCCTAAGTGTAAGGACAAAGAGATCAGATAGTAAGTTATATGGTTTCTTTTCTTTGGTATTTGCATGAATATAAGTGCTGGAGTGCTTTGATTTGTATTCTTTTTGAATAAGGCTGTTTATTCATATTTCTTTTAAGCAATTAACCCTGTATTTTGTCACCTTAATACAGAGAGACCATTTGTATGTATTTTTCTTTCTTTTTTATATAAGCTTTCTTTTAAGACCTGTTGGAGTTTTTTTACTTCAGGGAAATTGAGTCTGTACTCACCAGGGAATTGGTGGGAGGAAGAATCAGGGGGAGATCTGTGTGTGTTGGATTTGCTAGCCTGATTTTGCATTCCCTCTGGGTGAAGAGGAAAGTGCTTTTGTTTCCAGGACTGGGAACGGAGAGGGGGAGTCACTCTGTTTGGATTCACAGAGCTTGTGTCTGTGTATCTCTCCAGGAGCACTGGAGGGGGGAAGGGAAAAAGGATTATTTCCCTTTGTTGTGAGACTCAAGGGATTTGGGTCTTGGGGTCCCCAGGGAAGGTTTTTCAGGGGGACCAGAGTGCCCCAAAACACTCTAATTTTTTGGGTGGTGGCAGCAAGTACCAGGTCCAAGCTGGTAGCTAAGCTTGGAGGTTTTCATGCTAACCCCCATATTTTGGACGCTAAGGTCCAAATCTGGGACTAAAGTTATGACAACCATCTACTGGGGTAAATACTAGGTCACCCGTCTGCTGCTGGTCAAGTTTGCCTGTAAGGGATGAAGGGACCAATACTGTCACCACTGCTGCTCCTAAGAGAGGAGAGGGGGAATCCTCTGATTCTACTAGTTGGCTGAACCTGTTTGGTAGGGTTGGTGATTTCCCAGCTGTGTCTAGCTAACAAAAAAAAACAAAACAGTGGATAGCAACAAAAGTGAGTTGTCATTTTTGGGAATAATACACCTTTATTTTTTCTATATGTGACTTTTTAATAGGTTTTTCTATTGTGTTCACAGTAGTATTTGAATACCTCACAAAAATGAATTTAGCTTCATAACACTCCTGTGAGATATGGAAGTATTATCATCCCTAAGTTACAGACTGGGCAAATGGAGGGAAAAGCAGGGAAAGGGACATCCCCAGTCACACAAGAAGGATTCAAATCTCATAAATTGCCATCTAATACAGTTGTACAGGCTGTCCTTTTTGATGTGTGGAAAGGGTCAAATGTGTCTCAGTTCTTCAGGTATGCACCTTTGACCTCACTATGGGCCATTCAGGTTGCAGGCCTCTACAGTGGTTCTGGAACAATTTTTATAGTGGGGGTGCTGAAATCTGGCGGAAATCAGGAATTTGGGTTATTAGTATTCCAAGCCGGGAGAGGAGGGTAGCCGTACCTCCAGTACTTAAGTCTATCCATCATCTTTTTGAGGGCGGTAACTCACATTCCTCTCCCTCCAGATGGAGGAATTTGGCTGTGATTGCCTCCAGCCCTTCACTACAATCACCTTAGCAAGTCTGAGTTTAGTTCAGCATTTGCAGTCCTGTTATCTTCTAGAGGCTATGTCATAAACAAATAGCTAAGGGTTAAATGTCTCTTTTACCTGTAAAGGGTTAAGAAGCTCAGTAAACCTGGCTGACACCTGACCAGAGGACCAGTAGGGGACAAGATACTTTCAAATCTTGGTGGAGAGAAGTCTTTTGTTTGTGCTCTTTGTGTGTTGTTGTTCGCGCTTGGGACTAAGAGGGACCAGATGTACATCCAGGCTCTCCAAATCTTTCTGAATCAGTCTCTCGTGTTTCAAACTTGTAAGTAATTAAGCTTAGAAGGGTTCATGCAGGTCCCCCACATCTGTACCCTAAAGTTTAGAGTGGGGAAAAAACTTTGACAGGCTATGACAGAATTAATCAGGGATGAGCCTGCCTTCATAAAGGAAAGTATTAATTTAAAACAAAAAGTGATACTGAGAAAACATCTCTCAGAAACAATAAACAGCTTATACGCATGCCTGTCTTGTCACGTATCACTCATCTTCCACATGGAGCCCTGATATTTTTCAAAGTCCTTCAAATACTTTCTGCAGGTCTATCCCTTTTGGTCACAGTGTCGTAACAGTTCTTAGATAGTGAGAGTCTTTACATCAGGCTTCCTACTTTATACAAATCTTAGTTCCTTATTTGCTGGGCCTCTTGAACCTGGTCAAAACCAGGGCTTGGTACTTCTCCAGACAGAATCATATAAATGGAAGGGACTTCAGGAGTTCATCTAATCCAGTCTCCAAGGCTGAGGCAGGATATTTACCTATCTAGGGATTTTCCATTGTTATCCTCTATTGATGTTAGTCCCTAATAGCTCACTCATGCTTAGGTGACTTCCCCTTAACCATTGCATTGCTCATCTTGTTTCAAGTAAGGAATTAAACCTTCCCCTGAGTGTACAACAATTCATAGTGAGAGGAGAAACTCAGTCACATACTTTTTCTATAGAAATATCAGAAGTTTCCCTGTTCTTTCAAGAAAACTTTAAAAATTACAGCACTACTCCCCCTCTATGAGGATCTTCCCAGAAGAAATGGACAATTCTGAATCAGTCAAAAACCAGGATACTATTCTAAGACACAACAAGTTTAATATTCTGAACAGAGGAAAAGCCCCATCTGAAGCCAATGGATGTGTAAGGCAAGGAGAATTTGGCTCTAAAAGGAGAACATTTTTAAAAGTCCTGGATTCAAGAGGATTTAGTAGAAAAAGCAACTAGAGCCCATACAAAGATACCAGCCTTCATTGAAAAGCAATTAGAAATTTACTGACAAAAAAGCAATATATAAAAGTTAATGCCAATATATTTACTTTAAAAAGAATACTTAACACTTCCCAATCTACCGCCCAAGAATAGCTGCTTGTTTGAGTGTGATAAAGAAACAGCAATAGGGAAAGCAGAACAACAACTTACTCTAGGTCGCAGCAGAGTTCATGATTTCCCATATGTTTTCTGTACAAGTGTCCCATATAGATGTGGCACGAGCCTTCATTTTTCTCCAGCACAGCACATTCATTAATAGTTAAGTTATTGCTCACAGCAAACACCTATGTAGTCAATATCTGCTCCTGTAACCAGGAGGACAGACTGCTTAATCTGCAACATTCACAGAAGCTGACTGGTTAAAAACTGAATGGGTACAATGACCACAGATGTTAGTATAAAGCCCCACCCCCCCACTCCTCTTAATAAAAGCCGGCCAAAGTAGTTAGAGTGGCAGAATAATAATTTAAAAATGTAGGATACTATATTAAGAAAATTGACAGGAAATATCCTGAATATATTTGATGAGCATTGTTTGAACACCTATAGAGCTGGTCAAGTCATGGAGCAAGGCAATCTCAAATTTATTTTACAATTGAAGCAAAAAATTCAGACACATTATTGGTAAACACTATGAAACCTGCTGTAAAAAATGAATAGCTAACAATTTTCAAATTTAGGTTAGGCTCCCAAATGCGTATTTAGGTTCCTCTGTCAAAACAGTCTGATTTTTTTAGAAGTTCTGAGCACCAACAGCTTCCAGTGGAACCCTGATTTGGATTTTAGTGAAGCGTGCTCAATGCATTCTAAATTGAGCCCACCAGATTTTAGCTGTGTTCCTCCCATGCAGTTCTACCAGCAGTAAACCCAACACCACAAACCACACAGAATAGCTCCTGTTTCCCCAGAACTTGATATTTTACTTTCTGATGAGCAAACTCTCTGTCTCTCCTCTTGAGAATAAAAGGCCTCAGTTTGAAGTGGCGAGCCTCATAGCTGCCCAATTTTGCTCTGAGCCATTTGTGACATTTTATATTCTTTACTTGAGCTAATTTGCATATATACATAATTTCAAGGCAAACAAATTTAAGATTATGATCAACACAACCTGGTCTCCTCTGTAACAGGAGGGGCCAGGGAGTAACAGCATACTTGGCAGCTCTAACTAGGATAGGGGAGTGGGTGTCTCCTGAGTCTGTGGATATTGCTGAGGGGATGGCAGCTTCTGGCAGGCAAGGAGTTGCTCAGGGATAGTGATAATGACTGGCAGGATCCTGAGGCAAATGGTAGCCCGTAGGGGAGCCTATAGGCTGTCACAAGCCCTTAACTATGTACTGCTGCCCCAGGTGCTTCTTCCTTCAGCAGATGCTCCCATTACCACCTGGTCACATGGGAGCAGGGCTTAACAGAGGCCACACCAGCCTTTAGGAGCTAAAAGGCACAACTGTAGATAAACCTGCAGTCTTCCTGCAGCTCAGATTAGTAAGAATCCATCTGAGATACAGGAATGTGTAACAAGACCATCAGATGTGTTACTGTTACATGAGATGCATGACACTTGGCAGCATTGGCGCCTACAATCACGTGCCTAATTAGGTCTCAGCTGGGAATGTCTCACTAAAGTACCTCTGACTGCTGGCTGGGAATTCATTTAAAAAAGCCCAGAACTTTTTCTGGCTTAGTAGGGCCTCCTCTATTAGGTCCATCAATGGAACAGATTGTGGCAGCTTTCAGGCTCCCCTGCAAGAGGCAGGGTAGCACCTATGTGCATCATCAGGGCACTTTTGTTCAGTGCTCCAAGCACTTTACAGAGGTGTAATAAGATTTAATTAAAATGTGCAAAATTGGTACATACAGCCATGGGTAAACCACATCACACAGAGATTAAAGAGTGTGTCCATAGTTATGCATATAGCTGCAGAATTAGGAAAAGAACATATGTACAGTAACTGGGCTCCAAATTCCCTACTTTAACTTCCAGACCATAAAAAATAGAGATCTCAACATTGTTTTCCTACTTGGCTCAGATCAGTCTTTGTTTCATATCAATACTGATAAATGTTGAACACAGGAGGCAGACAGGCAACCAATAATCATGCTAGAGTAATGAAGAAATGTTTTCACAAATAATTTATGTAATGACCAATGGAAAATGTTTAATAAATTATTCACCAAATATTACTTGATTTGAGAGCTTGTCAAATAACTGTCAGAAGCAGGATGTGAATGGTCTGATATAGTGGTCAGAATGGGAGTTGGGAGACGGGCATAGTCAGGTTAACAGAAGATCAGAGTCAAGCAGTATGAGTAGCTATAGTACAGGGGAGACAGTTCTAAGCGGAGAAAACCCAGTTTAATAGATCATTTCCTGTTCCTATGCTTGATTTAAATAGAAGCAGTGAACTAATCAGGATTCCCAGAGTTCCACCAATGAGACCCCAGGAGTGGAGTCCTCTGTTAGAGTTGAGCTTCTAGTTCAGGTAACTGTTAATAG
This sequence comes from Gopherus evgoodei, assembly GCF_007399415.2. Taxonomy (NCBI): domain Eukaryota; kingdom Metazoa; phylum Chordata; order Testudines; family Testudinidae; genus Gopherus; species Gopherus evgoodei. The sequence continues at coordinate 185,059,241 of NC_044322.1, forward strand.
ATTATACTGAGTGACAGGTTGGAACATACTGGCTCCTAAGAGGGTTCCAGAAGTCTAGGGTTCAAGACCTACAGTGTCTGACAAGAGTGGGGGGGGGGAACAATTGCCCAAGTAGCTTATTTATAACTATTAATACAACCAACCAGCAGTAAATCTTGAAATGCGGCTTCTGCAATCTGTTCATCACAGGGGATTTTTTCCCCCATCAAACACACAGAGTATTGTGTATGGATAGCATGGGATGTTACCAGGTGAAAGAGTTATATACCTTGTTAAAGATTTACAAGAAAACCTTAGATGCCATGGATTCTGCCAAATCCACTGAGTAGTGACTCCTATAATATATACAATTTATAATCACCAATCCGTGATTACTCTACTATTTTTTAACATCAAAAGCTTTGAAAGCCTTAGATTCTGCCATAAATTAATAATTTCAGATGAAACAAATATAGGCCAGATCCTGCAACTGGATCCATTCAGATAGACTTTACATTAGGTGGTCATGAAGTCAGTAACAAACATGACAGAGAACCCCAGTGCTTCCAACAAGGGTAAATGCTTTGTTAATAATAAATGGGACGTGACAGGTAGTCAGCAGAGTGAGTCAGAAAAATTCTGATGAATTATTCTTTGATTGGAATTTGCCAATTCATCAAAATTGAAACATTTGGCAGAGACAGTTCAGTTTCAGCAAAGTTTCAGCTGAACCCTGCCTGCTTGGGAACCTCAGGTCCTAGGTTCACAGTCCCTCAGTAGTGTGGTTCCCAGGGTCAGGGGGTGGCTCCAGGCACCAGCATGCCAAGAGCATACCTGGGGTGGCAAGCTATGGGGGGCACTCTGCCAGTCACCGCAAGGGCAGCAGGCAGGCTGCCTTCGGTGGCATGCCTGCGGAGGGTCCGCTGGTCCTGCAGGCATGCCGCCAAATCCGTGGGACCAGAGACCTCCCGCAGGCAAGCCTCTGAAGGCAGCTTGCCTGCCATGCTTGGGCAGCAAAATACCTAGAGCTGCCCCTGCCCAGGGTCATGGCTTCTTGGTAGCTCATGTTATGGACTAACAGGGAACTGGGAGCTTAGAAACCCTGGGAATCTGAGGTTCCAATCTCCTCAGCTCGCAGCTCCCCAGCAGTCTGGGCTCCCAGAGCTTGCAGGTTTCCCATCCCTGCAGCAGCCAGCTATGCAGACTGATCTGGAGTTGGGAATTCCAGGGCTCCTTGGGTCTATCCATTTAGGGCAGCACCCCTGGTGGACAGACACTGAGCTGGAGCTCCATTCCCTTCATGGAGGGGTTCAAAATTTTTGTGTTTTGTTCCAAATTGGACCAAAATCAAATTTCAAAATATCAAAATCCTCCTTGAAATGGCACTGCTTTTCCTCCATTCATATCTAGTATTACTTCTGGCTGTACTAAGTTAACTCTTTTGCAACACACCTTGGACCTTCAGAGGCCTATTGATATCAGTGGGGCCACATGCAGACAGAAGATTTGGACTTTAGATTCTGACTTTATACCCAAAGTTTGGAGTAAATTTATCATGTTATTCTGCTGAGGGAATTCTAAACCTTTGTTTAAATCCACTATTCCATTACCAATTATTGACAATAATAAATAATAATTTTGTTTTCTTGGGCATACTTTTCTGGTGCAAACACAGTTAAGTAGCAAACATTCTCCCTAAAGCTGAGTTGACAATATCAGTGATGCTGATGTGAACACAAGGAATAAAGAAAAAGCTTTTAAAAACAAAATGACAGGCTCCATTAGAAATACAAGGTATGTATTTGTTTGGCAGGAGGAATAAATTGATGTATTGAAAAGGAAAGAATTAGTGAGGAAGGAAATGCTATTTTCCAACCTTCTAAGTAAGTATTGCAATCAATGGAAACTAACAATAATTATGTAAAAAGCTTGAGAGTGTCCTTTTAAATTCATAGAAGCAAGAAAATGTAGTGTCAAGCTCATATTCTAGACTGGCACTCAGTCCTTAACTCACCTGGAGGATAGCTAATCCTATGCCCAATTTTTAAAAGGTCCCAGAGGCCATCCTGGCAATTACAGGCCAGCAAGTATAATTTCAGTACCAAGCAAATTGGTTAAAACTATAGTAAAGAACAGAATTATCAGACACCTAATGAGCATGACTTGTTAGGGAAGAGTGAACACAGTTTTTAAAAGGAAATCATGCCTCATCAATCTATTAGAATTATTTGAGATGGTCAAACAAACATGTGGACAAGGGTGATCCGGGTGATAGAGACTTTCAGAAAGCCTTTGACAAAGTCCCTCACCAAATCATAGAATATCAGGGTTGGAAGGGACCTCAGGAATTCATCTAGTCCAACCCCCCTGCTCAAAACAGGACCAATCCCGAAAGGCTCTTAAGTAAGCAGTCATGGAATAAGAGAGAAGAACCTTTCATGGACAAGTAACTGCTTAAAAGGTTTTTTCTCTGGAGTCTGTTTCCACCCCCTAAGGTCCCCTTACACCTCCTTTTGTATAACTGTGAATGGGGCTGTATCAGATTTTGTCAATGTGCTGAGTATTTGGTACTAGTGACTGTTAGTTAAGTATGTAAGATGCATTTCTTCCTAGAGGTTGCTGGAGAAATTCCAACAAAACTTTTTTTCCTGGAATTTGCAGATTCAGCAAAGTCAAAACGTTTTGTTGAGGACAGTCTGATTTTTCTGAAGCTCCAATGGAACTTATTTCCTGTTAGATCATATACCCATCTCCTCGGCAGCCTATGAGAGGGATGGCCTCTGGGCTGGTGACCTTAGGGCTTCCAACATCCACAGCTGCAGAATGCCCCTGAGAAAGAGCTGCATTCACTTTCACAGAGAATTTAGAAATTGTTGGTTTTTCATTCCAAATCCAAACAAAAGCAATTGTCATAACATCAAAACTTATATGAAACAGAATTACTCTTTTTTGCCCTGCTCCACTACTCCTCTGTCCTTTTCCCCTCATTAGCAATTACATAGAACAGGTGAAAGACTTGAAAAAAAATCTTATTTCATTTTTAGTAAACACAATTCTTAAGCTGTTCAATAACTTTTATAGCTGTTTTTTCCTATAGTTCTGTCCTCAGAGAATATTTAAGTCAGAAAAATATGAGAAGCTAAAATAAAAGACTATTTACTGATGCCCCTGTATGCAAAAACAGTAACATCAGCCATTCCTCTAATGGATTCAGCCATCAGCATTCACCTGCTGATAGACACTCCTTTGGATTTAGGTAATACAATATACAACATGGATGACTGAGTTTGTCGACACCAGTCATTTCTCTGTGAAGCTTATCATCATGCAATGAAATATCTTGAAAGGCAGGAACCAAGGTGAGCAGGGAAGCTCCCTCCAGATATATGGTGGGAATATGTTACACAGTAAATCACTAAGAAGGAGGCAAACAGAAGATATATGATTATTGGGAAATTACATCCTAGCAAGTGACATCCTATCAATTTTCTGGTCAGGATGTTATACTGTAGAGCCACATATTTTCCCTACACATGTTTTCACTTGAATCATGTTTTGAATTATTAGAAGAGGGTACTGCAATATCAAGGCACACACAGATATCTTCAAACTACCTCCCTTACCACTTTCATGCCAGTTTGTTGTAGGCTGTGTCGGTTTCAAGATATTAGCAAGACAAGGTGGATGAGATAATACCTTTTATTGGACTAATTTCTGTTGGTGAGAGAGACAAGCTAACTCTGCGAAAGCTCAAAAGCCTCACCCACCTTGTCCCCCTTAATGCCTGACATTCTACAATGAAGAGAGACATATTAGTAGGAAGAGAAAGGAAATATCTGCAAGTCGAGAATGCAGTTAGCATAGCCCATTGGATAAGGTGCTAGATTCAGAATCGGGACATGTTGGTTCTTCCCCCCACATTGCTAATGGCCTGCTGTGTGCCCTTGACTAAGAAACTTAACTTTGTTTGCTTTCTAAAGTTTTCCCATTTGTAACTCAATATAGTTACTCAATATGGGGGTATCAATATAGTAACTCAGCTTTGTATAACTCTTTGAGATCTGCAAGTGGAAACTGCTATCAATATAGTTACTCAGCTTTGTATAACACTTTGAGATCTGCAAGTGGAAACTGCTATACAAGTGTTAAGCATTAATATTAAATATTTCAATTATAGTGGGGCCGAAATGTCATGGTCAGCCCTGGAGTGCTAGAAGCTGTACAAATAGAGAGGTAGAAAATGGTCCATTCCCCAAGGAGTTTGTTCAACTCAGTAGTAAGTATCTTCGAATACTGATACTTATCCTTCACCATATGCAACCATATCACTGCCACCAATGCCTGGACAGGATCAACTTATGAATGAAGAACAGCTAATTGAAGCTGAACCTGAGCAAGACACAGGTGATGATGATGGGCAGAGGAAATCATTTTAATAAGATTACAGCCACAGTGCAGTCTCTTTTAGTTGAAGATACACACAGGCAATTTAGTCCATAGTTTAGGAGTGCCCTTGGATTTCTCACTGACCTCTTATGTAGCAGCATCTGTGAATAATGATTTCTACTATCTCTAGCTGCATAGGAGACTTGTGTCCTGGTGGATGGTGACCTGGCCTCAGATATTCACAATATTAGCACTTCTCAGCTGAATTATTCCTGGGCATACACTTCTCTAGAACTTCTCCAATATTCCTACAGCACAGGTGTCATAGTATAATTCCCAATTCTGAACCTTAGCGTCCAAAATATGGGTACTAGCATGAATTCCTCTAAGCTTAATTACCAGCTTAGATCCTGTAGTGCTGCCATCAATAAGGACTTAGAGTAGAGTGCCTGATAACTCTGGTCTCCCCCAAAACCTTCCCTAGGGACCCAAGACCCAAATTCCTTGAGTCTCACAACAAAGGGGAATAAACCATTTCCCTTTCCCCTCCTTCCTCCCCTCCAGGTGTTCCCTCTCTGGGCTCCTGGAGAGATATACAGATTCAAGCTCCATGAATCTAAACAAGGGATTCCCCCTTCTCCTTTCTTCTTCCCAGATCTTTCCTGCCTGGGTACACTAGCAGATCACTGTGATTCCAACTCCTTGAATCACAACACAGAGAAATCAGGTGGGTTCCGCTTTCTCTTCCCCTCCCTTCTCCTTCCCTGTTAGGTACAGACTCAATTCCCTTGAGCCTCAACAAGGGGAAAATCAGACAGGTCTTAAAAGCAAAACTTTTAATAAAAGAAAAAAAGAATAAAGAAAATCACTGTAAATTCAAGATGAAATATTACAGGGTCTGTCGGCTTCTAGAGACTGGAGAAAAAGCCTCCTCCAGCAGAAATACAATTTAAAATACTTCCAGCCAAATACACATTTGCAAATGAAGAAAAACAAATAAAAAGACTATACTGCCTTTCTACCTTTGTACTTACAAAATTGGAATAGAAGATTAGAGAGCCTGTAGGTACGTGTGGTCACTCTCAAAGCCCAGAGAGAACAAAGCCAAACCCAAAAAAACACAAACAAAGGCTTCCCTCCACCGAGATTTGAAAGTATCTTGTCTCCTGATTGGTCCCCTGGTCAGGTGTTTGGTTCTCTGTTGTTAACCCTTACAGGTAAAAGAGACATTAACCCTTAACTACCTGTTTATGACACGCTCCCCAAATCGCAGATAGTGGGGAACCTCACTGGTGGTGATTTCTTCCTAGAACTTTAGAATAAACAGATTAATAAAACACATGCACCTTTACATATACTACTAAGTATGTAAACTACAAGACTTTCAACATTTTAAGGACAAATTTCAACCAGTGGATTCTTGGAAACTTTCACGAGAGAGTGCATCAGCTACTTTGTTAGAAGCTTCTGAAATGTGTTGAATTTCAAAATCAAAATCTTGGAGAGCTAAACTCCATCGAAGCAGTTTTTTGTTCCGTTTGGCAGTATGAAGCCACTTTAGCGCAGCATGGTCGGTTTGTAGCTGGAACTGCCGCCCCCAGACGTATGGGCATAGCTTTTCCAGGGCGTACACAATGGTGTAGCATTCCTTTTCACTGACTGATCAGTAACTTTTTCTCTCAGACAGTTTCTTGCTGAGAAACAAGACAGGATGGAAGTTGTGATCCGGTCCTTCCTGCATGAGCACTGCTCCTATACCACGCTCAGATGCATCTGTGGTTACTAGGAATGGTTTGTCAAAGTCCGGGGCCCTTAGCACAGGGTCAGATATGACCGTTGCCTTAAGTTGGGTAAAGGCTTTTTGACACTCATTAGTCCACTTGACTGCATTCTGCTGGGTCTTTTGGTCAGGTCGGTCAGTGGGGCAGCGATTTGGCTGTAATGTGGTACAAATCACCTGTAATGCCCGGCCAAGCCTAAGAAGGATTGGACCTGTTTCTTGGACTTTGGGACAGGCCACTTTTGGATAGCATCCACCTTGGCCTGTAGGGGGTTTATGGTTCCTCGACCCACCTGGTGTCCCAGGTACGTCACTCTGTTTTGGCCTATATGACACTTTTTGGCCTTAACAGTTAGTCCTGCATGCCTGATGCGCTCAAAGACTTTTTCCAGGTGTTCTAGGTGTTCGGGCCAGGAGTCAGAAAAAATGGCCACATCATTGAGGCAGGCAACTGCATATTCTCCCAGTCCTGCTAGTAGACCATCTACCAGCCTTTGGAAGGTGGCGGGTGCATTTCACAGCCCGAAAGGAGGCACATTAAATTCATACACCCCCGCATGGGTGATGAATGCTGACCTTTCCTTGGCAGGTTTGTCTAGCGGTACTTGCCAGTACCCCTTGGTTAAGTCTATAGTAGAGATGAACTGGGCACGTCCCAACTTTTCCAATAGCTCATCAGTGCGTGGCACTGGATAGTTGTCTGGACGAGTTACCGCATTTAGCTTACGGTAGTCCACGCAAAAGCGTATTTCCCCATCTGGTTTGGGTACCAGAACCATTGGAGATGCCTATGCACTGGTAGATGAGCGGATTATACTCATCTGTAGCTGTTCTGGATCTCCCGTTCTATCGCAGCTTGGGCATGAGGAGACACTTGGTAGGGTGGGGTTCTAACTGGGTGAGCATTACCTGTGTCAATGAAGTGGTATGCCAGTTCAGTCCGTCCTGGGGTGGCTGAGAACAATGGGGCAAAGCTAGTGCGCAGCTCCTTGATTTGTTGCCATTGCAGACGTTCCAGGGTGGTGGAGAGGTTCACCTTTTCCACGCCACCATCACTTTTTCCTTCGTAGTAGACACCTTCAGGCCACTCAGCGTCATCTCCTCCCTGGGCTGTAAACTGACAAACCTGTAAGTTTCTGTAATAAAAGGGCTTGAGAGTATTAACATAGTACACTCTGGGCTTTAGAGAGGAATTGGGAAATGCTATGAGGTAGTTAATGGCTCCCAGGCATTCTTGGACCGTGAATGGCCCTTCCCATGATGCTTCCATCTTATGGGCCTGTTGCGCCTTCAAGACCATAACCTGGTCTCCTACCTTGAAGGAACGCTCCCTGGTATGTTTATCATACCAGACCTTTTGCTCTTGCTGAGCATCCTTTCGGTTTTCTTTAGCAAGGGCTAAAAAGTGTTGGAGGGTGTTTTGTAGGTTGCTTACAAAGTCTAGAATGTTAGTTCCTGGAGAAGGCGTAAACCTCTCCCATTGCTGCTTCACCAACTGTAATGGCCCCTTAACCTGGTGGCCATACACAAGTTCAAACGGTGAAAACCCTAAACTGGGATGTGGTACAGCCCTGTAGGCAAAAAGCAACTGCTGCAACACTAGGTCCCAGTCATTGGAATGTTTCATTGATGGAATTTACGTATCATGGCCCCCAAAGTTCCATTAAACCTTTCACCAGGCCATTGGTTTGATGGTGGTAAGGGTGGCAACCAAGTGATTAACCCCATGGAGTTTCCCACAGTTCTTTCATAGTCCCTGCCAGGAAATTAGATCCTAAATCTGTAAGGATGTCTGAGAGCCAACCTACCCTGGCAAAAAATGTCTGGTTAGGGCCAGGCACACAGCTTAGCCCTGGTGTTGCCTAGAGCTACTGCTTCCAGCCATCAGGTAGCAAAGTCCACGAAAGTCAGTATGTACTGCTTTCCTCTGGGTGTCTTTTTTGGGAAAGGACCCAGAATATCCACAGCTACTCGCTGAAATGGGACCTCAATTATGGGGAGTGGCTGGAGAGGGGCCTTGATCTGGTCTTGGGGTTTTCCCCTTTTTTGCACACCTCACAAGACCGGAATACTTGGCAACGTCCTTGCCCATCCCTTCCTCCCAGTGGAAGGACTTCCCCAACCAGTCTTTGGTTCTGTTCACCCCAGCATGACCACTGGGATGATCATGGGCTAAGCTTAAGAGCTTTTCCCGGTACTTAGTTGGAACCTCCAACTGTTTTTGCAGCTGCCAGTCTTCCTGGTGTCCACCAGAAAGAGTCTCCTTGTATAAAAGTCCTTGTTCTACAACAAACAGGGATCGATTAGAAGAGCTGAGAGGTGGTGGGGTGCTCCGTGCCACCACCCAAGCTTTTTGAAGGCTGTCATCTGCTTCCTGCTCAGTCTGGAACTGTTCCCTTGAAGCTGGAGATACCAGTTCTTTCTTAGACTGTGGACTTGGGCTTGGTCCCTTTGGAAGCGATGTAGGTGATGGGTTTGTTTTCGTTGCTGGTGAACTGCTCTCCACTGGTGCACCAGGTGGTATTTTAGGCTCTGGCTGAGCCTCTTGGGTGTGGTTGTCTGCTGCTTCTGCCAGTTCAGGCTCGCTGGTGTCCTCCGGTGTTGGGGTTGAAGATGGGTTTGCAAGCGCTGGCGTCAGTGCTGGCAATGGTTCTGGTGCTGGCTGCTTTTCCAGTTCCTGGTCTGGGACTGGAGGCACTGTTGCTGTTTCAGTTGTTGGCATGGGATCCGGGTCCACTACCTCTGTCTGGGTCTCTGGTAACACAGACAGGGCCCCTGTGGATGGCTCAGGAACAGAAATGGGTCTGGAAGCTTGCCTGGTTTAGCTGCAGGTAACCATTCCTACTCTCTTGGCCTGCTTCACCTGGTTGGCCAAGTCTTCCCCCAGCAGCATGGGGATGGAATAATTGTCATAGACTGCAAAAGTCCACATTCCTGACCAGCCTTTGTACTGGACAGGCAGTTCAGCTGTAGGCAAGTCTACAGCTTGTGACATGCAGGAGTAAATTGTCACTTGGGCCTCTGGATTGATGAATTTGGGGTCCACTAAGGATTGGTGGATAGATGACACTTGTGCCCCCATGTAACTCCATGCAGTAACCTTCTTTCCGCCCACTCTCAAATTTCCCTTTGTTCCGACTGTATTAAGTGTGATACCTTTCCCTCATAGATGGAAGAGCCCTTTATTAAATATTTGTTCCCGATGTAGGTACTAATAGATTATGTCCAAGTCACACCTTAAAACTTTTTTTCTTTAAATAAATTAAGTTTCTTGACTCTCACTATAAAGCAGGTTTTCTATCTTGTAATCATTTTTATGTCTCTTCCATGAATCCTCTCCAATTTTTCAACATCCTTCTTGAATTGTGGACATGGATATGGATATGGACATAATATTCCAGCTGCAATTGCACCATTGCCAAGCACAGCAGTAAAATAACCTCTCTGCTCCTAACTGAGCTACTACATCTGTATTTCCTCTCAGTGCCAGCAAGGGCACCTGTTCTCAAGATTCCAACTCCCCAGCCACTTCCTTTTTGGAGTGGACCAAGGGTAATTCCAGGATGCACAGTTCCCTGCCTTCACTGTCCCAGCCAAGACAGGCTGCCCAAGCAAAATCTGCTTTTTTTCTCTTCAGAGACTTATACCAGAGTGATTGTCAACAGTTATAAGTTACCACACAGTTCTTTCTATGATAGCTTATATTATTCTTAAGGTAAAAACACAACAGAGAAAATACTGAAAACCATAAACACATCTACATACACGTAATAAGCTTAGCAGACATCATCCCAACTCTGGACTCTGGCAGGAGTATTCTTTCAAATTGCACCCTAGGGGTTACAAGTTAATCACAGCTTCAGATCAGAACATATTTAGTCCACCCTTTGTACAGTTCATGGCTCTTGATCAGGAGTTTATAAGATCAGGTAATTAGCAGATTTTCCTCCACAGGTAAACAGCTTCATAAAGGGTAGATTTGAAGTGAGTTATTTGCATTCCCTGTATCTCTAGGTACTTCCCAGGAAATTCACAGGTATTCTTCCCCCAAAATCAGTTTGAAGTTCCTACTATCTTCCAGAAATTGCATTAGTCAATCTCCTAGGAAAGGTACATACATATACATATACATATAAACAACACACACAATTCCCTTTTTAATATAATGGACTCCTAAGGTATTAACACTAATTAAATAAAGTTTCACAATTCAATAAAGTTCATTCAGTTATTGTAGGAATTTTTCAGTCTGTCACTTATACATTTAGTCATATTTAAAATGCATATAGTATGTTTGTGCTCAGTTTACCAGCATTCCAGATTGCTCTGTATTAGTGACTTGTCATTTTCCATTATTTACCACTCCCCTAATTTTGTGTCATCTGCAAACTTATCTATGCTGATTTCATGTTTGGTCCTGGTCATTGATAAAAATATTAAATCGTGCTGGGCCAAAAACAGTTCCCTACAGGACCCCGCTAGAAACTCATCCATTCCATGATGATCCACCATTTACAATTACCTTTTGAGACCTATCAATTAGACAGCTTTTCATCTATTTTATGCATGTCATGTTAATTTTAAATGGTTCTAGTTTTTTATAATCATGTCATGCAGTACCTAGTCAAACACCACATAGAAGTATAAGTATATTACATCAACTATTACCTTTGTCAGCCAGACTTGTCATCTTGTCAAAAAAAGGTAGCAAGTTAGTTTGAAAGGATTTGTTTTCCAGAAACCCAAGTTGATTGGCATCATTTATATTGACATCTCTAATTCTTTAGAGATTACCGTATCAGATGGTCCATTATCTTGCCCAGGATCAGTGTCAGAATGGCAAGCCTATAATTACCTGCGTCATCCCATTTATCCATTTTAAATATTGGCACAACATTAGCTTTCTTCTATTCTATCTGGAACTTCTGTTTCAAGACTTACTGAAGAAAAAAATCAACATTATGATCCTGTGAACTCCACAGCCAACTCTTTTAAAAATCTTAGATGCTAGTTATCTGGATTTGCTGATTTAAATAAGTTAACTTTAGTAACTGCTGTTACATATTCTGAAAACTAGAAACTAGAAAAATGGAGAGAATGCCATCTTTGACATCATGTGATGAGACAATCATCTATTTTTCCCCTCTGAATACAGAAGAGAAGTATTCATTGAACACTTCTGCTTTTTCTGAATTATTGAGAATTCTTCCATGATATCATCTATTATCAGTGAGATATCAGCACTAATGACAGTGAATTTCAAAATAAAAACCATTATCAATGGATCCTTGCATGTTGATTTCAGAAGCCTATGTCTCATGTCTTGGTTCTGGGAAGACAGCACACCATCCTGTTTTCTGATTGTCCCTTGCAGAATGTTCTTTTGATTCTTCTGAGTATTGAATCCCCAACAAGGATTGTCTGTCTTCCTTGGATGATTGGATATCTTTGTGGGAAAGTGTGTTTTTCTTACAGGTTGGGCCAAGCTCCACCCACAGCTGTATCCTGTACCTCTCTCCATTCCCTTGGACCAGCTGGATCTTCAGAGATACCATGTCCTTAATGTGGAAACCGTGGAAGGTATCAATTGGAAACTCCTAGATGTATGGAATTCCTTCTGGTAATCTTTTCCTCTCTGGGAGCCACAGCCTGCCCATCCTTTTCTGTCTTCAGCCATGAAAAATGCCAACATGATCTCTTACCTCTGGTGTCCTCTCTGACTTCCTCTCTCTCTCTCTCTCTCTCTCTGACTCCTTGGTGGCCAGCTATTTCCTTCCTTGAACTTGAGATAGTGATGTTTCCCAAACTTGTTTGTCTTGGAATAGCTCAGCTTCTCTGACACTCAGTAACATCTCTATTTGTCCCTTCAATCCAGGAATCTTCTCCCTCAGCACAGCCACTAACTTGCACGCCATGCATATGAAATCCCTTTTGACTGGCCATCTTGGAATGCCATCTTGGAATACTATCTTGGAATGCCATTGCTGGCCATCTTGGAATGCCACATAAAGCAGAACTTGGTAGGTTAGCCTCTCAGACTCCCTCTCTAAATTCCTTCTGAATTCTTTGGTTAGCTGCCTCTGTACATAGCTCTGAAGTTCACCTTTATACCAAGTCTTCAAGTTTGGTTCAGTTCAGCTTTGTACCTCACCAGCAAGGAGAGATTAACTACTAAAAGACTTCAAACAACAGGACTGATGAAAGCTTCAAGGGTCAGAGCCGCATGGCCTTTTCCAAGCCACTGATCAAAGCTCCAAGGGTCAGAACTTTGCAGTCTTTACCAATGCACCAACAGACATATCTCAGATTCTAATTCAGGGGCCCCATGGCCAAGCTGCACAGCCTGTGCAGAGAGAACAGTCAAACGTACAACCCACAGATAGACCCAACACACCACTCACCAAATCATGCAATCTCCAAGCATAGGGACCACAGGTTGACCCTCTGAAATACTCCTGTTAGCTACCTCTGTTTGTTTCTATGAAAAAAATAGATAACAGGTGTCAGGGAACACTTTTTAACTACAGATTATTGTGATAATTGCAATCTTCTCTTTTCCTGAATTACCCACCTTTGAAAATGCACCCTTAGTGGTGCTGGCAGTAAGGTTAGTTACAGAACAAAAGTGTGTTTAGCTCTAAGCACATATAGTCCAGTTCAGAAAGATTAATCTTGGCTGCTTTCCTGAGTACACATCTAATACTCTTTTGTCTGATAGCTCAGACCTGGGAGGTAGGACTAGGACTAACGGGCACATTTAGTCATAGTGGGACAATAATCTATTTCTGAGAAACATGTTACAAATCCATCACAAGAGGACACACAATGTATTCCTATCAGCTATGCTTAGCTGTTGCTAATGATTCCTCACTAGAGCACACTTCTTGCCATTTATTTGACCTAAGGTGGCATAGAAGTGGACCCAATAGATGATGAGAATGCACAATACAAAAGAGATGTGTTTCTGACAGTGCTGTTGAACTCTAACCAGGCAAAAGTAGCCTTGGGTTATTTAACAGGAAATTTCTTTGATTGTCAAACACCAAGTCCTCACATTTTTGATTTTCAGAAATATAATCTTCACTCAGTCCCAGTGAGGAGATTGGGGATACCAGCAGCAAGTTATTGCAGTTTTCAGCAAACTGGAGGGAAAAAAAGAAACTTTTATTTTTCCCTCAAGAAGGGGCATATTGGGTGGGGAGGAGAAGTGTTTGTGAAGTGGGCAAGGGTGTAGTCAAAAGTGGAACTCAAAACATTTATAAAGTGAGACACAAACCACACTGTGTTAAGGAAGCACAAATATTGTCATGCTGATTTCAAATTAAGAGCCTCTATGAGGTTACAGTTCAGTACCTCTTATTTGCTGAGCTGAGATCAAGGCAGGACCTTTTGTGAGGTCAGTGGATCACCCACCATTCCCAGATTGCTAAAATAATACCAAAGCACGGGCCTCTGTAAGATTATATCTCAGCTCCTCTAGCTTACTAGGATGATTTCTGTGATAAATGACGGGTGGCAGGAACCTCCCTTTTATGGACATCGAGTCAGCCAGGTAGCTATAAAATCTCTGTTAGTAGCTGTTTTCTACTTGCTTTACCTGTAAAGGGTTAAAAAGTCCATAGGTAAAAGGAAGAGAGTGGGCACCTGACAAAAAAAGAGACAATAGGAAGGCTAGAACTTTTTAAAATTGGGGAAAAAATTCCCCTTTGTCTCTCTTTGTTGTTCTACCAGAGAGAGAGAGACAGGGCTGGAACTATACTGTAAAAGCTTACCTAGAATTGTACCTAGAAAATACTCATTTGGAACCCCAGTTAAGTAAGTAGATCAGGAAATGTCTAGGAAGATGCAATTAGGTTTATCTCTTTTATTTCTTTATGGCTTATGGCCTCCTCTGTGCTAGCCCCAGGTATTTTGTTTTGCTCGTAACCTTTAAGCTTGGCCTGAAGAAGCTATCTTGATGCTTAATCCTTGTAATTGTTTTTTTATTTTTTTAGACCTGGCAAAAAGCCTATATTTCTAGATGTATTTCCTTTCTTTTTGTTTTTTATAAAATTTACTTTTTTTAAGAACTGGATTGGATTTTTATGTCCCTAAGAGATTTGTGCACATGTTGTTTAGTTAGCTGGTGGCAACAGCTGATTTCCTTTGTTTTCTTTCTCAGCTCTTCCCTGGAAGGGTGTGTGAAAGGGCTTAAGGGTACCCCATAGGAAGGAATTCCCAAGTGCGCTTTCTTAGGTTCGAAAAAGGGATTTTTTTTGCACTTGGGTGGTGGCAGCATCTACCCATCCAAGGTCAGAAAAAAAACACGTAACCTTGGGAGTTTATTACAAACCTGGAGTGGCCAGTATTAATTTTCAGGATCTTTGCGGGCCCCCATCTTCTGCACTTGAAGTGCCAGAGTGGGGAATCAGCCTTGACATCGTGGCAGAGCAATGGGATCATTTTGAACCTGAAGCACAGGCTTCAGGATTCTAAAAGGACACATTTTTCCTTTGGCAGCCTGCAAAGCCAGGGAGGTTTTTTAATCTTTCTTTTCTTTGCTGCCTGAGGGGGAATAGACACTGTCATAACTCTAGTCCCAGATTTGGACCTTAGCGTCCAAAATATGGGGGTTAGCATGAAAACCTCCAAGCTTAGTTACCAGCTTGGACCTGGTACTTGCTGCCACCACCCAAAAAATTAGAATGTTTTGGGGCACTCTGGTCCCCCTGAAATACCTTCCCTGGGGACCCCAAGATCCAAATCCCTTGAGTCTCACAACAAAGGGAAATAATCCTTTTTCCCTTCCCCCCTCCAGGTGCTCCTGGAGAGATACACAGACACAAGCTCTGTGAATCCAAACAGAGTGACTCCCCCTCTCCGTTCCCAGTCCTGGAAACAAATGCACTTTCCTCTTCACCCAGAGGGAATGCAAAATCAGGCTAGCAAATCCAACACACACAGATCTCCCCCTGATTTCTTCCTCCCACCAATTCCCTGGTGAGTACAGACTCAATTTCCCTGAAGTAAAGAAAAACTCCAACAGGTCTTAAAAGAAAGCTTTATATAAAAAAGAAAGAAAAATACATACAAATGGTTTCTCTGTATTAAGGTGACAAATACAGGGTTAATTGCTTAAAAGAAATATGAATAAACAGCCTTATTCAAAAAGAATACAAATCAAAGCACTCCAGCACTTATATTCATGCAAATACCAAAGAAAAGAAACCATATAACTTACTATTTGATCTCTTTGTCCTTACACTTAGAAACAGAAGATTAGAAAGCAGAAACTACTTCTCCAAAGCTCAGAGAAAGCAGGCAGACAGACAAAAAACTCAGACACAAAATTCCCTCCACCCAAAGTTGAAAAAATCCGGTTTCCTGATTGGTCCTCTGGTCAGGTGCTTCAGGTGAAAGAGACATTAACCCTTAGCTATCTGTTTATGACACGCCCCCCAAATTGCAGACAGTGGGGAAGCTCACTGGCGGCGATTTCCTTCTAGAACTTTAAAATAAACAGATTACTACAACACATGCACCTTTACATATACCACTAAGTATATAACTAACAGACTTCAACATTTTAAGAACACTTTTTAACTACTGAATTCTGGGAAACTCTCACGGGAGAGTGCATCAGCTACTTTGTTAGAAGGTCCTGTGATGTGCTGAATTTCAGAATCAAAATCTTGAAGAGCTAAACTCCAATGAAGAAGTTTCTTGTTGTTCCCTTTGGCAGTATGAAGCCACTTTAGTGCAGCATGGTCAGTTTGTAGTTGGAACCACCGTCCCCAAACATATGGGCGTAGCTTTTCCAGGGTGTACACAATGGCATAGCATTCCTTTTTACTGACTGACCAGTGACTTTCCCTCTCAGACAGTTTTTTGCTGAGAAACACGACAGGATGGAAGTTGTGACAGTGGTATAGCACTGCTGCTATACCACGCTCAGATGCATCCACGGTTACCAGGAATAGCTTGTCAAAATCCGGGGCCCTGAGTACAGGGTCAGACATGAGCGTTGCCTTAAGTTGGGTAAAGGCCTTTTGACACTGATCAGTGCACTTAACTGCATTTGGCTGGGTCTTTTTGGTCAGGTCGGTCAGTGGGGCAGCGATTTGGCTGTAGTGTGGTACAAATCGCCTGTAGTATCTGGCCAAGCCTAAGAAGGATTGGACCTGCTTCTCGGACCGTGGGACAGGCCACTTTTGGATAGCATCCACCTTGGCCTGTAGGGGGTTTATGGTTCCTCGACCCACCTGGTGCCCCAGGTAAGTCACTCTGTTTTGGCCTATTTGACACTTTTTGGCCTTATTGCTGACCAGCCTTTGTACTGGACAGGCAGTTCAGCTGTAGGCAAGTCTACAGCTTGTGACATGAAGGGGTAAATTGTAACTTTGGCCTTTGGGTTGATGAATTTGGGGTCTACGAAGGATTGGTGGATGGCTGACACTTGTGCCCCCGTGTCTCTCCACGCAGTAACCTTCTTTCCGCCCACTCTCAAATTTTCCCTTCACTCCAAGGGTATTTGAGAGGCATCCAGGCCTGGGGATCTTTGGTGTGATGGTGGTGTAATGAATTGCACTCGCATGGTGTTCTTGGGACAGTTGGCCTTGATATGTCCCAGTTCATTACACTTAAAGCATCTTCCATCTGATGGGTCAGTGGGCCGAGGTGAGTTACTGGAGACTGGTGAGGTGGAAGAATAGGGCGTCTGTGGCTTGACTTGGGTTGTATGTGGGGTCTTTGGCTGTCCTCGGTTGTAGGGTTTATGGTCGGTGTGCCCCCTGGGGTATTCGTTCCCCTTGACCGTAGCTTTCTTGCTTTCTGCCACTTCCATTCATCTGGCTCCAATCTTCCCCGCCTCAGCGAGATTTTTGGGTTTTCCATCTTGTATGTACCATGTTATGTTCTTAGGAACACCATCCAAGAACTGCTCCATTTGTATGAGGAGGTGCAGTTCTTCCAAGGTTTTAACATTGTGTCCTGATATCCAGGCCTCATAATTTTTCCCAACGTAGTAGGCGTGTTTGGGAAATGACACATCTGGTTTCCACTTTTGGGTTCTGAAACGCCGACGTGCATGATCCGGGGTTATCCCCATTCTGTATCTGGCCTTGGTTTGAAAAAGTTTATAGTCGTTCATGTTCTCTTTAGGCATTTCAGCTGCCAACTCTGCTAAAGGTCCACTGAGCTGTGGCCTCAATTCTACCATGTACTGGTCTTCAGGGATGCTGTACCCAAGACAGGCTCTTTCAAAATTTTCCAAGAAGGCCTCGGTGTCATCACCTGCCTTGTAGGTGGGAAATTTTCTGTGCTGTGGAACAATCATTGGCACAGGGTTGCTAGGGTTGGCTGTGTTTTGCTTAGCCTTTTCTAATTCCATGGCCTGTCGGTGGGTTTCTCTTAGGAGTTTCAACTCTCTCCTGTGAGTAGCCTCTTTTTCTCTTTCCCTCAGCTCCATGTCTTGTAGTCTTTCTTCCAGTTCTCGCCTGTGTTCAGCTTCTTTGATTTGTTCTTCGGCTTCCATTTTTTTTGTGGTAGGCATGGTTCCTGTTTTTTTTGTGTTGGGGTGCCCTCCGGTGTTTGTCTTCTGAACTGCAGGCTCTGTTGCCTCCTGGGGTCTGCCTAGCAACAGTGCCTTTTCCCTTTTTTTTCTTTAGCTAATCTTTTCAATGTTAAGTAAACCAGAAAAAACCTCTTTATTTGCATGTATATAGTGCTGGTATTTGCCTCCTAATGGGAGTGCTATTGTGTCACAAAAGACTCTTTTGTCACAGCTTAATGGCTCCTTGCTTAATATGCAAGCCAGAAACTTGCCAGAGAGAGCAGAAAAAAAAATTCTCTCTGGTTCCCTTTTAACACCAAACTGTTTCTCTCTGATAAAAAGCCCCTAGCAGAGAAAAGAAAAATATAATATTCTTACTGGCTTCTGGATTCTATCCCACCGCTACCACCATGTCATAACTCTAGTCCCAGATTTGGACCTTAGCGTCCAAAATATGGGGGTTAGCATGAAAACCTCCAAGCTTAGTTACCAGCTTGGACCTGGTACTTGCTGCCACCACCCAAAAAATTAGAATGTTTTGGGGCACTCTGGTCCCCCTGAAATACCTTCCCTGGGGACCCCAAGATCCAAATCCCTTGAGTCTCACAACAAAGGGAAATAATCCTTTTTCCCTTCCCCCCTCCAGGTGCTCCTGGAGAGATACACAGACACAAGCTCTGTGAATCCAAACAGAGTGACTCCCCCTCTCCGTTCCCAGTCCTGGAAACAAAAGCACTTTCCTCTTCACCCAGAGGGAATGCAAAATCAGGCTAGCAAATCCAACACACACAGATCTCCCCCTGATTTCTTCCTCCCACCAATTCCCTGGTGAGTACAGACTCAATTTCCCTGAAGTAAAGAAAAACTCCAACAGGTCTTAAAAGAAAGCTTTATATAAAAAAGAAAGAAAAATACATACAAATGGTCTCTCTGTATTAAGGTGACAAATACAGGGTTAATTGCTTAAAAGAAATATGAATAAACAGCCTTATTCAAAAAGAATACAAATCAAAGCACTCCAGCACTTATATTCATGCAAATACCAAAGAAAAGAAACCATATAACTTACTATTTGATCTCTTTGTCCTTACACTTAGAAACAGAAGATTAGAAAGCAGAAACTACTTCTCCAAAGCTCAGAGAAAGCAGGCAGACAGACAAAAAACTCAGACACAAAATTCCCTCCACCCAAAGTTGAAAAAATCCGGTTTCCTGATTGGTCCTCTGGTCAGGTGCTTCAGGTGAAAGAGACATTAACCCTTAGCTATCTGTTTATGACAGACACGCAAATGGTTAGTCTGCAAAGCCAAGGAGTCCAAAAAAAGTTATTTTTTTTCTTTTCTAGCTTCATGGCAATGAAATAGCTAGGCTAGAGTAGGGCAGCCCTGTGCATGAGGTTGCGGCTGAGTACCAGAACCCTAGAGCAACCAGTCTTCCCAAAGCAGCACGCCATGGAGAAGATGAACCCAGATCAAACCCAGACAAGTAGCTCCATGACAAAAATGCAGAAAGAGCATGGAGGACCAGGAATTTCCCAGAAGGGAAGGGTCAGCCCTCCCCTACTTGGGATCCTAGTGCCAAGACAGGAGGGATATCCTTAACCCAGGCTGAGTTCTAACTGCAGAAGAAAGGAATTTCTTCCTAGAGGTGAAGTGCTTGGAAGTGGAAGAGGAGAGAGGCAAAGTGCTTGCAGGTGAAATGCTTGGAGGCAGAAGCAGAGGCAAAGCACTGAGAAATGGAGCTGAAGTGCTCAGAGCTGGAAAAGGCTAAGCTGGGTTAACCAGGTAGCCCTAACAGTCATTCTCCAGGTACCTTTCCCCATTCCAAGAGATTCCCCACATATAAGATAGGCAATGATACAGAGGCCTTAGAAAATTTTGAAAGGGCTTGCTTTGGGTACAACATCCCTACAAACCAGTATATGATAGAGCTGAGGCAACAGCTCAGTGGACCCTTAGCAGAGGTGGCAGCTGAAATGCATAAAGAACACATGGATGAATATAAACTTTTTAAACAAAAGGCCAAAATTAGGATGGGGCTATCACCCAAGCATGCCCGTTGGTTCAGAGCTCTAAGGTGGAAACCAGATGTGGCATTTTCCTGACGCGCCTACCACATTGTAAAAAATTTGGATGCCTGGATATCAGGACCAAATGTTAGGTCTCTGGAAGATCTGTCATTCCAAATGCAAATGGAACAGTTCTTAGAGGATGTTCCTGAGGAAATAGAAAGGTACATCCTAGATGGGAAGCCCAAAACTGTAATCGAGGTGAGGGAGATCGGAGCCAAATGGATGGAGGTGGTGGAGGAAAAGAAAGTTAGTAGCAGTTGGTGCAGACACCAGAAGGGGCAACCCGAGATGACACCCCATCATTGGAGTCAGCCAAAGGCCCCACCTCACCAAGAGGAGCCCTCCACACTGCCAGGGAAACCCCAGATGACCTCTCGTCCCACCATCTTACTCTCCTACCACCCACCTCGCCCCAGCCACAGTCAGTTGGGCAATGCTTCAAATATAATGAGCTGTGGCATGTGAAGGCCAACTGCCCCAAAAGTACCAGCCCACTGAAACTCAATGCTCTGGGGTCCCAACAAGAGCCTTCAGGCCCAGATGCCTTGCAAATACCCCCAGAGCAAAGGAAAACTGTGAGTGTGGGCATGACGAAGATTCCTGTGTGGAGATACACTGGAGTACAGGTCTCAGCTATCCACCAATCTCTAGTGGATCCCAAATTCATCGACTCAGAGGCCCAAGTTACAGTGAAACTCTTTAAGTGCAATTCTTTTAACTTGCCTACAACCAAAATGCCTGTCTAGTACAAGGACTAGTCAAGAATATGGACTTTTGCAGTCTGTGATGATTATCCCATTCCATGCTGCTGGGAGAAGACTTAGCCAACCATGTGAGGCTAACAAGAAGGGTGGGGATGGTCACTCGCAACCATGCTAAACAGGCCTTTACACCTAACTCCATTCCTGAGCCTCCTACAGGAACCCAATCAGAGGTGGTGAAACCAGACTTCAGACCAGAGTCTATGGCAGCAGTTGTAGATCAGATACTGGGACCCAGCCAGAACCAGCCCAAGGATTGGAACTGGTGGAGCAGTCAGCACCAGAGCCTGTGCAACCCCACCAAGGTCAGGGAAGTTGATACCAAAGGGCACCACAGAGCCTGCACCTGCAGCAGCAGCTAAACTGGAGCAAGAAGCTCAACTGGAGCCTGAAACACAACCTAGTGCCCCAGTGGAGAGTGGTTCACAGTCGATGGAGACACCCCCAACACCTGCATCTCTTGCAGTGGGACCAAGCCCAAGTGCACAACCCAGCGAGGAACTAATGTCTCCAGCATCAAGGGAGCAGTTCCAGGCAGAGCAGGAAATGAATAAAAGCCTGAAGGGAGCTTGGATGGTGGCACGGAGTGACCCACCGCATCTCAGCTCTTCCAATAGGTCTAGATTTGTTGTAGAAAGAGGTCTCTTGTACAAGGGAACCCTTTTTGGTGGGCACAAGGAGGACTGGCATCCTTGGAGACAGTTGGTAGCTCCAACTAGGTTTAGAGAAAAGCTGTTGAGCTTAGCCCATGATCATCATAGTGGCCATGCTGGGGTAAACAGGACCAAAGACCATTTGGGGATGTCATTCCACTGAGAGGGAATGGGCAAGGATGTTTCTACTTGTGTACAGTTTTGCGAGGTGTGCCTGAGGATGGGAAAGCCCCAAGACCAGGTCCTCATAATTGACGTTCCATTCCAGCTTGTAGCTGTGTATATTATGGGTCCTTTCTCTAAGAAGACACCCAGAGGAAATCTGTACATACTGACCTTCATGGATTTTGCTACCCGATAGCTGGAAGCAGTAGCTCTAAGCAACACCAGGGCTAAAAACATGAGCCAGGCATTGGCAGACATTTTTGCCAGTGTAAGTTGGCTCTCCAACATCCTTTTGGATTTGGGAACTAACTTCCTGACAGAAACCATAAAATGTCTTTGTGATGCTCATGAGGGTTGCCACCCTTTACCACCATCAAACAAACAGCCTAGTGGGAAAGTTTAATGGGACTTTGGGGGCCAAAGATAAGTAAATTTGTGAATGAACCTCCAATGATTGGGACCTAGTGTTGCAGCAGTTGCTCTTTGCCTATGGGGCTGTATCACATCCCAGTTTTGGGATTTACACCCTTTGAATTTGTTTATGGCCACAAAGCTAAGAGGCCATTAAAGTTGGTGAAGCAGCAATGGGACGGGGTTACATCTTCTCCAGGAACTAATGTTGTGGACTTTGTAACCAACCTGCAAAACACCCTCAAGGACTCTCTCACCCTTGCTCGAGAAAGCCTACAGGATGCTCAACAAGAGCAAAAGGCATGGTATGATAAACATGATAGAAAGTGTTCCTTTAGAGTAAGTGACCAAGTCATGGTCTTGAAAGCTCTCCAGGCCAACAGAATGGAAGTGTCATGTAAGGGGCCATTTATGATCCAAGAGCAACTGGGAGTTGTTAATTACCTCCTAGCGTTCCCAGGCCCTACCCTAAAACCTAAAGTATTCCATGTTAATCCTCTAAAGCCCTTTTATTCTCAAGAAATCAAGGTTCTCCAGTTTAGATCCCAGGAGAGAGACGATGCTGAGTGGCCTGAAGGAGTCTACTATGAAGGAAAAAGCAGTGGTGGCATAGAAGAGGTGAGCCTTTCTGTAACACTTGGGTGTAAGCAGGGACAGCAAATCCAGGAGCTGTGCACCAGCTTTGCACCAATGTCTTCAGCCACCCAAGATGGACAGAACGGGCATGCCACTCCATTGGCACAGGTGATGCTTGCCCAAGTAGAGCCCAACCTTACCGGATGGCTCCTCAAGCCAAAACCACGGTAGAAAGAGAGATCAAGGACATGTTACAGATGGGGATAATCTGTCCCTTTGAGAGTGCATGGGCCTCTCTAGTGGTTCTGGTTCCCAAATCAGATGAGGAAATCTGCTTTTGTGTGGACTACTGTAAGCTAAATGCTGTAACTCGCCCAGAAAACTATCCAATGCCACGCACAGATGAGCTATTGGAGAAACTGGGATGTATCCAGTTCATCTCCACCTTACACTTAACTAAGGGGTACTGGCAGTGCCACTAGATGAACCAGAAAAGGAAAAATCAGCATTCATCAACCATATAGGGCTGTATGAATTTAATGTGCTCCCTTTCAGACTGCAAAATGCACCCACCACCTTCCAGAGACTGGTAGATAACCTTCTGGCTGGATTTGGGGAATTTGCAGTCACCTACCTTGACAATGTGTCTATATTCTCAGATTCATGGGCAGAACACCTGGAACACCTCCAAGCAATCTTCCAGCACATAAGCAAGGCAGGATTAACCCTTAAGGCCAAAAAATTGTCAAATAGGCCTAAACAGATAACGTATCTTGGACACCAGGTGGGTCAAGGAACTATCAACCCCCTACAGGCTAAAGTAAATGCTATCCAAAATTGGCCTGTCCCTAAGTCAAAGAAGCAGGTCCAATCTTTCTTGGGCTTGGCCGGGTATTACTGATTCATAAATTCATAGATTCTAGAACTGGAAAGGACCTCGAGAGGTCATTGAGTCCAGTTCCCTGCCCTCATGGCAGGACTAAATGCTGTCTAGACTATCCTTAATAGACATTTATATAACCTACTCTTAAATATCTCCAGAGATGGAGATTCCACAACCTCCCTAGGCAATTTATTCCAGTGTTTAACCACCCTGACAGTTAGGAACTTTTTCCTAATGTCCAGCCTAAATCTCCCTTGCTGTTGATTTGTACCACACTACAGCCAAATTGCCACCCCACTAACTGACCTAACCAGGACAAAAAACAGCCAAATGCAGTTCAGTGGACTGAGAAGTGTCAGAAAGTCTTTAACCATCTTAAGGCAGTCCTTATGTCTGACCCTGTATTAAGGGCTCCAGACTTGAACCAACTGTTCGTCTTAACCACAGATGCGTCCAAGCATGCTGTAGGAGCAGTTTTAATTCAAGAAGGATCAGATCAACAATTCCGTCCTGTTGTGTTTCTCAGCAAAAAATTTTCTGAGAGGGAAAGACACTGGTCAGTCTCAGAAAAAGACTGTTACACCATTGTATATGCTCTGGAAAAGGTACGTCCATACATTTGGGGATGGCCTTCTCCATCTGCAGACTGACCATGCTACGCTGAAGTGGCTTCACACAGTCAAAGAGACTAACAAAAAACTTCTTGAGGGAGTTTAGCTCTTTAAGACTTTGATTTTGAAATACTGTACAACACATTTCAGGAGCTTCTAACAAAGTGGCTGATTCACTCTCCCAGGAAGTTTTCCAAAATCGGCCAGGTAAAAATGTCCCTGTATTCTAAGCTATTGTATTCCTTGAAATATACTGTTTGTTTAGTTCTTCATGTAAATAGTAGTAAAATTAGAGGTGCATGTATCTTATGAACTCTGTTTCCTAAACCTCCAGGAAGAAATCCCAGCAGGTGTGGACCCAACCGGAACCAGGCTGGCCAGCACTGTCTGTGATTTGGGAGGAAGTGTGATAAATGAAGGTGGGGGGGTAGCTCCATTTTTATTTTATGGATACCCAGCCAGCCAGTTTGCTATAAAATCCCTGTTAGTAGCTGTTCTCTATTGCTTTTACCTGTAAAGGGTTAAAAAGTCCATAGGTAAAGGGGAGGGAGTGGGCACCTGACCAAAAGAGCCAATGGGAAGACTGGAACTAGACCAGAGAGAAAGACAGGGCTGGAACTATGCTGTAAGAGCTTAAGCCAGGTATGAAAAATCATCAAATCATACCTAGAAACTACTCATTTGGAACCCCAGTTATGTAAGTAGATCAGGAAAAGTCTAGGAAGAGGCGATTAGGTTTATCTCTTGTATTTCTTTATGGCTTGTGGACTCCTCTGTGCTAACCCCAGGTGTTTTGTTTTGCTTGTAACGTTTAAGATGGGCCTCAAGAAGCTATCTTGATCCTTAATCCCTGTAATTTTTTTTTTAATCTAGCAAAAAGCCTAAATTCCAGATTTATTTTTTCTTTTTGTTTTTAGTAAAAAAAACTTTTTTAAGAATAAGATTGGATTTTTGTGTTCCTAAGAAGTTTGTGCATGTTGTTTAATCAGCTGGTGGCAACAGCTAATTTCCTTTGTTTTCTTTCTTAGCTCTTCCCCAGACGGGGGATGTGAAAGGGCTTGAGGGTGCCCCACAGGAAGGAATTCCCAAGTGATCTTTCATTGCACTTGAGTGGTGGCAGCATCTACCTGTCCAAGGTCAGAGAGAAACTGTAACCTTGCGAATTTAATACCAGCCTGGAGTGGCCAGTATTAATTTTTAGAATCTTTGCAGGTTCCCACCTTCTGCACTTGAAGTACCAGAGTGGGGAATCAGCCTTGACAATTTCATACCAAAAAAAAATCTCTGAGGTCAACACCACTAACTCATCTGAGTGATGGAAATGTACAGAACTGTTGTTTAGAGGCCTATGCTCTAAATTGTACAAGATAGCAATAGGCAGCTCAAATTATTAATAAAAAAGGACAAAAGGGAGACAGACTGGATTATTTCAGCCAAAAAGGTCTACTGATATCACCCAAGGACTGTGTTGACATCATGACCGGTAATCAAGAATCAAACCACAAATTTATGGACCTAAATCAGTCTGTCAAATTAGGCTTAGTTGGTAGACAAAGTAATGTAAAGATGGGCTTTTCAACCCTCTCCCACTTTGGGAAGCCCTTTAAAACAGACCACCAAGCACTATCAAAATACTAGGGACAACTTGACTAAAAAGAGCAAGCTTCAACATCATGGATGCCAGCTCCACCATTTCCTGGCACCCTGGGATCCATGATGACATCATTAGGCTTTTATCATCCTGATCCTGAGAAATGTTCCAACCAGACTGGGCCAGAGAGAAGAAACTGATGACATCACCCCCTCCAACATCTTCAGCTACATTCTGAAGAACACTGGAATGACTGCAATGTGAGTTTTGGATTCCTGCTATCATTCCCTCTCCTCCCCCCATGTCCTTTTCCTTCCCCCACCTAATTGAATTTATACTCTGATCTCTCTTTTCTTGCCTTCAGTTTAATAGGATCCTGGTCAAGATCACATCTTTTACAACACTGCTGTAAGCCCATGACCAAAGAGAAAGCTAAAAGCGATGCCCTAAACTGCTCAATCAGGGTACAAGTTTGCCACATCTTGGAATGGCTGATAAGACCACGTACTGTACTTGTATATCATCAGCAGTGACATTGCAAGTGAGAATCAGCATCAGAGACAGAAGCTGCATTTTTATCTTTGATGTTCTTTTCGCCCCCTTTTGTGTGTGGCTGCCTTTAAGGAAATGAAATCGGACTTCACTAACAACAGCTCCAGACTATTTCAGCTATTTTTTTCCTCTTTTTCCCATAGAGGACAGTTGTTTCCATCTAAAAGGCTGTCAAATAGATTTATAAAAACCTCTCTCTACCTAAAGGGAAAGGGAATAAGGGATGTTGTTAAAATAAATGCCTTACTTAATACTTTACATTTCCAATGTTTGAACTGTTTTCCCCTTTTTCTGTGCCTTTTATATAAGTTATGAAGACATTTAATGAAGAGTGTTGCCACTGAATTAAGTAGGCCAAGGTCTGTGTACTCACCCCTTTCCCCCCCCAAAAAAAACAACGAAAAAAACAATTTCCTGTTTAGTGTTGTAGAGAGATAGGGTCACGTTAACACCTCAGACTCTCTGGGAGCATTTCTTTCACTGAAGAAAGAACCAACCGGCCTCTGTCTGAGCAACTTGAACTTGTTTGCCTCTTGTCAAGCTCTTATGATCCTCCTGACCCACAGCCTCTAATGTGCAAAGCCAGTGCTCAGTAAGAGGCTTCAGAAGGTTCACAGGTCAGCTCCTTTCGCTAGTTTGGCTGCTGTCAAGACCTAACCCAGCTTAAACTGACCTTCTTTATGTTCATTTGCCCTGAAGTGGTAAGAAAAAAATGGAGCAATTGATAAATATCAGGCAAAGATGACATCACTTCTGTGACTAAGAATATTTCAAAGTGAGGCAAATGAGGTCACATCTACTTTGTATAAAGCAGTCTGCTAAGCTGTTTTGAACAGCCATTTTTTAATGATGCTGCTGGGAAAAATGAAACAAAAAAGCCAACATGACTGGAGATCGTGGTTCTATGGCTGGAGTGAGGTGACAATTCAGAGATTTGGCTGCCCTCATATCAATGTATCAATATACCCTGGGGAAGGAGAGAAAGTATCAGTACTTCTGCTTGGTTTCAGACTGGGGACCTTGCACCTAGGAGGCAAATGCAACAATCACTACAGTGCTGGAATTCACCTGATGATATCTAATATAAGAACTGAGCAGCATTAAAGCTGAAAGATTGTTGCTATCCCAGGCCCTTCCTTGATTCCATGCTGTCTCTGTTCCCCTTAAAAAAGAAAATAAATGGAGTAAGTAGAAAAACCCAAATACTGTACAGTGTTGTGTGCATGGTAATTTATAATATATGGAGATAGATGCATCTATCTCCTAGAACTGGAAGGGACCCTCAAGGGTCATCAAGTCCAGCCCCCTGCCTTCACTAGCAGGACCAAGTACTGATTCTGGCCCCAGATCCCTAAGTGGCTCCCTCAGGGACTGAGCTCATAATTCTGGGTTTACAAGGCCAATGTTCAAACCACTAAGCTATCCTTCCCCCTCTAATCAACCTTGAACTCTGAAGTAAAGGTTCAAGTGCTAGTTGTCTCGCTTCCTAATGATGGTTCCAAATGTTTCTTTAAATCTGGTAACAGAAAAAGGGTTGTGACCAGTTTACTGTCTCCCATTATTTGATACTTATGTCTGAAAACATGTACTATTGTTTGCTGACACTCTATTCACAAGGAGAAGGAATTTTCTGGTTGGACCAAAGTCCATGACAACTCTTATGTATTTTGGAAATTAAGATTCCCAATCTTCATTTAGGTATGCTGACTTGAACTGTCAGTATTTGTATGACTTTGCAATTTCATACAGCAGTTTCCCAGATAACTAGACCTTTTCTCATGCAGGTGAGAAGCATCCTTCCTTTACTGAAAAGGAGCAAATAAAGGGTAGAGGTTTGCTAAAGCCCAATGTTGAACAAGTAAGTCATTATATCATCAATCTAATGGTCTTTCTACCAAATAGTATTGACTGTGGTTAGGGAAGGTTTGGTTTTCTTTTCAATGGTTAGTTATTTTCCTTGACATGCTCTTGTTTTCAGCACAAATGAAAAAGGAAAGAGGGAGACAAACAAGAAACAAAAGAGATCCTTGCTAAGATGTCGAACCACAGGAGCTGTTGCCACGGTCACAGCCTCTGTGAGGTCATTTGATCCTCACCCCTAGTTTGCAGGACTGATGCCAAGCCTCAGGCCTCCAGAAATTATTGGCACAACACCTTTTGTTTCCCAGCTGATTTCAAGTCAAAAGTCTCTCAGAGAACAGATTTGCCTCCTTTATTTTCCTAGGCCTATATTAAGGTGGATGCCTCTGTAAGGTCACTGGGTCAATCTCTCTGATTTACAGGGCTGAACCCAAGGTACAGATCTGTGTGGGCTTAAAGGCTTTACACCTTTAGCTTGCTGTGATGTCAAACCACAAGCCTCTGATTTTTTGCTCAGTTTGTCTAGCTTGCTGGGCTTATGTCAAGGTAGAGGCTTTGTGACATAGCTACACAAGCACATTTAAAGTGCTGATGCCAAAACTCAGCCCTGTGTGAGGTTATCGGATTAACGTTTCTAGTTTGCTGAGTTGAGGCTAAGCCTTACCCAGTTGAAAAAGTCTTCATTTGTGTTTATTTCTTCGTCCTGTACAGACAAAAAAAAACAAAAAAAAAAAAACCAAAAAAAAGCAAAAAAACCAAAGCTTGCTGAGCAGCAAGATACTTAGAATTACTTCAGGATTAAGAACTCCAGATTTCTCCAGAATGAGTTAACAGCTACACTGCACTGGTCCGACTATTCTGTGTTGAATGAGGTAGCCAAGGGAAGTGAAATAAGAAAATCAATGCTGTTCAGAGAACAGCAGTGGTACTCAGACATTTGCAAGACTGGAAGGAGGGGAAAACTCAGTGCATTAGCTATCCTAATAAGAATGTCTTGCCATTCTCTGTACTTCCCTTTCTTAAACATCCAGTGACATTCCACCCACTATCTCTGCCCCTCTTTTCAACTACCAGTAATGCCACCATTTCCCCTCTAGCAAGCACAATGCTTTTGACAGGGAAGTATGTTTAGGAGAGGCATTTGCTACACCCAAGGGTCAAACTGGGGAAAAAGAGAGGTGAAAAACTGAAGCTATCGCCATAGATGAAGTCATATTCAAACCAAAAATTCTGCCCTCTTTACACTAACACTCCCAGATATTATGATGATAGACAGATGCCATGATGGTCACAGTCTAAACACACCAAACCTCACATATGCCAGTGACAGAGCCCTGGGGTTGCTCACTGGGATTTCATATCCATATCTGGGGCCATGCTAATATGTACAGGGGTATCCGTTCCTATGGTCCCACACTGCCATCCGGGCTGACCTATGGTCCTGAACTTGGGTCTGATGTCTGTCACTGGGGTCTCTCATTGGGAGTGCTAGGGTCCCACTATGGCATTCTGTACTAGAGTTTCTCACTAGTATGTTCCAGGGTCTCTTGCTGAGTTCAGGCATCCTACACTGTGTTCTTGAGCTCCCCATTAACTTGTTCTGAGGTGGATTCCCCTTCTTGGGCAGCTGCTGCTGCTCCTCCCAGGTGCTGGCAGACAGCAGGTGGTGCTCAGTAACTGCTGCAACACCAACAGCTCCTCTGCTTTCTCCTTCAGCTGCCTCCCCACAGGGAAGGGGATGGCAGTGGCTAAAGGTGGAGCAGCAGTGCTCTCTCTGCTGTTGGCTGTTTGGGATACAACTGCCTAATCTGTGCCTCCCCTGTCAGTCACAAGCTGCAGTTACTGAGCACCACCTGCTGTCTGCCAGCATCCTCTAATATTCTGCGTGCGCTCAAAAGCTCTAAACTGCACTTACCAAATGGGGGCGGGAACCAGATAATAAAGTCTAATAGGACTTTTCTGTCTCTCTGACTTTATGATCCTTAAACCCACAGCTGACAGGAATTTGAGTCAGATCCCCAAAGTACTTAGAATGTAGCATTTCTTCTTCTTGTGCATGGACATAAGGAGTTGTTTAGAGAGCTACAAGGATTGAAATTGATCTTATATTCTCTCTTCCTCAGGCCCTTGGGGATTGAATGATAAACAAAGAAGAAACTGTGAGTTCTGATGTTTGGAGGGAGGGTAAATAATTAAAAACTGTTCAGTGTACAAGAGGAGTTCTCAAGGTTGCTGTTGCACTGATAACAAAAGCTTGTAATTAATGGAGTTACTTTGTTTTGCAGCTTATATAGAAATATGGCATGTTTGTGGTGTTTAAAATGTTTAGTTATTCCATTTTGAAGCATAAATTGGAAAAGCAGAGCATTCCCCTGCCCCTCAAGCATTTTGGATGGGGAGGAGAGGAGGGTTTGGATAGAAAAAATATGATCTGTAATGGTTAAGGGGGAAAAATAAAAACCTGAACAACCCAAAGTGGAGCAGAAATCCAGAAAAATAGAAGAATCGTGGGAATAAGCAAGTTGTAGCAAAAGCTTGAAAAGGCTTAATTGTAAAAGTAAAAAGACCTCTATAAGAAAAGGAAGATATGGCAACCACAGCAACATCTGCTTCTCCAGCTATATTATCTCATTCCTCTGGGCTACATTTTACTTCTTCCAAATAAGTGTATTTAATCCCTTCCACGAACTAGTTCTAATGCCACATAGTAAAAGACAATGTTACAGAAGAGCAGTTATAACGGTAACTCTGTGCTGTGCAGATTAAATCAGTGTATGTGGGGGAGGAAGCTGTGCAGATGGGAGGTGTGTCACATATCTGACACCTGCTTAGTGGAGTCTCATTGTGAAAAGTCTATGTAATTCCTTGAGGGGTCCACACACACACACGCACACTTTCTTTTTCATTTTAGAATTACATTAAGAAGTGCAGTTATGGCTATAATACGCAATCATTTTAACAAGTGTATCAGTAATCCTGCACGCAGTTAGTGAAGTGTAATAGCAGCAGTACGGCACATAATTATGCATTATGGAGTGCTGAGATTCTCAGCTAAAGAACTTAAAAAATATTAAAACTTTATAAAACATTTTTTCTCCAAGCTATATAACCTTGTCAAAACTTCCATCATTTCACATTTATGTGGAGGATTACAAGTTCAAAATTAAGAGCCCCACTCATATAACAAGGTTCAGTGTTATATCTTTGATGGTTTCCCTTGGGGCTTTAGAAGAGACCACATAAGTAGTGGCATGCAACAATACAGGTCTAACCAGTGGTAGTGGAGGGAAACACACTTTCTGCTTAGAGAACTTTGAAATGATTGCTGATTTTGCAGTGAATTTGATGCACCGCATGTTAACCACAATGAAAGAGCATACTTGTACACAATACATTAAGAGGTCAGAGGAGCAAGCCTTCACCCCTGTGTTAGATCCAAATTCAAAGAACTGACATCCGTTCCTCTCCCATTGAGTGTAGTTAACGTAGAACACTATGGAAAACCTCATGGTTTCAAACTATGTAGCAGGAAATCTAGTGAGAAAGAAAAAGGAAACCTGATGGGCAGGTAGTAGAGATTATGAAAACATTGATTACCTAATTGTGGATGAGGCTGGTCACTGGTAGTATTAGTGCAGCCATCGATTTTCCTTCATAGTAATTCATCTGCAGTGCCTGAAAAGTCACTCAGGGAAAAGCTGCCAGATGTTGTTTAGATGAAGGTGACAGAAAATGTTATAATGCTAGATGAAACTAGCATATGTGCATCACATATAATAAAGTTCTACCTGCAACAGCAGTGCTAATTTATGCAAAATAGCAAGCCTCTACTCTAGTATCAGGCCAACAGGAGAGGCTACGGTCAGCATTACATAAACAGCATGTAATGCTGCATCTCGCTCAGTGCTCATTCTGAGCATGTCTATAATATACCTGAGACATTTACAGGCAATAGAAAAGAGTGAATGCCGGAAATTAAAAAGTTGCTAACATAGAAAACATTGCATTTCATGTCTTTTTCAGCCAACCCAGTTTGGTGAATTGAATAGCAAAAGTCAAAAAGTTTTAGGATTACCTAGTAGAGCTAGTAAAAAAAATGGTGTTGGGGGAGTCAGAAATCAAAGATTTTTTGAAATTTCAAAGTCAGGTTTATTTCACATGTTTTCCAAAAGGAATTTTTTTCTTCATTTACTCAAAGTTTGACTGTGACAGGGCACTTCTTCAGCTGTCCAGTGAGCAGGACTGCCTCACCTATTTTCTTGGCCTCCCAATCACAAACACACACAGTAGGTTTCTTTTCTAGGACGTATAACTTAAGTCTTCTTTTTCCAGGCAGGACAGGACAGGACATAGCACAGATGTACAGCAGGAGGGAACCTTTCACACAGGTCCTCTTTACCCAGCTCATCCTCAGAGCCTTCTACCTATCTTTACTAAAGTTTGTTTGAGCCTATTGTCTCATTAGCCCAGCACCCACCATTGGTCTCAGTAATCCTCACTAGAAACAGGTTGATTAGTTCCAATTAAGCCTCCAGCCTTCTCTGTGCTTCAACAACTTCAGTGACCAGGCCACTACAGCTAGCACTCTGTCACTTTTACGCAAAATATTTTTATCAACAATTTGTGGGTTTTATTTTTTTTATTTTTTCTTATTTTCTTGTCCTTTCCTCCTCTCACTCTTCTTTTTCTTTATCTATGTCTAACACTGTCACTGAAAAAAGGGGGAAATGAAGAGAAAACAAACCAAAAAACAGGACAAACATGAAAACAACACCACATTTTTCATTTTCCTTCTTTGTTGGAAAAGTGCAAAAAAAGCAAACGTATTTAAAACAAAACACTTTAACTATGTGGGCTGATATTTTCCAGGCATGGTATCTTCTTCAGGCAGAGCTGTTTTTAGACTATTTCAGCCAAAATAGTTCAGATGTTCCTGAGAAGGAGGCTAGTGAAAAATAGTTGTTTTATCCATGTTATAAATTTCTGAGGATCTTTTATTTGAGAAACTCTTGCTCCCCCCCTCTCTCTTGTGCTCTCAGTAGCCCCCATAGTGCTCAGGCAACAAGAAGGAGGAAGCTGTCTGATCAGATGCAGAGAGGACAAGAGCCAGACTTGGAGACAAGGAGAAGATTGGGACAAGGAGCTCTGGGGAAGGAAACTGGGACTGGGAGTTGAAGTGAGTGGAGACTGAAGAGCAAATGTAGGAGATTTGGAGACAGCAAGACTGGGATGATGAGTCAGGAGTGAGAGCCTTCAGTTGGCTGAACTACGACTGAGGTGGAAAACCTGAAGAATGGATACTGAGACCGATTAGGTGATGAAAATGGTATTGGGATGAAGAGGCAAAGTGAGAGATATGATAGGGAAAGATTTGGGGGGGCTGGGAGGAAGGGCCCATGCTTGGCAGGTAACAAGAAGAAGACTGTGTCAGTAGAGAACACTCCCTTTCAGATTCAGGAATTGAGCCTAAGATTTCTGAATCTCACCATACTCAGCAACTATCTGTGAAATCCACTGTTTAAATGTCTCATCCCCTCTAGCGCTGGTCCATACAGAGGATGAATGCCTACTTCTTCATTCAGTTACTATATTAGTTCAAGTGGCTGAGATCTGTGCAGTGGATCTAACGATTCCAACATTACTGATGACCTATGTGGGTGCCAATACAATGCCACATGAAATAATTTCTTTTTTTCAGATTGCTTTTTAAAAAACCCTGGGAAATGACATATCCCACCCCCCCAAAAAAAAACCAAAAAAAAACCCAAAACAACCTATGTTAAAAGAAGCCTATTAAAGTTGCAAAGTCAAGCCCTCAAAAGTTAATTTTAATTCTGGTATTTCTTATCTGACACAGTCTCTCTCCTCCCTCCCACCAGACTTAGGACCAACAACCAACACTCTTTCAAGGTGTCTGAATTAGCACTTGGTGTCTAACACTGACATTTTCAAATTTGGTTACCTAACATTAAATACCTAAATCCAAATTTAGCCACCTAAATAAAATCATTGGAGGTGCATATGCTCACCTCCTATATATCTATCTAGGTAAAATTCCTTATTAGCATAGTATCTGAGCACATACCAATGGGTGTGGCTGCCTAACTTTAGGCATCTGAATTTGAAAATTTTGGTTTAAGTATCTATCATTCTAGATGCCTGAAAACAAATGTTAACACTTTAAAAACTCAGATCTGTTAATAGAGTCCACACACAGACAGAATATTCTGCCATACTCTCTTTGCATGTCCGTACCTTGTGAGCAAGGCCAGCTCTAGGCTCCAGCTAGCCAAGCGTGTGCTTGGGGCGGCATGCCGCAGGGGGCACTCTGCCAGTTGCCGGGAGGGCAGCAGGCTGCTCCGGTGGACCTCCCACAGGCGTCCCTGCGGAGGGTCTGCTCGTCCCATGGCTCCGGTGGAGCATCCGCAGGCACGCCTGCAGGAGGTCCACCGGAGCCACAGGACAGGCGAGCGGCAGAGCGCCCCCCCACGGCGTGCCGCCGTGCTTGGAGCGGTGAAATGGCTAGAACCGGCCCTGCTTGTGAGCAATAAGCATATATCCAATTTTCTCTATTTTTTTTTTGGTCATATTGCAGTACTGCCTCCCAAATATACCAGCTCACATAGTACTATTCACTAATATTTATACCTGGTATTTTTGATTCCTCAAGTCTTATTAGAAACTGGTTCAGTGTTCCTTTCTGCACTGGTTGCTTCTTCAAAGGCTCCTTTCCAATGACACTTATGACTTTTGGGGAAAAATAATAGCATAAAAATATTATATGCTGAGTGAAAAAGTTATTTTAAAGTTAATGTCATAATCCAGGTTTTTCAACAATCATTTTGTTGAACTTGGAAAATGGACATTGAAGTTCAGTTGTTCTAGGTTTGAAAATGTATCAATGGCTTTTTAGGGTGTGATGTTCAAAAGCCTAAAGGAGTAAGGCACCAATCGAAAATAAATAGGACTTGGGCAAATAACTCCCTTGAGCCCCTTTGAAAATTTCAGTCTTAATTGATGTTAGCAATTACTATGGGCTTGTATGGAAAGAATTATTTAACAGGGTGATGAGTGACAAATATCTTGAGCCAGAACTA
Source organism: Gopherus evgoodei (assembly GCF_007399415.2). Taxonomy (NCBI): domain Eukaryota; kingdom Metazoa; phylum Chordata; order Testudines; family Testudinidae; genus Gopherus; species Gopherus evgoodei. Next base: position 185,094,147 of record NC_044322.1, read on the forward strand.
AAGGGTTGACATGGACAAGACAACTATGTTAACCTCTAGGTCAAGATTTTTCAGAAATTACTAGTGATTTGCAAGTGCCTCAGTTTCTGTCGGCTCAACTTTAGTTTCCTTAAAAGGGCTTGGTTTTCATTGGGTGGATGCTCAGCACTTCCTGAAAATCAGGCTGCTTTAAAATGCCTCAGCTTTCGAACTCAGTAATGAGGTGCCCAGTATCACTAGTCATTGTTGAACATCTTGACTGCAGATGATGGGATTGTTCATTTATCTGGTTATTCTTATACAGTCATTAGAGATCATTTTGTGAGAATTCAGAGCTAATGATCCATTCTTAAGCCAGTACAGCCACCACACATTTTCCTGGAATAAATCCAAACACAATCTTAAAAAAAATTTATAAAACCAGCAATAAAGAAGAGCTATAACTTCTGGTAAGGCTCCCGAGCTTTTCACAGAAACAAAAATAAATAAAATATTAAACAGAGAAATGTGTTAGCAACCTTGCTAGATGCAGATTCTCAGAGGATATTGTGAGAAAGCAGGCACTGATATTTGAAAAGAAGGTCTGAAGTTTTCTTTTAATTGAAAACAAAAGCATATGAGCTGATATATTCAGTGTGATAAATACTTTGAAAAATAAGAAGTTAAAATACAACTGATAAAATAATAAAATAAACACAAGACTGATAGCTGCAGAAAGACTTTACCTATGAACACTGTCACCACAGTTACATTAAAATGTTCAATAAATGCAATCCAATTAACTGCATGGCCATTTCATTATATGTCAATCATTGTTAGTAAGCATTCTTTATTTCAGCAGTAATTTCATTACTGGAGTGCCGAGCAGTATGTTACAGACAGAGGTGTGTCAGGGTTACATGATAAATCCCCTTACGGAAGAGAGGTTTTTTTGGTTTATTTTTCCCCTTAAAAATACAACATGGCAATTATTATATTTAAGTTTGTTTATTTTCCCTGTAGCTGCTGACAACAAAATTATTCTGCTTTGAGTTTCAGCTCTATTGCCTCTGCAGTGCTAATAAAAATAAAAAGCAGGAAAAAAGTATTTCTTGACACTTATGTCAGCAGATATGACTCAGAATTCACACAGTGAACAATTCTGATGATTAAGAAGTTACAATATTTATTTAGCCACTTTTGAAAGTAGAAAAAAAACTGGTTCACCTATCACACAATGGAGTCCTCCCCATTCTGATTACATAGCCCACAGACATTTTATGAATTTGAATGCCTTTCACATGTATATTTCTCAGTCCTGCTTTCCACAAAAAGAACTAAGCCATCCTAGTATATACAATTTTTAACAATAATTAATATTTGACAAAGTTCTAGATCCAGACAAGTCACTACTCAACTAGGTCTGCTCAGCTACTGACCTTGAGGAGAGGTTTCTCTATTTGATTCACTTCTGTATCATCTCATCCTAAAAGGTGTTCGGGCTCCTGTGCAGTAGGTTTAGAACTCTTCCAAATATATCTTCCTCCATTAAGATGTGATGTCTGTACTAATACTGGCATTACATGGCAATTCAGCATGGCGTGGAAATAGCTGAAGATACCACTTGTTTTTTTCTGTACTGAATACCTTGATAAGTTTCAACTATGTTGGATGTAGCATACATTTTTGGTAGTCCATCACTGACAATGATGACAATCTTGTTGCAGTTCTCATCTATGGCTGTGCATATGACTCCAAAGTCCAAATCCTGATGAACAAAGTTGGCTGCACTGAGGGCATGCAAAGTCTGTATCTATGATGTTTGATGATGCAGCACTGTGGCACCTTTCACATGCAGCCTGGAGATGATTTCGTCAATCCTGCTCAAATCTGGTATATGCTGGTCTTGTCAGAGATGGCCGGTGAGTCCTGTTCTGAGCCATTTGCTCGAATTCTTTGAGATTGATGCCACCCCACTGGTAGGGTGACCAGATAGCAAGCGTAAAAATCAGGACAGGGGGTAGGAGGTAATAGGTGCCTATATAGGAAAAAGCCCCCAAAATTGGGACTGTCCCTATAAAATCAGGACATCTGGTCACCCTGCCCACTGGAGACTGCTCTTCGGGTTATCGTTGAAGTGCTTATAAGGACTAGCCTTCTTTCTTTTGCCCTGACTAGGCTCCTCATGCAAGATCTGTTTTGGGAGACAGTGGTCTTCCATTCCAATGACACATCCAGTCCACCTATGTTGTGGTCTCAGTAGCATTTCCTCAATGCTGGTTGTGTTTGCTCTCTCAAGGACTTTAATATTGGTCACTCTGTCCTGCCAGCAAAAGTTTATTGTTGGGTGAAGGGAACATGTGAAATTGCTGAAGATGTTCAATGTGATGTCTATAAAGAATCCACATCTCAGATCCATACTTGAGATATGTTAGAACCACTGCACTATAGATCTTCAATTTGGTGGAGACACAAATGTTGAGTTGGTTAAGGACTTTTGTTCAGAGATGATGTCATAAACAGATAGTTAAGGATTAATGTTTCTTTTACCTGTAAAGGGTTAACAAACAGGGAACCAAACACATGACCAGGGGACCAATCAGGAGACAAGATACTTTCAAATCTTGGTGGAGGGAAGCTTTTGTTTGTGTTTTTTGGGTTTTGCTTTGTTCTTTCTGGGTCCTGGAAGGGACTAGACAGGCAATCAGTTTTCTTGCCAATCTCTCTGCTACAGTCTTTTATAGTGAGTAATTTAGTAAGAAAGGCGGTTATAGTCTTTTGATTGTTTCTGTATTTGCAAATGTGTAGTTTGCTGGAAGTATTTTAAATTGTATTTTGCTGGGGGGAGGCTTCTTTCTAGTTTCTATAAGCTGACAGACCCTGTAACTTTTTACCATCTAAATTGCAGAGACAAACTTTTACCTTTTTTTTTCTTTCTATTAAAAGTTTTGCTTTTAAGACCTGTCTGATCTTTCCCCCTTGTTGAGGCTCAAGGGAATTGAGTCTGTACTTAACAGGGAGGGAAGGGAGAAGGGGGAATCCCTTTGTTTTAGATTCACGGAGCTTGAATCTGTTTTGCCTCTGGGTGAGGGAGAAAAGGAAGGGGGGGCAAGGGACATTCCTCCCTGTTTTAAGATTCAAGGAGTTTGAATCACAGTAATCTTCCAGGGTAACCCAGGGAGGGAAATCCTAGGAAAGGCAATGGTGATGAAAGGGGTTTACTTTCCTTGTGTTAAGATCCATGGGGTCTGGGTCTTGGGAGTCCCCAGGGAAGGTTTTGGGGGGACCAGAGTGTATCAGGCACTGGAATTCCTGATTGGTGGCAGCTTATCAGATCTAAGCTTGTAATTAAGCTTAGGGGAATTCATGCTAGTATCCATATTTTGGACGCTAAGGTTCAGAATTGGGAATTATATTATGACAGATGGCCAAGGGCCTAACTGGCTTTACTAATTCTGGAGGCAATTTCCTTATCAAGAAAACTGTCACTCGAGATGGTGCTGCCCAAATACTTGAACTAATCCACATTTTTCTGCTGTGTGCCTTGGATCAAGATGGCTGGTGTTGAGGTACTAGAATGAGATGCTGTTGGAAAAAGATCTCTGTCTTCCTGAGACTGATGGTGAGGAGCTAGGATGCTTCAGGAAATCTATCGATGACCTGAAGGTCATCTTATCTATGGGCCATCAAGAAGCAATCATCTGCAAAAAGTGCCTTGATGAGAAGGCTCTCCAGTGTCTTGGTTTTAGCACTGAGTCTTCGAAAATCAAAGAGGGAGACATCGAGTCAGTAGCAGATGTATATCCCCATATCCAATTCCCTTGTGGGATGGCTGGGGATATAGGCAAAAAACAAGTTGAACAGCACCGGAGAAAGTATGCAGCCTGGCTTCCTCCATTTGAGATTTCAAAAGTGTCAGAAGAGTTACCACTGGAACGCACTTGCCCTGTCATGTGGTCATGGAACAGATGGATGATTTGTATGAACCTTCTTGGGCAGCAAGTTTATCTGTTGACCATATCAAAAGTTTTGGTCACGTCAATGAAAACTGCATACAGGTCCATGTTCTGTTATAAACATTTTTCTTGGACCTGCCTTATGACAAAGGTCATGTCCGCAGTACTTCAACCTGGTCTGAAACCACACTGCATTTCTGGCAGATTCTCCTCAGATATGTTTCCAGTGAATCTGTTCAGCAGAATGCAAGCTAGTATTTTCCATGCTGTACAGAGGAGAGAAATGCCTCTGTAGTTTCTGCGGTCATGTCTTTGTTTTTGAGCAGTGAAACAATAATAGCATCTTTGAAGTCCTGTGGCATTTCTTTTTCCTCCCAAATGCTACTCAATATGTTGTGAAATACCTCGATAGCCTTTGGGCTTGCTAAAATTCTGCTAGATACCATCCTCTCCAGATGTTTTGCCAGAGTTCAATTATTTGATGGTTTTCATGACTTCCTCAACTGATGGAGAGAGGTTGAGATCCTCTTTGATGGATTTCTTGAGTATTTGCACAGCTACATACCAATCAACTGTGGATAGACTACTGAGTAGACTATTCAAGGGTTCAGCCCATCTCTACATGATTCACTCCTTGTCTTTGATGAGGGTTATGCCATCTGCTGACTTCAGGGGACCTCTGATAGATTTAGATGGTCCGTAGACAGCTTTGAGAGAGTCAAGAAGCACTTTTTTTGTTTGTAGCCACGTAATGCTGAACTTCAGTAGTTTTTCTCTCCCACCACTTATCCTGCATTCTCCTCGTTCAGACTGGGCCTTGCTCTGTAGGTGCTTCAATCTATCTTTCTTTGAGATGGAAGTGAGTTTATTTTATGTTGACATTTAACAAATGCTTTCCGCCTGTAATTTAGGAGTTTGGAAATGCCTTTGTTGTTGTCATTGAATCAATCCTGGTGTAGCCTTTTCTTTAGCTGGGTCAATAATCACATATTCAAACTGGTTCCATTTTCCTGTTAGGTTGCCAGTGATTGGCAGGAATAAAAAAGATTGCCATCAAGTGTCTGCTGAATCTGCACCTGATAGTTAATTGATTCAGCTTTGCTATGCTGAAGAGTTTGTCTGTTGAGCTTGGAGTTCTTGAGCTGTAAAAGAACTATATGCAGGTTGAGTACTGCTCTTACCAATCTGTGGTCTATCCAGCATTCTGCATCACACATGGCCCTTGTAATGTTGACGTTGCAGATGTCTCATTGGCAGGTGATAACATAGTTGATGAGGTGCCATTGTTTGGACCATGGGTGCAGCCATGTCTTTTTATATTTATCATTTTGCCTAAAGAAGGTGTTAGTGATGAGCAGACTAAGTTCTGCACATTTACAAAAAAAAAAAGAGTCTGTTGCTGTTCATCTTTCCCACTCCATGTCACCCTATCACACCTACCCAGTCACTGCAGTCTCTACCAACTCTAGCGTTGAAGTCTTCCAGCAGGAAGGCCTTGTCATATGCAGAGGTTGAACTGAGGCTGGAGTCCAGGTCAGAATAGAGCTACTCCTTGCTTTCTTCTGTGCTGGTAAGTGCATCGGCACTGATGACACTGACATGTCGAAAAGGATTCAAGGGAAATCTAAGTTTCATGAGCCATTAATTGAGGCCAAAAGTGAGGTCAGGAAGTTGTTTCAGGAGAGAGACTCTTATTTCAAATCCAACTCCATGGATTCTGTCTTAAACCTCTGCTTTTCCTTTCCAAAAGAAAGTGTAGTCTCCTCCTAGCACACGGATGGAACCTTCTCCAAGCAGTCTAGTCTCACTTAGTACTGCAATATTAATATTGTAGTGGGCAAGTTCTACAGAGACAAGAGCTGTTCTTCTCTCAGGTCTTTGTGCATCCATAAGGGTGCAGACATTCCATGTTCCTAGAATGAGTCGTTTTTTCTTTATTGTTTTTTGACTGCTGCAGGATGGTCTGCCAGCTGCGGTAGTCTGGCCAGATGTTATGGGGCACCTTTTCTATCCCCTCTCCCTTAAAAAGAGTGAGCAGTGCTATCCTAAAAAGAATTGTTCAGTTGCCTGGGATGCACCTGGGAATGGCTGCTAGTCCCAAGATGCCTACATGCAGGATTGTGGCTACGACTGCCAATGGTTATCTCCACCTGTCGCTTTGCTGTGCCCGCGTCACCACAGGACAAGGATTAATTATATAATGTTAATGATGATGAGATTTGATTAGATTATGTTAATAGGATGAGATTTGTGAGAAAACCTATGTGGAAACTTTTGAGTGAGAAAGCAATTGCACAGCAGTCCCAATCTCTCAGATGTGGAAGTCAGATTCTAAAAGCATGAAGGATTGTTACGGCTGGGGACATTCTTAGCTTCAGTAGGTGACCTGGACATGTTCAGTGCCTTGTCATGCTCTCCGTGTCCCACACCACATTGCTGAACTTCTTTCATGACCGTTAAATCACAGATTGATTTCTCCTGTCCAGGCCACCGGAACAGTCTTCATATGCTAGAGAAAGACAAGTTCCCTATCTCACTGAGGGTAAAAGACCCATCAGCTACCCTAACTGGTTTAGTCCTCTCACTGAAGTAGTTTATTGGGATGTAGCCTGAGTTTACTGGGATGGTTACTGTTGCCTGAAAACAGCTAATTGCAGCCATAGATAAGAGGTGAGTATAGGTGGGGACCAAAGGGAATGAACTACCCCCTAATGAGCATGACACATTCCTCCAACAGAGGATGTCAGAATACAGATATAAACAAAATGCTATCCACCCACATCAGTGGGACAAACTGATGTGGCAGCAGTGAAAGGGGGACAGTACCAGTAGCAAGGGAGGGAGGCACTGGCCAAGGGACAATAGATGAGACTCCAGGCACCCACTGGAAATCTGGGAGGAGAGGGGTGCTCATTGGCCAGTATTCACCAGCTCCTAAAATTTAGCCCTGAACAGGAGCCATGTGGATCCTCTTTCAGCTCTGTTCCAGCAGCCCATCCTACCCACCCAAATTAGGAATGGAAAACTGGTCAGACAGATGCTATGGGTCTAGCCAATTGCCTGTTTTGGGGGTTAGGAAGAATTTTTTTCTCCCATGAGCCAAACTGGCAGAGAATAAGGGAGTTTTTGCCTTCCTCTCAGCACCTGAAAATCACAGTGGATTAAGTAGGAATGCTCATGGTACCTAACTGAGGAACTGCGATGGTGCTTGTTACTTGTCGCAACCTGTGCCCAATTTCCAGTGCAGGTAAGAGAAAAAAAATGATTGTTTGCCAGAGGTGAAAAACCTGGGATTTTGGAGTTGAGTTTTGGGCTCATGGGATAGCATCAGACCTTGTGGTATTTGTGGGCTGAGGTCAGACCTTGTGGGATGAGGTCTCTACCCTGATGTACTCTCTATGGGGGTAAGGGGCGGGGGGTTCTTAGACTCAGAGAGCTGAGTCCTGGGGGATAGGGGTAGGTTGAGGAGAGCCCACCCCCATGTTGTAGTGCCAGTTATAGGTTATATGATAAGGAGCCCTGTAACCCATGCACTGGAACCAATTAAATTCCTGATATAGGAAAGTATGGTTGATGGGTTCCTCTTCTTTGTGTTAAAAGTTGTGGCCTGCCACTTAATTCCATGCATGTATCTATCCTCATTTTGCCACTGTGTCCACATCAACTGGTGGCATCCAGTTTTTTCCTCATCCAGTTTTATACTGGTTTAACATTAGGTAATTCAAGAATGCATTCAATTGGTAAAAGAAGAAAGCCCAAGATCTGTTAGATTTTACATCTCTCAGCCTTACATGATTTCAGTAGGCTCTCTTAAGAGCTTTGAGCAACACTGTCCATTTCTTTCATACAGATCTAGTGCCTTCCTTTTTCAATACTCAGCGGATAATGTCCTCAGTATAAAACATTCATTAAGTTGTGTCTTTCTGCAAGACCTACATAATTCTGCTTTGCATGATAGATCCTTCGCTATGCTGGACTATCCCACAAAACATTTGGGCTTGCTCACATTTTAAGAGACCCTAGTGTACACCATGTATTTTTTTCTAATAGTACTGCGAGGACAGTGGCACTATAGTACAATTGTCATGGATAATCAGACTGCCAAACCCTCCATCTTAGGAAAGTTCCCCTCTCATCGAATTGAAGCCGAGGACCCTCCTTATAAGTAACTGGGTCAACCCATTTCTTATCCATTATAAAGATGGAGACAGTTTACCATTGTGTATCAGCAGTGGTTATTTTAATCTGGTCTAATTTTTGTGGTGAGACTGGCAGATATTTTAAAATGGCATCCACATGTACTGTGAGTGTTAGCAACTCAGTTTCAGACATCTCTATAAATGTCCCAGTCCATATTCTGCTGTGTGGGATTCTTGTCTAGACCTTTACTGTCTGTTAATGGTACAAACGACATGTGATCTGTCAGAAGTCATTAAAACTTTGAGATTTTTCATGAACCTCTTGCATGTCATATATTTACCAGATGTTCTGGTTCTAGTTGAGTGTACCCAGACTTGGAGTCTGAAAGCTGTCGGGAACAATATGATTCATATTTCCAATCATCTCCATGGAATTGGACTAGCACCCCACTGAAATGCTGCTGCATCTGCTAAAACGTCTGTACACTTGGGAACATGATACACATATTGGGGATGCAGCCATTAGATTATTTAGATCCTCACAAGCACATGGTTTCATGCTTTATCCCAGATCCACACAGAGTTTGTTCTGAGAAGTTCATAAAGAGCTTGCCTTTTGACAGGCACTTAGGAAGGAAACTGTTTTAAAATGTATCATACTGTGGAAGTGCATTAGTTCGGGTACAACTTTAAATGGTGGAATTTCACCTATACCTTTGACTTTTTCTAATGAGCCTTCATTCCCTCTTCATCAGTCCCATGCCCCCAAGAACTGAAACAGAGCCTGTCATAGTATATATTTTTCTCTATTTAATTTTAATCTAACAGACTTCAGTGCTTGTTATAACCTTATATCATGCTCTTCCTCAGACTGCCCATAAATTAAAAGGTCATCCAAATAAACTTCTCCTCTCTCCAGGCTTTGCCGACTCTTGCTCATTTTCCTCCAGGGGGATTACTTTGATGTGCTGTACTTGGAACTAAGTCTTAAATCCATTCAGTAACTGAAGCTGGGAGGCAGCATGATCTAGCAGATAGGGCAATAGACTGGAAGGTAGGATATGTGAATTTTAATCCCAGCTATGCTACTGACTTGCTGTGTGACCTTGGGCAAGTAGTTTGTTTTCTCCGTGCCTCTGTTTACTCTACTATCATTTGTCTGTCTTATCTATTCAAGGATAGGGACTATTTTTATCTATGGTGCCAGCCCAATAGGGACCAGATCTCAGCTGGGGCCTCTAAGTACTACTGGAATATTATTGGGAACTTTCATAATGGTCATTTCTAAATGAATAAGTTTGGATGTACTAAAATGATATTTATGTCTACTTGGGTAGCTTTGGCCTAATTTTGTCACAAGTGTTGCCTTAGTGACCTTGTAATTAAGCAAACTTGCTTACAGCTATTGCTGTATAGGACAAAGGTGAGGTTTTGACCATAAGATCTGCCTAAATTGGAGGACAACAAACACAGAAAATATGCTGCCAAAAGGCAACAAGGGAAAGATAAGAAAAAGTCCCTATACAGAGTAAAGGATAAAAGTGACATGGTCAAATGCATTATCAGTGGTAATAAACTAATTAGAAAAGGAAAAAAATCACTAAAACATCATGGATAGCAAACATACAGCAAACTGAAGATTGCACATGCTTATTAGATGGATTGTATAAGGCACATGATATTCACAATATTTAATGGTGTTTACAAGAGAATGAATGAATATGGGTGTGTATAAAACATAGTAGATTGTAAGGGGCCGTTCGAGCTTTTGTACAAGAAATCCATCTTGACTCCTCTGTGCGCAAGAGGAAAGTCAATGGTCATTTTCTTTTTCTGTATATATGTCATTAATTGCTTTAATAGTACTTATAATTGCAAGGCATGCTTTTGGTTCAAATAAAGTTTTGAATTAATAAACCTGATTGTCTTGGAGTCAAGTGTGGGGTATTCTCATCCAACAATATAAATAATCAGCAGCTGTAAAATGCAAAAAGCTGTCCATTAAACAGAGTATTTTGCTACCAGTATATTATACTTATCTTGCCCAAACAAGTTCCCAAACTTTTCCTCCATACGATTTGCACTGGCTGCCTGTGGGTTATTAGTGTTAGCCTGTGCATGCATGTTAAGCAGAGCATATACCTTTTTAATGGCTATTATGCACTCAGTATATGTATGTACATGTATAAAATGTTGTGAAGTTATGTTAACTAATTCATTTTGCTCTACCAACCATCCTGTTCACTCAAGTCAAGTATCCCACACACTTTACAAAGCTTTGGCATTAGAAAATAGGAAGCCTGGCAAAGACAAGCTACATGAATGGTGTGTCCCAGTGCAGGTTGGGATGTATCTCTACACCCAACTCATTCGGAATGTAGAATCCAAAACAGAGATGAGCAAAGTACACAGCAGAACAAAAAGTTAAAAGAACTGTTAGGAACTAGTGGGTTGGATTTTAATGATGTGTAAAGAGTTGTGTAACTTATAAAGTCCTATTATAAATACAATTATCAAATGCATATCTTGAAGCGTTCCCTGTGTAAGGCGAACATGCTGCAAGATAAAAATTGCTTCCTGGAATAAGGAAACACGTCTCCTTTTCGTATTGCACCGTTTTGTCTTTAGATAATCTATTTGGCTATGTTCAATTATTTTGTCTATTAAACATCTTTAAGAATGAACTGAGAGTGCAGTCAAACAATTGGCTATACCTTTTAGTCAATACAGGATAGAGTTTAAGGTTTTGGCTTTGATCTATGAAGGCCTAAAGAGCCTGATATCTGCATAGCTGAGAGGTTGCTTCTATCCCCCATGCGATGTTAACATAGTTGTGATCAGTGCATGTACTTGGACTGAAGGGCCTTTGATGTAAGAGGGAGCTGCTGTTACACATTCTCCCTGAGGATAGTTTGGCTTTTAAACTTTTTCTACACTTTGGTACAAAATAGCTTAAATAGGTAGACATCTAGGGCAAGCTTTTTTGGGAGGTGGGAATCTTTAGGGGAGAGAGAAGTTGTTCTTCAAAGAAGGTTCCCAAACTTTTCCTCATTTTTATTTAACTAATAGGTTTGACTAGTTGCTATTGTATATGATGGAGATTGCTGTTGGTTTTCTTTCTGTGTTTTGGTGTGTTTTTAAACAATGTGCAAACTTGCCTGGAGCTTGGCACAGGTTAATGCTATTTCTCTGTTTGCTACAAATCTAAATAAATAAATGCAAACCTAAATACAGTACATTTATGGGATGCTTGTGACACTTAACAGGAGGAAATTAAAATAATTTCTGAATAGCATTTTAAAAGTGACCAATTTGACATTGCCAGAGTGAAGAACCATCTGCCAGAATGAACTAATTACATCTGGTGAGAACTTTGTTTCACCAAAGAATAGGAGATTTATTGTGCTCTGCACCTGCTCAGAGATAGAACCAAAATAGCACAGCATTGAGAGGTGGGACCGTGGGAGGGAAAATTGACTTTTTTACATCACTTTGTGCTCTATGGAGGCAGTTAGAGAAAAAAGACTTTTTTTAAAACAAAAATGGGAAGTCAAATCCTGCTGAGGAAAATAGAAAGCAGCAGAAACTCCAGCAAGTCAAGTGTAAAAGTTTAATTAGGCAGGCCAAAAAAGAATTTGAAGAGCAACTAGCAAATTACATAAAAACAACCAGCAAAATTTTAACTTCATTAGAAGTAGGAAGCCCACCAAACAATCAGTGGAGCACTTGCATGATTGAGATGGTAAAGGAGCACTCAAGGAAGACAAGGTCATTGTGAAGAAGCTAAATGATTTTTTTTCATTGGTCTTCACTACAGAGGACAGGACGGAGGTTCCCACACCTAAGACATTCTTTTTAGATGACAAATCTGATTGACTGCCCAAGATTGAGGTGTCAATAGAGGAGGTTAAGAAATAAAATTTTATAAATTAAACAGTAATAAGTGATCAGGAGCACATGATATTTATCCAAGAGTTCTGAAGGTACTGAAATATGAAATTGCAGAACTCTTAACTGTGGTATATAATCCATTGCATGAATCAGCCTCCTTACCAGATGACTGGTGGAATATAATGTTGTCTGTTACAGCTATCCCCCTATTCCATTTTGTTTCTTACAGCTGTCCCCATACTCCATTTTGTTTTTGTTCTCCTCCTGTGGCCGCCCTGCCCTGGCTGTTAAGTTGTTTACCAGGGCCACTGCCCTTCTCAAAGGGAGGGCCTCTTAAGTTGTTTAACAAGAGCTATTCCCTTCTCCAAGGGATGGCCACTTGTGCTGCGTGCTAAATGGGACCACTGCCCTGTTCAAAGGGTTAGTCCTGTTATCACCTCGTTGATCCTGGGCTCAGTGTAGGGCAGGCAATGTCCAGAGCTGCAAGACCTATTGTGTGTCATAGGCCTCATGTGCTTTTGAGTCACCTATTGCACAGGACTCTGCCCAGACTGGTTTCTGTGCTCACCTGCAGTTTTTCCCTGTGCCTCCTCCGCTGTGACAGAGGGAGCCTATCAGGATTACTGGCGGGAAACTGCCTGAGTTTGCCTTTAAAAACAGACATTTTTGAAACAAACATCAGAAAGGTTCCTGCATTGCTGCCTGATCTGATCAGCCAGGGGTTTTGGGGGGTCCTTTCTCTGCTCTCATTTTATTTTTCAGCATACCCCCGGTTTTTTAACGCCCCCCCATGAAGAACGAATTGCTACCTGAGAGATCTCCTGATTATTGAGACTGTAACCGAGCCCTCCTTGCTTCTTCTGATGTTGCTGCTGCTTCTGCCTTTGCTGCTGTCTTGGGGACTGGTAAGAATCCCTCTGTGAAATTTTCACTACTTTTATTTTATTATTTTAGCTGCTGCCTCTGTTTCCCCAGCACACGGACTCAAGCTAAATCTTGGTCTGTGTCTTAAAACCTCTCTTCAACTCCGTGGCGCTTTGTCGCTAAAAATAAGTTTGTGCCACTGCTAAGCTCTGCTCCTGTGGGCTTTGCCTCAGGGCTCTCTGCTTTCAGCTGTGTCCACTGCTGTAGCCACCATCCCTTGGCTTCCTTGGGAGCTGGATCCTGGGCACATACCATAGACTCATAGACTCTAGGACTGGAAGGGACCTCGAGAGGTCATCGAGTCCAGTCCCCTGCCCTCATGGCAGAACCAAATACCGTCTAGACCACTCTGCCCTCTGTAACTTCCCCATAGCATAAGGTGCACCATAGGTTTTGGTTTTTTTAGTTTAATAAGTCATAGTTTGTTAAGATTGTAGAGCTTGTAAGTTCACCTGCCTTGTTATAGTTTACTGTTTTGTTGCTCTGTATAGTTGCTTGTTATAGCTTTGCTTAGAATTGTGATATTTGTTGTTTTGCCTAGTCGTTGGTTAAGATAGATAAAGTTTTTGCTGCTTAAATTCATCTTCCCGCTGTCCTGATCTCTCCCTGAACTTTCCTGTGACTGTTTTTCCCCCGCTCCAATCTCCCCCCCATGTACTTCTCCATGTCTATAGATAAGGTTTTTGCTGCTTAAATTCGTCTTCCCGCTGTCCCGATCTCTCCCTGAACTTTCCCGTGTCTGTTTTTCCCCCCTCCAATCTCCCCCTCTGTGTGCTTCTCCGTGTCTCCCTGTTATAACCCTTTGCTGCTTTTTCCCTCGCATCTGCACTCCCTCCGAACTTCCCAACTCCTTGCTGCTTCCCCCCCCACCCACATCTGCATCAGCCTCTGAACTTCCCAAACCCCTTGATGCTTCTCCCCCTGTGAAACTTACCAAACCCTTTGCCGTTTTTTTCCCTCTGTTTTTGGTGTCCGCTTGTTGCTTAAACCTCTCTCTAGCCCTTCTTTACACTTCTCCGCTGCCTCTCTGTCATAACTTTCTTACTCAGATCTGAACCTTAGAGTTCAGAACATGAGAAGCTAGCGTGAAACCTCCAAATTAATTACCAGCTTGGATCTGATATCGCTGCCACCAGCCAGAAGATTCCAGTGTCTGGCTCACTGTGGTCTCCCAAAACCTTCCCTGGGGGACCCCAAGGCTCAGATTCCTTGAGTCTCACAACAAAGGGGAATAAACCATTTCCCTTCCCCCTCCTCCTCTCCAGGTGTTCCCTCCCTGGGTTCCTGGAGAGATATACAGATTCAAGCTCCGTGAATCTAAACAAAGGGATTCTACCCTTCCCCCGCCCCCTTTCTCTATTCCTGTTAAGTACAGACTCAATTCCCTCGAGCCTCAACAAGGGGGAAAAAAAACAAACAGGACTTCAAAAGCAAAACTTTATATAAAAAGAAAGAAAAAGACATAAAAATGGTCTCTGTATCAAGGTAACAATATACAGGGTCTATTGCTTAAAAGAAAAAATGAATAAACAGCCTTATCCAAAAAGAATACAATTTAAAACATTCCAGCAACTACACATATGTAAATACAAAAAAAACCCAATATAAACCTATTGTCTTACTATCCTTGTACTTACAACTTGGAAACAGAAGATTAGAGAGCTTGGAGATAAAGAGATCTCCCAGTCCTGCTAGTAGACCATCTACCAGCCTCTGGAAGGTGGCGGGTGCATTTCGCAGCCTGAAAGGAAGGACATTAAATTCATATATCCCCGCATGGGGGATGAATGCTGACCTTTCCTTGGCAGGTTCATCTAGCGGTACTTGCCAGTACCCCTTGGTTAAGTCTATTGTAGAGATGAACTGGGCACGTCCCAACTTCTCCAATAGCTCATCGGTGCATGGCATTGGATAGTTGTCCGGACGAGGTACTGCATTTAGCTTACGGTAGTCCACGCAAAAGTGTATTTTCCCATCTGGTTTGGGTACCAGAACCACTGGAGATGCCCATGCACTTTTAGACGAGCGTATTATACCCATTTGTAGCATGTTCTGGATCTCCCGTTCTATAGCAGCTTGGGTGTGAGGAGACACCCGGTAGGGTGGGGTTCTAATTGGGTGAGCATTACCTGGGTCAATGGAGTGGTATGCCTGTACGGTACATCCTGGGGTGGCTGAGAACAATGGGGCGAAGCTAGTGCACAGCTTCTTGATTTGTTGCCGCTGCAGACGTTTCAGGGTTGTAGAGAGGTTCACCTCTTCCACGCCACCGTCTTTTTTCCCTTCGTAGTAGACACCATCAGGCCACTCAGCATCATCTCCCTGGACTGTAAACTGACAAACCTGTACGTCTCTGGAATAGAAAGGCTTGAGAGAATTAACATGGTACACTCTGGGTTTTTGAGAGGAATTGGGAAATGCTATGAGGTAGTTAACAGCTCCCAGGTGCTCTTGGACCGTGAATGGCCCTTCCCATGATGCTTCCATCTTATGGGCCTGTTGCGCCTTCAAGACCATAACCTGATCTTCTACCTTGAAGGAACGCTCTCTGGTATGTTTGTCATACCAGGCCTTTTGCTTTTCCTGAGCATTTTTTATGTTTTCTTTAGCAAGCGCTAAAGAGTGTTGGAGGGTGCTTTGTAGGTTGCTTACAAAGTCCCGAATGTTAGTTTCTGGAGAAGGCATATAAACCCCTCCCATTACTGCTTCACCAACTGTAATGGCCCCTTAACCTCATGGCCATACACAAGTTCAAATGGTGAAAAACCTAAACTGGGATGTGGTACAGCCCTGTAGGCAAAAAGCTACTGCTGCAACACTAGATCCCAATTATTGGAGTGTTCGTTGATGAATTTACGTATCATGGCCCCAAAGTCCCATTAAACCTTTCGACCAGACCATTGGTTTGATGGTGGTACGGGGTGGCAACCAAGTGATTCACCCCATGAGTTTTCCACAGTTCTTTCATGGTCCCTGCCAGGAAATTAGATCCTGAATCTGTAAGGATGTCGGAGGGCCAACCTACCCTGGCAAAAATGTCTGTTAGGGCCTGGCGCACAGCTTTAGCCCTGGTGTTGCCTAGAGCTACTGCTTCCGGCCATCGGGTAGCAAAGTCCACGAAAGTCAGTATGTACTGCTTTTCTTTGGGTGTCCTTTTTGGGAAAGGACCCAGAATATCCACTGCTACTCGCTGAAATGGGACTTTAATTATGGGGAGTGGCTGGAGAGGGGCCTTGACCTGGTCTTGGGGCTTTCCCACCCTTTGGCATACCTCACAAGACTGGACATACTTGACAACGTCCTTGCCCATCCACTCCCAGTGGAAGGACTTCCCCAGTCTGTCTTTGGTTCTGTTCACCCCAGCATGGCCACTGGGATGATCATGAGCTAAGCTTCAGAGCTTTTCCCGGTACTTTGCTGGAACCACCAACTGTTTTTGCGGCTGCCATTCTTCCCGGTGTCCACCAGAAAGAATTTCCTTGTATAAAAGTCCTTGGTCTATCACAAACCGGGATCGGTGAGCAGAGCTGAGAGGTGGGGGGGAGGTGCTCCGTGCCACCGCCCAAGCTTTTTGAAGGCTGTCATCTGCTTCCTGCTCAGTCTGGAACTGTTCCCTTGAAGCTGGAGACACCAGTTCTGCCTTAGACTGTGGACTTGGGCTTGGTCCCTCTGGAAGCTATGTAGGTAATGGGGTTGTTTCCGTTGCTGGTGAACCGCTCTTCGCTGGTGCACCAGGGGTTATTTCAGGCTCTGGCTGAGCCTCTTGGGTATGATTGTCTGCTGCTTCTGCCAGTTCAGGCTCGCTGGCGCCCTCTGGCATTGGGGTTGAAGATGGATTTGCAAGCACTGTTGTCAGTGCTGGCACCGGTTCTGGTGCTGGCTGCTTTTCCAGTTCCTGGTCTGGGACTGGAAGCACTGTGGCTGTTTCCGTTGTTGGCATGGGATCCGGGTCCACTACCTCTGCCTGGGTCTCTGGTAACACAGACGGGGCCTCTGTGGACAGCTCAGGAACAGGAAGGGGTCGGGAAGCTTGCCTGGTTTGGCTGCGTGTAACCATTTCCACTCTCTTGGCCCGCTTCACCTGGTTGGCCAAGTCTTCCCCCAGTAGCATGGGGATGGAATAATTGTCATAGACTGCAAAAGTCCACCTTCCTGACCAGCCTTTGTACTGGACAGGCAGTTCAGCTGTAGGCAAGTCTACAGCTTGTGACATGAAGGGGTAAATTGTCACTTGGGCCTTTGGGTTGATGAATTTGGGGTCAACGAAGGATTGGTGGATGGCTGACACTTGTGCCCTCATGTCTCTCCATGCAGTAACCTTTTTTCTGCCCACTCTCAAATTTTCCCTTCGCTCCAAGGGTATTTGCGAGGCATCTGGGCCTGGGGATCTTTTGGGTGATGATGGTGTAATGACTTGCACTCGATTGGGGTTCTTTGCGCAGTTGGCCTTTATATGTTCCAGTTCATTACACTTGAAGCATCTTCCAGCTGACTGGTCACTGGGTCGAGGTGGGTTACTGGAGACTGGTGAGGTGGAAGAATAGGGCGTCTGTGGCTTTACTTGGGTTGTAGGTGGGGTCTTTGGCTGCCCTCGGTTGTAGGGTTTATTGTCGGTGTGCCCCCCGGGGTATTCGCTCCCCTTGACAGTAGCTTTTTTGCTTTCTGCCACTTCCATCCATTTGGCTTCAATCTCCCCTGCCTTGGTGAGATTTTTGGGTTTTCCATCTTGTATGTACTGTGTTATGTCCTCAGGAACACCATCCAAGAACTGCTCCGTTTGTATGAGGAGGTGCAGTTCGTCCAAGGATTTAACATTGTTTCCTGATATCCAGGTCTCATAATTTTTCCCAGCGTAGTAGGCGTGTCTGGGAAATGACACATCTGCTTTCCACTTTTGATTTCTGAAACGCCGACGGGCATGATCCGGGGATATCCCCATTCTGAATCTGGCCTTGGTTTGAAACAGTTTATAATCATTCATTCTGTCCTTTGGCATTTCAGCCGCCACCTCTGCTAAGGGTCCACTGAGCTGTGACCTCAGCTCTACCATGTACTGGTCTTCAGGGATGCTGTACCCAAGACAGGCTCTTTCAAAATTTTCTAAGAAGGCCTCAGTGTCATCACCTGCCTTGTAGGTGGGAAATTTCTTGTGAGGTGGAACAATCATTGGTGCAGGGTTGTTAGGATTGGCTGGAGCATCCTGCCTGGCCCATGCCAAGTCCATTTCATGCTTTCTCTCTTTTTCCCTCTCTTCACTCTGTTTTTGTTGTTTTTCCAGTTCTCGTTGGTGGGCTGCATCTTTGGCTTCTTGTTCTCTTTTATGGGCTGCCAGTTTGATGTTTTCTTCCCTTTCTTTCAGCTCCACCTCTTTTTCTCTTTTTTCCATTTGTCACCTGTAGTCTGCTTCTTTGATTTGTTTCTCTGCCCCATTTTTGCCTTGGAAGTCATGGTTCCTGTTTTCTTGTGTTGGGGTGCCCTCTGGTGTTTATTGTTGGAACTGCTGGCTCTCTGTTGTCTCCTGGGGTCTGCCTAGTAACAGTGCCTTTTTTTTTCTTCCTCTAGGTAATCTTTTAAATGTAAAGTAAACCAGAAAAAACACTTTATTTGCATGTGTGTTGTGCTGGGTACTTGACTCTCAATCGGAGTGCTATAGTTTAACAAAAGACCCTTTGTTAACCTTAACAGTTCCTTGCTTAATATGCAAGCCAAACTGCAACCAGAGAGCAGAAAAAAAATTCTCTCTGGCTCTTTTTAAAACCACCCTTTCTCTCTGCATAAAAGCCCTAGCAGAGAAAAAGAAAATAATATTCCTACTGGCTTCTGGATCTTACCTTTCCACACAACTACCACCCATGTCATAACTTTCTTACTCAGATCTGAACCTTAGAGTTCAGAACATGAGAAGCTAGCATAAAACCTCCAAACTTAATTACCAGCTTGGATCTGATATCGCTGCCACCAGCCAGAAGATTCAAGTGTCTGGCTCACTGTGGTCTCCCCAAAACCTTCCCTGGGGGACCCCAAGACTCAGATTCCTTGAGTCTCACAACAAAGGGGAATAAACCATTTCCCTTCCCCCTCCTCCCCTCCAGGTGTTCCCTCCCTGGGTTCCTGGAGAGATATACAGATTCAAGCTCCGTGAATCTAAACACAGGGATTCTACCCTTCCCCCGTCCCCTTTCTCTATTCCTGTTAAGTACAGACTCAATTCCCTCGAGCCTCAACAAGGGGGGAAAAAAACAAACAGGTCTTCAAAAGCAAAACTTTATATAAAAAGAAAGAAAAAGACATAAAAATGGTCTCTGTATCAAGGTAACAATATACAGGGTCAATTGCTTAAAAGAAAAAATGAATAAACAGCCTTATCCAAAAAGAATACAATTTAAAACATTCCAGCAACTACACATATGTAAATACAAAAAAAAACCCTATATAAACCTATTGTCTTACTATCCTTGTACTTACAACTTGGAAACAGAAGATTAGAAAGCTTGGAGATAAAGAGATCACTCTCAGAGCCGAGAGGGTCACCGAACCAAGACAAAGAACAAAGAACTTACACCCAAACTTTCCTCCACCCAGTTTTGAAAGTATTTTGTCTCCTGATTGGTCCTCTGGTCAGGTGTTTCAGGTCACTGTTTATTAACCCTTTTATAGGTGAAAGAGACATTAACCCTTAGCTATCTGTTTATGACACCCTCCCCTACCGAAGATCACCATCACACTGCTCCATTGTCCTTACCCTGCAGGGCTTCAGAGTCTCTCGCTGCTTCCAGCCACACTCTCCTCTCATCAGTTGCCACTAATCATTCACTCTCCTCCCCGCTCCTGTTCCTTGACCCAGCCTTTAGGTACACTCTTGCAGATTATCTGCTATCCTAGCCTCACAAATTAAATCATTACTTTTCTTTTATACCGTTACATTGCATAATTTCACTTATCACCCATATTGTATTATTGCACTGTGATTCACATTTTACTTGTAATTATAACACCCCATTGGTTGCTTCCACTTTTCTGATATACTTTATATTTGCATTGATACCATTGTGTTACATTGTGTATAAGGCCACTAACCACTTAATACATTCTATCTAAGATTGTTGACCATTTTATATAGAAGCTACCATTTTATTTTGCATTTCTTTTGATATGCTTATTGACTGTATTGTATCCCATTGTGCTGAACCCGACTTACTGTACCCCACTGTTAGAACTCCCTACACTGTTCAATAAGAAGAACCCCCCATCATTGTCTATTGTAAACACCCTATACACCCCATCCCATAGTATTTCATTGTTAAATTCCCACCACTTCCTTTTTCCTTTAATAAAGAAATTAATTGGCACCCGACCTATGTGGTAATTGCTCCCCAAGATCCCATATACCTGCAGGCAGGGACAAATGTTAATGTAACTAATTTACTAATGTACAGTAATGTAATGCAATTTAAAAAAAAAAGACTTCTGAGCAATTACAGCTCAGTAAGTCTAACTTCAGTACCAGGCAAATTCGTTGAAACTATAGAAAAGAACAGAATTATCAGACACATACCTGAACATGATGTGTTGTAGAAGGTTCAACATAACTTTTGTAAAGAAAAATCATGCTTCACAAATCTATTAGAATTCTTTGAGTGAGTATGGATCAAACAAACATGTAGAAAAGTGTGATCTAGTGAATATAGTGTACTTGATCTTTCAAAAAGTCTTTGACAAGGTCCCTCGTTAAAGGCTCTTAAGCAAAGTAATTAGAGATGTTATGGGACAAGCAGGAAGGTCGCTCCTGGATCAGTAACTGGTTATAAGATAGGAAACAAGGGGTTGGGATAAACGGTCAGTTTTCACAGGGAAAAGAGGTAAAATAGTGGGATTTCCCAAGCAGCTGAACTAGGACCAGTGCTGTTCAACATCTTCATAAATGATCTCAAAAAAGGAGGGGTGGGATAACTCAGTGGTTCAAGCAATGGCCTGCTAAACGCAGTGTTGTGAGTTCAATCCTTGAGGGGGGGGCTGCTTAGGGATCTGGGGCAAAAATCAATACTTGATCCTATTAGTGCAGGCAGGGAGCTGGACTTGATGACCTTTCAAGGTCTCTTCCAGTTCTAGGAGATAGGTATATCTCCAATTATTTTTTTTTAAACAGTGAAGTGGTGAAGTTTGCAGATGATACAAAATTCACAAGTCTTTTAAGTCCAAAGCAGACTGAAGAGTTACAAAGGGATCTCTCAAAACTGAGTGACTGGGCAAAAAAATAGCAGATAAATTTCAGTATTAATAAGTGCAAAGTAATGCAAATTGGAAAACATAATTTCAGCTATACGTACAAAATGATGGGGTCTAAATTACCTGTTCCCACTCAAGAAATATTTTGGGAGCATTGTGGTTAGTTCTCTGAAAACTTCTGCTCAATGTGCAACAGGAGCAAAAAAAAAACAACAAAAAAAAAAACGAGCAGGATGTTATGAACCATTAGGAAAGGAATCGATAAGACCAAAACTATCATAATGCCACTCTAAAAATCTACAGTATGCCAACATCTTGGATACCGCAAGAAGTTCTGGTTACCCTATCTTAAAAAAAAAAGATATATTAGAATTGGAAAAAGTAAAGAGAAGGGCAACAAAATGATTAGGGGTATGAATCAGCTTCCATATAAGGAGAGATTAAAAAGACTGGGACTGTTCAGCTTAATAAAGAGATGACTAAGAGGGGATATGATAGAGATCTGTATAATCATGAATGGTGTGGAGAAAGTGTATAAGGAAGTGTTATTTAGCCCTTTTTTCATAACAAAACCAGGGGTCACCCAATGAAATTAATAGAAATAGTTTTAAAACAAACAAAAGGAAGTACTTCTTCATACAACATACAGTCAACTCGTTGCCAGGGACTGGACAACAGTGGATGGATCAGTCAGTGTACTGCCCTGGTCTGTTCTTTCTCTCTGAAACATCTGGCACCAGCCACTTTCAGAAAAGAGGATATTAGGCTAGATGGACCATTGGCCTGACCCACAAAGGCCATTCTTATATTTTTATGGATGTTGGGCTGCTGTAAGGATCAAAATGAACCCTAATGTAAATTAGAGAATCCTTAGGGACTACTCTATTTGGCAACCTCTTCACAGCTAACTATTGGATTCTCTGAAGCCCAGAAGCTCTGTTGCACTGAGCACTGTGAGCATGCACCCTCCTGCCCTTACATTGGAGTCTGCAAGCTGGAGTAATACAGAGCAACTTACATCAGCCCTATGTTACTCCTATACAATTGCCCCTTTATGATCCATATTTGCCACCGGAGTCCAACTTTCAATCTTTCACAGTGGACAGCATATAACTTTCCCTCATTACTGCTTCACTGAGTCTTTTTAGGTCTATATAGATACTGGCATGCCCATTTCTTTTCACAACACACCATTCTGTTGGTTTCAGCTATGTGCTCTTCTATCCTATTCGTCATTCTAATACAGTTCTTCCTTCATTTTGGGAGGTAGAGAGAGAGCCACTTTTCAGGCAGTTCTGAGTACATAGGCTCTGACCTTCATTTTCAATAAAATCCACACAAGTACTCCTTAAAGCAAGCCATTTTTCTGAACACCATCTCAGCTTCCTCTGTGTCTTTTTGGGTCCAGTCCAAAAATCCAAGTCAATGAAATCCAAAAGTCAATGAAAAGACAGGCCCAAATCAATGGCTGTGGTTTAGTCTCAGAGGTTGCTTGCTAAGGCCCAATTATTGACAGAAGTGTTAAGCACATATTTCTGGTTTCTGATGCTGGTATGGTCTTTAATTGATCCAGGTAAATTATCTGAATCAATTTTGAATTAAACAAGAGTGTTAAAAATCCTGAGATTAACGCTCCAAGCCTGTTCACAAGTATTGTCTTTGACACAGATTCCAGGTGATAGGAATCTCTCCACCTTGACTGGGCTACATCTCTGAATCTTTTGCAGCAACGGAGACGCTTCCAGAGTCACCTCCCACTCTGACCCTTGTGTGTACTCAATAAAAAGACTAGGTCAGCATAATGGGGCTCTAAATACATTGGTTCAGGCTAGGTGCCAGAACCAAACTGTTGCAAATCTGTGTGAACATCCACAACAGTAAACCAAACTTTTATTAGAATACAATATAATCTGTAAAGTTAATTAGTCCCTCACTGCTTCTGCCTAGAATATCCTCCAGCCATGCTGCCTACTTTAGCTTTCAGATATAATTCCATGTATTCTCACAACTGCTAGATGCACCACTGGAATCCTCAAAAAAACTGGAGCAAAGAAAATTTAGCACTGCACTCGAAGGTAGATTGCCTCACTTAAAACAGAGGCTGGACAGAGAGTTAACTGCTGTAACGGACAGTCCTCAACATTTTTATAGTCCATCATCCAGTTATTACAATTATAGGCACTACAAAAATGTTTATAGTAGAATAAATACACCATGTGAAACAAATGCAGAGTAATCTGCCCATTGCCCTTAGCAGTGTCATGTCAAGACATGCCAGTGTCTATATTTTACAGTTTGCTCAAATGAAATCTGATATTGTTAGTTTAGCATCATATGAAAAAAATAAGTCATATAAAACACTATAACCAGGATTGAGGTAAAAACAATTAATAAAAAGTAACTAAGAAAAGTTATGATAGCCTACTGGCTCACTTGTTTGCACTTGTGTGTTAACAGATTTATAGACCTACTTTCCCACCAGTTCTGCCAATCATCATAGGAGCAGCAAGGGTTTTTCAGCGGACAAGAAGTAGACTATTACACTCACTTTAAATTAAAAAAATGGTATTTTCAATGTAATAGTACTCTCTCTCTCTCTCTGGCTTGATCATCATAGCCTTTGCATGGGTGTGCGGGGACTGAAGAATGAGCAAGGGGTAATTACTTCCTGTGAACAAAGCATGTAGGTGGCATAGAAAAGTGGGATGAAGATTGGGTCATGGTTGTGCCTCTTCAGAACTACCTATTTAGGTGAGGGAGACCAATAAGCACCATTCTAAAGAATGGTGCAGCTCACCTCCTTCTTCTGTCTGCCAATGAGCTGAGACAGCGAATGTCCTTCTCTAAAGCACCATCCCCCCTGGAGCTCCCCTAGGTGGGTGTGGCTTTACCCCACTCAATATGCATGCTGGATTGGAAAGTATACAGTCTGGCCCTACATATTTGTAGTGGTTCTGTTAAAGGTTTTTAGGAGATTTGTGAGTATTTTTCCAAGAACCTTTGAAAAACCCACAAACAAATGTGACTAAGTACATTCAGCAGAGCCTCTCTCACGAGTCCTTATTGAGTTCTCACATGAAGAAAACTTTCCTTCCTGATCCCATCCATGGCTGGCTGATTCTTTCACTCCTGCTGAGACTGGTTAACTCTTTCCAACAAAATAAAGTCAAACTGTGACCCTGGCATTTTTCTTATGCCATGAAGCTGGCAGCTCCACCACGAGACAAAAGGCTCATGGCTGTGCCCCTTCTGGACAACTCTGTATTAGCTGTGGTGTGCTGGAATTCATTCTTCACCCATCTTACACTGATTGCCTTCAAGACCTTAAAAGGTAGGCACATAATATCTGTATATTTACCAAAATAATATAATTTGCTGACACAATAAAATGGACACATTATTAAAGTTGGAAAAAGCTTCTTCTATTTTTCATAACTATTTAAATATGCATTGTGTTCCCTTCTGTCTCTTGTACTCTATACTGATCGCAAACAGGCATTCTCTACTGGAGCTTATATTGTAAAATTCTCCTCAGAGCTGTTCCAGTGTGTCATATGGCTGAATCCTCTACTCCAGGTTGTGGCCTGGACTTCTTTTATAGCTAGTGTGTTGAAAACAGAGTTGTTCTATTGCTAGAAGCCTGCACTATGAATTTGCTGCTGCTGCTGCTGCTGCAGCTGCAGTTATTGTTCTGTCAGCCATTTCAGGATTCTTCCCCCTTGGTGCAGCGGGTGCTTGGAAATCCCACTTGTGGTACTAACGTGAATAGGATAAGTCCCTATGTTGCTCTCGATGGAGCACAGAGGCCTTGGGTTAATGTCCAAACTTACCCATCAACCTGGCGTCTGGCTTCATTGCTAACTCAAAACCACCACACACATACACCCACACACTATAAACCTCAGATGAAGCATTCTCTCCAAGCTTGACTATGCCAACTGTAATGGGACCAGCTTTTGTTGGTGAAAGAGACACGGTTTTCAACTTGTATGGAGCTCCTCTTCAGCTCTGGGAAAGGTATTCAGAGTGTCAGAGCCAAATACAAAGTGCAGCAGATTGTTAAGCATAAGGAGTTAACACATGCATTCAGGATGAAGTAGACAGTTCACTTTATAACAATGGTAACTTTTAAAGTTAAGTAGGTTTCCCAGGAAATCTCTAGCGGGAGGTGTATACAAATGTAGCCCCTTAGGTTAGGCCAAAAAAATCAGCCTTTTGATGCTTTGCCCTGAGGAGAAACCCATTTTCTACAAATTACCTTTTCTCAGAGCAAAGATCCAAACTATGTAGAGGACTGACTCTCAGAATCACAGGTGTGTTTGTTCTGAGTCAATGTGGTTATGAACTTGTAACCACAGAATAACCGGGGTAATTTTTGTTAGGCACATTAGCATGCATGTAGTTTCTTTTGTTGTTTTGAATGTGTTTTCTGTGTAAGGCTTTCACCTTAAATATAATGTGCTTGCCTAGGAAAAAAAAAACTGCGTGGTAACAATTGTGGGCAATTATGCTGTTTATAGCCTCTGAGTGTCATGATAGGAGCATGGGTTATCTGGCCTAGCAGGTAGGTCCAGAAGCCAGACCTAGTGGTCAGAGGAGGAGTTGGAGCTGGAAATCAAGCCAGGGCTCAGAGCTGGAGTCAGAAACCAGGAGTCAAGCCTAAGGTCAGAGCTGGAATCAGGAGGCTAGCCAAAAATCAAAGCTGGTGTCAAGGTTCAGGCATGAAGCCCAGGGTCAGAGTTAGTCAGTGGTCAAGTCAGGAATCAGTCAGAGATGAGATCTGGAGTCCAACAGAGGGAATGAGAGTGGAGTTTGTTGTAATGAGAGACTGCATACTGCTGGGTTGCCCGGACAGTTTACTGGAACTCCCTCCATTCTTACATAGTTCACCTAGACCAAATAAAGATCACAGGTGGCGTTGCCAGTCATGTCTTCCACAGTCAGCACTTTCCTGTGGTGCTTAGTCCCCCCAGGGTTTACAGCACCTGGCTTGCAGCTCTGTCATGGGTGCCAGGTGACTATGTGGAATCCTGTAACATGGGTTCTAGTGTTCCTAGATCCTTGTGCTGAGGAAGAAAGGCAAAGCAGGCCTGCTTAGACAGTCTGACCTGCTGTAGGAATTCTCAGTGCAATTAGGTAACTGTGTAGCCTAGAAATTCTCCTTCCTAACCAGAGTGAGATGCATGTCTCCACCTAAGATGATAATGGCTTAGAGCCAGAAGCTTGAGAGAGGGTGCACTTGCTAGACTATATAGGGTGATTACAGGTATAGTTGCCTTGAACTGTGACCCCACTGTGTCTCTCCAGAACCCACAGAGACATTTCCATCCTCATGGTATTATATCCTAGTTGTAACTGAACCTTCTTACTTAGGGTTGCCACTTGTCCAGGTTTTCCCAGGATCAACCTTTTAGTGGTAGTTGTCCCAGGAAATCTGTAAGGGTGTTCAGTACACACTGCCATCTATCCAGTTTATGGGTTCAGGATCATCCATGATGTCCCATTTTTTGGCAACTCTTCACTTACCACTGTGACTTAGCAGTAGAGTGGGACAAAAAAATTGAAATTTTGAAATTGTTTATTTTCAAAATGTCAATTAAAAATATGTGAAATTTCCATTAAAAATATTTTGCTTTTTCAACCACCTCTGCTCTGCAGTAAATTATTATCCTGAATCTTAATAGACCAGCAGGAAACTTAACTGAATATCTCTGCATTCCTGTAAAGATCTTTTGAGTTTGCAGCTCTGTTATATAATATAAGACCTTTCACTGGCATTTTGAGAAATAAGAATTTCAAGTATTGCCAAGGAAAGGACTATTTAAAATGAAAAAAATGACAACCAAAATGATGATTTAAAATAAAATTCGGAGTCTCCTGACAGAAAATGACCAATGACTGCTTTCTCCAAGGCTTGTAAATACTCTTCGTCTACTCCGAAGTCTCAGGAATAGCATTATTGTTTCAGCTGTTCAATGAAACCATTATCCATAATAACTTATTTGTGTCCCATCCCTCCCTGCACTTCTGTTACTTCTAGTAGATCAGAATTTTTGTATCTTTACCTAAAGATCTAATCTACACTCTCTTAGTGAACTGTTAACCTGTATATTTCTTTTGCTCTATTATGTTCATTCCTCGCTGTGGTGTTTAAAGGGAAACTCAGATGAAAGCTCTGTGAACAAGAAGAGCCTAACTCAAACAACTGATGGCAGTAACATTCCCATTGATGGCTGCCAATCCAATCTTAACTAACTGGTTTATCTAGCTACTTCAGTATATCTATAGCCAAATTATATGTTCTGTCCCAAGACTCCTGTCATAAATGGAGTAGAAACAGGCCTGAAAGAATATTTCCTGATGTAGAGGCAGAACCCTGGCTGGCACAGAACTGCCAGAAGAGGTTTATGCCACCTCTCTCTCAGCACAGGTGGTCTGACTGGAGCGCGCAGCACTGCAGTAATCTCAAGTGGCAGACTGCCCCTAGGAAGTCACTGCAGCCTAGGTGCTGCTGAGAGGTTTAGACAGGACCCTATCATGGCCAAGAATTTGAGAGGTCAATGTGGATCCCCCTCTAGTCCAGGAATAGAGGAACAGAGATTCATAGTCTCGGAATTTTAACTCACTAATTGCTGTTTTCCAGGCTTGTCAATAACGACATAAATGGAAGTCTTAAATTGGAGTGAGTTTCCTTTTATCTGTTCAGTGCATTATTTTCTATTTACTGGTCTACTGTTGAGCTAGCAATGCCTTTTCCCTGCTGCTATCAACATTGATAAAGTAACATATATTACCTACATTCCCCTCAGAACTGTGCTTGTTTCTCTCCAGTTTTATTTAAGCCAAATTAAGTATCTACAAGGACTAGTTCAAAATGACTTTCACCTTTACTATTCCCACACATCGCTGAGGGATATCTTTTTACAAGTCAAATCCTGCTTGCTTTACTCATGAAAGTCCTCAGAATTATTGAAATGGAAGTTTTGTATGACTATGACAAGCCCAGTTTGGTCCTACAAGGGAATGGGGTGAGCAAAATAATGTAACAGACAGTTGAAGGAAGTCATGAAGAGCACTAAGGTCCTGATTCAGCAAAGTTAAGTATGCGCATAAATGTTTTTCTGAACGAGGGCCCCAATACAACAAACAATATATAAATAGAACATTTCATACCAATAATGACAACCTTTGTGTAGCAATCAGTACAACATACAAGAAAGTATTCAAACATCTCCAACTGAAAGCAAACACAAAGATTTAATTTATAGCCTACAAGAAATGGAGAAATTTTTAGTGAGTAACAAGCAAAATTATGCCCATGCTGGCACTTCCACTAGTTGTCTGTGTTAATCAGATCCAGTTTCAGTGCCAATTATAATGTGGATGTATAAAAATAATTCAGCACATCATATGACATTAAATTCTACAACTAAGTTCAGCAACAGAAGGAATGTATGTAAAGTGGTAATATGATTCCTAGGTCAAGCAAGCTTTGATTAGTAACACCCAAAGGAGAAAAAAAATACCAAGATATGAAAACATAAGCATGTCTATCACACCACAATGCAAATCATTCTGAAGCAGCTAAAAGTACATAGTAAGAGGGAAAAGTAGTATATAGGATCAAAAACAGGTAAAGAGATTAAGTTTGATGGTAAATAAAACCATCAAACTTAAGAAAATAGAAACAAACAGGTAGTAACTAGCAGAAATAAGATAAGCAATTGCTCCTGACTAAAAGTGTACCATTTGACATATAAACATAACCGTAAACACAATATGAACATCACATGGTATTAATGACATCGGATAATGTCAATTAACAGGAGACGGTGACTATAATAAATGTGAGACACACAGGAGTGCTGATAAAATACTGGTCTTCATTTTCTGGCCCCCAGCCATCTCAGGTGGGTCAGGAATACAAAAGGTCACAGGACAAGTGTGAGTATCCATTGACTCCTGGGGCTATTGTACCAGTAATACTAGTGGGTTCAATCAATCAAGAAGCACTGGTACACTAGAGCTTAAACTGTTAAGTAACAACAGAAAGGTCAAAATTTATGAGGAGCAAGGAGAGAGGATTTTTATATCTAGCAGTCAGAAATCCCAGTCTACTTAGCTAAGGATTAAGGTAATAACCTGAAACATTTTGGGAAAATTTCTATCATGCATAATACAAGTGTGGAAAGGGCATGTATCTATTCATATACCTATTGAATTTATAATTACCCAAAAGAAATCATTTGTATTTTAATCTGATTATCTTGATTCATTGCTGATACATTTTTTAGAATAGTTCTTTTAAAAAAAAAATATAATCCTGTTGCATCCAGTGTGGAATAAGTGTTAACTTGGAAAAATCTGTGCCAGTGTTGCTGCATGCTGTGCACTGCACTACAGATTCAAGTAGAGCAAGTTCCTTCAGAGGGTTTTGGCACTGCTTGATTCCTGGGTGTAGTGGAGACTGTATTTCATTAGCCTCCTACCTTGCCCTGTGTACTGTCAGTGCACTTTTCTTTTGACTAAAGTCAACCATGCAATTTTATACTGGGTTTAAAAGGCCTCAAGGGATGTGCATGTTTATGGAGGAGGGAAAGAGAGGGAGGACTAGTCAGAACAGAAGGAATCAGAACTGTAAAGGGTACATTTTCTAAGTAGGGCATGGTAGGTATGAACAGCTAGTGTGAAATCTCAGCCTCTTTGAAATCAGTGGGAGTTTTGCCATTGACTTCAGTGGGATCAGGATTCCACCCCTTTTTAGGTAAAGCGTTGTCAAATAAAAATAGATGTGAGAAACAGAAACACATTCAACTAGTCAAAAGAACAGGGGAAAAGAAAAGGTTTCAAGCAGCTAACATCATGAAAGGTGATGCAGTGCACAATATGTGGTTAACATTACAAACTCTTTAGCAATGCAAAGCAATTCAAAAGAACATATGTAGAGTCCTGTTAAATAATTCAGTCTGAGTGAGCATCAGCCCAACTCAGGCTGGCTAATTCCTTTGCTATAGTTCTCTGGCTAGGAACAAAGGCAGCTCTATATTCTAATGTCTGGCCCCTTCCGACTTGTACCACTTGATTTTTCACTACTTATTTATAGAAGGGGACTCGAGCTAATATGCAGTTAGGGATTGCAGTAAACACACTCTTCAGATTTTTCCCTGCAATATTTCAGTTGGCTTACTATAGTGATGTTGTGTGTGTTTTTTTAAAGGTCTAGATTGTGACTTGAACTACAAACCCATGCAAAGGTGTTAGAGGGAATGAGAACCCCATTTACACCACTACATGAGTTCCCTTATCCTTGAACCCAAACAAGCAGATGCTGTGTCCTTCCTAATCCTCCCACAGAGCACATGAGCAATAGGGGGAGTGTGCGTGTGTGGTGGGGGGCGTTGCCAGAGCCTTAGCTCATCTCACTCATCAGCCCAGGTGGCACAGTTGAGCTACTAGTTTGTGGGAGTTGTAGTTTGCAGGGGGTATATACCAGGAGCATATTATTAGCCATCAATCCCCTGGAGCAGGGGAGCAATTGTGCCTCAGAGACAGTGTCACACTGCCTCCTGGGGCAACATTCTGGGGTGCTGGGGTTTATGTGGCTCTAATCAAAAACACAATCTAGCCCTTCACTGCTACCTGTTAGGATGTTAGAGGAGTGGCTGCAGACAGATAGCACAAGGGTGACTGAGGGCAGAATGTGGCCCAGTATTTTTATGATACTGGTTAACATTGCGGTATCTACTATAGCAGGGGTCGGCAGCCTATGGCACGCGTGCCAAAGACGGCACGCGAGCCAATTTTTAATGGCACGCTGCAGCCTGCTGGGACTCCAGCATGCCATTAAAAATCCTGCCCAGCCCGGCCCACTCTCCTCTGCCCTCCGCTCCCACCGTGGGGGCAGGGAGCAGAAGCATAGCCGTGCGCACGGGGTGAGCAAATGGCCCCACGCTCCCGGCACGGCAAGTCGCAGGGTCCGCGCTCCCGGGACGGAGCGCCGGGCCAAATGCAGCAAGCTGCCGGCCCCTCTCCCGCCTTCTCCCCTCCCCTGAAGCCCTGCTGCCACACACAGCGCTCTGGGGGTTGGGGCTGCGCACTCCCGCGGGGCAGCATGTGTCACTCTGCGTGGAGCCTCAAGGTAAAGGGCCCAGGGCTGGGGATGTTGGATAAGGGGTGGGGGTAGTCAGAGGACAGATGGGGGTAGGGTCCATTCTGAGGACAGGGAACAGAAAAACTTAGATAGAGGGTGTGGTCCTGGGGAGCAGTTAGGGGCATGGGTCCCAGGAGGGGGTAGTCAGGGGACAAGGAGCAGCCGGGTTGGGAGTTCTTAGCGGGGCAGCCACCCAGCCCTCTCCCTGAGCCCTGACACCCCCCCACACCCCGCACGCCCTCTGCCCTGAGCCCTGCACACTGCCAGGCCCCTGCCTTGAGCCCTGTACCTCCCTCATACAAACCCAGCCCTCTGCTTGACTCCTTCATCCCCCCCCTCCCCAACCCTAGCCCTGACTCTGGCACCCCAACCCATACCTAGCGCCCCCTCTGCCCTGACATCTCAGCCCCCGCCCTGACTCCAGCCCGCCGCCAGCCCACTGGGTCCTGCTGCTGGCCCCGTACAGTCCGCTGCTGGTCTGGTGTTCTGGCTGACGGACCCTTGCCAGCCGGGGTCCCGGCCGCAGGCCTCACTCAGCCCGCTGCCATCCTAGGTGAACAGAACCCCAAACCAGCAGCGGGCTGAGTGGGCCGGTGGCGTAAGATCCACATTTTAATTTAATTTAAAATGACGCTTCTTAAACATTTTGAAAACCTTGTAAAGCGCTACTTTAGTTATATAATATATAGACCTTCTAAAAAACATTAAAATGTATTACCGGCACCCGAAACCTTAAATTAGAGTGAATAAATGAAGACTCAGCACACCGCTTCTGAAAGGTTGCTGACCCCTGTACTATAGGATGTGGTTTTGAGCTAATTTTAAGTATTTCTTTTTGTATGAACCAGTAAAAATAATTAGGCTTTATAAATATCATGCAGTCAGAGATTCAAAGAAACCTAGTAATAACAAATGAGATTCCAGAAAATATGGCTGCCACCTGGCATTGGCTTCTATATGCCATTCCTTCCAAAACATACTGCAGCTGTACATTTAGTTATGTTTCTATACACAAATCAGTGCAACACTTTTCTGTTACTATATGTTTATCCAAAGTATTTGCAGTTCTCTTGACTAATTACTGCATTCATTTGAATATCTGCTAACTGGGCTGAGCCCCAATTTATTTGAATTGTTTTACCTTTTTCCAACTAGCTTTCAGCATTCGCCATATGTACGAATATCTTCCATATTTAGGGAGGAAGTTCTTTAATATTCTGCTTCCCTGAAGTGGAACTCACTTATCCTATCATAGCTGCTGAGTGCCAAGGTCTAAAACCAGCCTTAAAATGGATTGAAGTCTTGCTAGTGAATAATGGAATATGGTAAAGAGTGCCATGAACCTCAATGTTTGCCTGAGGTGAATATACACGTGGAAGAGTGAGATAGTTGCAAAACTAATTCTGGGCAATCATTCAGAATTTACAGTATGTCAGTAGGTCACTAATAAAAAAAATGTATAGCATACCATGACTATGCTTTTTTTATCCTCTTGCTATACAAAAGGGAGCCAGGAAGTGTGCTGGCTTTTAATGCAAGCCACCCTTAGGCTATGTCTACACTGCAGATTTTAGCTATGTTTTAACAAATTAATTAGCACATGGTAGCTAACAAATGCTGTACAAACCTTTGTTCCAGGGTACATGAGTTTTCTGTGTTAATCACAACAAGCAACAAATGTTTATGCCTGTCACAGCCCTAGTTGAGCTCCCCCTTCTGGATGCTCATCAGACTGCTGTGTTTGAGTCCCCTATACTGAACTCATGCACTTTTAAGGTTCCCTTCCTTTGGGTAGGCTCCAGCCCTGGCTCTTTCTTTGGTCTCTCGGGCACAGTTCCTAGGCGCACACGGTCTGTCTGTTACCTCTCCATCAAAGCAGAATGTTACAGTCCAGTTATCATAACCCGCCAGGGCAAGTGCTGATGCTCCCAGCCCCCATCACCCCTCCCAAGTAAAAAAATTCATGTAGCTTAAACACAGCCTTTTCAGATCTCCAACCCTTGTGGATGCTTTGTTCTTCAGCTTACCTTTCCAGGGACATGTGATAGTTGAAGCACACAACACAGAA
The DNA here is from genome assembly GCF_007399415.2 of Gopherus evgoodei. Taxonomy (NCBI): domain Eukaryota; kingdom Metazoa; phylum Chordata; order Testudines; family Testudinidae; genus Gopherus; species Gopherus evgoodei. Next base: position 185,127,459 of record NC_044322.1, read on the forward strand.
ACTTTGCAAATAGGGTTTCCAACTTTCGACTTGCACAAAACTGAACACGCTTGTCCCGCCTCCTGCCCCACCCCTCTGCTGAGGCCCCACCCCTTCTTCGAGGCCCAGTTCCCCACTCACTCCATCCCTGCCTCCCTCTGTCACTTGCTCACCCCACCCTCACTCACTTGCATATTTTCACTGGGCTGGCTCAGGGGGTTGGGATGCATGAGGGGGTGAGTGCTCTGGCTGGGAGTGTGGGCTCTGGGCTGGGGCCAGATATGAGGAGTTCAGGGTGGGGGAGGGAGTGGGTTGGGATGCAAGAGGAGTTGAGGAGTTGGAGGTGTGGGCTCTGGGATGAGGCTGGCATGAGGGGTTTGGGAGGCATGAGGGGGGTGGAGCCAAGGGCTTTATAGTATAGGAGGGGGCTCCAGGCCAAAGCAGGGGGTTGGGGTGTGGGGTACAGTCTGGGGGTGTGGGTTCTGGGGTGGAGCAAGAAATGAGGGGTTCAGGCTGCAAGGTGGTGAGAGCTACAGCTGGGGGTGCAGGCTCTGCTATGGGGCCAGGGATTAGACATTTAGGGTGCAGGAGGGGTCTCCAGATGGCTGAGGGGTTCAGAGGGAAGGAAGGGGTTGAAGTGCGGTGGGGTGAGTGCTCTGGCTGGGATGTGGGCTCTGGGGTGGGGCTGAGGGGTTTGGGGTGTAGGAGGGGGCTCCAGGCTGGGACCCAGGGGTATCAGGGCTGGGGCAGGGGAATGGGGTGCAGGAAAGAGTCAGGGATGCAGGATCTGGCTGGCACTTACCTCAGGCAGCTCCCAGAAGCACCAGCATGTCCGTCCTCCACCTTCTAAAATAAATTTTGAAATGTCAGAATTTCCGACAGAACAGAAAATCAATTTCCTGACCACCTCTACTTATACTACAAATATAAAAGCATACACAATAGAATTTTTTTAAGAGGAGTAAGCCAGCCAGCATCAGTACTGGATTACCTACTCACTGTGCTATAAATATTTTATTAAAAGGCTGGAAATTATACTTAACATTCTTTGCAAAATGCTTTGAGCTCTGTGAAAGAAAAATGGCCCTGATTCAGCATTTGGACATGTGCTTAATGTTAAGCAGGTGACAGTATCATTGATTTCAGTGAGACTATTTTTGTTCTTAAAGTTAAGCACATGGAAAAGCATTACTCCTGAGAATCCTGTGGCACCTTATAGACTAACAGACGTTTTGGAGCATGAGCTTTCGTGGGTGAATACCCACTTCTTCAGATGCATGTGGTGGAAATTTCCAGGGGCAGGTATATATATGCTAGCAAACAAGCTAGAGATAACGAGGTCAGTTCAATCATGGAGGATGAGGCCCTGTTCTAGCAGTTGAGGTGTGAAAACCAAGAGAGGAGAAACTGGTTCTGTAGTTGGCAAGCCATTCACAGTCTTTGTTCAATCCTGAGCTGATGCTGTCAAATTTGCAGATGAACTGAAGCTCAGCAGTTTCTCTTTGAAGTCTGGTCCTGAAGTTTTTTTGCTGCAGGATGGCCACCTTAAGGTCTGCAATAGTGTGGCCAGGGAGGTTGAAGTGCTCTCCTACGGGTTTTTGTATATTGCCATTCCTAATGTCTGATTTGTGTCCATTTATCCTTTTCCGTAGAGATTGTCCAGTTTGGCCGATGTACATAGCAGAGGGGCATTGCTGGCATATGATGGCGTATATTACATTGGTGGATGTGCAGGTGAATGAACCAGTGATGGTGTGGCTGATCTGCTTATGTCCTGTGATGGTGTCGCTGGTGTAGATATGTGGGCAGAGTTGGCATCGAGGTTTGTTGCATGGATTGGTTCCTGAGCTAGAGTTATTATGGTGCGGTGTGCAGTTACTGTTGAGAATATGTTTCAGGTTGGCAGGTTGTCTGTGGGCAAGGACTGGCCTGCCACCCAAGGCCTGTGAAAGTGTGGGATCATTGTCCAGGATGGGTTGTAGATCCTTGATGATGCGTTGGAGGGGTTTTAGCTGAGGGCTGTATGTGATGGCCAGTGGAGTCCTGTTGGTTTCTTTCTTGGGTTTGTCTTGCAGTAGGAGGCTTCTGGGTACACGTCTGGCTCTGTTGATCTGTTTCCTTATTTCCTCGTGCGGGTATTGTAGTTTTGAGAATGCTTGGTGGAGATTTTGTAGGTGTTGGTCTCTGTCTGAGGGGTTAGAGCAGATGCGGTTGTACCTCAGTGCTTGGCTGTAGACAATGGATCGTGTGATGTGTCTGGGATGGAAGCTGGAGGCATGAAGGTAGGCATAGCAGTCGGTAGGTTTTCGATATAGGGTGGTGTTAATATGACCATCACTTATTTGCCCTCCCACCAACAGCACAAGAAGAAGAACTCCACATGGACTCCTCCTGAGTGTCAAAATGACAGTCTGGACCTATACATTGAATGCTTCCGCCGGCGTGCACAGGCAGAAATCGTGGAACAACAACATCGCTTGCCTCACAACCTAAGCCGTGCAGAACGCAATGCCATCCACAGCCTCAGAAACCACCCTGACATTATCATCAAAGAGGCTGATAAAGGAGGTGCCATTGTCATCATGAACAGGTCTGACTACCAAAAGGAGGCCGCCAGACAACTCTCCAATACCAAATTCTACAGGCCACTTCCCTCAGATCCCACTGAGGAATACACTAAGAAACTACAGCATCTACTCAGGACACTCCCTACACTAACACCAGAAGAAATCAACATACCCCTAGAGCCCCGACCAGGGTTATTCTATCTACTACCCAAGATCCACAAACCCGGAAATCCTGGACGCCCCATCATCTCGGGCATTGGCACTCTCACTGAAGGACTGTCTGGATATATGGACTCTCTACTCAGACCCTATGCCACCAGCACTCCCAGCTATCTCCGTGACACCACTGATTTCCTGAGGAAACTACAATGCATTGGTCACCTCCCAGAAAACACCATCCTAGCCACCATGGATGTAGAGGCTCTCTACATAAACATCCCACACACAGATGGAATACAAGCTGTCAGGAACACTATCCCTGACGATGCCACAGCACAACTGGCTGCTGAGCTCTGTGCCTTTATACTTACACACAACTATTTCAAATTTGATGACAATATATATCTCCAGATCAGTGGCACTGCTATGGGCACCCGCATGGCCCCACAATATGCCAATATCTTTATGGCCGACCTGGAACAACGTTTCCTCAGCTCTCGTCCACTCATGCCCCTTCTCTACCTACGCTACATTGATGACATCTTCATCATCTGGACCCATGGGAAGGAGACTCTGGAAAAATTCCACCATGATTTCAACAGCTTCCACCCCACCATCAACCTCAGCCTGGACCAATCTACACGGGAGGTCCACTTTCTTGACACCACAGTGCAAATAAGTGATGGTCACATTAACACCACCCTATATCGAAAACCTACCGACTGCTATGCCTATCTTCATGCCTCCAGCTTCCATCCCGGACACATCACACGATCCATTGTCTACAGCCAAGCACTGAGGTACAACCGCATCTGCTCTAACCCCTCAGACAGATACCAACACCTACAAAATCTCCACCAAGCATTCTCAAAACTACAATACCCGCACGAGGAAATAAGGAAACAGATCAACAGAGCCAGACGTGTACCCAGAAGCCTCCTACTGCAAGACAAACCCAAGAAAGAAACCAACAGGACTCCATTGGCCATCACATACAGCCCTCAGCTAAAACCCCTCCAACGCATCATCAAGGATCTACATCCCATCCTGGACAATGATCCCACACTTTCACAGGCCTTGGGTGGCAGGCCAGTCCTGGCCCACAGACAACCTGCCAACCTGAAACATATTCTCAACAGTAACTGCACACCGCACCATAATAACTCTAGCTCAGGAACCAATCCATGCAACAAACCTCGATGCCAACTCTGCCCACATATCTACACCAGAAACACCATCACAGGACCTAAGCAGATCAGCCACACCATCACTGGTTCATTCACCTGCACATCCACCAATGTAATATACGCCATCATATGCCAGCAATGCCCCTCTGCTATGTACATCGGCCAAACTGGACAATTTCTACGGAAAAGGATAAATGGACACAAATCAGACATTAGGAATGGCAATATACAAAAACCTGTAGGAGAGCACTTCAACCTCCCTGGCCACACTATTGCAGACCTTAAGGTGGCCATCCTGCAGCAAAAAAACTTCAGGACCAGACTTCAAAGAGAAACTGCTGAGCTTCAGTTCATCTGCAAATTTGACACCATCAGCTCAGGATTGAACAAAGACTGTGAATGGCTTGCCAACTACAGAACCAGTTTCTCCTCTCTTGGTTTTCACACCTCAACTGCTAGAACAGGGCCTCATCCTCCCTGATTGAACTGACCTCTTTATCTCTAGCTTGCTTGCTAGCATATATATACCTGCCCCTGGAAATTTCCACCACATGCATCTGAAGAAATGGGTATTCACCCACGAAAGCTCATGCTCCAAAACGTCTGTTAGTCTATAAGGTGCCACAGGATTCTTTGCTGCTTTTACAGATCCAGACTAACACGGCTACCCCTCCGATACATTACTCCTGAGTGCATTCTGCACCAAAAAATTAAAAATTCTGCACACAATATTTTAAAGTTTTGAAAAATTCTTCAAATTTTGTCAGATAAATGTGGAGGCTCGAGCATGGCGTTGTGGAGCACAGAGGTGGGAGATCACTGCGCAGCTCCTCCCCAGGACACTGACTCACTGGTAAGGCCGGACCCAACCCTGACAGCACCAGGACCAGGCCTGCCCCAGAAACACCCTGGGACCCTGCCCCTCTGTGCTAGGTGCACCAGGTGTGGGCAGGCAGGCTCATCAAGGCAGTATCCAAGTGTGGAGGTGCTTAGTGTGGGGGATCCTGGTGTGGGTTGAGAGGGTTCTGTTGGGGCAATCTGGGTGCAGGCAGCTCTGTGAGGGATCCAGTTGTGGGGAGGATCTGGATTCACAGGGGCTTGTTGGGTGGTTTGGGGTGCAACGGTAATGGTATTCTGCCGGCGGGTCCAGGTGAAGGGGGTGGGGCTCAGCAGGATGGGTATTGGGTGTAGAAGGGATAGAGCTTGGCAGGAGAGTCTGGGTGTGGGTGTCTCAGTGTGTGTGTGGGGTCTAGTGCTGAGAGGGTGGGACTCAGTGGGGTGAGGATCAGTGGGTGGAGATCAGTGAGTGGGGATCCAGGTGCGGGTGGCTTGTTGGGGTGATCCAGGGGGAAGGGGGGCTCATCGGGGGGTTCTGAGTGTGTGGGGAGTGAGATTTGGTGGGAGGGTCTGGATATGAGGGGGTCTGGATGCATGGGGTTTGGGCGGATGAGGGAACAGCTCCCTGTACAGGCATCCCTCTCCCTATAGCTGAGGAGTGATGGGTGCAGGAAGCAGTGTGTGTGTGTGTGGGTGTGTGTGCGGGGTGGAATGCAGAGCTTCCTGCAGCCAGGGAAGAAATCTGGGGTTGCTGTGCAAAGGAAGAGGACATTCCATCCTCCCCAGCCCAGCTGGACTAGCAGCTGAGCCTGGCACAAAGTAGGAGCCACCAGCCAGGTCTTCCCCAGACCTTCCTCCTGCTCACAGTGATTTAACTATCTGCTGGATGCCCTGGGCACACAAAACATACTGCTGAGGAGGTTCACATGACCACTCTTGTGGCTTCCCTTTGCTTCCCCCTGAGAAAGTGTGCAGGGAAGCAAAGAAGTCTGCGGGGGACATAAATTCTGCACATATGCAGTGGTGCAGAATTCCCCCAGGAGTAACTAAGTGCTCTGATGAATTGGGGCCTATTAAAGTTTATTATTATTTATTCCTTATGAGAAGGCAATTAGCCATAGTTGTCTGAAACAGGAACTTCTACTTATGGACAGAAGTAAAAACTACTGTTTGCTGGACAATGAAGAGTCTTCAAATATATTTTTATATACCACATGGCATTGTAAAATTCTCCTGCCTCTTTTCTCCATCTGTCATATGATTCCTTTTTTTGAAATTTTCTTATATATTAGTCATGTACTCTACTCAGTCACCTTGGCAACAAGAATTATTCCCTTATGGAACATATTGTATTTTCAAAATTTGTATAATAATAATCTGCAGCTATTATTATCTGGAAGCTGAAAGTGAAGCAGAAGTTGTTTTGTGTTGGAGATTTTCATGTTGCATGGAAGATCAAAATTTCTAATGATTATAGTGAGGTTACTTACATTTATACAGCTCTTTTCATCCAGAAACATCTCAATGCATTTTACAAACAAATATGCAGACTACAGTGCATCTATGCATGTTTGCAGATATGCATGGGGTGGAAAAAAATCCATTTAGCAGTGGATATGAACAGTAAATAACAGTTTAGACCAGGAAATGAAGAATAATATTTTATCCATGAAAATGACAGGTTGACTTTAGGAGAAAGAATATAATAATATAAATTAGAGTTTAGTCACAAAAAAAAAGGGTTAAATGCCCTTACTCCTGTGAAAAATACCAAAGAGTATTCAGTGACCACAAATGACCAGGCCCTCAGTCTTTTGTCTCATTCAAAAGTCAGCATGACATAGACATGATTTTTATATAATCAGTGACAGGAATTACAGTATTTGCTTGCCAGTTATGGAAGCAGAATTGCTAATGTTTCATGAGATAAAATAGATTTCACGAGAGACTGGGGAGTCCAAACTCCTGGTTGAGTGCCAGAAGGTGCCACTTCTAATGAGATTAGATTAGATAGGTAGGGAACAGAAAGATAGGAAAAGAAAAACAAAGGTGTGGAAAATGAACAAAATAAACAAGGTGTGACCAAGAAAAGGGAGTAGTTGGTAACAAGACCCTTCATCCCCTCTCTTTTCTTCGCCAAATCTTTAAATTACTGCAGGAATACATTTCCTATTTAATGGGAGCAATTTTATTCATAGAAATGAGCCCTGCTATCCAAAAACAAGAAACCAAAATAAAAATTTAAAAGCATTTAAAATAGAGTTAACACCCTAAGTAACAAGATTGTGGAGATGATAAGCCTACTTCATTTTATTCATATTATTGAACTGCCACATATAATTTGGCAATTTCAGCTGTCTTTGATCATCAGAGGATGAAGATTTATCTATCATAGAAGCTAATTACTGTTATCGTCTACCATACATAGTGGTCTCTATAGGCCCTGCTTGTATTTTTTGATGGAAAGAAGAGGGTCAGCCTTTGATGATATTAGACCTGCCTCATCAAAGAGTCAGTGGGGCACTACTTTTTTTGCTTTCACTTCTGAAGAGACACTAGAAACACAGCCATCTGCTTTACACCATAAAATCCAGCAAGAATGCTTTGTTAAATGAAGACATCTCATCCTGCATTAGGATTGTGGACACTGACTCTTGAATATTTAAGAAAAAGCAATTAATAAAGGAATAAGCAAAGGAGGTTATGAATATTGCCTTTGTGCCCTGATAGCAGAAACTATCCTGCCTAACCCTTCTGACAGCTGTATGTTTGGACTAATAGCAGCATTTTCAATTTGGAAGTATAGGTTTATGATTATATATAAGTATGGTGCATTTAACTGCAAAAATAAAAAAGCAATTTTCTAATTAAATACACAAATAACAGTGTATCATTCATTGGATTTAAATTTTGCAGATGAAAAGAAATTAGTGAACAAAGAACCTGAACCAAGCTGTTATAAACAAAACATTCAAATAAGTAGTCTCTGAAACCTAAATTACCAGTAAGTCCTAAATAAATTAAATAACTCATTTCATGTTTGTGTTATTTAATTATCTGATGGAAATAAAAAAGCAGGGAGCAAGACTGAATCAGAGAAAAGAAAGATTGGCTTTTTGTCTCACAGTGAGACATTCAGCTTAGTTGTTAACAATAAAATGTTATAAACCATATGCTTTGTGTGGTTTTCTTTTAAGTTTGAAATTAGAATGTGCTAATTAGACTGTAGGCCACATATAAAAATATAGCACTCCATTGCAATTGTGCCTGTATGAGGACTACATTGTTGATGACTGGAAGAATGGTGCTATAATTATTTTACAATCCAAGAAGTAATTCACCTTAGTAATTTTTGAATATGTCAAGGGTCTGGTTCACAAATCACGTAATCACTTTTTATGCACTCTTTGTGCTGCAATTTACTGTATATGAGAAAAGTGACTTGCGTACCAATATCATATAATTTACTTCAAATTCACTAACCCTCCAACTCTCAGCATGGAAGCTAACTTATTTAATTTCAGCTCCATTTCTCAGGGCTCTAAAGGCCCACAGAGATGTGAAGCTGTCAATGTTTCCAGCTGCAGGCAAGTTACATCTATTCATAAAAGGAGTTATACAAAATTTCCCAGAATGCCAATGGATAAAATAGTCTTACTAGTTTGAACAGCATTCCCCAAAATTGCACATTTCTTCAGTTTTTATTAGAGCATAATCTTTGTTTCCACTGGGAAAATTGCAAGAAAGATGGGACGTTTACTGAGCAAAGGTGGCTGATTTTATTAAATTATACAGTGCTTTTCTGATGTGTTCTTTTCTAAGCTCCTTGGATACTGGACTTAGAGCATCAAACTCATGCTAGTAATGACCTGCAATATACTAAACCCCTTTGTTTCTATTGCATTAGTCAAATTATCCAATAGATGGTTGGGAATTTTCTGCTGAAATGTTTTGTCACAGAAAATATGGTTTCTGCAAAATCAACATTTTTCCTGCAGTAAATGTCTATTTTGCAGAAGTGAAGTATTATGTTTTGGGTCAGCCCAAATGAAATATTTTGGTTTGTTGAAACAAACCAAAAAGTTTTGTTTTGGCTTTGTTTGAATTTAAAGCCTGTCCTGTTTAGTGTCAGCTGGGCTGTGATGTATTTTTTAAAAGGACTCCTTGGGAGATTTGTTTCTAATGATATCACCTCCATCTCAGCCTAGTGCCAAATCTACATGCCAGAGATTATGTCTTTGAGGCTCATAAAGATACTTCTGAAGAGTAAATAAATTGCCTTGGAAATGGACCAGGATGCACAGAATTTCAGTTATTTCTCTTTGAATTCCTCTGGTAAGATACTTTCTCTGCCTACAATGTCTTCCTACACATACACACAATCAAACCCCATTCCAAATTACATAAACTGAATGCTGTGCTTAACTTTCAATATAATCAATATAATTCCAGCTACAAAATACATAGATTTCCAGAAAAGTGCAGTTAAAATGAACATGTTTTCCAATTGGTGTTGCCTCATTCTTGGGTTATAAGAGAGTTTTTTGCTTAAATTAGTAAAAAATGAATAGATTCCTGTAGAAGGGTTCGGCCAGCGCTCGTCCCCCTCCGGGGCGGCTGGGAACCAGGCCGCCTTACTACTTCGGTCCGGTGCATGGGTGAATTAGCTTGGCTGGGCGGCAAACGGTCAGGAGCTCAGGACCTCAGGCAGGGGCCAAGCAAACAAATAAGTTTAGGAGGCCCAGGTCCTAGCTCCAAAGGGCCTGGGAGAGGGGAAGACTGCCGCTCACATGTTTGGTGGTAGGGGGGATGCAGGCCCACCCACTCCACTGCATCCCAGCCCTGGGCCCTAGCCTCGGCATAAGACCCACTGCTAAGTCAGTGGCGATCCTGACCGAAAAACACTGACATTGACTCTGGGTGTGCTGCAGCCAGACTAGGGTAGGCTGCCCCCAGGCTACTTCCTACCTCGCCCTCTAGAGGTACCTGTGTTTGGACAGTGTCCTCCAGGGAATCAAGCACCATGGGCTCCTCAGGGTACTCGGCGAGCGGTAGGCTTTGCAGCTCTTCTGGGTAGCTTGCCACAGGCCGGCTTAACAGCTTCCCTGGGGTCTGGTTGGGATCAGGTCTTGGCTAGTCTGGCCAGTCCTCGGTTCAATCGCAGACTGCAGAAGTCTACCCACCGGGAGCTAGGTCACAGGCGTCTGGCTTCTCTGGTGGCCAGGCCTCTAGTGAGCTCTGGGATTGGGCTTTTATACTTCCTATCCTGCGTCCTGACCTCTGGGGGGCGGACGCAAGCTCCACTGGCTCCACCCACTTTGGCCTCCTGAGGGGCTTGTCCCCCTCTGGGGTAGCTGGGAACCAGCCCGCCTTACTACACACACACACACCCTTTAAGACTGGCTCCCACTCATCGGGGCCAGACTCTTCCATGCCTCCCAGGAGGGACAGGAAAGTCAGCATTGGCGTGGTCCTTGCCTGCCCTATGGCAAACTGTAAAGGCACAGGGCTGTATTGCCACGTACCAACATTGTATTTTCATATTTTTATCTTTCATTTGGGCCAGCCACTGGAGTGCAGCATGATCGATGATCAACGTGAATGGGACTCTGAGGAAATAGTAATATGTGGAAGTAGGGAAAGAATTGACAAGGATTTGTAGGGGATCTTAATGCATGTCAGTCTGTTAGCAAGAGTTAGGCTAGCTGTAACCCTAATGACGTGAGATTTGTAGAAGCGAGGTTAGTGTGAGGCGAGTAGGAAAGAACTGTGTGAGAAGTTATCACGACCTTGCACTGATAATTAAATACGTAGACTGGCACCCAACGTGAGGAAAATAAGATAGCAGGATAGCCTATGTATAAACAAAATGCAGCTGTTGCTCATTATTGTCTATATTATTGCTTGTTATTGTCTGTAACAAAGGCATAAATGCTTGCTGTAATTGTTTACCTGTTGAGAGACCTGTCCGGGACTGGGGCGACCCAGTGTCCTAGGGCACTCCCTCCCTCTATTGCAATTGCTGGAGTTAGAATAAAGTATTTGATTTTGCTGCACCCAAACAAAAAGCGAGAACTGAGTTTTTCTCCGACAATTTGGGGGCTTGTCCGGGATGGCAACGCCTACTGAGATGCAGGCAGCTGCTACGGATCATTCCTCTTCGAACCCCATGGCGCCACAAGAGAGGTAGGAGACCTTTTGAAATCTCTATTGGGGTGTCGTCGGAGGACTGTCCGTGGGGCCTTCTGTCTCTGTTGGGCTCACGCTATCTGAACTTATTGACTGTGCAGCAAGATCAGATGCAAAGTGGTGTTGGGGAAAGGCCCCAATAAGGTTAGTTTATAGCAGTACTGGGAAACTGCTGGGTTGGCCAACAAGGTAATGCATAGTGAAAATGCATTAGGTAATGCATAGTGAAATGCATTAGGTATGCACCGGTGCTGAGGGGTTTTTACCGCCTCAAGAGGGTTTGTTATACCGCCTCATGGTATTGGGTCCGGACATAAGGTACAGATGCATCGTGGTATTTGGAAATAAGGCCTTGGTATGTGTGTGTATACACTAGTGTGAGTGACTTACAGGAAGACGCCCAGAGTACCCTGTGAAGTGAAAGCTCGTGACCAGGACTACTCTAACGCAAGCCCGGTAACTAGTGGATCTTTAGAGGATCCGATCCACGGTGGGCTGACTCGGCCTGGCATCGTCCGGTGAGGAAGCTACCTGGATCTAGGAGCGTGTGAACCCAACTTCTCTCCCCCTTTCCTTTCCATGTGAGCTACTGACAGTCTGATCATTTCACTGGATGCAATCAGAGTAAGCGGCGCCATCTCCCTGAAACTAGCCGACGCTCTTTGCTGAAGGGAGATGTAGGAGGGTCATGGCCATCCTCGTTAGCCTCTCCTGTGTGAGTACCCTGTAGGGAGAGATCGTTAGTTTATGTGCCGCTAGCGCGGACAGGGCATCCCCCTTGTGTGTGTGTGATTGGAAAATGGGTAGGGGACAGTTTAAGCATTCCAGCTCACCCCCTAAGGGTACCCCATCTTATTTCATGTACGTACATTATGGTCCAACAACCTGCAGGTATTTAGAGAATTGGAATCTTTACACTCGTGAAAATCCATCTAAATAATGCCCACTAGAAGGTACCTTCAATCTAAATAAGATCATACATCTAAGAGGAGCTTTTAATCACCAAAAAGCCTCTGACAGTGTGAGCAATTTGTCTATTGAGGAAAGGAACGGGTTAATTTGAAATTCAGCTTGGCCTAGAGATAAAGAGAAAGTTGCTCTGCATTCAAGGTCAAGAATCAACGCAGACTATGCTAAGTACAAAGAAAAACTGCTTTCGGCCCCAGCTGGCTGTGAAAAAAATATAGACAGAGGCAAACCAAAGGCAATATAAGTTACAGAACTGAGATTACATTTGCAAAGCTTAACTGTCCAGTGAGATCCAACAGAGTGCCTTTGTGACCCCGGAGCCTGTGTGGCTTGGTGACACCGAAGAAGCCACAGGCAGCCGACCTGGATTGGAATCTCTGAAAGAAATGCCGCAGGAGATTCCAGGATGTAAAAGAACAGCCCTCCCAAGAGTGAAAGCATGTTGGAAATTCTGGACAAGCTGTATACAGGATAATCTTCCGTCTATCTCTCTCCCTTCTCTGAACGTTATACACAGACGTGGCCAGTCTGGACATGTGTGAGTATGAAAATGGCATAGGGCTTGGGGCATTAATGTTTTTCCTGAGTGATGTGGGAGCGTTCCCAACATTCTCCATTGTTGTTTTATTATTTTATTAATGAAGCTTTAAAATTCAGTTATATGGTGTGTTTTCTTTATCTTCCCGCAACGTCCTGCAGTGTCAGCCTGATCACCTGAGACAAGGGATAAATTGGTAACAGAAATTTGTGACAGTTTGGTGAGCAATTGAGAAGGGGGGAGCCCTGCAGAATTTACACCATCTATTTGTTTTACCCTTGTTATTTTTATGTTTGCTTTGCTTGGTATTGTTGATGTTATACGTTAAGGAGTGCATGATTAAAGGAGTGCCCACTCTCAGCCGCAGTAAGTCTGAGAACTGGAGAGGGGTTTAGCATTCCTCTGTCCACTCTGGTTGACCGGGAAGGGTGGCAGGTGGATCTACCCCAGTTGTAGCAGGACTGGGCAATAGAGAAGTTGGAGAAAAGGGAAGAGATGTGTACTTGATAACTAGAATTGAGCAATTAAGAGCATAGATCATGAACCAGGCAGCAACTCAAACCTACGCCCAGGGCAAGTTGCAGGCCTTGAGATAGGATTTCCAGGTAGAAAAGGAAGCCCTGGCTAAGCAAGTACCGGTCCTTCAGGGACTCGTCAAAATGTAACCATTTGTGCTCAGCATACGCCATAACAGCAGTGTGTTTGCTACAAGAGGAAATTGAATAGTTAAACGCCAATGGGCCATGCGTTTCTGCCCAGGTGGCAAACCTCACAAGGGAGGACTTGGGTAGTCTTGTGAGTAAAAATGTTTAAGGGAAGAGACCAGGAGGGGTGGGGGCTAGTTGAGAAGCCCACCCTCATAGCTAAACTGGTAGTGGAACAAGTTGGTGCCCATGGAAGGGACGGTTCAGCAAGGAAAGCAGGATCGGGCCCAGGCGGGCAGGCAACAGACAGAAAGATTGCAAAACAGGTTGGAGAATTTTGAGGGTGTAGTGGAAGGAAGGAGTCAGTAAGTGTAAGCATGGGGATTTCAAATACCCAGGACAATACTTGAAATGGTGATTTGAGTTGATAAAAGTGGCTGTTGGGAGACAAGCAAGTGATTTAAGGGAGAGTGAGAAGTTAACTCTGTAGTTGCTGGAGGGAACAGCAGCTGAACTTTGTAAAATGCTAAAGAGGAAAGTTCTTGGTGTCTTTGAAATGTTTGTAAATAAATTCAGGCAAAGAAATTATTAGATTGCAATCATTTGGCTATGAGCAATTTAGCTGAATTAGCTAAAGAAATATATACAGTGCTATGTAATTGAAATTTTATTAGGCTCTAAGGGGCACTATAAGTAGTGATGTTTTCTTTCAGTGTTTGAAAGCAGGAGTTAAAAGTAAAAAGCAATCAAAATTCTGGTAAAGTTAATTATGTCCCTTTTAAGGTAAGAATCTTTAAGCTGTGGATAGCTTTGGATCCAAAAGTAAGCCAGAAATCATCTGTATTAATGCAAATTATCTAACTGATAAGGTAGAAGCCACTGAAACCTGGGATGCCTATGAAACAAATACAAGGAAATATGGGGTAATTCCTCTGTCTTGCCTGAAATCAACAAGGGTATTTGTATATTTTAAGTGATGATTGACTGCCCAGAAGGGGTAGACCTCTGTTTTTTTTGTCTTTCAGATAATCAGAGAAAACTGATGCCAGCTGAACAGCATTCAACATATCATGCGTTTACTGGCACAACAGGAATTATGTTTTGTGCTCTATGTCCTGTCTTGTGGTGTTTGTCTCATGGCCAAAATTGTTGTGTTTAATAGTTTCATAGGATAGTCTAGTTAAAATCAAATAGAAGGGTTAAATGCAGATACTTGTTTTATTCAATTTTGGAATATAAGGTGTTTGGATAAATCAGGAGAATGTGATATACTAAAGTCTAATACATTTGCTTAAGTAAGAAAAAGAAACTTCATTGGCCAGATTGTTAATTAAAAAAATTGTTGTTAAAATTTGCCTACAAACAGTCTTTGGAAGCAAGGATATGAAAGGTTAACCCACTCCCCATATTGTACATGGGATCCTTCTGGCTACCTCAGATTTCTAGCCAGAGGGCTGGGGATGGTGGGAAGCTATTGGACTAGAGGTTGTATTGAGTGAACTCCTCAAAGTGGGTGTGCTTGTCCTGGCTTGTTGCTCCATAGCTCTGTAATAAAGTTATTTTAGTGGAAGGGTATATGTGGCATACGTTGAAAAATAAGACTAATGTACTGTATAACTGTAATGTTTATGTGTTCATGGTTGGGAAAAAGTTGTATGAGTGAAGAGTGGAAGTTTCCTTTGTAGGTTGAAAGAAGCCAAGAAGGGAAGAAGGAAAAAGAACAGAATGAATTAACTGAAAAAAAATAGCTAGTATGCTCAAGCTAAAGATAAGACACTGACTCCATTGAAGGACACTGCTCACAGCTAAGACTTGGCTGACAACCAAGAAAAGGAAGGGGGGCTTGAATGTGCCCAAGCAGCTATGCGATCTGCAAAACACTGCCAGGCACTAATGAAATGTGTTAGGTTTCTTTTCTCATAGGTAAAGAAGCGCTACCCAAAGACCCTAGCAGCCCTGCCACTCCTTGAAATCAGGAGACTGGATCGATGTAAAGGTCCACCAACGAAAGACTGCTCTGGCTCCACGCTGGAAAGTCCTGCTGACTACCAACACCACTTTGAAGTGCCAAAGACTGACTACCTGAACCCATGATTCTCACTGCAAAAAGACCCCTCCACCTCAGGAGAATTCTCCTACTGATGATTAGCCATTTCTCTTTCTAGCTCCACGGTGCCTTCTGGACAGTAGGTAAAAAGTACAAGGTGACGTGCTAGTAACCTCTCCCTTGTCCACTGACAGATATACTGTGCCTTTGAATTTTTCTAGAAGAATCAAAACCATTACAGGGTAATGAGCTGGTAACCTCTTCCCTGTAGGATGCTGAACCACGACTGTTTCGGGGAAGAAGAAGAAACACTCACTCCACTGAAATTGCCAAAGTCCAGGAATTCCTGACTAGAAAGGACATTAAGAACTGATCCTGGTGAAGAAACAAAGAATTATACACTGGCAGGAAGAAATTTGTGTGACCCTGCTTGGGAATGTGGTATTGATTGGATTTTGGGGCTTATTGTACAGGCTGTACCCTGTGTTTTGGATAAATACTTCAGCATGTATTGCTCTCTCTAATTGGATTTTTAAATGACAAGTACTAAAGGCACTTTGTTGTCACTGCCTCTGCCACCTCCTCCATTACACTATTACCCCTGTAATACATCCAAATACAGACAATGCCATATATTTGATAAAACCAATGACCAAGGCCTTCACACTTTAGTGATTTATTTAAAGATTGTTTGGGAAAAAGAAAAAGAAAAAAAAAAGGAAAAATATTTTAAAAGTTCAGGTATCAGAGGGTAGCCGTATTAGTCTGGATCTGTAAAAGCAGCAAAGAATCCTGTGGCACCTTATAGACTAACAGACGTTTTGGAGCATGAGCTTTCGTGGGTGAATACCCACTTCCTCAGATGCATCTGAGGAAGTGGGTATTCACCCACAAAAGCTCATGCTCCAAAACGTCTGTTAGTCTATAAGGTGCCACAGGATTCTTTGCTGCTTTTAAAAGTTCAGGATATCCCATATAAGTGAACAATTTAGTGGAGAACAAATGGATCAGTGGAAATAAAGATCCATAATATTACTGCAAATGAAGTCCAAAAATTTATAATTGGAATTGATGGGTTCCATAGTGAAGTAGATATGATGGCTATACCTGGAATTTGTACTGTGTTACATGAAAGAAGCCCTTATTGTTATTTGGTTACCCAATTAGTAAATAATCAAATGAATACCCAAAGAGTTTGTTCTGCCACTGGAAATTTTACTTATATTGAAACCATTCCAGTGACGAATAATGTAACCTGTACCTTATTGCAATACACCCCCTCCTATGCTATTAATGTCAATGCCTCTTGAAAGTACCTGAGATTAGTTAAAGGTATATAACCAACAGATGTGATATAGTACTACACCAAACAGATATGTATTAGGATATCAATGGATTGTGATTAATACAACACTAGGGGCTGCCATTAGATTAGCACAACAGAGGGCCTGGGTTATTTCCTCTGGAAGAAGAGGGACTTGACTGGATCCCTATGGGATGGGGACAATAGTGCAGCAGCCATTTGGAATATTTTTAAAAGCCAAGAACATGATGAGAAATCAGGCCAACTAGAAAAGGCCACTAGCCTTATTTCTGGAGCTCAGCTAACCCAAATACAGGCTAGAGTTGGTGAGTTACATGTTATTTCCACCCTTAGTTCTATGACCCAGAAGTTACTAACAGAGATGGTATTGAATATCACTGAGGCTGGGAAGGCATTGCAGTGGGATCTAGCACGTTCGGAAATTCA
The DNA here is from genome assembly GCF_007399415.2 of Gopherus evgoodei. Lineage (NCBI taxonomy): Eukaryota > Metazoa > Chordata > Testudines > Testudinidae > Gopherus > Gopherus evgoodei. The sequence goes on from NC_044322.1 coordinate 185,144,325, forward strand.
GGATTTCCTGAATGACCAGCTGATGGCCATTTGGAGTGATCTTGAGCACCAGACTTGGCCCACTGCCCTTACAGACCCATCAAGAGTACCATCTGATCTGTGGTCATGCAGACATATCTGGACATTTTCTGAGTGGAAGTGTGGACATTCACAGTGCTCCTTCCAAGCTTTTGGACCAGTTAGGGGTGTGTGGGCTCCCACATACCGAATCCTGACGGGTCCATGGGAAGGATGCATATGGGACTGGATTATTCACCGAGACATCTGGGAAATTAGACCACCTGGTATACCTAACTGATTTATAGTCAGTACCTCTAAAATAACACCTGATATTTTGTATAGGAATAGGGAGTCAATGGACATTTGGCTGTTAGAACCCCTGCATCTAGTCCAACCCCTAAATGGCCCCCTCAAGGATTGAACTTACAACCCTTGCGTTAGGGAGCCAATGCTCAAACCACTGAGCTATCCCTCCTCTCCCGGGAGCACTTCCCCTGTTCAGTCTTTGTTTCTGAGGTGTTTCCAGGTATTGAGTTTTGGGGAGAGTGATGCCAAGTAATGTTGTCACTTCTCTCTTGTAAAGTGTCATGTCTCCCTTTTATAGTTCTTCCATGTGGAGAGAACTTAATTGTTCCAAGCAAAGTCCCCAGCACAGTGTGTGAAAAAGTACAGGCACAAGATGAAGTCCAGTATCACATGATCTAGTCACATGCCCTTGCATGCTTTGATGAGTCATAGCCGCCATTATCCATACACTGGCTGAAGTGTCCACAGGAAAGCCCACCTGTGTGGGGATAAGCTTCTTCTAAGGTCTATTATGTTTCTTAATGGGCTATTACCTTGAATGGTTCAACCACAATGTACTGGCTGGACTGATGCAAACTGACTTGTGGGTGTTACCCAGGAGCAAACATATTTGAAATACTGGTACATATTCAATATTCATAACTTTAGATACAAAAATGATACATGCATTAAGATAGGGTAATCATATTCAGCAAATCATAACTATTTCATTGATATCTTACATGACATACTCTGTATAAAACATATCGTAATCATAGCACCATAGTATATATTGAGGTGCTAGAGTGTTGCTTTAGGGTACAGAATGTTGCAGTTAGATTAAACCTATACAGAAGAGCCATCAGATGATAACTTTCAATTCTGACCTATCTGGGCTGGCTTTGAACAAAAAACCTTCAGTCTAATTACCCAATTACCAAACTCAAGTCAGTGAGACTTTCTTCCAGAGATTGGTTGCCAGATATGATGATTTGTGAAGATGATGATGATACACTGAATAATAATTAATACATTTTTATTTATAACTAAAAATGAGACGTGACTCTTTGACACTGTAGGTGCCCCTATCAGCTGAGTAAGCCCACAATAAATCAAGATATCAAAAAGAAAAACAAATAACACCCATGCAAAAATATGAAAAATGATTAATATCTATGTATCAAAATGGAAGTCAAATAAATTCCCCACTTTGCTTACACATCCTCTTCAAATGACATTTGTTTCCTCAGCAGCGTTGATCTCAACATCTTGCAGCCTACCCTGCTAGTCTACAGATTAGGGCTATTACATCTTGTGATACTATATTGGGACTTAAGAGATCTGCACATAATTCCTGGCTCTCCCACAGACTCCCTGTGTAATCATGGACAAGTCACATAATCAGTGTGTGCCTCAGTTCCCTATCAGTGACACAGCAGTAATACTTTCCTGCCCATAATTTGTGTAAGGTGTGTAAATACTGCACTGATGGAGGCCATATAAGATGATAGATAGTAAGAGATAAACTATGGATCAAGGGTTATGGCGAAAGGGAATTTTATGACAAAAGAAAGGAACCCTCACAGTGAACTCCCTCTGCCAGCAACCCTTTCCAATTATACTGATCAGAGCCTAATTCCAAAACACGCAGACATCAAAAACTGCAATACGGCCTGGGGAGAGATATTGTCCTCAAGGGAAGCTGATCCTAAGGAGATGTCTACAGGGTCCAGCAAATATGTACTAATGGAGTGTGATTTCTAAAGTGCACTAACTGGTCCATGTAGACCCTGCTGATGAGCACTAAAAGTTCCCTAATGTGATTTATCATTGTAGAACATTAAAGAACACTAGGGAACTTTTAGCGTTCACCAGCAGGGTCTACACAGACCAATTAGTGTACAACACAGTGTGCTTTAGAAATCACACTCCTGTATCTATTTTCCAGTGTTTGCCATTGAGCAATTGTTTGTGTATGTACGTCTCATCCATTCACAGAAAGTAACTAATTCACTAATAGTGATTCCTCATCACCTTTGCCTATAGGCTGAGAAGACCTACAAGTTCCAGTACAAATTTGGTTATTTTACTTTGCTACTTTGCACCCATTTTTACTCATAAAAATGCCTAATGAGAACGTTATCTGGGACTTGTTCATTATGATGAAAGCAGGGCCATGGCTTGGTATCATATTGTAGCATGTTAAGCAGGACTACATTATATTATCTCTGTACAAAGGCCAATAGCATATTGCTTCCACGCAGTTTTGTAGGTAGCGACATGAAATATTAGCTTTTTCTTCACAAAGCTTAATATCTTCACCTACTAGAGTGTTTTTAGTAAGAACACTAAGGTAGGTGAATTTTGTTACTGTGTATTTATTATTGATCTTGATGTTTGTTTCAACATAATGGCACTGTTTGTTTGATGCTGGTTGATACATAACCTTATACTTTGAAATGCTAATTGCTGAGACAAAGTTTACCATTCCAGCTGCATAATGAGGTATCATTATTTCCAGGTCTTCCTCTGAGTGAGCCACAAGTTCACAGCCATCCAGGAAGAGTAATCTTCTAATACGGTTTTTGACAGCATTGCTGAGGCATGCAAAGGAGCTAGATTAAAAACTTTGCCTTAGTGGAATCTATTCCTTATTTCCTTTGGTCGATTATGACTTGCCTCATCTTCTCTTGCTGTGGAAGTAAATCCAAACAGCAGTGTGAAACATCCAAAGTCCAGGAAAGCTGAATGTAACAAAGATTTTGTCAGGCTGATAAAGATTATGTGGCTATCTCCATTTTGCTCCTTGGACATTTTCTTCCATGTCAATAACTCTGTGTTTAATCAAAACTTCACTGTGTCTCTAGGAGTTTGGGGTGTGTTAAATTGCCCAGTAGTCAGTTGAGAAGAGTGCCTGTCAATATTTTGCCTGCAACTGACAGTTAAGGGATACCTCTTTAATTACAACAGTCAATTTTTTGAGTCATTTTGCTTGTAACAGTGACAAAGTTGAAATCGTGTAACTTTTATGGTATTATTTCTTACACCCAGATATCCCAAAGAAATGAAATTATATTGTCCTGTCAGTGTGTCACATCTGTATATAAAGATCTTGAAAGGTATTCCACTGGGCCTGAGTGTGTTACCATTTTTCCCCAATGCTGCCAAGCTTTTGTAAACTCCTTAGCAAGACATTGAGGTTATAATTCTGCATGTGCCAGTGCATTATTTGTGTTGACATTTATGATTAAAGTTAGCTGATGTTCATGGTATCAGTGACGGGTGCCTCCTTGGTAAGCAGTTCAGTGCTGCTGTTATCTGCAGTGTTGGAGTCACAGTCTCATCCTTGTATAGAAGACAGTAGGAGGCTTCTAGGTACACGTCTGGCTCTGTTGATCTGTTTCCTTATTTCCTCATGCGGGTATTGCAGTTTTGAGAATGCTTGGTGGAGATTTTGTAGGTGTTGGTCTCTGTCTGAGGGGTTAGAGCAGATGCGGTTGCAAGACAAACCCAAGAGAGAAACCAACAGGACTCCACTGGCCATCACATACAGCCCCCAGCTAAAACCCCTCCAACGCATCATCAAGGATCTACAACCCATCCTGGACAATGATCCCACACTTTCACAGGCCTTGGGTGGCAGGCCAATCCTTGCCCACAGACAACCTGCCAACCTGAAACATATTCTCACCAGTAACTGCACACCACACCATAATAACTCTAGCTCAGGAACCAATCCATGCAACAAACCTCGATGCCAACTCTGCCCACATATCTACACCAGCGACACCATCACAGGACCTAAGCAGATCAGCCACACCATCACTGGTTCATTCACCTGCACATCCACCAATGTAATATACGCCATCATATGCCAGCAATGCCCCTCTGCTATGTACATCGGCCAAACTGGACAGTCTCTATGGAAAAGGATAAATGGACACAAATCAGACATTAGGAATGGCAATATACAAAAACCTGTAGGAGAGCACTTCAACCTCCCTGGCCACACTATAGCAGACCTTAAGGTGGCCATCCTGCAGCAAAAAAACTTCAGGACCAGACTTCAAAGAGAAACTGCTGAGCTTCAGTTCATCTGCAAATTTGACACCATCAGCTCAGGATTGAACAAAGACTGTGAATGGCTTGCCAATTACAGAACCAGTTTCTCCTCTCTTGGTTTTCACACCTCAACTGCTAGAACAGGGCCTCATCCTCCCTGATTGAACTGACCTCGTTATCTCTAGCTTGCTTGCTAGCACACATATATATACCTGCCCCTGGATATTTCCATTACATGCATCTGAGGAAGTGGGTATTCACCCACGAAAGCTCATGCTCCAAAACATCTGTTAGTCTATAAGGTGCCACAGGATTCTTTGCTGCATGTTCAAAAATCTACTTCTGATATGGAGATTGTCAGTCAATTGTAGAAGATTTGTATTCTATTTTGCCAGTACAACCTTCTAACAGCTAAACCATTTCTATGGTGAAATCCATGGAGTTTTGTTATTGACCTCAATGGATCCAGGACTTCACCTTTTCTGAGCAATCTTGATTTTGCTTATTCTTCAATCCAAGTGTCTCATCACCAAGGACATTTGTTCATCAAACATGTCTAATTTTTCTGTAACATCTTCTGGAACACCGTTAGTCAAATTTTATTTTATTCCCAGTGAGATCAATTCAGGACTGAAGGCCTATCAGTGTTACACTTTATATGTATGATTTTGAAGGTTAATATGCCCACCAATTGGCACCATGAATAGATCCTGTTGTATGAATATCTGAGGCTCTCTCTGGTTTGGAGCTTGGGACAAACACTTAATCTAATGTACACAAAAGAAATGTTTTGAGTGTGGGTTTATCAAGTTTTATACTTGATGAAATTTGGCATATATTACTAAACTGTGTTCAACATATTTTGCAGTTAATAGCAAAGAACTAGAATTTTCACTTCCAAATCCATGGTGCTCAGTAACATTTTTCCCTGTGCTGCTAAAGCATCCAAATTGTACAGTGGTCACACTTTAAGTTTCTTCAATTTCTGAAAGATTCTGCTTGTTTGAGAGATATTCCCTATATAAGAGAGAGGTTCCCTATGACTCCCACAGTCATAAATGGGTCAGTGACAGAGCTGGGAAGAGTACCCACAAGAACTAACTCCTCATCCTCTTCTGCATCTTTAAGAAAGTACATGAGGTTAGGAGAGGAAAAAGATGGACTAACTGTACTCCCTATCACTGACACTTAAAAAAAAAAAGTCTTATGATCTACCTTGAAGGAAGAAGGTATAGGCTCTATGGGCTATGACTGGTAGTTATTAATACTATATGTACATAACATTAAAGTAAAGGTAAAATGTGCTAAGCAAAATTTGATTTTTTTGCCATAAAAATCTTATATTGTTAAATCAAGAGTCAATACAATATAGAACAGTAAATACATAACTAGCAGAGAGTGGGATGTAGAATTTATAGATGGAATGCTTTCCCCTCCAAGAACAAGTTTTCCAATAATTATGGTAAAGATAGCAGATGGAAAAGTATAATTGGCAAAAAAAGGCAATAGAGGTTGAGATGTTATAAACAGAACTACATTAATAGCAGTTATATACAGAGAAATATAAGTCATTCCTTACGTTAATTAAAAATAATGGTGACGCAATAGAAAAAGCATGTGTTAGTTTGGTGTAAATTGGCAATGGTCAGAAAGCAGTTGATAGCAAAGTGAATTATATTGGTTAAAAGTGAATTTTCAATTAAATTATCTTTAAGAGGATCTGGAATAATGTTTATTTTACTGGTGTCATCCATGATACTCATACAATATTCTTGTTGGACACATAGGGACAGTTTCAAGATAGATTCATCTACAGGACAACTAAGTATGAAAGAACAGAGAAAACAGTTCATCCAAAACAAAACAATTTTAAATGAATGTACCTATCTTGTACCTATCTTGTGAAAGAAAGGGAGGGCAGGTGAAGGTGTGTGATGGATGATATTTCTTTCAATAACAAACGAATAAGGAAATATGGAAGTTATAGATGTAATAATTCCTATTAAAATGGAGCAGATACTACAGAAAAAAATAGTATCTGATTATTTTAATCATCTCACTATGAATCAAAAGGCAAGTAAATACATTATTCAGAAAGAATCTGTTAAGGTTCCCATGTACACTGAAAAATCATAATGGATCCAGCTCATTATAATCAAAACCTGAGTTGGATCTTGTTGACACTTTTCCACTATGTATAAATACTTATTCACTGAACGAGAGAGGGATTGAGCATGACTCTATACCCTTGTGATTAGGGCGTTATCTGAGATGTGGAAGACCCAGGATCCAGTTACCCAGATCCAATAAATATATAAATATGTATACAGAGCAGAACAGTTTCAACAGGAGAGTTTGAAAGAGGCCTGCCCCAGAATACTCCATAACCCAGTGGTTGGCCATTCTCTTGGGACAGGGGAAACCTGGATTCAAGTTGCTCCACAACAGACAGAGTGGGCACTTGAACAGGGTGCCTCGCATTCTAGGTGGATGCTCTAATCTCTATGCTGAAGGTTATAATGGGGACAGTTCCTCCACATGTGTCTTTTTCATGGGTTCACGTGTGCCCAGAGGACACCTACTGGATCAGGCCCATAGGTGGAGCAACACCTATATTGAGAATCCTGCTAGGGCCTAGGGGGAGTTAGGCAACGAGCTGTTGGGCAGTGTCAGGACTGACAAAGCTGTGCTCATACCCAGCCACTGAAATGTAGCCACCTATGGGACTTGAACAGCAGGAACTTAGGTGCTTACCTAGCAGCAGCTGAGCAGGGGTTTTATGAATACCACTGCTGCCTAAATGTTGGTCTTACGCACCAAAATTGGCAGTTAGATGCCTAAGTCTCTTTGTGAATCTGGACCTTGGTAGACATACACACCTGTGCAAAGTGCACTACTTTAATAGTGTTTCATACTCACTTTGCACAGATGTAAATTACTACACAAAGTAATAGGCATTGAGGAATCACAGCCTGGATCTTGGCTAGTCTCCAAAAGGGTGACCACCCTCCTTTGTTTGACCACATTTATCAATGTGCCATGCCAGCTATTTTTCAACTTTCCTTTGATATTTTTATTTGGGAATTTTACTCACAGCACAGTTAGTGCATCTAATTCAAAACTGAAAACTACAAAATAACAAAATGGGTCAGCTGTGGTTCTGACAAGATGACAGATGGAGTCAAGTGTCACAAAATCAAATAGAACACATGCAATATGCTCCTTTGAGGTAATTTCTACTGGTGCCTTTTTAATATGTAGTCAAATGAAGAGCAAACCAACTACTATGTTCACTGCCTTTTTGACACACAAAATGGCCACCTGGAGATGTATATCTCTTCAGCAATTGATATCAAGCAAATATTATTCTGTCAAGGATTTAGCACAGTGATGGGCAACCTGTGGCCTGCAGGCTTCATGCAGCCCATCAGGGTAATTTGATTGCAGGCCGCAAGACATTTAGCTGATGTTGGCCACTCGCAACTCCCACTAGCCGCTGTTTACCATTCCCAGCCCATGGGAGCTGCAGGAAGTGGTAGGCCACAGAGGCCACTTCCTGCAGCTCTCAGTGGCTGGGAATGGTGAACCGTGGCCACTGGGAGCTGTGGGAGCCATCCAGGGCCAGATTAACTTTTTGTGGGCCTGGTTCCAAACATATTTGTGGCCCCTCCCCGGGGCATAATTGTAAAAGGGGCTAGGGGCAAAAGCACAGTGGAACAGGAACTAGGGTTGGTCCATGGGGCAAGGGAGGGGCCAGGGGTAAACTGCAAGTGCAGTAGGGCTGGGAAGGAGATAAACAGAATCCGCCCCTGCCCGCATAGAGCGGATATCTACCTTCTCCCTGGTTCTAGCCCATTCTCTTTGTCTCTTTCTGCAATGAGCTGCCCCTCCTCCAGTGTGACGAAGTGGGAATGTTCTTAATGTTTTCTTTGAATACTGTGTGGGTGCCTCAGTTTCCCTTATGCATTTCTTAAATATCTAGGTAGTGGGATAAGGCTGTGTGATTGTTGCAGAGCCCTAAAGGGCAGGAGTGATGCTGTCTGCACAGAGGAGGATAGGGAACATACACACTGGGGAAAGAGGCGGGAGAGGAGCTTGGCTGCTGGCAGAGGCTGCCCTGCTGCAGCAGGAGCTGGCAGCACTAAGCTTCTGTCCCCACGAGGTGGAGGGGGTGGAGGTGGAGAAGAGTGGGCTGGGCCTAGGCCCCTTTGGACTGTGGGCCTGGCGCCATGGTAAATCTGGTACTGCATGCCTGCAGACAGTCAACATCAGCAGAATGTCTTGCGGCCAGCAATCAGATTACCCTGATTAGTCGCAGGTTGCCTATCACTGATTCAACATGTCATTTGATGGAAAACCATGCCAAAAAATGCCCATTAAAAACCCCATATCTTCTCAACCGAAGAATTAGTCAGGGGCGGCTCCAGGCCCCAGCATGCAAAGTGCGTGCTTGGGGCGGCATGCAACTGAGGGTGCTCTGCCGGTCGTCGAGAGGGCAGCAGGCAGGGTTCTTTTGGCAGCATGCCTGCGGAGGGTCCGCTGGTCCTGCAGGACCAGCGGATCCTTCGCAGGCACTCCTGCGGGAGGTCCACCGAAGCCGCGGGACTGGCAAGCGGCAGAGCGCCCCCAGCAGCATGACACCATGCTTGGGGCGGCGAAATGTCTAGATCCGCCCCTGGAATTAGTTGTTTCCACTGCCAATCATAAGCATCCAAAATATCAAGAAAAGAATGGCTTGGAGATTAAAAGAAAAGGAAATATTTGAGATGAGAAGGAAAAGTAGCATACAACAGTACACATATTATGCCTCGCAATTCAATACCAAGAAGCAAATATGATACACAGCATTTTAGTCAGTTATTGAGCAAGAAAAAACGGATACGGATAGTTTTTGTTTTTCAAAGTAAAAAATACATTTTTCTATGGCTCTAAATGTAGCGGATACTTCTGATTGAGAATAGAGGAATGAAAAGCTAGCAAATATTAAATCTAAAGCCACGGCTAGGGCAAAGTCATCAATTGCAAAAACAGCTCTATCATCCTCACTCTCCTGAGTTTATGTATCTGAATATAATGCTCGGCATCAGTTCTTACTCAAAAGCTCTACTCCTGCAAATCACCTTTGGGGATGATGTCAGGTGCTGAGTAGAATAGCAGATCCACTGATTAACACCTGATAATGAACAAATTTAGTCATCAGTACTTTTGGAGGCAAACTTCCAGTGTGTCATGATTAAAGCTACTTTTTAGTCATGGGTATTTTTTGTAAAAGTCATGGACAGACCATGGGCTATAAATTTTTATTTACTGTCTGTGACCTGTCCATGACTTGTACTATATACCCCGAACTACAACTTGGGCTAGGGGGTTGCGGATGCTTTGGAGGGGCAGTCCAGAGGCCTGGGACCTCTGCTTTTGCCAGGCAGGAGGCAGGCAGTGGCACATGGCCTGGGACCCCTGCTGGTGCTGGGGGAACCCCTCCTCCTAACGGTTAGACCCACTCCGCACCCCTATCCTCTGCCCCAGTCCTGAGCTACCTCCCACATCCAAACTGCCCCAGCAGCGGCTGGGGCAGCTAGCTTAGAGGCTGCCTGATCTGCTTGTGCAGCCCCAGAGCCAGCCACGCAGACTGCTGAAGAAGTCAGAGAGGTCACAGAAGTGGGTATTCACCCAGGAAAGCTCATGCTCCAAAACGTCTGTTAGTCTATAATGTGCCACAGAATTCTTTGCTGCTTTTGCAGATCCGGACTAACACGGCTACCCCTCTGATACAGGAAATAGAGTTGCATTTTTGCTTACCGTTGGCTCACAGTGCTGTTCTTAGCTGACAAGTAACTCTATAAAAATAGCATTGTATTGGTGAATTCCATACATTTTTTCTCAGTTTAAAAGTAAAAGGATGTCTTTTCTGATCACCGGAGCCACAAGCTCACCTTATTCTCTGCCAGTCAAGTTGTTTCCATCACCACTCATTTTACTCTTCACTACCAGCAATAAAGATTAAAGAATAAAGCAGGCCAAATTATGCTGTGTTTTACCTGAAGATCATGTCAGACAATATCATAGACCAGATAATAACCTCACCTGTGCAACCTCCCTGTCTTCAGTGACATAAGTGCACATCATTCACATTTAGTGAGTTTGCTTGCATGTCATTGAGGGCATAATCTGAAGACCACAGGGTTGCACAGACATACAGTAACTAAGGGCTTACTTTGCCCCACAGAACATTTGTCATTGGTAAAGATGCACAATAATTTTAAAGGCTAGTCTTTCCATTGTCAAAACTGTCTTTTTTTCTTTTATATTTTTGAAAAATGTGATTTAGAAATTAGGAAGTTATATGTGTTATAAACTGCCTACTGAATATAATGTATTTATTTCACAGCGTGATTCTACTGTGAGAAAAGCTATTGGAGCAGGAAAGGATTTTGCTTGTTTGGGTGGAATGTAAAACACTTTAGTGCAAGGACTGGCAACCTTTGGCATGCAGCCCACCAGGGTAAACCACATGGCGGGCTAGGCCGTTTTTTTTACCTGCTGTGTCCACAAATTTGGCTGATCACAGCTCCCACTGGCTGTGGTTCGCCGCTCCAGGCCAATGGGGGCTGCGGGAAGCGGCGGCCAGCACATCCTTCATCCTATGCTGCTTCCTGCAGCCCCCATTGGCCTGGAGCGGCGAACCGCAGCCAGTGGGAGCTGTGATTGGCTGAACCTGTGGACGTGGCAGATAAACAAACCGGGCGGCACACAAGGGGTCTTACCCTACTGGGCCACGTGCCGAAGGTTGCTGATCCTTGCTTTAGTGGCATGTTTTAATGTATACCAGAAAATTAAACGTAAAGAATGTCCTGCACCTTTAAGGGTAAAAGACAAAATATATACCAGGGCTATCCTCAGCCTAAATACAAAGTAAAGGTACTATAACTTGTGGCCTTCTTCAGCCAAGACCAAAATGAAAGTCTAAAGTGTGTCATTTCAAAATACATCCCAAACCATCCTTTCCTCTGCTGTTCTTCTATTTACTTTTCTCCCTCATACATTTCTCTCTCATAATCCTTCTGCTGCCAGCTTTATCTTACTCTCCAGAGGTCCCCTTACATAAACTTCTTAGCTTATTAGCCTGTTCTTTCTTTACTTCCTCACAGTCTCCCATCTTCTTCTTTCTTTTCCTGTTCTCTCTTAGGCCAAGTCAGAATTTTATACACATTGCAATGATTCTCCTGCTCATTTAACTCTCTTGCTATGCTGACCTAATAAAATTACCTGGATGAGAGGCATAGAGCTTTTTGCAATATAGCTAGAACGACACTGTGTCAGTGTAGACACTACATTGCTTATGTTACCCTGAGAGACTTCCACGAGGTGTCCCACAATGCCCATCATGTCCGCTCTGGTCACCAGTTTGAACTCCACTGCCCTGCAGCCAGGTACACAGGCATGCGCCCCTCTTCCTTTCAAGGCCCAGAGATTTTTGAAATTCTACTTCCTATTTGTTCAGCATGGACAGCTCACATTGCATCTGCCCAGCTGTCCATGCTGGCTCCCTGCAGCAAAGGTGCTTCCACCTATAGTACACCCGACTTATTGGATCTGCTAGGTCTGTAGGGAGATGTGGTTGTGCAGTCGCAGCTCCGCTTTGATACTTATGGGCAGATTGTTCATAGCATGGAGGAGAAGGGGCAGGAAAGAGACGCACAACAGTCCCATGCTCAAATCAAGGAGCTAAGGCAGGCGTACTAGAAGGCAAGGGAGGTCAATTGTCAGTCTGGTGCATTGCCAAAGCCATGCTGCTTCTACAAGGACCTGTCTGGCATCCTCGGCAGTGACCCGCCTCCACCACTAAGCTCCCCATGGATACTTTGGGGTGGGAGGCTGGAGGCAATGGCCAGTGGAGTGAATGCCAAAAGCAATCCTGAATTGTTTCTTTCCATGACACACAGCAGGGCAGACACCACAGTGTCATTATCAGATTTGCAGCTCATGAAATACTATAGGATCAGCTGTGTTGTGTTCATAATGCTCATCACAAGACTGGAGAGCAGTGTAGGATTCATGCTTTCTGACAGAGATGGCGGGTGCACAGTTTACAGGGGTCATTGAAAAGCAGCATGAAATGTAGTCAGGAGCCCACAGAACAATGGGACAGAGAAAACTGCATAATGGGACAGTGAGCTCACCCCATGGGGCACTGAGATCACTTCCCAGAACTGCCAGTGACAGATGGTGGTGCATTGTATGGTGAGATAGCTACCCATAGTGCACTGCTCTCTCTGTCAGTGCAAGAGCATGAACTGCGGATGAGCTCTACCATCACAAGATGTATGCAAAAGCAATTTAATTACAGCAGTAGATGACTGATGTATCTTAAGTCAACAAAACTGTGTAGTATAGACATACACTTATGATTAACTCATCCCCTTCTTATCTACCGACCCCACCCCCATAGTATATTAAAAATAAGATAAGATAACTCACACAAAGTATGACAACCATCATTCTGGCATCTTTGCTTGTACGGTGTATCCCTTTCCCCCCTCCCATTGACTTTTTTTAAAAAAAATTTAAATGTACTATTTACACTGTACATTCTTCAGAACTGGGTGTGTCTTCACGTAATGTTTGCATTGGACCCAGCATGATAAGACTATAATCTTGATTGGAGTCTTTCAGCACAACTTGAATAAAGTGAAAGACAGAAAGCCTTCTGGGTCAACCTTCGGGTTCCATGTCTTTCTCTCAGAACTTGCAGGAAATCTTCCATATAGACGGTTTTGATGAGAAAAACAGTTTCTACAAAATCAAAATTTGCCCACAGGAAAATTTTGATTTTTGTTGAAATTTTTTATGATTATTGTTTTCCATCAGGAAAATCAAAATAATATTTTGTTTCATTCTGAGTCATTCCAAATCAAAACATTCTAGTTTGTCAAACTAAACTGAGATGTTTTGTTTCAGGTCAGTTGAGCATTAATGTGTGTCTGTTTTAGTTGCCATGGTGCCTCATGGGAGTTTGAGTACCTTGTGCCCCTATTCTCTTCTATGGTATGGACTATATTACTCATTTAGCAGCCTCCCTTCTGGTTGAACAGATCTGGTGCTTCATGGGAGATTTAGTCCAGCCAGGGAGCCTGGCCCAGAGAGGAGATGGGGGAATGAGACAATTCACATGAAGTACCATGGCAGAACACTGAGCCACAGATTAATGTTGAATCAAGTTGAAATAAAAAATTTCAATTTAAGGAATGTTTGAAAGTTTCATTTATATCAGAAATGGCAAAAACAAAACCTTATGTGAAAAACTAGCCCAGCATTTGACTCCAAGTTAACAAATCTGATCCTGAAAAGCAAATTTCAAAATATCTGAATTTTCCTCAAGACAGACACTCCAATTTTTGACCAGCTCTACCTTCAAGAGAACCTACCTCCTTTATTCTTTTTGCAAGACTGAGCCTCCATCACCTCAGCATCACAAAGCATCACTCTTTTATTCTAGCTGTGACAGTCCTTTATGTTCACTTTTGTTACAAGACTATGATACATTTTGTACAAAGTATGCTTTGTGAGGTATCATTTGAAAACTCATGATGTGGTGATCATTATTGTCCTTGTAAAATGTGTGGCAACATTGTATGAAAAGTTATGAAATTCTACTGTAGAAGACATGTTCTAAGTCTAAGGAAATAGCTTCAAACCAGTTCCCAGAAAAAAAAGGCTAGCCAGCACCTGTCATAGTATCTTTCCCCAATCTGAACCTTAGAGTCCAAAAGTTGGGGTACCGGCATGAATTCCTCTAAGCTTAATTACCTGCTTAGATCTGATAAGCTGCTACCAATCAGGAATTCCAGTGCCTGATACACTCTGGTCCCCCCAGAACCTTCCCTGGGGACCACCAAGACCCAGACCCCCTGGATCTTAACACAAGGAAAGTAAACCCTTTTCCTCACCGTTGCCTCTCCTAGGATTTCCCTCCCTGGGTTATCCTGGAAGATTACCGTGATTCAAACTCCTTGAATCTTAAAACAGGGAGGAATGTCCCTCACCCTCTCCCCTTTCTCCCTCACCCAGAGGCAATACAGATTCAGGCTCCATGAATCTAAAACAAAGGGATTCCCCCTTCCCCCTTCTTTCCCCTTCCCTGTTAAGTACAGACTCAACTCCCTTGAGCCTCAACAAGGGGAAAAATCAAACAGGTCTTAAACACAAAACTTTTAATACAAAGAAAGAAAAAAGAGTAAAAGTTATCTCTGCAATTTAGATGGTAAAAGTTACAGGGTCTGTCAGCTTATAGAAACTGGAGAAAAAGCCTCCTCCAGCAGAAATGCAATTTAAAATACTTCCAGCCAAATACACATTAAAATTCTACCAGCCAGATACACATTTGCAAATAAATAAAACCAATTAAAAAGACTATAACCGCCTGTTCCTTAATACTCACTATTCTGAATATATAGGAGACTGTAGCAGAGAGATTGGCAAGAAACCTGGTTGCACACCTAGTCCCTTTCAGGACCCAGAAAGAACCAAGCCAAACCCAAAAACACAAACAAAGGCTTCCCTCCACCGAGATTTGAAAGTATTTTGTCTCCTGATTGGTCCCCTGGTCAGGTGTTTGGTTCCCTGTTTGTTAACCCTTTACAGGTAAAAGAGACATTAACTCTTAACTATCTGTTTATGACAGCACCTCAGCCACGTTACAGCATAATTAAATGGTCTATCACCTGATTAAGTGCCATTCTTCGGCAGGAAGAATGGTGTGAGTGAGAAATTTACATCTTGACAATGGAATAGTTGGAAATTCCCATGGAAACAGATGCCCTGTCTCCTGAACCTCAACTGAAGATGATTATCAAAGAAAAACAGAGCTATAAGAAAGGAGAACAAAATACCCAAAATATTTCTCCTTTCTCTCTATCCACAGCAAGCACAACACCTGAGGAACAAAAACAGCTTTGAACTGAGAGGGGAAAATCCTGTCTGAAAGGAGTTCAGCCAGTAAGACTGCAAAAACATGTGGTGAGAGAAATCTTTGCTTTGAATTCAATGGCTTGATAAGCTAGGTATTAGTTTGCATTTTACCTTTTATTTCTTTGTAACTAATTCTGACTTTTATGCCTCATTACTTGTAACCACTTAAATCTCTCTTTCTGAAGTTAATAAACATGTTTTATTGTTTTATCTCAACCAATGTGTGTTTGTATTGAAATGTTTGGGAAACTGTATTTGAGTTAACAAAGTTTGTTTATATCATTTTCTATTAATGAAGTGACAGACTTTCTATGAGCTTCTGTTGTCCAGGATGGTACTGGGCAGTACAAGACACTCTTTTCTGGGGACAGGTCTGGGACTGGAATTTTGCTGGTGTCACTCTGCAATATAATTCAGGAGTCACTGGCTAAGAGCACTCATACCTCATCTGGGGGTAATTTACATGCTACAGACTGCGTGTGATCAGGCTAGGAGTGGTTGCTTTCATAGCAAAGTAGTGTAAAAGGCACCCCAAGTTGGAGAATTGAGGAGGCCCAGCTGTCCATCCATCCAGATTGTATCCTGAGTAATCTCACACTAGTATTCTGAGATTAATTAACTAGCCTTATATGGCCTAGTGTGAGTATCATGTATATCCCATAATTCAAGACAGCCAACAGTGGTATTTGCTATTAGCCAAAGGATTCACACATTTCCTGCCAATCTATGCAATGGATCAATAGTACAGTGTATTATAGGACATCATTTAAATCTTGGTGTGAAATCCTGGCTCCATTCAATTCCATGAGAGTTTTGCTATTGGCTTAAATAGAGCTAGGAATTCACCCTTTATGTTTACTACACCACAATAATTCCTTACCTAATTTGTAGTATACCTTATATCAAAACAGGAATTTCATAAATACTGCAGTAAATTTTCATGCTCTGAAAGGTAAGTATTATGATAACAGTGCAACTCATGGTACACGTAAGAAAATTCCACAAAATGAATTTCTTCTCTTTATTTGAATCTTACATCTCATATCAAGAAAACTAAATGTAGTTTATTTGAATGTGCAGTGACACTGACATTGAAATAAACATACACTCATGAACATTAAAATCTGTGCATGTACTGTAAATTCATTTGAACCTTCACTGTCTCTTAAACCTGTTTAATTTGAATGTGTAATCAATCACAGTTGTATCTCCGTCGCCCACCCAAACCATCCATGGAAATTGAATATAAAAAACAATTTTAATACAACAACGTTATGGATGAGAAGTTAAACACTTGAAAAAGATGAAAGTCAAGGATTTTCCACAGCAACAATATTTTAACCATATTACAAGCATATAGAAGCATAAAGCTGAACAGCAAATAGAGCAATATAATAATATACTATGTATGTGAAGGGAATTGAGTTATAGTATTCTGTGGAACATAATTTTCCTAACTTTAAAAATTATTATACTTAACGTTCTATTAATGCAGATTTTTTTGCATTGAATTGTAGATTAGTTTATAATGAGAAAATGACTCAGTTATCCCCAATTATGCTACATTGTCTTCTGTGGGATGGGAGAATGGGTTGTCATATATATAGATATGGAAATATATAATTATATCACTGTCCAGTGCTTCTGTTACTTTTTATTTAAAACTAATTGGTTTTTATTTTATTTTTTTAAAATATTAACTTGAAATTGCCAAGGTAGAATTTCTATCAGATAGAGCCAAATTCACCCTCTGCAGAAGATTAGCACAAAGCAAATGCACAATTAAGCCCCTATTTAGAGGACTTATGTGAGATTTAAATAGGGTATAGGCCTTGTCTACATAGGGGTGAATTTAGCCCATAGTGCAGATGGCAATAAGTACTCAGGTGAAAAATAATTGATGGATGCTTTGTTTTTTAGGTTGAAACTATACACTGGTGGGTAGGAAAATCCAATATTTTTCTTCTCTTCAATGCTGGGTTAACTGTTAGGGCCAGCTCATGTGTGGCAAGCTTAATGAGTAGAGCCAGAGTCAGACATCGGGAATCGGAGACATGGACTGATCCTGGATCAGGAACCAGGGATCAGAGTCAGGTGTTGAGGCCAAATAAGGAGATGGAAGGTCAGACCTATTCAGGAGCAGGAGACAAAGTTGAACCAGATATCAGAGCCAGGAGGTTAAGCCAAGGCCAGGAATCAGAAGGCGAACAAGGAAGTATGATCTGTAGCAGCAGCTAGCTGGGATTCCTCCTAGTTGCACAAACTTCCTGTATCCTCCCCAGGCTTAAGTAGTATGTGCAGGCCAATCAGTTATTGGGAACGGCTTGTCAATCAGGCCCTCAGTTGGTGGCACATCCTGTGGTGCATGGGAGTCATTGAGGCTCATGATCTGCCAAGTGTGTCTGTTGCTGGAGCTAGTAGTTGGTAGTGTGGAGGTGACTGTAACCCAGGGACAATACAAAGCCAGGTTCTAGCCCTCCTGCTTCTTACATTCAAACAGTTTTTACAAAAAGGTGTCTTCATTGTGCAGATGGAAAGCCAAACAATCTTCTTACTCTTTTCCATCCCATGTGCTCCATTCTATATGACATAGATTTTCCTTTTACAAGTACTGGGTGAAACTCATTCCAGTACAAAGTGTCAGCCCAAGGCCAATGCTTCATTTATGTCCTACTTATATACATAAAATGAAGTGGATGGAGAAGGACAGCCAATAGAGCCATCATAGTATGCAATCTCAGAACCACTGTTTATTTTATATTTGAGAGACCCAGACATTTTACCCAACTCTGTGTTGACTCTTTGTTGTACTATAAGACAAGCTAGAATCCAGTGACACTAGCACATGTTACAATATGTCATATGTATGGTAAGTGAATACACAAGCCCTTTGGCTGCACTGGATTGAAAACAATTGAATTCATTGTCCACTTAAACAGTTTTTTCCATCTTTTTATGTTACAGAACAGTTTTATTTAAAAAAAGAAAACTAAAAAAAAAAGGTGATGCTGAGCAGGCAGAGCACTCACTGATAAATGTTGGAAAACTATAGCTCTCTCAATTCTCAAGATTTCTAGAGAAGACATTTACACTCCTGTTACAAAGTTAAGACATATTCTTGCATCCATTTACCTCAGTGATCATAGGATCAGGTTATAAATAAATGAATGTTTTATAAAGTCATAAAAATAGGTTATTTTATATTGTCACTTCAATATGCGAGTTTCATTAGGACAAATGTGAGTGCAGCATGTGTGCACATCACCACTGCAGGTTGCTGAGATACATTTTCTGGTTTTGAAAAAGCAGAGATAATAGTTGTGCGAAATTCCACATCAAATGCACAGAGCACAAATTAGCTCTGCCTTTGGAAAAGTCTAAGATGTACATGGATGTTTTTGAAAGATATTCATAATTAGGATTTTTTTAATAGACATTCTTTCTTTTCTGCAGGCAGGACACATATCTTTCCCTGCAAATCAAATCCACCATAATAAATCCACAATAACATTTCTGTAGTTTAACTGTTAAGTTAAATTGCTCTAAAGCAAAGTGAAATGGCCATGCAATGGGTTTATGGGGGGAAAAAATCACTGCTTATAATGGGCAAGATGTGAAAAGAAATGTCCGGTCCTCCAGTGTGCTGAGTGGCCCTTGCAAGGCCCTGGGTGCCCTCAAGTCCCATTGAAGTCACTCACCAACTTGGAAGAGATGCTCAGGACCTTGCAGACTCAGGCTCTGAATTACCTGCAATAGTGGTTGTCATAACATTTTTTCCAGATCTAGACCTTAGCATCCAAAATATGGGTGTTAGCATGAAAACCTCCAAGCTTAGTTACTAGTTGGACCTGATAACGCTGCCACCAGGCAGGGATTTATACAGTGCCTAGCTTACTGTGGTCTCCCCAAAACCTTCCCTGGGGGACCCCAAGACTCAGATTCCTTGAGTCTCACAACAAAGGGGAATAAACCATCTCCCTTCCCCCTCCTCCCCTCCAGGTGTTCCCTCCCTGGGTTCCTGGAGAGATATACAGAAGCAAGCTCCGTGAATCTAAACAGAGGGACTCCACCCTCCCTGTTTCCAGTCCTGGAAAACACAAGTACCGAGAGAGAGCTAATCTCTCCTCCTCCTCCCCAGAGGGTATGCAAAGTCAGGCTAGTAAATCTAACACAAAGAGATTTTTCCCCTGACTTCTTTCTCCCACCAATTCCCTGGTGAGCTGCAGACTCAATTCCCTGGAGTCCCCACTAAAGAAAAACTCCAACAGGTCTTAAAAAGAAAGCTTTATATAAAAAGAAAGAAAAGGACATAAAAATGGTCTCTCTGTATTAAGGTGACAAATACAGGGTCATTTGCTTAAAAGAAAAAAATGAATAAACAGCCTTATCTAAAAAGAATACAATTTAACACATTCCAGCAACTACACACATGTAAATACAAAAGAAAACAATATAAACCTTATTGTCTTACTATCTTTGTACTTACAACTTGGAAACAGAAGATTAGAAAGCCAGGAGATAGAAAAATCACTCTCATAGCCGAGAGGGCACAGACACAAGACAAAGACAAAGAACTCACACCCAAAACTTCCCTCCACCCAGATTTGAAAAAGTCTTGTTTCCTGATTGGTCCTCTGGTCAGGTGTTTCAGGTTACTCCTTTCCAGGTGAAAGAGACATTAACCCTTAGCTATCTGTTTATGACAGTGGTTTTTACATAAACAACAACAGCCTCTGATATCCCCAGTTTGCGTTCATCATTCAGTTGTTCTCTGACAAGTGCATATTCAGCATTCGGCTACCAACATCCCACTCCCAATCCTCCCTATGACTCCCTCCTACACTAGTATAAACAGAGATAAAAGCAAAAGGGAGCAGGGACTGGTGGTTCAGAAGAGTATAGCGCCCCATCCTCCTAAGAGTAAAAAGAGTTCTTTCTCCTCCTTGGACGGTGTGATGGGATCTCCCTTTTCTCTTTCAATTTATGTTAGCCAAGGGAGTGTGTCCACCCTCTGCCCCCCAAAAGAACTCCACCCAAGAGATCAGTCTCTAACAGAGAGATACTCCACCTGCACCAAGCAAAACAGGATTATATCATTCCAGAATATCACCTTCTCACTTCGGAAGTGCCAGACTCCTCTCTTCTTTTGTAATAAAGAGATCACTTTGGTAATCTCCCTGCTTCCCCTGGTCGTGGCAACACAGGACCACTCTGGTCAATATAACTTAATCTCATTTCAAATATAATCTATTTCAGGTACTTACATAAACTCTACTACTTTAGTATCTAAGTGCCTAAAATAAATCCACAATAGATAATACATACAAAACAGGTTTCATGTTACAATATATGAATTAAGCTGCTACTGAGCAAAATCAGCTTCCTCTCATAAATCACATTACCAAAAGTTCCCAAACTAGGGTCAACCAGCATTAACACCAGTTAGAACCTTGACCACACCACCAAACAAACAAACAATGCTGCTGTGACCGGGGTCCCAGTTAAGTTCAGCTGAGGTCACTCAGTTAGGGTGAACTGCAAAGAATGGGACAGACAAACTCCAACCCTGGTGGGTATTCCAATACTTAGATTTACCAAGTCATCATAAAACATCTTCTTTATTACCGCATTGGTTATTCAGAAGGCCAGAAAAACACAGTTCCCTTAAAGTGATCCAGTCTCAGGTCTCCATCCAAGTACCCAAGTCAAATATGATGAAGATTTCTGAAAATCTTATTTTATATCTATCTATCTATCTATCTATCTATCTATCTACCTACCTATTTAATGATTCTACCAATCTCAAAGGATCAGACACATTACCTCTCAGGTTATTGAATATTCCTGACCTTGCCCAAATACATTAACTAAACTACAATTTATTAAAAAAAAAGAGAGAGAGTATGGTTAAAAGATCAATATACATACAGACAGGAGTTTAATTCTTAAGGTTCAGATACATAGCAGAGATGGTGAGCTTTGTAGTTGCAAAGAGTTCTTTTAGAATTTAGGTTGTAAATAGGTTATAATCCAATATCCAATATCACCTTCAGGGAGTACAAGCGTAACTGAGATCTCAATCTTGCGACTCAGACTTTCCCTGATGAAGCTTAAGCAGATCTGAGATGACAGAATCAGGACCCAATGGCCTTTTATAGTGTTCTAGCATCCAACTGACCACATAGTCCTGGGTAAACAATAGGCTTTTGAAGTAATCTTCTGCTTCCTAAACACCACCAGTAATTAGTTAAAAAAATTAACATAGGGCAATTTATCCATTAGGCAGTCTATCACAAATTTCAAAGTGACATATAGACAATGATATTATTTCACCCAAGATTCAGCTATATGTTAATAGCCCTTTTTTGATCTCTGAATCAATATTTATAGTGACAGACAGGAATTGTCTGTTTACATGGCTAGCTTTTAAGATAAACACTACTTGTATCACTTCTAATTTCTAAGAATATAGGTTTGCATTTCAAATTTGTAGCCTACCTACTATGAATGACCCTCATTATCACTCACATACCGTTAAAGGAGGGATCTGGGTCATTCAGCCAGCAAGCTGTTTAACCCTTTCTGGCCAGGAGTTATGTTTGGTATAAGATTTGTTGCAGTTATATAGCAGTGGTAGCAATACTGATTTGCATGGTTATATTTTAATCAGACAACGTCACTGCTGCTGATTGCTAGGTTTAATTACCATAGAATGAGAGTAGTCACTCCACTTGAAACTTCTAAGAATTGCCCACCAATCTATGTGCAGTGCTAACCCTTCTACCCCAAAACAGGATTTCCCAGGGAATACCACATTGACATGTTGGACAATATTTTCAAAAATGGATGCCTCCAGTTAGGTTCTTATGGGTGCGATTTCAAAAGTGATACAGTGATTTAGCAGAACAAATCCTATTGACTTTCAATGAGACTTTTGCTCCTAAATCACGTGGGCTGTTCTGGAAATCTCGTCCTATTCCCATATTTATGCACCTAAATAACTGGACTGGTTTTCAAAAGTTCTGAGCGCTTAGAAGTTTCCATTGACTTCACTGAAAAGCAAGTCACTAATTTTTGCACCTAATTATGAATGTAGAATTATAATTATGAACAATTTTTTTTAAACAAAACTTCACTCATGTTTGGTTATGTGTTTTTTACATAACAGTCATACTGTGTCAGACTAAAAGTCCGTCTAGCCCAGTATCCTGTCTTCAGACAGTGGCCAATGCCAGGTACTTCAGAGCGAACGAATAGAATAGGTAATCATGAAGTGATCCATTTCCTGTTGCCCATTCCCAGCTTCTGCCTTTTGTTTTTGTTTTTGTCTGTGCACACACACACACTTTTCACTAACAGGAAAACTGCACAGATCCTCCGTGGAAACATACTTTGATGAGAAAATATGTCATGCTACAGAGCAATGAAGTGGCAAATAATCAATTAAGTAAAATGCATCACATTATTGTGTGGAAAATGCACAGCATCCATTACACACACACGCACGCGCACACACACACACCATTATAAGAATGTTTAGTATTGTACTGCAAAGCTTATGGAGAAAAGATTCTGTATTGATGATTTCCCTTTCTGTAAAACAAATACTTTTTAAAATCTCACTGATTTCTTAACACTATAGTTTTGAACACTACAACACATTTTTATTTCTTTTGAATCCTTTCAGTTGTATAATCTCTTCTGTATCAAAGGAAATAATCTAACTCAAATGCAGAAAGCAAAATTTTAATTTGACAAGTGTCAGTTTTGCTTTGGTCTTCTCTCTTATCCCAGTTTCAATGTATCTTTAAAATATATATGCAACTCATCTACTGTATTCTCAACCCACTACAGATTGAATTGCTATCACAATTTTATGCTATTATCAACATTCTTTAAGTTTGCTATTTCTGAAATGATATTTGAAAAATTACCTCATTTTGATAAGCGTTAAACTATATTTCTTAGAAATTTGAATATTCATTAGGTAATTATAATAGATTCCATCTGATTATGGTTTAGAATAGTAATTTTCATTTTTATATAAGACGTATAAAGCATTTTTTATAGCTAAGTACAGTACATTTGAGCTATGGGACATTTCTACAATACTATGTGCCAAATTCAGCTCTCATAATTTTGTAGGAGTTGGAGTCACATACATTTTTGTGAATTGTCACTGGACATTCTGTTAACTTATAGGATCCAATTCTGTAGCCTCTATTCAGGAAAAACTCTTTATTTAGGTTAATAAATAATTTTGCTTGAGTAAGGACTGCATGTTCATTACTGTTCAATGTTAATAGAAAATTTATTTTATGCTTGATGCTGTCATGGTACATGATTCATAGTACATTTTGAGCAAGAGAAAGTTAACCACACTACAGACACAAGAAAACAGGCTTTAACACAGCTTGAGTTCCAACTTTGCCTTTTTGTTTACCGAGAGCCAGGCCCTGTCTGCAATTCTATGCAGTCCACAGAGACATCTAGTGGATAAATTATTACAAGTAAACATATAATTGCAGACTTTATCCTTAGTTAGGCAAAACTCTAACTGAATTCAGCAGGAGATTTTAACAGTAATCTCTAAGAAAGGATTTCAGGATTTGGCTCATATTTATCTAATTGCCATGAGAAGGATTCCCATGAGAAATGTGGGTAGCTGGTGGGAATAGTGAAGCTACGAGTGCAATTCCCTGTCATGACCATATTGTATTAGCATGTCTAATAGGTCTTATTTCCTTATGCCTGAATGTCCAAACTGCATGTTGATCTCTGAAGTATCATTTCTGTTACATATTGAGATTCTGTGTCTTATTAACTTTTGCTATTTTTAATTTCTGCTCCTTTGAATGATTGCATTCAAGGTCCCGGATAAATTATGCACTCAGGACCAAATCTTAGTGCCTGGGGCAATGCAGCTCTGTACTACCTCTCATAGTCAACTATGGCTAAATGAAACAATTGAGTCCAAAATAAATCAATAGAAACTTTAAAAAAATGAAGTAAAATTAACTTGAAATAGCTCTGCTTTTAGATCTGTAAGGACACATCAGGTAACATGAAAGCTATATAGACAAATGCACAAGCACACTTGCTGATTTCTTTTAATCTGGAGACAAAAGTCCCTCATAAAAATCCCTTGTCAGATTTAGGTTGTGATGTGAGAAACCCAAGTAATTGTTTCACCACTGACAAGTTGCTTTTCTTGTTTACCTTCACTGTACTTTCAGGGGCAGAAAAGTGATAAGAAGATTCTATCTCATGCTTTCAAAACACAGGAAAGAAGTTTGAATTAAACACCCTTCGAGAGACAACTATTAGAAATCCAGTGTATGGTTTATATTAGATGATTTGGAATGGCTTTTTTCATCATTAGGAAGTATCATTAGGAAGTATCTGAACAATTCATCATTAGGAAGTACCATAATTCCAGCTCTTAATCAGGACTTTTTTTAATAGGGAAAATTCCATTAGACTGATATCAATGAAAAATGGAAAAATATTTTCTGATTTTTCCCCCCATTTCTGTGCAACCCTACTTGCCATATTGTTTCCTCTTTAGTTGCTAATTTGGATTAATTGCGAGCAACAGAGACAGAATCAACTATTCTTACTCAGTGGGACTTCTCCAGTAGTGAAATTTAACACAGTGTGAGCAAGGGTGGCAAAATCTATCCTTTAAGGACAGGATTTTGAGAAGCCCTCTCAATTATTATAGTTCTAACTATGTAAAATGAAAATGAATTCATTCCAATACTAGAAAGTTCAAATACTACACAATACTCATACATTCTAATATTCATGCTAAATAGCACCTTACTCTCTAAGTTTTCTCCGTTAAAATCAATGAGACTGCTTTCAGAGCAAGACACTAATCAGTGTAAGGGTGGCAGAGATTTGTCCTGTATACTATTATATTTTCTTGCAGACATTTGAGCCACAAATAAAATCATTATGACACTGTCTAAGTAATTCTCCAGAGAGGAAATCTAACTTAATGAAAATGAGGCAGAAGAATGCTTAGTGCTATATAACTAATCAAGCCATAAATGACATTTTAAACAGAATAGAAAGTGAACATTTGAAGCTATTTTTATGACAGCATTGAAAGTCATGTAGAGAATGTAAGAAACAAATGTAAGATATGTAAACTGTGCCTTAAGGGAGACAAATATGTGTTGTTGTTACAAGGGAAACACTCAAGTTATCTGAATTCCCAAACAATATATCCTCACAGAAGAAAAAAATGAAACGCTTCCCCAACAAAATATCATGATACAATGTAATAAAATAAATGATGTAACAAGAAAGACACAAACATGTTATTCCTCAAACCTCCTGTGAAAATGTACTCTGAAAAATATTAAAATTAAGTCAGCCATAATAACACCTTATATTAATATAATTTACAAAACTACAATCCTGTATACTTGGGCATGCTGTAGTTTTATCTTTAACTTGATTATTGGTTTGGGAGTGGATTAAATATTTATGTAGGGCACCAAATTTTGTTTTATTTCTTTTACAATCCTTTCAGAGCATGCCTACATAAACTGGTGCTTGGGGGAGTTACAGAATTGTAAATCAAACATGAGCATCAACAAATACTCTTTTTACTCAGAAAACATGTTACCGTCTAGATTATACAGAGATTCTTCTGTGAACTAAAGTAACAGAAGCCGCTTTATTTTATTATTCCTATTTCAGCATCAAAAATAGTGAGAGTGTTTGTTTCCAGATCTCTTATATTTTATCTGAAAATAGATAGTGCTTTGATTCATAGTTCAATTATGTCCTATAACTACTCTTTATTTGCACTACTGCAAACATGGTATGTTGAAAAGTCATGGACCAAATTCACCATGGTGCAATTGCAATATATTCAAAGGATTTATGCATGGGATGAATTTAATAAGATGGACCCATTCCTGCAATTTGGTGTGCTGCCATTCCATGCTATACCACCAGGTTGTAGATAGCTTTAATTTCAGGAGTGATCAAACTAGGAAATACTTGCTTACTGAGTGGGAGAGAATTGTCTGTAATGACTTCATTGCATTTAAGTAACGTTAGCATTAGGATGTGTCTACACTGACAATTAAATGACAAAACTTTTGTCTTTCAGAGGCATTGAAAAACTGCCCCCTGAAAGACAAAAATTTTAGCAACAACAAGTGCCCGTGTGAACAATGCCTTGTCGGCAGAAGCGCTCTCCTGCCGACAATGCAAATGATGCTTATTTGAGGTGGAAGTTTTTGGTTGGCAGGAGAGCCAAAAACAGCGGCTATACTCCATGACTTTTAGTGGCATGGCTGTAGCAACACAGACGTGTTGCTAACAGCTGTGTAGTGTAGACATAGACTTAGTCTGTTTCCATTGATTTCTCTTTTGTTATCTGACTGGAAAAGATGCCATAAGAACAAAAGAAACTTAAGTAACCCACATCCTTATTTTAAAGTATCAATGAATAGACTCCAAAAGATTCAGCTGAGTACTCAAAGACTGGATGCTTACATGAACCTTCTCCAAACCATTTGTCTTAAAACTGGGTTGGAGAACAGGCTGCTGTATTGCCAACCCCAAGAATCCAAAAATCATGAGCCAGGCGAGACCCAAGAAAGTCATACCAGCATCTGAAGGCCCCAGCCAAGTTTGGCCCTGTTGTGCTAGGCATTGTACATACAGAGTAAGAGTCAGTCCCCTGCCTTGAATTGGTAACAAGTGAAATTTTACCCGAGAGAGCTCCCAGGTGCACCCTTTTGGAAATATGGCTTATTTGGTTGTAGTGTCCAGTCAGTGAAGGGGTGAAGCTATTATCTTCCCTGTCTTCTTTAGGCCATGACACATTCCCTCCAGGGAGCAGGGGGTGGAGCTGTGCCTGTGCTTCCAAAGTATAGGGACTGAAGTTCTGCAACATAGCTTCTTCCTGCTGGTCCCAATATGGACCCAAGTAAGCATCAGATGGAATATGGCCTGAGAAAACTTGGACAAATTGCCTAAATTCATCTCTGTGTGACAGTTTACCTATATGCAAAATAAACATAATAATAGGTACTTCACAAGTATTTCAGACCTTCATTCCAACCTTATCCTTGGTCAGGTTTCCTGGATGCATAATGGAGAAATGAACCTTGAAGAGGAAGGAAACAAGTTAAAAGTAATTGGGAATAATATAAATAATTTCCACTTAAAAAAACCCCCCTAACCAACCTTACTGCAATTTCTCTGCTTTCTCATTCACTCTCTTTTCCTCATAAAGAGTTTCAACTGAAGACAATAGGAGTTTCACTATTGACTTCAATGGAAGCAGGATCAGGCCTAGAGCATAGACCTTTAAGAGCTTGGGAGAGCGACTGTGGCAAAGAAGTTTACTTTATTATTAATTATTAATTATTTTTATTATTAAGCAGTTCAACAATCTCATGAGCCTAGGGAGAATTTAATTAATTAATGTCAATGGCTAATTTAACTGTGGAAAAAAATGAGACAGCTAGAAATAAATTCATTACAATTGTATATTGGAAACATTCCAGGAAGAGTTAAAGGGCTTAGGATTCAGTCAGTTATGTTCTGAGGAAAAGTCGTGTCACAGATAGGGAATATCATGCAAGTATTGCAGTGTAATGAAAAGGTAGGATGGCAGGCCCTCTCTGGAATAATAAAGTGTACCTCTCCATTATCCTGGAGATATCACTCACTCATTTTAATTCTGAAGCTTCCTATGCCTCACATAAATTTGTTGCCACATTTTACAGTTAAAAATATTAACATCAGAAATAATCATAAAGTTGAAGTTTGGAAAGAGTCATTAGCACTGAACGTATGAAAGTTTTATACATGTAGTGAACTGGGGATGAAATTCGATCCCCACTAAAGTCAACGGATGTTTGCCAGGATTTCACCCAGGATCTTGAACCATTATCTACTGATGACATGGTCTATGGAGGTGCTTCTGCAACAGAAGTGAAACAACTGAATCTTTAAGCAATGGTACGTCCTCCTAGCTGTAATCCAGAAAAATTGATTATTTGCAGGATTTAGAGACTGTTTTAACCAACCAACCTGCTTGTCTTGCCTCTGATAACCTACATGACTGTTTCCTCTGTGTCTTTTTTTTTCCAGCTTTTTCAGCCATTGAAAGAGATGACTAGAGTTTTGAATAGAAGTGGAGTAGGAAAAACTTTTTAGTGCTGCTGAGTTGAGCATTTTCTAATTATAGTCTCTTACACATTTTAAGAAATAAACACAAAAGACAGTTACTGAATTTGATGACTAAATTGTATTGTGAAGTAGAGGAGAGGACATGTACTCAATTCTGAAAGCCCTTACCTGCCAAAAAAGTCAACATGAGTTAAGCATGCTGAGCACTGCACTAGGATCACTCAGCAACTTACAGTTTTAGACCCTCAGTGCCACCACCAGAAAGGCTATGGCCAATTTTCTTATCCACTGATTTTTTGTTTCATGCCATTTGGCCATTCTGAGGTGCAGATTCCTTATGATTTTGTTTGCTTTTTCACATGTGGTCACACGTCAGAGCTACTGCACCTATAGTCTCGTGCGGTGGTCCAGCAAGGGGACCAACTCTAGACAACCAGCTCCTCAGTCATCACATCTTGAGTATACACCTGTTTTGCTAGGATCATTCTCAGAGACTGATAGTCACTTTATTAACCCCTGCCTCTAGCAAGAGGGAATCAGTGTGCTGGCTAGGTATAAGCTCTCTAGCACCACCAGCCTTTGTCACTCAAGCACTCTCCTCTGGTTAGGCAAGCCCTGTTTATGCCTTCTAGGTTGAGGGGGCACCTCTGCCTCTGAGTCCCCTTGAAGCATTGCTGCAATATCCATCCCCTTACACTGGCTACTTCCAGAAATACCAGGTCTTCTGCTCCCAAAGGAACAGTGCACTATAGTTTACCACTTTTACCTTAAACCTCCTATATAACACACAGCACTTGCGATGAAACAAAAAGTTTATGTAAGAAAGAATAGTGATTCACTAGAAACAAAAGAGTGATAGCAACAAATGATTAAAATACAAAAATAGGTTTTCCCACCCCAAAGTGCAGTCTGTTGCAGAGCTGGCTGTTTTCACAGGAACCAGGATCCAATCTTACATGAAAAAGATGTCACCTCACTGACTAGATCCAGAGTGCCTCTCCCCCCCATGTTAAAATCCCACCTGTTTCAGTATAATCTTTATTCATACACAGGGCTATCCTCTAAGTTGTAAAGTTCTTTTTTTTTTAATCTCCAAGTGGTTCTGATTGCTTTGACAGGTTTCCTTGACCTGCTCTGGGATGGAGAACAAGTAGCCAATTGAGCAATACATAAATGGCAAGCCAGGGAGGGGTGACAACTCCCTCCTGCTTGAATGAGTGATCACTGAGACATATGAGTCCCTGGTGACTCACTTTCACTCCAACACCATAATGACATAATTTTCAATATAGTTACATTATTGTTTAAATATTTGCCATACACATATCTCATACTGATTAGGTGTTTTGGTAAGTCACAACTTTATAGCAGATACCTCACAAGTGACCAGGGGTGAAAGTAGAAATAGAGACTTACCGGTACGGGGCTGGGTTGGGGCCGACTCTGGCCCCTGGAAGGGGAGGGGCCTTGGGCGGAAGGGGTGGGGAGGTGGGGTCAGAGCCAGCACCAGCTCGTCCTGTACCGGTATGTACAGGTAAGTGCCCTCCCTCTCCAGGGAAGCAGTGGCAGCTGGGGACTCCAGCAGCAGTTTAAAGTGCCCAGGGCTCTGCCGCTGCTACTGCCCTGGGCCCTTTAAACTGCTGTCGGAGCCCCCAGCTGCTTCTGCTACCCCAGGCTCCAGCAGCAGGGCTCCAGGGCTATCCTCTGCCTCTACTGCCCCAGCCCATTAAATAGCCCCTGGAGCCCTGGGGTAGTGGCGACTGGGGTCTCCGGCAGCTATTTAAAGGGCTCAGGGCAGTGGAGGCAGCGGGAGCCCTGGAGGCAATTTAAAGGGCCTGCAGTGACCCATCATGGATAAATACCATGAAAATGGAGTAGTAAGTGTAGTGAGTTTGTCAAATCTAAGACAGGAGTCACCACCTGGCACCAATATGTCTCTATCACATCTGCAATTCTCTTCCTCCTAAGAAGTATTTTCCCAGGCTGCATCGTTCTCTGCCTAACCTGTGAATTCTGCAGCAAGTCAGACTGTTGAAGCAGGCCAGTTTTGCTTTAGCCCTCAAAGTCTATAAACACTATTATGATCCACAGTTTCAAGTTACCACATAGGTTGTTCTAAGATGAAAGCATCAGAGAGAAAATCTATTAAAAACAATAAAATAACCTATATGTATGCTGACAAGATTAGAAGAGGTCACTCCCCTGTCTCTCCGCTTCCCAAGGGCTCTGGCCAGTGTCAATCCACCCAATCCTTCTGTCACTGACTTTTAGGGTAGTCTTTCTAGAGGCCTCAAAGTCTCCTAACTGACCCTTCTTAGCGTGTTCTCAATTGGTTCAGTTCCTGGACTCTCACCTCCAACTGAGCAATCAGCCCTTCAATTTTAGGGCTTGCATTCTGCTGTATAGAGCTGTGACCCCTATGCTATCTCAGAACTTTCTACTTCCTTTTCCTTCTCTGTGCTCTCCCCTTTATAATAGATCTTGTTTTCTCTATTGGTTGCAGCTGTGGTGTCTGCCTCCATGATTGGCAGCTCTGGCAGCTACATGGGGGTGTGATCAAGCTGCTTACTTGTAAACAGGAAAGACTCTATTCCCACTCTGTCTATGCTCAGAATGGGGTTTGTAAACCCCATTACTCTTTCCCTAAGGACTGGGGTCCTCTCTTTGGCCAGAAGGTCCTGTCCATTTGCTATATCAGAAAGAAGGCCCTGAGTCAGTTTAAACTATCCAAAAAATCTTTCTTGGTCTGTTGGAGAATCCATTTTGAACTAGCATATGTGAGCCTCCACAGGAGGTGGTACCTTTCTGGAGGTGTTACAACCTGAGTGAATTTTCCTAATCACCTCTCCTCTCCCAACCTCCTTTTTAGTTGCTGGAGTGGCTGAAGTTACCCTATCTCATAGAATGACATATGATCCTTGGCCCACAATGAAACATAAGCTTAATACAACAAGATCTCCCCAAGATATTGCAGGAAATTGCCAGATCAGTCACACAGACTATTTCCCGATGGTTGCAGACTGGTGTGATGAGACTTCACCAAGATGTAGAGCACACACCAAAAAACGAAAAAGGATGAAAAATTGAGTGCTGACAAGATTGCTGAAGTAGTGCTAAAGCGGTTATAGATCTTGAGGTACAGTAGTTGAGGCATATAGTTTGTTGTGATGCAGTGAAATGAAATTAGTAGCAGACAGTGACCAATATGTCCAATTGCTCAATATGCTTAGCCTGCACACTACAATCTTTCCTACACAAATAGTCTTCTTCTGAATTAATTCAGAGACAAATGATAGGGCTGTCACAGCAATGCAATGCACAAACATAACATCAGTTTTACACTATAACTGTAAATGCTAGAAAGACTACAAACACATTTGCCTTGTTTACTTTTTATTTATTAATAATACACACTATTATATAGTGCCTTTTATAATCCCTACAAGTGGAGGGCTCAGGTCTGAAGATCCTTACTCATGCAAGTAGCACAACTGGCTTCAACCAGACTACAAATGCTCATAGGATTGGAGGATCAGGCCTGGAATGCAAAAAAATTACAGACATCTCTTTATTCATCCCTGTAAAGCAGCTACTCTGGGGTGAAACACAGAAACTGTTTAATTTCACAAGTGTCCCTTAAGATCACCCACTGAAATATCGACCTGATCAGAACCTGCTTAGTTTGCAAAAGCTGCCAATGAAATCACAGCACGGGGTATTATGTCCAAACTTAACGCTGATTTTATGTAGATTGGTATCTTAAGGACCTTTTTGGTTGCTTGCTGTACAATGTCAATGTACTGTAGGTTGATTTTCTTGGTGCTCTAAAGGAAATAGAAGACTCTCTATTTTATCTGAATAGCTAAAACTGCACCATGTTTTCAAATTAGCTTACTGCCCTGGTGTAATTTTTTGTGCTATCTTTAGGAACTGTATAGTTCCTTGAGGTGTTAGGACTGGGGCAGGGGGGGAAGCATAGAAATAAGAAAATAAAAGCTAATGGGGTAAGTAAGAGTAGATAAGGAATATCAGGTTTCACATTTGGAGTAAGATGCAGCAGGCAGACTCAAAATGACCACATTAATGGGGAAAGGTTTCTTTCTCTATTAGTTCCATCAATGCTTCTTTTGGAATGTAGTATGTATTACCTAACAGTATAGCATAGGTAGTGTAGTAAAATATATACCCCACATCTCTGTCTATATATATGTGGGAACGTCAATATTCAGAAGTACCCAAAGTATTCTGCAGTAGGCAGACGTATCTCTATGAGAAGCTACAAACATATCAACAAAATAATTATATTTTAAATCTTATTTAAATATATATTTTCTGTTTAAAAATTTGGAGGAAACTTGTACAATTAATTGGAAAATATAAAGGAAAGGGACATTAGTACCATGGAAAAGCTTTACTGTTCAATTTCGTTTCAGAGCCAACAAACCTATAATGTCAGATTAGATATACTGAGTGTTTTGAGTTTGAATAAATTGGCTTTTTCACCTATAGTTTCATGTTTGAATGGCACAGGGAAAATAAATAAAATAGATTAGAAATTATCAAAATTTTCTGTGACATTTTAGGGGCGTCTACATTTTGGTCTTGGGATAAATGTAAACAATATCCTCTCATTATTTCAGAATAGTTTAAGTGAGTAAGAAGAGCCACATGCTGAATTATCTCATCAAAATTTGTTGCCATTTAGACATTAGGAGAACTATTTAGTAGCAAGCACATTTAAACAACCAGATTGTAGATTATTAATTCAACAGTAGGGTCAATTATCTTAATAAGGACTGGAGATGACATAGCATTTTGTGAATTAAATCTGCAACAGGTTATTGTGAAATTGCCTGAGGGTGAACATAATCAATTTAGAGCATCTAAGCAACATTTACTTTGGTGTTAAAACTGACAAACACAAACATGAAGCTTGTCTATGCTGTCAAATCAGAACAATGACACTTGGAATTACCTAGGTATTATTCTTTAGAGCTAGGGGAAAGAATTATTTGGTATGAGAAACCTATGGATTATTTTGCTTATGTTACATATGCTTTGTACCTGTATTAAGTTCCAGGAAGAGGAACTTTTACCTCCTGTTCAATAAATAGATAAGTATCCAAAGTTTTATGGAGAGAAGGAAGAATAATGCTTGCCCAAATATAGAACTTTATATAAAACATCAGCCTGTGCACTTAGATCAGATATGACAATATATTATAGAAGTATTCAGCCATATTATTTATTAAACTTCTATGCTGAGTGTCTGCAAATCCTTATTCTTCTGGATAAATTATGTATTACTCAGAACCACTTAAGGAAGCTGCTGAGAGGTCACTTCTCTGAATTCCTTATACCTCATGGAAAGCAATTCACATCATTAAAATACAAGGAAATGTTGAAAGCACAAAGCTCCCTTTTTGTAATTGGTGTAGATGGATAATTGACAAAAACATCTTGACTGGGTTTGAATGTATGCAATACTTCCACTTTTTAAACAGGAAAGGAAATATATTTAGCATTTGGAGCCTAAGGAGAATGAATGCTGTAACTTGACCTTTATGTCTACATTGTTCAAATATATTCTAAAATGTTCTGAATATTGACTTACAGAAACCTCAGACCTTAGATTGTGTAATTAGCTTGGTTTGTAGCCATCAAACCATGCTGGAGTTTCTTGTCATTAAAGGTACTAGAGAAGCAAAGCATGTCATAGAGGTAGTAACAGAAAGAGAGCTTTTTCATGCAGTTCTTTGATTTTTATGTTGAAAAAACAGATAAATAGGCCTTCTTCCTTTCAGCATAGAATCAATAAATTGTGCAATGTTGCGAGCATTGGCAGACTGGCTAATATCAATGTGTCTCCTGTGGTGATACAAGTCAGCCTCATTCCCAACATGCAGCTCTACGGTTATTTTATAGCTATTAGTACAGCATGGCTTTAATGAGAAATATTTCATAAGCTCTGTGCTCGCATAGAGATGACATATTGTTTATCCCAATAATGAAACAATTAGAACTCTTAGCAGGTGTAAGAAGGATATGCTCTAAATATCTTCTAAATCTATCATTCTCTGTTGGATGCCTGAAGACTTTCCAATTTGCAGTAAACAATTATAAAAATCTTTTCTTTGAATTTTCTTCTCTAAATTCAGATGTTTACTTATTAGAGCTGCGACACAAACCACATTAAATTCGCATGTTGTATGCTTCAAGAAAAGTTTAAACTTTGAATCTGTTATGCCCTTCAGAAATGGGGAGAGAAAGAATACTCTATGAGTATGGCTTCATTCTGGGAACTTCAAAGTGACTGGACTTGGACCTGGAATCTGACTGGACAGTGGATGGCATCATGCCGTAGAAATTGAGAGAAAGGAACATCACGTCAGTTTAGCTGTTGACTGGATTAACAGAGCAGGAGGGATTCAGGAAAGTAAAAGTTTCACAGGGTCCATTTCTATTACAGAAGGGATGCATTAAAGAAACCCTACTTAGAGTCTGATTCAAAACCCATTGAATCTTTCGATCAAGACCTTGTTGTGCTAGTGATTTGATGCTTTCCAACAGTGACACTAGAAGATCTGCAATAAACAAGAAAAAGGAGGACACCAGCAGAGCACACTGTAATGAGACACAACACAAGTATGGTTGATGAGATTAATTAAGTGAAGCATCTAGAGCAAGGACCTTAAATCCTGAGTAAGTACAAGGCCGGGCACAGTGTTGTGAAGACAATGAAAATGGGTGTGGAAATGACAGAATGGTGACAGCAGTGTTAAGATGATACTAAAAATGGTTGTGAGAATAAATAGAGAGTATAGAAAGTACAGTCAGTAGATCAGCAATCTAGAACACCAAGGATGAGGAGAAAAAAAAACTAAGAAAGAGAATGAATCATAGAATATCAGGGTTCGAAGGGACCTCAGGAGGCCATCTAGTCCAACCCCGTGCTCAAAGCAGGAGCAGTTCCCAACCAAATCATCCCAGCCAGGCTTTTTGTCAAGCCTGACCTTAAAAACCTCTAAGGAAGGTAACCCATTCCAGTGCTTCACCACCCTCCTAGTGAAAACGTTTTTCCTAATATCCAACCTAAACCTCCCCCCCACTGCAACTTGAGACCACTACTCCTTGTTCTGTCATGTGCTACTACTGAGGACAGTCTAGATCCATCCTCTTTGGAATCCCCTTTCAGGTAGTTGAAAACAGCTATCAAATCCCCCTCATTATTCTCTTCTGCAGACTAAACAATCCCAGTTCCCTCAGCATCTCCTCATAAGTCATGTACTCCAGCCTCTAATCATTTTTGTTGCCCTCCACTGGACTCTTTCCAATTTTTCCACATCCTTCTTGTAGTGTGGGGCCCAAAACTGGACACAGTACTCCAGATGATGCCTCACCAATGTTGAATATAGGGGAATGATCCTGTCCCTCGATCTGCTGGCAATGCCCCTACTTATACAGCCCAAAATGTTGTTAGCCTTCTTGGTAACCAGGGCACACTGTTGACTCATATCCAGCTTCTTGTTCACTGTAACCCCTAGGTCTTTTTCTGCAGAACTGCTGCCTAGACATTCAGTCCCTAGTCTGTAGCAGTGCATGATTCTTCCATCCTAAGTGCAGGACTCTGCACTTGTCCTTGTTGAACCCCATCAAATTTCTTTGTCTTAGTCCTCTAATTTGTCTAGGTCCCTCTGTATCCTATTCCTACCCTCCAGCGTATCTACCACTCCTCCCAGTTTAGTGTCATCTGCAAACTCCAGATCATTAATGAATATATTGAACAAAACTGGCCCCAGGACTGACCTTTGGGGAACTCCACTTGATACCGGCTGCCAACTAGTCATGGAGCCATTGATCACTTAAAATATCATGCCGCAATGATAATGGCAACACTGGGAAGGCAGCACAGTCTTTTTCTGAATCTGCCAAATCTGCACTCCATCCTCATCCTATAATCATTAAGCCTGAAACTGAATCTTCTTTTGCCAGGGCTTCTGAAGTCAGGGTATGGTTTAATGAGCCATTTCATGAATGGGTATAAGCAGGATCCCCTAAAATTCACGGGCACAGAGACCCTACCACTTGGAGGGACTAGTGCATGCTTTTCCAAAAAAGTAAACACTAGCTCTCCTCAGCACCCTCGCATAATGCACCTTGCCAGTACACCCGATGCTGGTGTCCATGAACCTGCCCCTGTGGTTGACCAAGGCCTGCGTAACTAGGAAGTAGTGCCCTTTGTAGCTAACATTCTCTTGCTCCTTGCAAATAACAAACTATGGGCATATGACTACCATTAATGGCCCCAGCACAGTTTGCCAAGCCCTTTCCCTCAAAGTCAGCAATTATTTCAGGAACATTACAGCTGTGATTAACCCAAAGCTGGTGGGTGCAATTAATCAACTCACAACTATGAATGGTATGGAGAAAATGAATAGGAAAGTGTAATTTCCATATTCATATAACAAAAGAAGCAGGCGTTACTCAATGAAATTAATAGGAAACATGTTCAAAACAAACATAAGGAAGTATTTCTTAATACAACAAACACCAGCCTGTGGAACTCATTGCCCTGGGATGTTGTGATGGCCAAAAGTACAACTGGGTTCAAAAAAGAATTGGGTAAGTTCTTAGAGGACAGGTCCATAAATGGTTATTAGACAAGACAGTCAGGGACACAATGCCATGCTCTGAATCACTAAACTGCCAACTGCCAGAAGCTGGGACTGGATCACTTGATAATTGCCCTGTTCTGTTCATTCCCTCTGAAGCATCTGACGCCATCCACCGTCACAACACAGGATACTAGGCTAGATGGACCATTAGTCTGAGCCAGTATGGCTATACTTATAACCACAATCCACACAGACAAATTGCCAACACCAAACTTGTTAGCCACAGACCTCTAGCAGTGTGGAGTAGCCAGCTTCTAGATGGCAATAAGTATCAGAGGGGTAGCTGTGTTAGTCTGGATCTGTAAAAGCAGCAAAGAGTCCTATGGCACCTTATAGACTAACAGATGTTTTGGAGCATGAACTTTTGTGAGTAAATACCCACTTCGTCGGATGCATGTCAACCGGATCCATGCATCCAAAGAAGAGGGTATTCACCCATGCAGCTCATGCTCCAAAACGTCTGGCAATAGCTATCCATGTCTTCAATGATATGGCCTCACTCATATGCATATCCTGGCACTGGAAGGTCAGGGAAAGCTTCTCACACAGCTCCATAAGGGTTTACTTCTTCATGTAAAGATTCTGGAGCCACTGATGGCCATCCCAGGTCTGCATGATAATGTGATTCCACAAGTCTTGGCTTGTGGAAATCCACAGATATGGTAGCAAGCATCAAGTGTGTCAAATATGCTGCAGGTGTCATGGCTGTACCCTCCTTTAAGAGCTGCTGCCACCACCTTCAAAAGAACAGAAACCATCACTGAAATGTCCACTAGTCTCATAGACCTTGTGTGTTGGTCCTGCAACAACAGTGAAGCCATGAGCAAAAGAAGTTCTTCCACCATTGCTGGACCCTTGGACTGTCTTTGGGTGGAGTGGACAAAACTGTTAACATGCAGACCTGGAAATGTCGTAGCTGGTGGGCTGAGAACACATCCACACAAGGTCAAAGGATGGACAGACAAATTCTCCCACAATACCCATGAACAGAGCCTTTCAACAACTTCAGCTAACACAAGGCACAAAGAACCCTGGATGCACACCAGAAGCTCAAGCTTCAAACAAAAGTCAATGCTTCACCAATGTGGACAGGGTTACTGAAGTAGGAGGTGTGCACACCACTGTAATGTGGGGCACCAAAGTCACAAAACTGCATTAAAAAAAAGATTTAAAACCAAACCAAAACAAACACACTGAGTTCTTTTTATTTACCATCTGTGTTTTGAGTGTTTGGGATGCAGTAGGATCACATTTTCATACTTTATGCCTGAACTATAACAGCTAGATTTTTTTTTTATATAAAAAGAAATGGAGAGTATCATATAGTCCCATGATTCCAAAGCTGGGGCTTTAAGAAACACACCAATTTTCATGGGACTTGTGGCAAAATCATGAGAGTTGACAACACTGCAATCTGTCAATGTACAAGAAGTTATAGGATTGAGACCTTAGATTGTAAACTCTTCAGAGCAGGAACTGACACATTTTAGATGCAAGTACTTCACACAACAGCATGGGGCTCTGATTCCTTTGGGAGCCTTTGGGTACTAATACAGTCTGAGTAATAATTTCACTAGTTCTCCAGTCTCTGTACAGTTATCCAAGGCAGATGAAACCTGAATGTCTCGTAATACTTATTTTTAAAAATAAACACAAGCTTAAAAAAAAAGACTTTTGGGAATTTAATAAACTTGACAAGAGTTTGGGCTTGTCTACACGTAGGCTATATCTACAGTAGCACTTTTGTTGGTCAGGGGTGTAAAAAAAGACACACACCCCTCCCCCCTGATTGACAAAAGTGCCTGTATGGACAGTGCTGAGTTGGCGGGGAACCTGAATGATGTCCAAAGGTAGCTGAAAATGAAGCTGTGTGGATGAGAGAACATGATACAGAGCAAATAGAGAGCATTATCTGAATGCCTGATATACATAATCAGTAAGTATAAATTAAGAAGAGGTCAATAGAAAGATAGCATCTAATCCCCATTGAATGCTCTTTGTCCTGCCTACTATATTTGCCTTATGCAAACAGCTTGTAAATATTTGAATGCAGGAAATCTCACTGAAAATCAAACTCAATATATTCTTAGTTGCAACCCAGCACTGCTACTGTGGATACAAACCTGAGCCTAGCACAAGAAGCAATGTTAAAGGAATTCTGGATTATTTTGAAACAGATGTCTGAGGAATATCAAAATGAACAGAGTGAAAAAAGAAAGCCATGGAGAGAAGACAAAGGAGTCAAAATTGTCAATCCCAGTCACTGAGGCACAAACTAGATGGAAGGAAAGAAAATACCAATGTTGTTCAAGTTTAAAAGGAAGGCCAAAAGGTTGGAAGATGACATTTTCTAGACTCAGAACGGAGGAAAAAGATGAAGATGAACCTTCATGAGTGCCAGAAGTGAACAAGATAGAAGAACTCTGCTTCAGGCTTCTGCACAGTTTAACTCCTGCCTATCTATTAACCATTTTTTGACCGGCCCTGCTTCTGAAGTTAATAACAGAAGGGTTCTGTTGCATCTTCAACTGCTTCTGTATGTTTAGATTGTATCATTGCCTGCAGCACTGAATGCTTTTTCCCACTTCATTTAGCTAGGTGACTAGGATCTTTCATCTTGGATGTGGACTTCACCATACATTTTAGGCACCTCCAAATTGGATTACAACAATGTGAGCTACAGGGGGCTACTTCTGAAACTCTTTTAGAAACTTTATGTTGTGTGGCTCTGCTTACAGATGACTGCATACTCAATGTCTCATGCAGGGAACATATTACATAGCTGTTCCATGGTCTGCAAAGAATTATAATTCATTCTGGGATGCAATTGAAAGTGTTGGTTTCGACCTATAAAATTCTTTATGGGTAGGGTTCTATGTACATTATAGACCAACTCTCTCTCTTCATGCTGTTACTCAACACTTGATAGTTTGAGGCTGGTGACTCAGCTGGAGCCTTTGCTCTAGTTGTAGGACCCTGGTCTAGTGTATCTTAGAAAAGGACTTTCACAGTAAAGCTCTTCACTCTGTCTTTCTTTTCTTCCATTGGGCAAACAGAGCCAAGAGTTTCTATTCTCTCTGAATTTTCCTGAGTGGGTGGGAGTTAAGTAAGAAAAGTTGCAGGTTATTTTTTTGTTAAGGTTTGATTGTGGTAGAGAGTTTTTTTAAATAGTGTTAGTATTACATTAATCTAGATGGGATATGGAGTGCATTTAAAAGAAAGATATGAAAGGAACATGACAAACCTGGAATAAAAATAAAGTGGAATCCTGGCTGTGTTGACATCAATAAGAGTTTTACCACTGACTTCAATGGGGCCAGGATTTCATCCATGAATGATTTCTATGCCCTCCTGTTTCAGTCATATGATCCCCTGGATTGGTGTGTCAAAATCCCCAGGTGGGATTGGAGTAGTGGTTTGACTGTAGTACATGTACAAGTGTTTAAACAGAACAAGCATTTTTTACTTATTTCAGAAAATCTAATTGGAAACTGGAGGTAGGGATCCAAATACTATTGAATATGGTAACACTGAAAACTAAATAACTCATTAATTGATATTCTGCCTTGGTTACATGTGCATATTTCCCACTGGCCTCATTTGTATGCAGGGCTGGTGCAAGGATGTTTTGCGCCATAGGTGAAATTTCCACCTTGTGCCCTCCCCCATCCCCGAGCCCCCTGAGGTGCCCTCCCACGGCAGATCCCCCTCTCTGCCCTGAGGCACCCCCCCGCAAGCCTGGGACGTGGAAGAAATGAAGCGGCGACGGTGTGCTCGGGGACGAGGTGGAGCAGGGGTGAGCTGGGGAGGGGAATTCCCCTGCGTGTCACCCGCCTTCCCCTTTACTTGCTCTAGGCAGCCCTCCTGGCACCCCGTGCCCCAGCTCCCTCTGCCTAAAAGCTGGCAGCGACTGGGGTGGCAGAAGATCCAGCCACCGCGGTCGCTGCCAAAGAAAATGCTGCCCCCCAAATCCTAGCGCCCTAGGCGACCACCTAGGTTGCCTAATAGGTTGCACTGGCCCTGTTTGTATGTAACTGTGATTCTGGCTTACCAGGTTATGGTAAAGTGTATTCAGGTCAATTCACTTCTGCATTAGATCAAAGAAATTGTAAGTGTATAAGTGCATTGGGTGTTTAAAATTCATAAAACTAATGAATGTTTACTTGTATTGTTTTCAATTATCTATTCCTGTCTGTTGATTACTGATTACTCTCGCCCCTTGCTCCACCAATATGGCCACCAGGTGCCCGTTATCTACCGGGTAATGAGCATTGGGGTAGGGCGGAGGTTCGATCACTGGATGCCCTGGGGGGGGTGTCAAGTGCCCACGGGTAGCGACGGAGAGCACGCAAGCAATCACTCTTAGTGTTTAAGAGAATAAGGGTTTATTAAATGAATCACAGATAATGATAAGGGAGAACACGATCAGTTACATCTGGGGCTTACAACACACTACCAAAGCAAATAATACAAATACTGCAATTACAAATAAAAGCTGGCCCTGGTATTTTTCTAAATCCCAATAGTTATCTAAATCATTCCAGGGGTTAGTAGAAGTGATATTGGTGCTATTAGTAATCATAAGTGCAGCAACTAATTTCCCTAAATAAATTGTGAGGCTTAACTGATCCCCCTTGCTTTCAAGAGTTCCTGGTCAACGGGTTTCCCCTAGCAGGAATCTTGGGGCGGCTGGAATCAGTCTTTGCCTCTTATCTATCAGTACAGAATACTTAACAGCTAATTATACTTACACATACAAACCACAACAGTTTCATTACGGCCGGCAACCGGTTAGGCTTCAGGAAACGCGTGAGCCGAGAGAGCCTGCAGGGTGATCAGGCCTGGATACGGTTTCGACAGGAATTCGGGGGCTCTCCGCCCGTCCCCGGGAGGGGACCGGCAATATATAGTAAATTTGTCGTCATAGTTTGTGATAAGCCAATTGGGGGGTCGCGAGTGGCATATGCCCATACAAGGGAGGCAGTGGGCCCCAACATCTCTACCCAGGAAGCAACCGTCGCGAGGGGAACTGTGTCTCTTCAGGCTGGCTGACCACAAGGCTGCTTTTCCTGTTGCAAGTTCTGCTTTCAGAGCAGCTACGTGACCAGTGGCAGTTCTGAGGGCTGGGGGAAAAATCCGTTGGGGGGTGGAGGCCGGAGCACCCGTAGTCTG
Source organism: Gopherus evgoodei (assembly GCF_007399415.2). Taxonomy (NCBI): domain Eukaryota; kingdom Metazoa; phylum Chordata; order Testudines; family Testudinidae; genus Gopherus; species Gopherus evgoodei. The sequence goes on from NC_044322.1 coordinate 185,186,654, forward strand.
GCCCTGGGGCCCCACTTGGGGGTCTAACATGCCCCCATGCTCCGGCCGACAACACCCCACGTACCTAAACCTCAGTGTCTGAGTCAGCATCCGCCCCTACGAGCGGACGTTTCTCAGTAGCCGAGGCAATAAGGGCACTTCCCACCATCCGCCGAACACAGGCCTTAACAAAAGCACACCCAAGGCAGAGGAGGCAGAGGCCCACCACAAGCGACACAAAAAGGGATTGAAAATAAGCCTTATAGGCTCCAAGCCCCAACCACTCCAGCCATGACCAGAAGCGGAAGGTCTCTCTGGACTCACGCACAGCGGTTCCTAAGGCCTTAAGATCATCAATTACTTCAGTTAAGTTTCCAGAAATAGAAGAAAGAGAGATACAGCACTTATCTTTAAACTGGGGATACATAGATACAAGGGTTTCACAAAAATCCCGTGATTGTAACAAAAATTGTATCATTAAGCGATTCTGAAAAGAATAATCTGCTAATTCACCTAGCCGCTGATTAACTAAACTAAAGCCTTTTGCAGTAGTATTAGCTAGCGTTTCAATAGCCAGTGATTGGAATAATACTTGCTCACGTAATAACATGTACCCCACGGGGTTAAACGAGACTGCTGAAGAAACCATAGAGGACAACGCCCCCTTCGCCCTTTCCCACCATCCCCAAGAACGTCGAACCCTCCCGGCTGAACTGGGCTGCCAGGTTTTAACATAAACACCGCCCCCTTTTATCAGGATAGAGCCAATGGTACATATGCCTTTGGGATTGGGGGGGAGTGCCGCAAAGGCAACCTCGCCACATAGCCAAAAATGACCGGATCGTAATCTGTTTAAAACCCAATTAGAATAAAAATAGGTGTGCTTAAGAGGGTTAAAAAAGGTGCTAAAGGGTGGGGCCCAGACATCTATTTCCACGACAGTTTCATTGATTATTGGCAAGGGGGTGTCCCGATCCATAACAACGTCACCGTAAGACACGTTGCCATAGACAAGGGTTTGGGAACAATTCGGATACGTGCCGACCCAATAGGGTGAGTCTGACCGGTTTTTATGCCCCTCCCTGCCGTAAAATGCCCAACAATGGGACGCCATGGGTCTCTGTGCAGGTGACAAGGGGAGTGGGTCCCTGCAGCGTGCTCTAGTTCTATTAAAAATAGGGAAAACGAGAGGGGAAATGGGGTTAAAAAGGTCATTCGTGCAACCTGTCCACTGCGCGGTAGGGAGCCACTGAGCTGAGGGGGAAGAGCAATTAAGGGGACCATTAATACTACTAAAGTTAAACACTAACGGTAATAAATCAAACAAAGGCCTATTTACAGACAGCTTGTTAGAACATGCAAGGCAATTATCAGAGGTCAGCGAAGATAAGTCGATGTTTCCTCCCAGGGCTTCCTGGATCCAATAGGCTGCAAACAGAAGCTGATGGGCATTTTCGCCCACAGGATACCGTCTCAGGTTCAGCAGAGGTGGGCCCCTCCGGTCCTCGTTCTGGCTTCCTGCCGCTATGGCAAACTGTAAGACAGAACAGAAGGCGGCCTTATTGGCTCCCGTTAGTTCGCTCCTGACTCAGAACGTTTGCTTATCCAGTTGTGGTGGACCAAGGTGTGGGTGCCCTGGGCATCCACAACCGTATAGGTATTGGGATATTTACCTGCACTTACAATTTGTGCGGCGTAGGGTTCCCGGCGACCTGAGGCCTGTGGCTCAGCCACCCAGACTAGTTGATCAGGGTGATATACAGGAGTCCAGGGACCTCTAGGTCTGGGGCTGATCTCCGGCCAACGAGAATAGTTTGCATTGAGGGAGATAAGAACCTGGGGTAATAGCGCACTCCAGCCCTTATAGTCATCGTTGGGATTAACTGAACGTATCATGGTTTTCAGAACTCCGATTTTCCGCTCTACAACACCGTTACTTTCGGGGTGATACTTCAAGTGAATATGGAGGGAAGCCCCCCATCCCAGCACTAATGCTTCGAAACGTTTGCTGGTAAACGGGGGTCCTCCATCTGCTTGAACCTCGGAGGGCACACCCCATGCTGCAGCTACCTGTTGCAGCGCCCCAGCCACGGCCGCAGCCGTGGTGGTATTCAGGGGAATGCAGTGAGTTTGACGGGAGCCCAAATCTACCACTACCAGGGCCTTAGGGTGGCGACGGGCTCCGGGTAGGGGTCCCATTAAATCTATTTGCCACACCGCGCCAGGAGGGAAGTACTCTGCAGCGTACGCCCACCGCTCGTAGCGCGGGCGGTTTTGGGACTTGATTTGTGCACACTTAAGGCAGGCCTGCACGACTCTTTCGCAGTCCTGCCGCCGCACCTCAGGCTTTCCCTGAGCACCTAGGGCTAACTGATTGTATAGGCGGCCGCTAGGCAAATGCCCCCAATCCTCATGAAGCTATTGGAGGAATGGGTCGGTGTTAAGCTGGGGCTGCTGCCCCAGGCACACTTGGGGTGGTGCCTGAATTTCCCTCATTCTGTGATCCAATTCGGAGTGGAGGGGGTTAGAGTCAGGACGATGTGACGGGCAATGGGTTACAAACCAGGGCCGTGGGAACTTACGTACGAGGTCAAAAATAGTCTCCCACAGGGGCGTAAATGCTGTGGGGTTAGCCTCTCCCGTGAGGATGCTGAGACAAAATTGTGAGTCTATACCCAACACGACCTGAGCAGAAATGGAATGGGCCTGGGTAACGTGCTGGGCAGCGAGAAGGACCCCATGAACTTCGCTATGCTGGGCCGATGAACCCGGGGGAAGGAGGTCAACCTGGAAGTGGTCGCATTTAGCACAGAGGACACCTGCCCGGGGGGTCGGGGAAGTGCCCCCATCAGATACAATCCAGGGGTCATATTTTGTTTCTATACACAGGGGCTCCGAGGCTATTGGGAATCGGACATCGTTTGGCAGCGATTTGAGCGTCCATTCCCGCCACGTGATCTCCCCCACATAACACAGCTGTTGCCACGTTAGGCTGGTTCCATGAAAACTGGGAGGGGGCAACCGCGTGAGCCATGGAATGAGGTGTACCTCAGGGCCAATCAGGGTTCCCTTACTAGATAGCGGGGCCCAAATGCGTGCCTCACCTGCGGCTAGTAACATGAGTCCTATGGGCCCGTATCGATACTGAGGGCCCTTGAGCCGTCGGGCCCAGTTATAGACCGGTTGCCCGTCCTGTGATACTGAGTACCCATAGTGATGTTGTGTAAAGAAAAGGGTGATGGTGAAAGGTGAGTCCCTTTTATATCGGGCCATCCGTGGGTTAGAGGCAAACCAAGTGGCTATTCGTTCCAGGCTTTTTTGGGCCTCAGGACTCCATATTTCCCGTTTCCGTTTGGACGAGAGGGGTTCCTGGATCGTTTCCAGGTCCACGAGGTGTTTATCTGGGATGAAGTGTCGGTGATAATTAATTAGGCCTAAAAGTCTCTGCAGTTGCTTTTTATTCTCGGGTGGGTCTGTTACCCAAGGATCTAGAATCCCCGAGGTGGGTTGGCCACAATCGTAGGGGTCATAATGTTGGCCTAAGAAGGAAAAGCTTTGAGAGGGCACAAGGTGGCTTTTTGCCTCATTAATTCGCCACCCATTGGCCTTTAGTTCAGCTACCACGGCGTTAGTTACGTGCTGAACTATGTGTTCGTTGGGCCCAATTACAATTATGTCGTCCACATAGGCTAAAATGGTGGTGCCCCCAGTGGCTTCTACCCCTTTTAAGGTTTTCGCAAGAGCGGCCGTTGCCAAGGCTGGGGAATTACAGAACCCCTGAGGGCACACCTTCCACTGGTACTGCGCGCCCTGGAAAGCGAAATTTAAGATTTGGGGTTTGTCCTCCAAAGGAATTTGATAGAACATATCCTTTAAATCCAGGGTGCAGGCCCACCTCCCACCGGCATCATTTAGCTGCTGCCGTATTTCTGGAATGGTGGCTGGGCCTGCAAACGGGAGGTGTCGGACTCGGCTATTTGCCTGTCTATAATCAATGACCAATCGAAATTCAGAGGGGTTGCCGGGCTTGGGAATTCCCCAGCCGGGAGATAGATAGTTGGACGCGGTCGCCTGTGCTATCCGTCCCTCCTTTAACAACTGGTCGAGCAGCTGCTTAATGAGGGGGATGCCTTCAGGCTTCGTGGGAATAGGGGAAAATTTCCATGAACTGTTATTAACAAGCTCGGGGCTATAAGGGGGGGGGTCATCGGGTGACAGGGCGACAGGCAGGGCCTGACAGACCTGTTTTTGTAATCGCAGTCGTTTTATATCCCCAACCCCCAACAAATTGGTTCCTCCCAACAATGCCTTTACTTTTCGCTTGTACCCCTTATGAATTAAAGTAAAGCTGACTACAGGCTTTTCTTCAATACTGTTAAGACCCTGAACAAACATAGTAGAACTTGTGGGTACGTGGGGCACATCGGATTTTATAACGGAGATTTGAGCTCCGGTGTCCAACAGAAAGGATACAGGGGTGTAAGGGGGTTTGGGACCAGCTACTAATAGGGTGTGGTATGGTCGGTCATCCCAAGTCTCTGTAGAGGCCGGGGCGCACCCGGCCTCTACTCGTTTTTTGTCCTCAAATAGTCATCCCAATCCTTCCATCCTAACTGTTTTCCCAAATCTTGCTGTTGGGTATCAGACATCTTCCGCAGTGCCTCCTTGGGGATCCCCTTATGTAATAGGAACCCAAAAAGCGCCCTTTCAGCCTTGGTTCGTTCAGGGTGTTTAGGCTGACCCTTATTAACAGGGTTCCCAGCTGGAAGGGCTGAAATGGGATTCTTCGGGGTCGGTGGCATTCGGAGCCGGGACACGGCCTCATATAAGGTAATAAGGGGTTGCCCCACCCAACTTTGCAACAGCAGGAGTCCCCCTGTGTCAATCGGTGGGGCGCCCTCTACGGCCAAGTCCACCGCGTCCTGGTGGACCGGGATTTCAGTGGGGTCTGTGACATAAATAAAGGGGACACCTGTCTGAACCTGTTCGTCGCTTAAATTTAACGGCACCGCTTGTGCATCCCACGTTACGATGGACGCTCCGGCAATAGCCCAGATGATCTCATGGGGTGTATTTACGCTGCCAGGAGGCACATACAGTCCCCTAAAACTGCCTTTCATGGTCAAGACGGCCGCGGCCGGGGTGGTAATCGGCCATAGCTGATTTCCCAAGAGATGATGACCTGGGAACCCCGACGCCCAATTGGACGTTTTTGCCAGAACAGCGGCTTCCTCCCTGTCTACCGTCTCTGCCCCATGATCCAGGGCCAGACGACCCAGCCACACTAGGGGTGCCTCGCCCTCCCTGCGCCTCGTGTCTGCCAAAAATTCCTTCATCTCCGCCTTGGTGCGAGTTCGATACTCGGTAGTCGTAACTGTCTGACCTGTCTCATAATCCACCTTACTTTTAGTGATAGCAACGGGCATTGCCTCCATCTGCCTCTCCTGCTCAGGCGCAGGTGGGGCTGAGGGAAGAGCAGGGGGGAGAGCAGGGTAGATCGAAGGGGGAGCTTCATAGGGGGGTGGGCTTTTACCAGCCTGACTCCCGTCCTCCTGCTCCTTGCCACTTATCTCACTTTCTGCACTGTCGGTACCGCTCGCAGCGGCTTGTTTAGCAGCAAACATAGTGCTTCCATGAAGGACCGCACAGAGGTCCAGCGCTTTGTTAAGTGCACTGAACAAGACCGTGGACACGTCCTCCGACTTAAACTCGTCTGGTCTAAGTTTCTTTGTCCGCCTGGTCTGCTCTAATTCCTGCAGTAACTGGGCTAGCAACCCGTGGGCAGGATCACCTGGCTGTACCCGGGGCGGGGGTATGAGTTTAGAAACGGTGGCCCCGGATTTTTTGATGATACGGCTACACTCCTTCCAGATGCCTGATGGTGTCTCAGTCCGACTAGTTTCCGCAACCCCCGTGCACTGGGGTTGCAGGGAACCATCGGCCGGCTGACACTTAAAGGTGGGATGGCAGTGGAGGAGGCATCCTACGGCAGGCAGGGTTAATGAGGTAGTATAGCTTTTCGACCCTGACCCTGACTCTATAGTACAAACCCAATCTAGGGTGGGCCTCGCAGACTGTCTGCTGGCCACTTGGTGAAATTGTAAGTGTTGAAATTGCTCGAGCTCAGATTGTTCACGGTCCCCACTACACCACGGGCACTGACCCTCCCGAAGGCATCCTGTTCGTGACGCCATGTTGATTACTGATTACTCTCGCCCCTTGCTCCACCAATATGGCCACCAGGTGCCCGTTATCTACCGGGTAATGAGCGTTGGGGTAGGGCGGAGGTTCGATCACTGGATGCCCTGGGGGGGGTGTCAAGTGCCCACGGGTAGCGACGGAGAGCACGCAAGCAATCACTCTTAGTGTTTAAGAGAATAAGGGTTTATTAAATGAATCACAGATAATGATAAGGGAGAACACGATCAGTTACATCTGGGGCTTACAACACACTACCAAAGCAAATAATACAAATACTGCAATTACAAATAAAAGCTGGCCCTGGTATTTTTCTAAATCCCAATAGTCATCTAAATCATTCCAGGGGTTAGTAGAAGTGATATTGGTGCTATTAGTAATCATAAGTGCAGCAACTAATTTCCCTAAATAAATTGTGAGGCTTAACTGATCCCCCTTGCTTTCAAGAGTTCCTGGTCAACGGGTTTCCCCTAGCAGGAATCTTGGGGCGGCTGGAATCAGTCTTTGCCTCTTATCTATCAGTACAGAATACTTAACAGCTAATTATACTTACACATACAAACCACAACAGTTTCATTACGGCCGGCAACCGGTTAGGCTTCAGGAAACGCGTGAGCCGAGAGAGCCTGCAGGGTGATCAGGCCTGGATACGGTTTCGACAGGAATTCGGGGGCTCTCCGCCCGTCCCCGGGAGGGGACCGGCAATATATAGTAAATTTGTCGTCATAGTTTGTGATAAGCCAATTGGGGGGTCGCGAGTGGCATATGCCCATACAAGGGAGGCAGTGGGCCCCAACATCTCTACCCAGGAAGCAACCGTCGCGAGGGGAACTGTGTCTCTTCAGGCTGGCTGACCACAAGGCTGCTTTTCCTGTTGCAAGTTCTGCTTTCAGAGCAGCTACGTGACCAGTGGCAGTTCTGAGGGCTGGGGGAAAAATCCGTTGGGGGGTGGAGGCCGGAGCACCCGTAGTCTGGCCCTGGGGCCCCACTTGGGGGTCTAACACTGTCATAATGTAATAGCAAACATTCACATGGTAAATATCCTTGCGACTAAATTACCCATCAAAGAAATCTTGTCAAATGCTAATGAAGGGCTTAAGCACTTTAACAGAAAATGCAACTTTCAAAGCAAATGATCATTGTGTGTGATATTCAAGGTCAAGGACAGAATGCAATCTTCACTATCTGTAATAAAAAGAAAAGCCCAAGTGATTGGAGAGACTGTCAGTTTGTCTAGTGTGAGAAGAAGATATAAATATGGATTCAAAGAAAGATCATGTATCTCTGGACTGTTTGGATTCTAACAGTACAGAATAACTGAAAGAGAAGACTGAGATCCCCAGAGTTATTCTGGGTAGCCCTAAAGGACTTTTGGGAAATTGGCAGTCTATTATATCAATGCCATCATTTGAAGTTACAAACTGAGATTTATCTATTATTATATTTTAGCTGCCTTAGCCTCTCAATAACTTTCATACTTTTTTCTTAGCTAATAAACCTGTAGTTAGTTTACTATAGAATTGGCTGCCAGTACTGTCTTTGGTTTAAGATATGGAGTACTAATTGATTTAGTGTAAGTGACTAGTCTTTTGGAACTGGGAGAAACCTAATGTAGTGTGATTTTTTGGTTTTAATAACCTTTTATCACAAACTTCAGTTTTTTCTGAGTGACAAGATAGTCTGAGATGCTAAGGGGGCTGTCTGTGACTTCATGGTGAGACTGGTTCAGTGATCCAGGAGTACACATTTCTTACTAGCTTGGTGAAATCTAATTATAGAACATACCACCAGTTTGGGTTGTCTGCCCTTGTTTTCTGACAGTTTGCCCTGAGATAGTCACTCACAGTGGTGAGCCACTCAAGATAGCATGACAGTAACAAAGCACATAGTTTGGCCCATCTTAAAAGTAATCACTGTAAATCTTATATTTGATAGCCTTTTCTGATATAAAAAAGGAATGTGGCATAACTGTGTTCCAGATACTTGCCATGTTTTGCATGGTTTCAAATTCACAGTGTATAAACAATTTAATTGTTTATATTTATATTTTATATAAAAAACACCAAAAGCAACATCAGCTCATCTCTAGTCAGACTCCTCATCCTGTAAAATTCTTAATGAAAAAGCTATAAAGGAAATTTCTTCTGGAGACCTGAACATTCCAAGCCATATCCACAGCTGTAGCCAAAGTTGTCTGTGCCTGGCCCTGAGTGCAAGTCAGAGGGTGGTATGTAAAGGAGGTTTCAAAGTTCCCCTTTGCCTACCCCCTATTCTGATGCTACTCTATTCCCCATCTTAGAGCAGCCTGAGAGCTGCTTTAACTTATGCCAAATAGCAATAGCTACAGAGGGCCAAAACCACAGCCAATGACTGATGAAGCAAAAGAGAATTCTGACCACATATCATTTCCTCTGCTATTCTGGCAGCAGGGAAGAGGAATGTCATAAAAGCCACTGTGCTGGCTATGCGCCACCAGATGAACACACTTACACTGGGGGTGACATGGGGAACTGTTAAACAATTTTAGAACCTGATTATATTGGGGGTCTGGCACAAAGTGTCTGCACTGACCCATTAAGCCTTTTGTACAGCGATTAGCTTTATCATCAGTATTAACCTTTCATAAATTTAAACCACAAATGTTCTCCTGAATCATCATGTAAAAGATTTGTATTTTTAATGACTTTCACTCTTGATAGGTCAGTCCAGTGAGTGCTAAAAAAAAGCTCCTTTACAAATCTGAGTACTTCCTACCTCTCTTCGCAGGAATTAAATGTCATATTTGAGAGTTTTGATTTTTTTTTTATTATTTTAAATGGAAACCAGCAGTTTCTACAAGTTTAATAATGTATTTAGTATTTGGTTTGAAACATTATGACACATGGTTTAGGTGTCACAGTATACACATTGGAACTAAATAGTTTAGTAGGTCTTAAAATGCAGCTATTTCAACAGTCGCTGTAAGCCAAATTGATTCTTCTCAGCCTGTGCCTCTGAAGGGGCAGTTATAAACTAGAACTTGTGGCTAAATATACATTAATATTTTAAATAAGCTTTACACAAATCTAAAATATATAAAGCATGAAAAAAGCTAACTTTCTCCCCCATTGGCTGCATCATTTCCTAAAGAAATAGTCTCTCCTCTAACTGCCAGAGGCTAATGGGTCAGTTCTCCCATTTACCTTACTAAGAGCAGGCATACTGGGCATAGCTATAGTTGTGTCTGGACATGACTGGATTCTCCTATCAACCTGCAAAACCTGTAGAAAAAAGCAGAGCTGTGTTAATTGCTTGTTGTGATTAGAAGGAAAAACAAGTAGCTAAAAGAAAATTGCTAGGAAGGGGAATGCTTTACCCTTAAAAAGAATCAGCATTACAAAGTAGAATAGAAAACTACAGATCAAAACAGCAGAATAACAGTGGGATATGCAGCTTTTCCAAAAGCTCTGGTTCAGAAGGTTGAGCTGGTGCTCTTCTCCCTAAAGAAAATGTGATGGAAGCTTTCCAAACAGCGCAAAGGTGGTGTTGTTGTTTGTGGGAGATATATCCTAGTATACTTGATCATAGCATTCACAACCAAATGTGCTGTCAGCTTAGCCATAGTTCAACAGAGGGATCAGTTTCGGAGGATGATTTTTGCCCAGCTATGCTACCCTGAGAGCAGGGAACACCCAAAAGGAACAGAAACAGATTTGGAATGGGTATTAAAATGATCTTGGGAAATGTTACTAACAAAGCTTTCTAAATCAAAATAGGAAAATTATCAAATTAATGCACTGCTGAGCTGATTAAACAGGGTGGTCACACTAACAGTTGTCTTGTGAAAATGCCCTGTTCTTCAGAAGGCCAGCAATTAAAATTGTAACAGTGGAAACATAGTCATAGATGTTGCTAATAGTATAGGTGTAGGAAAAAGGGTGCCCTTTGTCATGTGATGTAGACAAGAAAACTGCAAAGCAAAACCAAATAGTTCAGGCACCATAGTTGTGGACCAGAAGAGAAGACAGCAAAGGCTGGTCTCCAACCCTTTTCAAAGTTGATTCTCCACTGCCCTACATGCTGTGTAATCAAATCAGAATGGTGGTATTTTATATCTGTTTTGCATGAACTTTGCATAGGAGTAAGGCCTAGATCTTCTAAGCAATTAGGTACTTAACTTCCATTGAAATTAATGGGAATTAGATACATAAATAACTTTGAGGATCTGGACCTAATTGTCTGCACAAAAGACAAGATAGGGGATAGGGGAGACCCAGGCCTTGCTGGTATTAGATGGACCAAGAAAATACTGCTCAATGCACTCCTGCTTGAAAAACAACCATTACTGGGGTCCCTTTTACAATAACTGCTTTTTTTCCAAATAGTGGGAAGAACTGTCTGTGGCCTGATTATAGACTATGTATTAATTATATTATGTTATCTAAAAATGTCCAGTTATCATTTTGAGGATTAACACATTCTTGTCTCAAGATTAAGTCCTGTATTATTCAAATTACTATACAGTTGGGAAATCCCATGTGCACAGCTGCAACACTCACACTATAGGAACTCTTCTATATTTACAAATAGTTTATTAATAATATTAATAAAGGGTGGCGTTTGTGGACCTGAATAGGAAAAAGGGAGATTGTAGGAGGTTGGTGGAAGAAAGAACCTTAGAACAGAGCTGAAGCTGTGAAAAGATTAATATTCAATTGGTTTGGCTCAAGCATTTGGCAGGATCCTTATATCCCAACTGGTTCTCCTGTACCTAGAAATAAATCTACAGCCCCCAATTTACTCAAAGTTATTTTACTTGCATACTAAATTGCTTTCCTGTCTCTCTCTCCTCCTGAACATAATGGTACTCCAATCCAATATTTCTGGCAGCAGGGAAAGCTCAAAAATCCAGATTTTTTTTCTTTCCACAAGCAATAAAGTATGTCAGGTATTCCTTAGTGATAAATCTTGTTATTTGCTTTGGTGACAAAATAAGATAATTAGTGGATGATTAGGGAACATGGTAGATATAATAGATTTGTAGTCTAGTAAAACATTTTATACAGTGATTCAAAATCTTGCTCAAAAGTATTTCCAGTTGACTTGAATAGAAACACTGTCATGTGGATTGAGCTCTGACTGTCGAGCCAAGGGTGATAATGTATTGAACTGGGAGTGGGGGAATATTTAGCAGGATACTGAAGAGATTCATTTCATTTAACATCTTTATTAATAATCTGGAAGCGGAAGTTAAAAACATGTTAATGAAATTTGCAGGTGATGCTAAATTAGGTGAGGTGAACACCCGTGAGGACAAAGGAATAATACAAATGGGACAGAGTGAGATGAGAGAAACAGGCAGAAAATTACAAAATGAGGTTCAAGTTGGAATAATATAAACTAATATGTTTGAGGAAAACAGTCTCAAAAACAGATATGCATTATGGTTGGAAAAACCTTTGATGCAGTGGAATGCTGAAAAACACCTCAGGATGATAGTATATAGCAAATTGGGCAGAAAATAGTAACTGACAGGTTTTACTTTAGATTAAAAGCAACTCCAATTATTAAGGGACTGGAAGTGTAACCCTCTCCCTTACCTGCCCTCTCCTCCCAGAGTTGCTGGATCTATAATCAAAAGACTATCAGTATTTGGCTTCTTATCTCCATCCAGAAATGATAGAAGCAAGACCCAGCTATCTTGGTGGGACAGACAGATCTGGCATCCTCTCTACTGGATTTCTGTTGCCTTTAAATTACAATATTCATAAAATCATAGGACTAGAAGGGACCTTGGGAGGTAATCCAGTCCAGTCCCCTACACTCATGGCAGGACTAACTATTATATAGACCATCTCTGACAGGTGTTTGTCTAACCTTCTCTTAAATATCTACAATAATGGAGATTCCACAACCTCCTCAGGCAATTTATTCCAGTGCTTAACCACCCTGACATTTAGGAAGTTTTTCCTAATGTCCAACTTAAACCTCCCTTGCTGCAATTTAAACCCACTGCTTCTTGTCCTACCCAGAGGTTAAGAAAAACATTTTTTCTCTGTTCTCCCTGTAACCACCTTTTACGTACTTGAAAACTGTTATGTCTCTCTCAGTCTTCTCTTTTCCAGACTAAACAAACCCATTTTTTTTCAATCTTCCCTCATAGGTCATATTTTCTAGATCTTTAATCATTTTTGTTGCTCTTCTCTGGATTTTCTCCAATTTGTCCACATCTTTCCTGAAATGTGGCTCCCAGACCTGGACATTTGACTGGATTATGAAGCATTTAAAATTTTATTTGGCTGCAAGCAGGGTCTATAGCCTGTCAGAGATATGGGACTCCACAATGAACACTTCAACAGTTGAGAGAAGGTTCTATGGATAAAGCCACCTACTTCCCTTAGGGAAGTGGAGAGAGAAGACAATGGGGTCACCTTTAACCAAAATATGGATGAAATTTGGGCTGCTGCTGTTATTTTAAAAGTGTGAATAATTTTTTCCAGTTCTAGATTTACACTCTCATCAAAATGAGCTTCATTTCATTTCCTCCTTCTCCCACCAAAATTAATGATGATAAACAGCACCAGCTATTTTTTCAGGTACAATCATTAGCTCTTTTTAAAGGACTTCAGTGGCTCTGGGCTCTATATCACTAAAATTATTAAACAAATCTTTCACTTACCTTCTGGTTATTTTTCAATTTGTTTGAAGTTGGCTGCAATTAAGTCTATTCCTTAAAAGACAAATTCTTCTAATAAGGAATACTTTGTAGCTCAGAGCACTGAGTATGCTCTCAGTGCTCCTAAAATGTCTTCTGTATGGTTGCAGGTTTCCATCCAGCTGCTGTTGCAGTGCTCAGTGTTCAGTCTTCAATACATTAATGTCCATGATCTCCCCTGTTTTAAGTAAAATTCCTTTTGGTCTCTTTGGAATTTATTTGAATCCGGTGCCTGGACAATCACATAATGGCACACAGAATCAGAGCATCATAACTGTCCCACTCATGACCCACCCACTCTTCTGTGCTGCGCAGGACAGATGCAGGACAGACTCAAATCCATTATGTTTTAGAGTTACATGTTTTTGTTCAGTTCATGTTCTTCAATAAGCCAAGTCCAAGGATGCAATAGGTGACAAAGAACCAAAATGAGGGGCCAAAACAAAACAAAAATACAAATATTCAAGTAAAGGGAATCCTTCTGTCAGGTAAATAACACTTTCTATTACATTATCGTTCAGTTATTTGACTACTTCTGAGGTAAATACTTTTCAACAGTAAAAGTGAAAACACAGCACATTTGTGTGGAACATTGGTAATATCGGGATTAAAATGAGGAACATTTGAGAGATTTTGTTCAATGATATCTGAGCTCATTATTTTTAGGGTAGTAGAGTATTGTGTGATGAACAAAGTCTCTTCAGACTCCATGAAAGAGATTGTTGCTTTATATAATCATCCTACTGATATTCAGTCATAAACAGTTTGATATGAGTCACACCTCAACACTACTAAAATACAACCCAGAACATACTAAGTTGTTCCTGTTTGGTTTACTGATACCAATGTCACTGTCCTCCATGCAGTTCTTTTAAATGGTATCTCCCCATTTTTTCAAATGCATATAACCTTGGAATGAGTAATGTTTTATCTAGAATCTGCATTCTTCACATGCATGAATCTTGGTACTACTTAAGTATCAAGGAAGTCGTTTGGAAAAGCCTATAAATACATACCTACTGCCTGGTGTTGCTGTGAGAATTACTGATTATATAAATTACTATATTAAATATTTATTCTGTCTCTGATATTTTAGTGTGTCTACCACCATATTTGGATGCCATATTTGGATGCTTACACATGGTGTTAGTTTTATTTATGTGTGTGCTACACACACACACACATACACACACACACACACACAAAATCATAAGCAGTATTAAAGATATGCATAAGGAATATCCATTTGGACTTGATCGTGAACTTTGCTCATCATGTTTCCTAGGCTTAGCAACTTTTATCGCAGTGGTGTGTGTTTTCATTGGTGTTTGAGTTCTGTTCTATTCTGCCATGACTTTCACACAATAGAACATTGACAAGACTCAAGACAGAGCCAGTTTGTAGATATGCAAACTTTACAAAGCACTCTGTTTTAAACACTTGCATTACATTATTTTACACACTAATGAAATAATTGGTCTTAGAATGCGTAGAAGTGACACTTCTGATGATTTAATACGGTACTTTTTAATGGGTTGATTTTCATGTTTACTTTTATTCTTCCTTGTAACAAAATACAGTAATTTTCTACCATAACATCCCAAACATTACACCTTTAGTGTAATATTACTGCAGCATACTAGAACATTCCACAGGATACAATCATTTTCTCTTCTCCTAAGTATAGCCTGAGCATTCTTCTTAGACTGAATCTCAAGTCCTACTGCTTTTAGTCCAAGATAAACTGTAGTCATCACATTTTAATTTGCTTTTGCTATATACATTTTATTGCAGATTAAAGTCAATACATATTACTGTGTTCAATATGGAAGCATTTCTATTTCATTTCCTATGGTGCTTGAAATGAAGACTTTTAGTGAGGCAAATATTTTCTAACAGTTATGTCAACAAGTTTTCTTTTACCAGAATATCTAAGCAGCATTTGTATTAAACTGAGACTATTTTACATCCACAATAATATAGTTGGCTCACATGGTAACATTTTTATATGTCTCTTTTTCTGAATAGCTTTTCTATAGATATCAAAACTAGCTATTCCCTTCTTTTCAGTAAAAAAAAAAAAAAGTGCCTGTATGAAGTTGAAACCATTAGTTTCAATTAGTATTTCAGTAACTGATCCTCTTTAAGTGTCATCACTATGGTAACTCTCTCAGATTCTTCAATTCATAAATAATAGATATTGTTTAAAATCCTCCTTGGTGAATCAAGACTCCTCTAATGCTTCTTCATCTGCTTTCCATTTTCTTCATTTGTCTATGTTGCCAAAAGGTGCCTTGCCATCCAAACTTTTGGGTCCCTCATTTATTTAAGAATTGGTGCTGCCACTCTATGGGCTAAAATAATTAGAGAATCTAAGGACAAAAACATTTGGAAGGCACTTGGCATATATTATTAAATGAATGGGAAATGATCAATTACAACAGCAGATGATTAGGCAGGAAGGGACATTTTACTTGCAAATGAGGCACAGTTGGCAAGTTAACTTGAGCAGGTTTCAGTACTATTGAAGTGTTATGTTAGCACTTTGTGAATGCTTGCAATATGAACTCATGGACTATAACACTCCTGCTATAAAAAGTATCAGACAACTGTTTCTATAAGGGTGACACACGCTGTCTTCTGAAATGCTGGCCTTACGCAGACAGTACCATGAGTTTGTTCATTAACTCTACTAAGTTAATAGAGATATGCATCATTATTTCTTGATAACTTGTGATGTGTTAAGGAGTTACAAAAAATTATGGCAACCGCAGAGCTTCTCCATAGTTAAGGCTGAGTTGCAATTTGCACTTAAAATTTAAACTTTTTTGTTATATAATGTATAAAAATATTATATGCCCACACTTAGAGCACTTACTCTTAGACTACAGAATGAATTTTATGCTAATTTATAAATACATTTGTTAATTATTTTGAAGTAATCTATTAAAATTGTAAAATGAGCCCTTTCAGTTTGTTCCATACTCCTCTTCTCCCCCCCAGCACATCAATCTAGCAAATTAAATGCTGATTGTGAAGATTTGAAAATTAAGTTTTTTCTAGATTATAACAAACTCTAAGGGATAAGCTATTATTAAGCCTATTAATGTGCTATTTATAATTTTATTTGTCACAATTAGACACAGCTGTGTATCTATTGCAATGATGATCAACAAATATTGAAGTCATCAAATACATTTGCCATGGAATAGATTTGCCAAAAATTAATCTTTGGGTTAAGTAAAAACAAAATGTTTTGACTCTCAGGAAGATATCAATAGATTAGACTACATAAACTATGAAATTCCATAAAACTTCATAAGCTTAGACTCGAAGTTGCTCGTGTGCTTGCTCACTAGAACGTCAACATTAACAAAAGAAAAAAATGTAATTTAAGGAAATACCAGCCAATATAATCTTGTGGAAAAAATAGTATGTGATCGTGCAATTGAAGACTATACCATAACTCAGATCCATAAAACGGCCAAATTAAGGTTTTTCAGCAAATCTTAATTCTGGTATTTCTAAATTCAGTGCTTGGCTTCGCAACCTTAGTAATGTTATTTTAAAGTAATTTTGTGGAGATTTTTAAATGTAATATAGAAGTTTGTGTTTCTCATAAAAACAGAGATTTTTAGTGTATAATTTATTTTGTATTTTTTTCTGTCCAGTGCATAGTATGTGAAGATATTAAGATTTTGAACGACCCTGTGTTCACTTGCACCAATTATATACCATTATAACTCTATTGATTTCAAATGAGTTACAGAAGTGTCAGGCTTGTGGAGAGAATCATGCAACAGAATTTAAAGATTATTGTTGTAATCCTTTTTTAAATAACACAAGGGTAGGAGTTAAGGTTGTATATTGCAGTACCATTTAATTTTTTTATGTGGAAAAGGAATATAACTTGTGTCAGGCCTATATCTACATATATGTTGAATTATGTTAATTGGAATAATCAGAATAGGTTGGATATTAATACAGAAAAAGAGATGGCAATGAATGAAAATAAATAAGAAGCTGATATGGTGCCAGTAAAGTGTGCTATTTCTAATAAGGAAGATGAAGTCATGGAGAAGAGAAGACTCAAAGCTGGATGAAGAACATTAGGCTGCTGAACAGTATTATGATGATCCAGCTCCTCTGTGTACAAGAATAAATTTCTGATGCACATGTTTTGTCAGCCATGACAAATGGAGCAGAAGCATGGATACACACCAAGCAGAAGGGATAATCTGGACAGAAATAAAGAGGAAGATTTATATGTAGTAACATATGAAAAGACAGGAAAACAAAATGAAGAAAGGAGAGATAGAGTAAATAGGGACCAAATGCAAAAGAAAGCCAATTCTGAGAATGTGAAGAAGTTAAATTGCATCCCCAGACCCTCAAAGGTAAATGAGCTTTACCTGGACTGGTAGGGGGAAGAGGATTGTGGCTCCTTTAAGGATCTCTTCTCTCTTCCACTTCCTGTCTTCTTCCCTTCCCCATGGGATTTCAGCTCTTTCACGGTTGGTGGGGGAATCATCATACTAGCTGATTAGCTAGCGAGAAGGGGCACAGCAGAAGCCCATTGGCTCCCAGGCCTCTAAAGGGGAGGGCATACAAGCCCTTTTTCCCCTGGCCAGAGTACCATTATGTGCCCAGAACAGTAGCTCCCACCTCTGGGATTAGCATAGGATCGGATTCAATTGTGGTGTTGTGTTTTTGTTGTTGTTGTTGTTGTTGTTGTTATCTGCTCTGGGTTTTACACTAATCATGTTCTGGGACTGGTAAGGAATTTTTACCTCACTTCCAGATTGGCCAAATAGGTGGGTTTTTTGTGCCTCCTCCGCAGCAGCCCAGGGAGCCAGTGCTTAGGTTAAGAAGTAAAGTTTTAGTTGTCGCAACTTGTAAAGCATCCAGTGAATGTACTGTTTTGAAAGCGGTTCTGGTTCCCCAATAAACTGAAATTGGAAACTGACTTAGGGGAAGGAATCCTCTAAAGAAGATGGAGAATGGTGTTTGGGCTCTTAACATCTGGTTCAAAGAGGAAACAACTCTCTTTTCATTATCCCTTAGCACCTACACAAGGGGAAGACGAGATCCCAGCAACAGACTGGGACTGGGTATAAAGAGCTAATGGCAGACCTCTGCTAGGTGGAACAAATTAGGGAAGGATACATTATTGCCAGATAGTTCCCAGATCAATAGCCTAGTTAAACCACATCCCTTGCATTTTGTGGTTCTTCCTGCCTGTTCAGGACAATGAAAATGCACTGGCCATTAAGATGAGAAAAGGAAATTGGACTGCTAATACTTCATCACTCTATTTGATTTTGCTGTTGCTGCTTTGTTATTCAATTCTGGCACAATATTGCTCTTAAGCCAGTTTATCTGGCCCAGGGAAGACTACCTTGCTGCAGATATGATCTTCTGAGGTGTAGGGCCAGTACTGGAGCAATTATACCTCTTTCTTTCCCTGCTGCTGATTTGTCTGAGAATTGGGATTTAACAGGAGGAAAGGCTGCAAAACTGGGATGACAATGAAACCCCATTGGTCCTCAGATGCTTTTTCAGCTTCTTAAAGCTGGTAGAGGAATCTTCATGCTGCTCTAACTTGGTATTGTAGGACTGACCATACACAAAGACTGCACCTGGATCAGGAAGTCAAAGGTGAGCTTCAAGTCATTTGACTCTAACACCCAGTGCAGACCATCCACACTCCAGGAAATGGTCCATTTTTTCATAAAATGTTTATATTTACTTTCTGTTGATTTCCTATAGAGATACCTTTAGTTAGATACCAAGCCACTTTGGGTGTATATATACTTTGATAGCTGCTATGTAAATACTTCTGTTCCACAAATGACAATATATTCGCGTGCCTGACCTGTATTCCAGTGTTTCATGAAGTCACAGAAAAAGCAAACAAATTGATCATGCAAATGATCAAATACTTGACTAATTCTCCATAGACATCTTGATCTCCAGCAAATAAAATCATTGTAGATTCAGAGAAAGCCTCCATATAGGATCAAGTGGCTCTAATCAATTACTATCATTAAACATTTTGGATTTGGTTTTAAATTCATCAGGTTCACTCAAACACTTAACAATTTTATTCTAGCACATGCAATGGAAAATTAGCTATTTTCACACTGGGAAGAAGTAAAAGGAAAGGTTTCCATCTACCTTTCTTCACATACCAAAATAAGATATTCCAATTAAAAGCAGAAAATTAAAAATGGTGCAAGCAAAGGATTTTATCCAATTACCAAAGAGCCTAATACACTTAATTCTCCAGCTTCCAGTGTTGATAAACAATTCTAGAAGGCCTGGTGGGCTACATTAACTGCCCATTGCAAATCCATTTTTCTGAGCATTTCTCAAAGACTGGCTTCTTCCTCCCCACCAGAGATTTAAAAATATGGTTAGACAAGGGAGTTCCACACAACTGTCCTACTTCAGGCAGTAACACATGTGACAGTCCCTGAGTAAAATAGGATTTTCTTCAACATAATCCATAATTCTGTTTCCCCATATAAAATTCAATAATTCCCTCCCAAAGAATTCATGATTTCCATACTCTTCTCTTACCCCAATTAAACCCATCCCCACTTCATCTCCCCAGCTCTCTATCTCATCAAGTGTTTATTATCCTATCATTCATCTCATGGAGTAGCATTGGTGGCAGATGGATTGGCCTACTCCTTCTGAATGTGGGATGGGTGGTAAGTAGGTTTAGTGTGTGAGAAGTAGAGCTCTTCCAGTGATGGGATGGTTGGGAATGGGTCTCTTTTAGTGCTTGATGTCCTCTAGCTATTGGAGGGAGTCAGCTGGGAGAACAGGTCTCCCCCACTGGATATAGAGGGTTGGAGGTAGTTGGTTTCTCCTGCAAGGTGGTGGAGGGTTATGGATAAGGAAGGAGTGGGGCTCTACTTTCCCTCCCACTATTGGCTCTTTCAACTCAGTTTTGGGCAAGTCAGGTAAGCACTGGTGAAGAGGGAGATGATCTATGGCTGTGCACATCAGCATCTTTGTCTCTGCTTCCTTTCCTCATTCTTGTATGCTTCTGAAGCAATCGGAATGGGTGGATGGAGTATATGGTGCATGTCACAGGGTCTAGCATCCCCCAGGATACTGCTGCAGAAATGGGTCCCAGCTATTTGTTCCTTTCAACACTATTTTCTCACTATTCACTGGTGTATGTTGTTTTCAGGGATTTTTTTTTATATGTCAAAGGGCTGGAAACTACAGCTGGGCAGGATTTGTTTCTGTTTTAAGAAATTAAAAATGAAAATTTGTTGTGAAAAATGTGTGGGTTTCACAGGAGAAAAAAAAGCACTGAAACCTCAAATGTCCATTTTGTTTGTTCTGACACCAAAACCATAACTTTTTCTTCTTTTTTGGTGCAAAAACATTGTTTTTAACTAAACTCCATTTTTTGAGGGAAAGCACTTGATCAAAAAAATGATGACCAGCTAGAAACTTAGGCCCTGAGACTGTAAGAATCCGACACAGGCAGAATCTTGCACCTAAGCAAAGACCATTTAAATCATCAGATCTCCATACAGGAGCAGGTTCTATCCACACTGATCGAGTGCAAGATCAGGCCTTTTTGCCTTGTTTTTTTTTTAATGTATACCAAAATTTTCTTCCATAGTCTACTGAGGTTGGTAAGCTAACAAGGTGTTTATAATACCTCATCAATACTTAATGTATCAGCATGTTCCATTTTCAGTATAAAATACAATAATCAAGTGAAATTTTTGCTCCAACCTGAACATTCTGGTCACATCCAATATTTTACACATGGTGAGACAAATCTCATAAGATATAAGCAGATGGTGACAGCTTCCCAGTTCTATTAAGTCAGTGACTCAAACTTTTGTACTGGTGACCCCTCTCACACAGCAAGCCTCTGAATGCAACCCTCCTTTATAAATTAAAAACATTGTTTTATATATTTAACACCATTATAAATGTTGGAGGCAAAGAGGGGTTTGGGGTGGAGGTTGACAGCTAGCAACCCCCCATGTAATCACCACGCGAC
The DNA here is from genome assembly GCF_007399415.2 of Gopherus evgoodei. Lineage (NCBI taxonomy): Eukaryota > Metazoa > Chordata > Testudines > Testudinidae > Gopherus > Gopherus evgoodei. The sequence goes on from NC_044322.1 coordinate 185,207,563, forward strand.
CCTCTGAGAGGTCCCTACCCCCAGTTTGGGATTCCCTATATTAAGTCAAATTGAGATAGCAAAAATAAACATTGGTCCCAGGTGAATGTGCTGTCTTTTGAAAATCTCTGCCAACTACTTAAAAACCATGGACAAAATAATTATGGATTAAGAAATTACCATATATCTCCTAAAAGAACCTTTACAAGACCCAAGTTTACTACAAATATGGGATTGCCTTATATTTAATCTTGCACATAAAGATGGTTTCATTTGGAAAGAGTGAATATGCTCCCTCAGGACTCAGTTGAAAAAGTACTCTGATCATTAAAAATCCTAGGTCACCTGAGATATGTGATTTGAAATTCAAGAACTACAACTGATATTTGCACAACCTCTTTAACCCCTCTCTGGAACAATCCAAAAGTTAATATATGCAGTAAAAATATCATTATTATATGATGAAAATCTATAGAGTAAATAACATCCAAGTCGACTGTCTTATTTGTGACCAGATACTCAGTTCTTGTGATTCTTCCATTTTATTTATTGTTAACATACATACATCATAGACAGTTACAATACACTTGTATTATAATGGGCAATAATAGTCAAATAATATTTAGTTTTCAGTTTGACCCCCAAATATACTTTTTGATTTTTGGGACTGCCAGAGAACTTAAAAAATTAATTATTCACACAGCTCTAATCTTAACATAGCATTGCAGTGTAATGATACCTTGCAACTCCTGGAAGTATTTCTAAACATTTTCAGTGTCCTGTAAGTTGTGCTTAATTGAAGGTGCCCAGTTTCCTTAGGCACTTTTGAAAATCTCCCCCTGAGGTTATTCAGTTAACATGGAGCTTGGTGACAACCTGGAAGTCCTATGCCTGGATATGGAAATGACACACTTATTACAGAATGCCACCTAAAAGGTAGTTTTTCAAGTTCTACTCCCTTTTAATCTTGGACTGTCAAGACTCAAAATGGATTTATTTATTTATTTTATGGGAATGGGTGGGAAGAGGAAAAGAGGTTCAGAGGCCCATGTGCCAGTTGTCTTCCTCTTCAGGAATGTCCACTAAATAAATGAGTCTTTTCTGAATAATATCTGTTCATGTTTTATATTGGAGTATGGTCTGATTTTGCCCTCTGCTGTCTAAACTTACAGCTATAAAACGTCATTGGAAGTGCTCTTTGGAGCAGGGACTTTACCTTATTTTGATCTGCCGTGCTTAACTTGAAGCATGTGAGCTGTCTCACTGAAGTCAAGTGGACCAATGATGTGCTTAAATTTGAGCACTTACATAAATGTTTTCAGGATCAGGGCCATTATTTGTACAGCACACAGTACAATGAGGCCACAGTACTGACTTTTGCCTCTCAACCTTACTAACATAAATAAAGAACCCTATTGTGTGGTTTCATCTTTCATGTGTCAAAAGAAACAGCAAGTTTTTGGAAGATCTTGGGCAGAAGTTTTCCCATCTAAAAATAACAAATATATTATGGTTTATCGGTTTCAATAAAACTGATTAGGAGATGGACACAATGAAGTACGTTACTGCTACACAAATGGAATAATAGCATTTTACACCATTTATATATTAAAGTGAAGCCTAGCCTAGCAATCACAACTGGGCTGAGGTCCATAAGATCAGGATGGCAGTCAGTGAGGAGGAGTCAGATGAATCACTAAAGCAGGGTTTAATAAGCAAGAGTTGGGGTTAGAGATCAAAGGTAGTACCAGGCTGCAGACAGAGGCAAGGTGGCATTAGAGGTCAGAGATCAGGAGACAAGGTGAGGTCTGGAGTTATAGCAGGACAGAAGTCTGTGCGGTTGCCCAGACAACTTCCTGGGGCACCTTACAGGGTTAATTACTGTGACTGGCCAATCAGAGGGACGCAGGACATTGTCACTCTGAGTCATTTGAGTGGTACTTTCTGTGGCAACTACTCTCCAAAGTGATCCCTGGCTGTGGCGCTGGCAGGAATGTCAGCTGCTCACAGCTCTGTATGCCTAGGTTCTAGTCTACTGGCCTTTGTAGTAGGTGAAATAAGGTCTTTTATTGGATCAACTTCTACTGATGGAAGATACAAGCTTTCGAGTTAGCTCTGTGTAGAGCAAAAACATGTATCTTCCACCAACAGAAGTTGGTCCAACAGAAGATATTACCTCACCTGCCTTGTTTCTCTAGTAGCATAGGTCCAACATGGCTACACACACACACACACACACACACACACACACACACACACACACACACACACACACACACACATTTCTGGCATACAATTTATTCAGACAGTGAGGTTTTTTTCCTGACCAATACTCCACCTTTTTTTTTTTTAACTGATTTTTGTCATAAAAAGACACTCTACCACAATCAAACCACTAGGAAATAGGGTTACAGAAATACTACATTTTAGCATGATCACTTGTTAACATTAGCAAATCAGCAGCAATAGGGACTTAAAGATTCTGAGAGCTATGCTTTATATTTTAGAAAGAATACATGATGGAATCAAGCTGCAATGTACCTTTGGGTCAAGGCCCATATCAATGAGAGAATGATGAAGGCCACTTAGGCTGGGCTTGGAAGAAGTAAGGAAGAAAGAAGTCTATTTCTTGTTGGCCTTGTAGCACAGGGACTGAAAAAAATGATTTGTGAGAAAACATTTCAGGGGTATATCCTGCTTGAAAGAGGTATGTTTCAAATGAAGTGCTTTTAAGAAGAATTTTTAACTGCAAACTTGAAGCTGCACTTTTATTTCTGTGATTGCAAACCAGAAAATCGTTCTAGTTGGTAATAATCAAACTCATAGACTGTATTAATTACTCAGCTTCATAGTAAGAAGATATTTTCATAACTTTGTAGCAGTTTTTTCTTCAAATGTTTTATTATGTAGCCTGATTCTTTAATAATTAATAGTTGTATTCGTTGTCAATCAATACTAATTTAATGAGCTGGGTGTTGACGGGGTTCTAGTTCCAGAATCAGACACAACAGAATTGAAACTAATAAGTTCAGAATCTTGCAGGGAACTCCGGTTTGCATGGGAAAGACATTCACATTGAGGGAAAAGCAAAGTCTTAGCCACTTTTATTAACAATATCAGTGATGATAAGAAAGCTCCAAACCACATAAACACATAGCAGTAATGTGGCATTAGGGATATCTTTGATATTATTCCTTGCATATGCTCATACTCTTACATAATCACACCCTTGCCAGGAGATCTGGTGGTCAGAGACAAAGGACCAGCCCTCTCCTTGGCAAGCCAAATGAGTCTGATGGGCCAAACCTCAGTGCCTGAACGTCAGTGACAGATGATGACAATGAAGAGCTGAAGGGTCAGTGGTGAAAAGCTTGCTTACCCTATACAGTAGCCTATCCTATTATAGGGCCTGGAGATGGTCATGAATATTTATTCAGATGCCCATCCTCCCATGTCCATTTCTAACTTTCTCACCCTAATAATATTGAGGTGCATTTATCCTATAGTTTAATATATTAAAGACTTTTAACTCATTACAATATACATCCAATATTGCTAAAGCTAGTTTACGGTTAAACGTCTGCCAACTATTTTATCCTAATATATTCAAGCCTATTATCAGTTCATTATCCCTGTGGTTGCCTGGTATTGTTATGTACTGACTCCTCTCAGATGATAGGCCTATGACCCGTAGCATAGATAAAATGGCCTATGCTACACCTATGCCAACAATTTCTTACAGGAACAGGCCTGTAGGTACCTTGTGTAACACTAAGTAAAATAAGATACTTAGGTATCTCTATGGTCAACAGTAACCTTGTGAGAAATAGGCATAATAGGAAAGGACGTTTATAGTAATTTGTAACAGATACTAATACTAAGACACTGTTGAGTTCAGAATAATGCTGAGCTATGGTTAGCAAAATGTAATTTAAATATTTTTCTAGTGCAAATGCACAGCAGAGCTCAAAACAAGACTGATTTATGCAGGAAATTAGAAAGCCATTTAAGAAGCTCTAAATATCAAGCAGGCATTGCATAGGTATTGCAAGGTGGAATTATTTTTTTTCCTGGTCAGTGTTTCAAAAAAAAATATGATTTGCTACTAATCTTGGTCTGAACTATGCAATCTTTGACTTGTTTTTGTAAGAGAAAAACTCAGATTATCCCAGTATTGTGTATGTAAAACAGATATCCTACTTAGATCATTCAGAATTTAGAAAGCTGTCCTGGGAAACTGCTAATGCAATGGACACATCTACTGCGGAGCTTTCAGTATACCAGAAATATGATAATTGAGATAAGTATAATCTGAAAAGGTCAAACAATTATTTAGGACAGGGGATAGCTGATGGCAATGTCCACAATGCATCAGAGAAATATTTCAATTAAAAATAGAAATGCTAATTTGTTTCACCCTTTCATAGCCTGAAAAAAACTATGGAGACTTCCACCATACCACTTTGCTGTGCATCCTTTCTCATTTTCATCTCTCTTTCACCAGAAAACAATATACTATGCATAATGCACACTCCAAATCTACACTTATTTTTCAAGAATTAAGTCAAAATATTTAAATTAAGAGAGTTGTGGCAGGAAATGATAAACTATCACAGGCAAATGGTAGTTTGAGCATGGAAAGCCTGATGGATCAATTCTGCAGTTTCCCAGTGTCTAATTCCCTTCTCTCCCCTCTGCAGTGACATTCTATTTTTAATAGAAGCTCTACATCAGTGGATGCATTGTCATTGACTTCAGTGGGCACAGAATCAGTTCCCAAGTGAGAAGGCTTTCAAGGAATATGCATATTATAACAGTAGGGCAACAGTACTCAATAGATAAGAGCAGAAAGGGCAAACATTTTAATGAAGAGTTTTAGGGATTCCCCTCTATGGATTTTGACAAATAAGGTTAACAATGATGAATTGGAGGGAGGCTTTTCTATATGCAAATATGAGTTGTGTGAAATCTCCATAATAAAAAAAAATGGGGAATTAGTGCATCATCGAGAGTTTTGGTGTACAGATAAGATAGTAATGAATAAATCTTTATCAAGTGAAAAAAATGTTTTAGAACAAGGTGTATGATTCATTCCACTTTCATAAACTCAGTTAGAGCATGTTAGAGTTTGGATTAAGTCTCTCTCTACATTTAACCCATACATTTCATATTAACCTTTTTATATTAAAATTATTTCCTGCTCTCTGTGAGCCCTATTATCTTAAAATACCTTTAGTGTCTTCTTTTGCAAAACTAAGTGGGTCTGTTCGTTCACAGAACTGCTATGATACCCTGAGTTTTACTTAAAAAGACAATACAAGTATGAAAGTAAACTCAGTAGGGAATAGTAGAGAATATTTTATACCAAATGAGGTAGACTGTTGAGAGTAAACATGAAAGACTAGACACATAGAGTTAGCTATTTATCTCTGCCTATACTCATTACTGACATGAGAGAAACTCACTGCAAAAATATTCTAAAAGCACCATTAAAAAGGATAGCAAAGAGTAACCAATACAATGGAGGCCAAATAATACTCTTAGCTTCTATGATGCAAGGAATTATAAAATGTAGCACAACTAGTATGGTTGTGTGACTGTAAATTACCATTTGATAACCACTATGGTATATGATGTCAGGGATTTCACATCTTTTAGTGTGGTTCATGACCCTTTTAAACTCCTCTTGACTGTAGGAACTTGGGGTAAAATCTTGGCCCCGTTGAAGGTACTGAGAGCTAGTAGCCTCTAAGACCTTATCCACTCAGTTCTCAAGAAGAAGAATGGTGAAGCACTGGAATGGGTTACCGAGGGAAGTGGTGGAATCTCCTTCCTTAGAGGTTTTTAAGGTCAGGCTTGACAAAGCCCTGGCTGGGATGTTTGGGATTAGGCTGGTTACTTTGTAGGCACCAATCCCTGTAAAGCGCACACTGTCCATGCATGATTTACTCTTTATTTCATCTTACTGTTCTAGGCTTATCTTATCCATTGTTATCTTGTCCATTGCAAATGGTTTCCTGAGTGTTCTCCATTATCTTAGCTGGTATAGACATTCTGTTTCCACCCTGCTGATCTATTTACCTCCCTAACTCTGTCTTAGCTGGTATAGACATTCTGTTTCCACCCTGCTGATCTATTTACCTCCCTAACTCTGTCTCCCAAAAAATGAGGCCTCACTCATATCCAATTACTCATTCAAGTCAGGCCTACACGCCATCTCTAAGCATTTTATGTGATTTTATTATTTGTCTTAAATGCAGCTACTGCCAATCTGATACTAGGCCATACTACTCCACTGGCTCTTCCATATAAAGAACTTTGGACAGACAGCGCTAGCACTGTGTTTCTAGCCAACTGGAAGGGAAGGAAATATGAGAACATACTAAACTTCCACTGATGTATGAAACCAGAAGACAAAATTTAGTCTCATTACTTTTTTGGAAATTATGATACTTTTTCAAAAAAACAAAATTACAGGTCACCTATTGTAAGTGGGAAGGCCATTTTTTCCTGTTTTTTTGGTCTTTTTGACTCCACAGGAATTCATGACATTTTTCTAAGGTCAAAAGTGCCAGCATAGGAAAAAGTTCAATTGATTTTAGTTTAGTAAATGTGGAAAATGTTAATAGGAAAAGACTGGCTTTCCTATTCCTTTCTTACTTTCTTAAAAGTAAGAAAATTACTTTCTTAAAAGTAAGAAAAGACTGGCTTTCCTATTCCTTTCTTATTTTCTTAAAAGTAAGAAAATCCCCGGTACAGCAGTGCAAAGATGGTATTACCTACATCAAATTAAACTGTACAGCAAAGGAAGAGCTCCAGCCACAGATGTATAACACAAAAACCTTACATTTCAATCAGGGATTTGTCAGTGACATTGAAACAAAAATTGCTGTTTGGCTGTCCTTGGCAGTGATCATTCCTTACTGAAAATTTGGATGTTGTATTTTATCCCTATGAATAAAATGGGCTATCCCTATGGGCTCCTTGTCATGTAGTTTAGTGTAACTATTGGCCAGACCTCAGCCTGGCCATAACTACATAATCATGAAGGAGTATGGAAGAAGGACACTAGATCAGGGTTTCTCAAATAGGGGTTGCCACTTGTGTACGGAAAGTCCCTGGCAGCACCTCCACTTCCAGCAGCTCCCATTGGCCCAGAGCAGTGATCTGTGGCCAGTGGAAGCCATGATCAGCTGAACCTGAGGATGGGGCAGATAAACACACAGGCCCGGCCCGCCAGGGGCTTTCCCTACACAAGCGGCGACCTGTTTGAGAAACCCTGCACTAAATGACAACTCTTTACTCTAATGATAAACAAAGGCTGAGTATTTCCTTTGAGCACGATGAATGAGAAATATTTTCTAAAACAATAGAGATTTACTGAATGTTGAATTCCTATCAGTCTATTTGAGATGCTTCTTTTTCATGGAGCCATGAACAAATTAGAAAGCAAAATGCAGCATAACTCACTTCTGATACAGCAAATTGCTCTTTATTTAAAGATGCTTTTTAAAGTATGAATAAAATTTTAAAGCCTGTCAAAGATGGCACACAAAGATAAAAATAAAGATGTGTCAGGACAAAAATGTTCTTTTTGCTATCCTCTGAATTAATTTGCATGTCAGTCAAAAATCAGCCAATGCATATGCAATAAGGGGCATGAGTTAAGATACTAAAAGAATAGGAAAAGTAACAAGTAGAACTAAAGACTGAAAAGGGAAAGTGACAGTTGTGATGAGTAAGACTTCTCCCCATATATAGTATGTATTCAGCTATAACAATACAGCCAAAGATGGTGAAGAAGTGGTGACAGAACTGCCAATTATAGCTGAGTGATGTGTAAACAGAGATACAAAGTCTGCCCAGCAGAACTGTATCCAGGTGGCAGGGCTTTTCTGTTGACCCACCCATCAGCAAGAGTCAGAACCTTCAGTACAGCTGCTAAAATTATGATGGCTTATTGTAGCAGATGCGGCTCATTAACTCTATCCAGGCTATCAGGGGGGTGGGTATATCTATCAGATAAGATGGGACTTGAACAGATGAGGTCCTAAAGGGAAACCCGAGAGACAACCATGCTCAGTCTGAGATATAAACTGTGTTATTGATTTGCGAGTTACCACTAAATCTAAACCCTGGAAAAGATGTAAATTTGGACTGCAATTCAAAGAGGTGTGTCATTTATTAAAGACTAGGTAGAGATTCAGCTTGTTCATAAGGAGCCTGAAAGTTTGGCCCTGGAGCACATTTCTGCTCTGGAAATATGCTCTGTAAAAATACCATTGTGCTATTCACTGTTAGTCTCTCAAAAATCTTCAGAGCAAATGTGATCTTTTTACGATACCCTCCACCCCAGTTTCTACTCGTTTCCAGTCCTGTGAACTGTGTCAGGGATCTGAAAGTAAAACTGAATTCTTTCTTTCTCACATATCACTCCTAGTAATAATGGTTCAATGGTCCCCAGGCCATGGCCACCACTTGAGCAACCAGAGAAAGGAACCAGCAAAGTCTAAGGACAGGGTAGGCCCACTGCTCAATGAGGAGGGGGTAACAGTAACGGGAGACTCGGAAATGGCAGAGATGCTTAATGACTTCTTTGTTTCGGTCTTCACTGAGAAGTCTGAAGGAATGTCTAGTATAGTGAATGCTTACGGGAAGAGGGTAGGTTTAGAAGAGAAAATAAGGAAAGAGCAAGTAAAAAAGCACTTAGAAAAGTTAGATGCCTGCAAGTCACCAGGGCCTGATGAAATGCATCCTAGAATACTCAAGGAGTTAATAGAGGAGGTATCTGAGCCTCTAGCTATTATCTTTGGGAAATCATGGGAGACGGGGGAGATTCCAGAAGACTGGAAGGGGGCAAATATAGTGCCCATCTATAAAAAGGGAAACAAAAACAACCCAGGAAACTACAGACCAGTTAGTTTAACTTCTGTGCCAGGGAAGATAATGGAGCAGGTAATCAAAGAAATCATCTGCAAACACTTGGAAGGTGGTAAGGTGATAGGGAATAGCCAGCATGGATTTGTAAAGAACAAATCGTGTCAAACTAATCTGATAACGTTCTTTGATAGGATAACGAGCCTTGTGGATAAGGGAGAAGCGGTGGATGTGATATACCTAGACTTTAGTAAGGCATTTGATACAGTTTCGCATGATATTCTTATAGATAAGCTAGGAAAGTACAATTTAGATGGGGCTACTATAAGGTGGGTGCATAACTGGCTGGATAACCGTACTCAGAGAGTAGTTGTTAATGGCTCCCAATCCTGCTGGAAAGGTATAACAAGTGGGGTTCCGCAGGGTTCTGTTTTGGGACCGGTTTTGTTCAATATCTTCATCAACGATTTAGATGTTGGCATAGAAAGTACGCTTATTAAGTTTGCGGACGATACCAAACTGGGAGGGATTGCAACTGCTCTGGAGGACAGGGTCAAAATTCAAAATGATCTGGACAAATTGGAGAAATGGTCTGAGGTAAACAGGATGAAGTTCAATAAAGATAAATGCAAAGTGCTCCACTTAGGAAGGAACAATCAGTTTCACACATACAGAATGGGAAGAGACTGTCTAGGAAGGAGTATGGCAGAAAGAGATCTAGGGGTCATAGTGGACCACAAGCTTAATATGAGTGAACAGTGTGATACTGTTGCAAAAAAAGCAAACATGATTCTGGGATGCATTAACAGGTGTGTTGTAAACAAGACACGAGAAGTCATTCTTCCGCTTTACTCTGCGCTGGTTAGGCCTCAACTGGAGTATTGTGTCCAGTTCTGGGCACCGCATTTCAAGAAAGATGTGGAGAAATTGGAGAGGGTCCAGAGAAGAGCAACAAGAATGATTAAAGGTCTTGAGAACATGACCTATGAAGGAAGGCTGAAGGAATTGGGTTTGTTTAGTTTGGAAAAGAGAAGACTGAGAGGGGACCTGATATCAGTTTTCAGGTATCTAAAAGGGTGTCATCAGGAGGAGGGAGAAAACTTGTTCACCTTAGCCTCCAATGATAGAACAAGAAGCAATGGGCTTAAACTGCAGCAAGGGAGATTTAGGTTGGACATTAGGAAAAAGTTCCTAACTGTCAGGGTAGTTAAACACTGGAATAGATTGCCTAGGGAAGTTGTGGAATCTCCATCGCTGGAGATATTTAAGAGTAGGTTAGATAAATGTCTATTAGGGATGGTTTAGACAGTATTTGGTCCTGCCATGAGGGCAGGGGACTGGACTCGATGACCTCTCAAGGTCCCTTCCAGTCCTAGAGTCTATGAGTCTATGAGTCTATAAGTCCTAGCTCACTGAGGACCCCACTCCTGAAGCTCCTGTTTGGAGGAAATATCCAGCACCTCCAATTAGGTGAGGAGCTCTATATAAATCATGAAATAGCCTGAGCAATAAGAATAATCTCTGGCTGACTGATACTATGGATCTCTTCTGCTTACTTAACTCCTGACCCCTATATTCCCTCCTGCTCCTGGTTCCTGTCCTCCTTATCCCAGACCCCTGTCTATTCCCAGTTCCTGCTTTCCTGCCTTATTTTGGGTCCCCTGATCCAGTGCCTTACCCCTGCCGCTGTCTCCAGCTCTGACTTTTGGTTGGTAGTTGAAGCTGACTCTGGCTTCATCCACTAGATCTGACCACCCATGCCCTGGTCATTGAATGTGGCCATCGTCATCTGGAAGCTCACCACTCTGTGATGGCTACCAACAATTTTGGTGTTGGAAGATCAGCTGCTGGGGTTGTAGTCATGGAGACTGGAAGTACTATACAGAGGAGGATGCTGTGGAGGATTACACATTTTAGCAATGCACAAGAGATTATGGGTGGTTTCACACCGATAGGGTCCCCAAACTATATTGGGGCTATTGATGGGATTCACATCCCTATTCTATGTCCCACAGATCAGGCCAAAGTCTTTATCAACAGTAAATAGTATCTTTCCATGGTACAGTGATGTCTGGTTGATTACCATGGCAGAGTCACCGTTACTAATGTGGAGTAGTCTGGAAACGTCCATGATGCAAGGATATTTAGATACTTTGCTGGAATGAGAAAGGAAACTTGTGCTCCTTAGAACACCGTAAACATGAATGAAGTTAAGATTCCTCTTCTCACTCTGCTTCTTCAATAAAAATAAAAACAATTAAACAAGGAACACAGTGCAAACGTAAGAAAACGAGTATCAATGCATGGCACAATAAAGACCACTCACAAAGTCCTGCATGTGGTCAGCTCAAAGGAGTTCTTTTCCATCTCCTGTGGGGTTGAATGTAGTGGGTAAAGCCTGTAATTAGATTGATTAAAATGATGGTCCTTTTATTGTATAGTGGACTGTTGGATTGCAATGTTGGACCTTTGTATCAAAAGGTCCAAAATCATAGCTGTTTGCCTTTGCCTTGCCTGCATCGTGTCTCTCCAGGGCTATTCACTCCATTTCGATCACTGGAGAATATTCCAGAAAAACCTTCCATCCATAACTCCATGGCCCTCTATTGTAATGAGTTACATATTTAATTAAACAGATTGTCCCTAGATTTACTTATTAGTTCTGACGGCCTTTCAGTGTGTGACAACACCTCTCTTTGTGCAGCTATGGGTGCTAAAGGATTTCACAAAAATACCCACAATTATTTATTGTCCCATTCTTCCCTAACCCTAACCCTTGACAAGAATGAAAACATATTTATTTTCCCACAATTTTGGACTGTCATTTCCATCTTCTTTTCCTATTCTGTAGTGCTTTGCAAGATGGTAAAATGTTTTCCAACTTTATTTTCCATATTTATAGGCTCCCAGTAATAATTATTTCTTTCTTTTGGGGGGAATGGAGATTGGGGGATTCTATAGGCACCTTGACTTTTTTAAGGGAGTGTGAGGATAGCCAGGTGATTAGGACAGTAACCTAGGATTTGGGAGACCACCTGGGTTCAGTTCCCTGATGAAACACAGATATTCTGTATGACCTATGAGCAGGGTTCTGGTGGTGCTCTCTTCCACAGTTTTGTCAAATGGCTGTCTAAATGGAGTTCTTAGATATTGTTTATATGTACAAATTCATATAGTTCTTCGCCTCACTGATAATTCTCCTCCTGGTTGGATGCCAGGACATTCATAGGATTCAAGAGAGCAGTTGCTGATTATTGGGTGTTTACCATGTTTTCTGCTGTACTATTCACTACAGCAACTTTGGGGTTCAGTGTGGCATTGCTTTTTAAAAGTGCAGTCCAGTTAACCATAATATGTGCAGATAGTGTGAGCACAGCAAGAATTTATAGTTCCTTGTCCTTGGGAACTTCAGCTGGTGCTCCTTCACTTTGAATTAGCACTGGGACCCACTCTGGGAGAGCAAATGAAGGTGAAGGGCACTCACACATTCCAGTGATTCTTGTACAAATGAGACTTGACATACAGCTCTCCAAAGAAGGAAATCAAGTCCAGAAACTGTATAGGAGTCTGTGAGGAAGTCTGGAGAGGTATGGTTCCTATAATAGGTATGTGACTCACTGCTGCCTATTTTCAAAAAGAGGCATTTCTGGATATCCACCACCATTTAAATAGGAGGGTACATCCAGTCAGTGTGATCCCTCCAACCGCACACCATTACTTGTCACCTACTAACCCACACTGGAATCCATATGCAGTATCAAACAACGACAGCTCATTCTCAATGGTGACCCCCATCCTGAAAGAAATCTTTCCCGAAGCCTCTCTTCTGCCTTCCAAACAACTCTCCAACCTCTCCCAAGCTCATCATCAGAAGCAAGCTACCCACAGACCAGGAGACACCAACTCAAATTGGCATCAAACCCTACCCGAACAACAGATGCAAAACCTGCAGACATATCTCCACTGCTACAATGATTAACACCCCCTACAACACCCCCTTTCAACATCTATGGATCCTACACATACCTATCACAACATGTGGTATATCTCATTCAGTGCACTAAATGCCCCAGTAACAACTATGTGTATGAAACCAGACAATCACTATGCTCTCAAATGGACTCACACAGGAAAATGATAAAAGACAAAGTACCCTATCACCTGTGGGTGAACACTTTTCAAAAAGTGATCACTCGATATCTGACATATCAGTCCTTGCCCTCAAAGGAAACCTACACAACACTTTCAAAAGACTAGCCTGGGAGCTTAAATTCATAACTTTGGGCTTTTACAACAATCTGTAACCCACTTATTCCACTTTTTGTCCTGTGACTACCAGGGAGTTAACTGGCCATTCTGTCTTGAATGGTCCCTTAAAATATGTGCTAACTACTTATGCCAAACATCTGTTTGACCTTGTATTTAGCTGTGACACTCTGAATACCTTTCCCAGTCCTGAGGAAGTGCTTTGTGTAGCTTGACAGCTTGTCTCTCTCACCAATAGAATTTGATTAAAAAAAAAAGAAATTTACTCATCCACCTGCTCTCTCCAACTCTGGTGGAGCAACAGGAAGAGTCTGAGAAAAGGCTGTTGCTATGCAAGTAGGAGGAGTCAGGAAGGAGAGAGGAAAGGCAAATCCTCTGAAAGAGTTTAGACCTGAGATTTGAGGCTGAAATAGGTTACTACCCTTTCCTGCTATTGGGCAGGCTGCTATGTTTTTGTCTTTTGACTCTTCATTTCAAATTCTTTTGTAAGGCTCACTCATCTCATAAAATCTCTCAATGATAATTCATGAACTTGGATCCAAATTAGTACACAGGCATATAAAATGGATATTTGTGCACTCAAGTGTCAATTAGGACATTTAGGCTCTTGGTATCCTATTAAAGAGCTTAAATTTTAAATTTGGACTCCATAGGACCCAGTATTGCACAAATTACAGAAGCAAATAATTGTGGTCAGTGCATAAGAAGGCAATGAAGGCTGGGATGGGTCCACAGGATGTTATGATGTGCTTCTGCCTGTTTATTTTCCCAAGAAACACATCAGAAAGTTATGGTAATGTGGCATCATCACGTTAATTGTGAATTTAAATGAACAAGAGTCAGAAAATGACCAATTATGGTTTCCAAAGCAACTGTGACTCAGATACCTTTCACATATAAATGGACATTTATTTTAGAGCTCAGTGAACAATGCAAACATTTTCCCAAGTCTATTGTCTCAAATTTTTAAATATGTTTGCTACAGTCTTTTGTGTGTCCCCCTTCTCTGTTTCCTTCCTAAGCCAAATCCTGAGTCAAGTGAAGTCAATGGGAGTTTTGTCACTAACTCCAAGTGGAGAAGGATTTGGCCTGCTATAAACACTCATGAATTTAAATTTTACTGGCATAACCATTTTTATATAATCTTAAATGACAAATTTGAGTCAGTTACTATCTTCTCATTGATATTCCCTGAACAGGAAAACACTATATTTACCACATGTGTTAATGGTTTCAGATTATTCACTCAGCACTAGTACACAAAATAATTTACAAAATATGGTATATGCAAGAGAACCACACCTTTGAATTCTAGCCCTTTTGTAAATAGAAGTTTCCTTACTGTTCTGTATTCAACTTCTTAACCTTAATTTTGCATTAATGTATTTCTTGTAGTGAAGCAACAGAAGTGCAAGTTTTCCAAATGTATCTGATCTGTTAGCAACAGAAATTCTGTTGAAAATTAGCAAATTAGATAATCAACATGAATAACATTTAGGTCCAGACCTGCAAACACATTATATGTACATGAAAGCAGCAAAGAATCCTGTGGCACCTTATAGACTAACAGACGTTTTGGAGCATGAGATTTCGTGGGTGAATATCCACTTCGTCAGATGCATGTGACGAAGTGGGTATTCACCCACGAAAGCTCATGCTCCAGAATGTCTGTTAGTCTAAGGTGCCACAGGATTCTTTGCTGCTTTTACAGATCCAGACTAACACGACTACCCCTCTGATATATGTACATGAGTAACTTTAAGTACATGAATAGAGAAAGAGAATATGATTACTCATGTGCATAAAGTTATTCATGTGCTTACGTATCTGCAAGATGAGGGCACTAGATATTCAGATGCTTGGAGTTTTGAGGGGGAAGACTGTAGGCAGACTGGGAAGGAGATTGTTTCAGACCAGGGTGTTTTGTAGCAAGAATGCCTTGTTCAAAAGAAACTTAGTTTGAAAATCAAAGTCTTTTGACCAACAATAAAGAACTCTTCAAATATACGTTTTGTTTACATTTAAAACATTGCACTGTGTTGCCTAAAGATGATTCTGATTACATCACTGAGCAAGTGATATTGCACAATATTATATAATCTGACAAAACTCAAGTTGCAGTGAAATAAAGCAACAAGCATCAAGGTAAGAGCGTGTATAGCTACACATCACAGATTGCTATATTATAGTTTGTGAAAGTCTCCCTGAATTAATCTACAATGTTTAGAGTGTATCTGGGAATCTGTCAGTTAACTCTTTTCCATGTTCATAAATCTTTTCCAAGACACTTCCTACCTCCAAACCATTAGCTGAAATGTTGCTCTGACAATAGGTAAACGTGTTGACAGATTTAATATTTTCCTCACAGAGTATAACTCTCTTGAAATGTAACATATCATTTACAAAGAAGTTCTATCTGGATGGCAGTTGTAACGGTCATAGATTTCCACTCCGGCACCCAATAAAACATTCTGTCCAAGAAAATATATTTCATTTTAAATCTAAATACAATGAAATCAATATAGGACAGGTTCCAAATCAAAATGAGTGTTAATGAAAGTTCATATATTACAGTTACAGATTTGAATTAAATGAACAAATAATCTCTTTCTCAGCACCCCGACATTCTGCAATGATTCTATACTGGTTAATATTATTCCACGCAGGCATGCTTTCCATAAAAGCTTGTATGTACTGTACTTTTAGATCTAATGTAACCTCTGACTATATATTAACTATAACCTTACTTATATTACCCTCTGTTACCCTCACAATCTCTGTACTTGAATTATGTATATATTTAACAAGGAAAAGGTCCTATTGAAAATGACTTTTCATCTTGGTATCCACTGACAGCTTTGAGTTACAGAGATTACAGTGTTGGCTACCATAAATATAGCAGTGTATAAAATAAAAAAAGAGAGTCATTTTTTTTATATAAAGCCCTTCATACCAAAGGGTCACATATCACTGAAAACTATATAAATATAACACTACTGAAACACATTCACTAGTTGGGGTGGAGGGAGCAGCCAGTGGGTACTCTGGATAGTTGTGAGTAGACAGGAAATAATAAAGAAAGACGCTGGAAAAGACCTTTCTTATGGAGTGCCAAATTAGTTTTAGTGTTCACGCTGAGCAGACGGGACCTGAATTCTTAAGGTCTCATCTGAAAGACTCACACATAATCAAACTGCATGGCAGCTAATATGTCTGCTTTGGCAGAATGAAGGGCTAAATTTTCATTGTGGGACTTTCACCTTGTGATTCCAGGAAGTTAAGTATCTCACCATACCCAATACATCGTTTAAACCAAGAAGATAGTCCATCTGGAATTAGGTACTAATGCTATCTGGGATCAACCAATATTTTTATGTAATTGCTAAGCAGAAATGGCAACAATAGAACAAGTTATTTTCTCATTTACTTGAATACACACTGTCTTGGGTCTATAAATAAGATTGTAAAGCCAAATTTGATTATCATGCTAATGACACTGGTGCATATTACTCACCATGCTCCACATGGAGCACATTTACCCTACAAAATGTAATGAGGTTTCATATTAAATCAACATCTTGACAACTGTTTCTAGAGTTTACACTGGGAACATTTTTTCCTGACCCCAACTATTTCTAAGGTCTTTTGTACATTGGCAAGTTTTTGTGCAATAAAGCAGCTTTCTACATTGTAACTCCCAAGGTGTGCACACTGCCAAGCCACTTAGTGCGCAGAAACTGCACAGTTGCAACATTGTAAAAAACCCATCCCAAGAGGCGTAGAACTTTCTGTGCTGGGGGTACAGTGCCACGGTGCCAGTGTAGACATCCTGGTCAATTACAATGCTGCGACTGTCCTCCGGGAGATGTCCCACAATGTCTGTTCTAGCCTCTCTGGTCATCGGTTTGAACTCTACTGCCCTGCCCTCAGGTGAACAACCATAAGCCCCACCCCTTAAGTTCCTTAGGAATTTTGAAAGTCTCCTTCCTGTGTGCTTGGTGACACGTTCAATGGTCTCAGAGCATCTTTCCAGGTGATCTCACACTTGAAGCAATGCCAAGTTACTGGACTTCATCAGCATTTGGGGAGAGAAGGCTGTCCATTCCCAGCTATGCTCCAGCCATAGGAATTATGATACCTATGGACAGATTTCACAATGCATAACAGAAAGCGGCCATGAGCAGGGCACACTGTAGTGCAGAGTCAAAATAAAGGAGCTGCGGAACACCTACCACTAGGCTCAGGAGGCAAACTGCTGCTCCGGTGCTGCACCCACGAGCTGCTGGTTCTACAAAGAGCTGGATTCGATACTCAGTGGCAACTTCACCTCCACTGTGAAGACCACTCTGGATACTTTGGTGGCTTGTGTGCCAGTTGAGAGTGGACTGAGCCAGGAGGAGGAAATCTTGGAGGAGGAGGGGGACCCAGAGGCAGAGGATGACTTGGAGGCCAGAGATGCATGCAGTCAGGAGCTCTTTTCTACCCCAGAGGAGGCTAGCCAGTCACAGCTGTCAGATCTTGGCAAAACGCAAACAGGAGAGGAGGCCCCCTGGTAAGTGGTTTTGATTTTGGTGATTGCAGGAGGAATGCAGAGAGCAAGCTTGTGTCTGTGTGATGCACGTACCACTACATACCTAGTCTGAGTGGCAGAACAGGGTGTTGATTGACTCCTTCACTTCACAGGAATCTGCCTCAGATATCCAGGTTACTCTCATGGAGATATTGAGAAATCCACTGAGGCAGGTTCTTTGGCAGAGCTGCTTTGTTTATTGCCCCATTAAGGGTAACTTTCCAATGCCACTCTGCTGTCATTGGAGGGGGAGGAGGAGACCAAACACAGGCAAGCCATGTAGGGGCCAGGGCAGAAGCTGCAGTCTAGGAGAAGACCCTCCCTTGATTCCCCACTCACCTTTAGCAGTGAGATATCTTCCATAATGAACACAGCCTGCAGAAAGTGTGGCAACCAAAATGATTATAAGCCAGTATTGGCTCTCCACAAGAGCCACGTGCCCAGTGTACAGCAGGATCTGAGAATGGTGATTTCTTCTGACACTGCAGTCACCCGCCACTTTGGGGTTCTTTTGGCTCATGTGTGTTTGCCTGGGGTCAGCCAGTGAGTGACAGGTATGTGAATACTGGCTGTGTTTTAAATCACTGAAACATTGCTGTGTGTTGCAAACAATAGTGCTTCTGTAAAATGTTGCATTTTGGCTGCACAGAGATGACCTTGGGAGCCTAACCTCCCTCTTTGTTATCACCAGCTGAATGGCTGCGCAGAATTAGAAAGCGACCACAAAAAATTAACGAGTACTTTTTGCATGAGGTCATGATGCACTAAAAAAAAACAAGAATGGAAGGAGTGGGAGAACAGTAAGAAGAGAGACCAAAAGGAGAACATGGCATACCAGAACTAAGCAATGGAGTGGCTCTTAAACACTATGGAGCGTCAAGCGGAGAAGCTGCAGGTGCTAGCACTGCAAACCAAGCAGTTCTGCACGCACCCTTCCCTGCAACTGCTGTCGCAAACTCTTTCCCATGCACCCCCCCCAGACACTGACAATACACTCTTATCAAACTTCTGGCTCCTGTCTGTACCCATGGCATTCCACTCCTGCCCCATCACAGTCCAGCGTTGCGAACTCCCAGTACCCACTGCTCTCAAACACCCATCCCTCTACAGTTTAGCCCTGATGAAGTACAGTATGCACTGCACTGTACTCAAAAGGAGAAGGTTGGATAGTATACCTAGACATATACAAATCTTTAACTGTCCCGGGACCGCACCTCCTCCTGGGATCCTCCCTGCCCCCATCCCCCTCAGTGCTGATGTGTTTTTTGGTTTGTCTCTCTCCTCTGGTTGTTATTTTTTAATAAAATAATTGTGTTGGTTTGAAAGCAATCTTTATTCTATTAATTGAAAGCCAACAAAGCCCTGAAAATCAACACGCAATTTTCTTAAACCTTCATAGTGCATCATCTACACCAATCACAATCACCTCCTAGCACTACAAAAACTGCACTCCCAAGCATAGCAAAAAATATTAGTGTCTTTCAGCTTCAAATTGCTGCCTCAAGGCATCCCTGATCCTTATGGCAAGACTCTGTGCCCCTCTAATAGCTCTGGTCTGTAGCTGTTCAAATTCAGCCTCCAGGCATTGAGCCTCTGAGGTCCAGCCTTGAGTGAAGATTTCACTCTTCCCTGCACAAAGATTATGGAGCATACAGCAGGCGGCTATAAGCATAGGAATATTGTCATCAGCCATGTCCAGACTCCCATATAGGCAGTACCAACGGGCCTTTAAATGGTCAAAAGCACACTCAAGAGTTATTCTGCACTTGCTCAGCCTGTTGTTGAACCATTCCTTGCTGCTGGCAAGGTGCCCCGCGTGTGGCTTCATAAACCATGGCATTAAGACGTAGGTGGGGTCTCCCAGGATCACAATGGGCATTTTGACTTCCCCTACAGTGATCTTCTGGTCCGAGGAGAAAGTCCCTGCTTGAAGCTTCCTGAACAGGCCAGTGTTCTGAAAGTTGAGTGAGTCATGAACCTTTCTGGACTAGCCTGTGTTCATGTCTGTGAAATGCCCATGCTGATCTACAAGCCCCTGGAGAACCATCAAGAAATACCCCTTCCAATTAATGTACTCAGAGGCTAGGTGGTCTGGTGCCAGAATTGGAATATGCATGCCATCGATCGCCCCACTGTAGTTAGGGAAACTTATTTGTGCAAAGCCATCCACAATGTCATGCACATTGCCCCGAGTCACGGTCTTTTGGAGCAGGATGTGATTAATGGCCCTGCACACTTCCATTAACATGACAATGGTCAACTTTCCCATTCCGAATTGGTTAGTGACCAATCGGTAGCAGTCTGGAGTAACCAGGTTCCACAGTGCAATCACCATGCAATTCTCCAATGACAGGGCAGCTCTTATTCTTGTGTCTTTGTGCTGCAGGGCTGGAGTGAGCTCATCATACAGTCCCATGAATGTGGCTTTCCTCATCCGAAAGTTCTGCAACTACTGCTCGTCATCCCAGACGTACATCACAATGTGATCCCACCACTCAGTGCTTGCTTCCTGAGTGCAAAAGTGGCGTTCCACTGTGGTCAACACTTCTGTGAATGTCACAAGCAATTTCGTGTCATAACTACTATGCGTGGTGAGATCAATGTCAAACTGCTCTTGCCTTTGTGGTTTAAGGAATAAGTCCACTGCCTCTTGTGACATGTTAGTCAGAGCAAGCCGCATACTGGTCAACAGTTCAGGAACCATTCTTGCAGTCCAAAGAGGCAGAGTGTGCAGTACACAAACTGTTGAAAGATGGTGCCAAATGCAGACAGAAGCACAGGGATTTCTTGGATGCAAAGCAATGCATCATGGGGCATTGGGACAGGATCCAGGATGCCCCGCAACCCCTTCTGCCTTCCTACAACTCTTAGCACCAGAAGAGGAAGAGATGATCTGTGGGATAGCTTCCCAGAGTGCACCACTCAGAATACTGCTGCTAGTGCCACAAGTGTGAACATGCTACTGTGCAGGCAGCTGACAGCGTGAACACACAACAGCATTTTCCCTTCAGTGCTCTCTGAGCAGTGCTGTAACTACTGGTGCTGTAACTCTGCCAATGTAGACATACCCTAAGATAATCCAGCAGCCACAACAGGAAACTTTCTCACCAGAATTTCAAAGACTCAATCTGTCTCTTTCCTTTATTACCTGCAGCGTGGTACATTTGTTTTGTTTTCACGTACTAGGTGGGGGGGACTAACGTGTATTTTCTTCTCATGCCCGGCAGCATCACTGGTTTTATACACAGAACAATGTTGCTTTGTTCAGTATGCAGCAAAGACCCCTGTTTTGATAGGGACTGTAAGGAACCAAGAGTGGCAACATGGGGGTTGTGCTATGATAACATAAATTTATTGTGTCAGATCTTCAGCGGGTCTAAATCAGCATAGCTTCATTAACTAATTTACACTATTTGAGGATCTGGCCAATTATTACCAAGAAAAAAACATTATTTCAATACAAATCTCCTTAGTTTTACAGTCCTTTGTGTTGTTCATTAAAGCAACAAAAAATATCTCCTTTAAGAATGGCAGGGTAACTGATAACTGCTTCCAGCATGGGAAAACTAGTTGCTGAGAATGCTCATTAAAAAAAAAACAAAACCAAAAAGGAGCTGGATGAAAATTGAAAAAGGAAACTAGGATTTCAAAAAAACAAAATTAATTTTTAAGTTTTATTTGGGAAGAGTTCAAAATGGACCTTTCATTTTCTCTCCAAAATTTCATTTTAATTGGACCTTTAATTATAAACCTTATTGAAAACATTATTGAAATGGCTACTGAATTTTGTTTATTGAGAACCCAAGTTTCAATATATGAAAACTTTTTCATTTACCAAACCCTTCATTTTTGGTAAACAAAAAAATCTGTCACCATTTTGATAATATTTTCACAAACATGTTTTTGATAAAAAGATTTTGATAAGTTGCTTTTTTGTGAAAAACAAGATTTCTACAACAGTGACAAATTTTCAACAAAAATAATCATTTTCACATAAAGATAATTGTTTTCATTTATTATTTTATCCCTAAAAAGTATTATCCAACTCTATTATCAGTCATGCCTGATTATAAGAAATCATTGCTTAGACTAGCAAAGCAAATTACTAGTGAATTTTCTGTTAAGAAAACATACTGTGACTTATGTAACTATTCTGCATCTCTATGTATCTTTGCACCAACTTTATCAAATCAGGTATGTACTTTTGGCACCCAAGCCTACATGTTGGTACTGAAATAATTTCCTATATCTAGGCGCTGTGATTATGTATTGGCCACCTAATGTTGCTCTGAGCACCTAAACGCAAAACTAGGCATCCAAACAGACACACTAAAGTCGAAATTGAGTCAACAACATAAAATAGTGCCAAATCACAATGAGGACTTTTTAAATCAAACTTCAAAAAATTGACATCAGATTTGTATTTTAGCCAAAAGTCTTTTTTTCCCTAGGGAAGTAATGTCTATAGAATCTTTCAAGTGAAGAATGGTGAGTAAGGAATATTAAAATATCCATTGAGTCCAAGTAGAGTTGTCTCTGTGAAAGGACGGAGTGATGATCAGGGCCTAAAGCAGACTTTGACAACAAAGTTTAGACATACACAACACAGATTGATGTTCTAAACTACTGGCTGTGCAGTTAGTTTATATAAT
The DNA here is from genome assembly GCF_007399415.2 of Gopherus evgoodei. Taxonomy (NCBI): domain Eukaryota; kingdom Metazoa; phylum Chordata; order Testudines; family Testudinidae; genus Gopherus; species Gopherus evgoodei. Next base: position 185,229,907 of record NC_044322.1, read on the forward strand.
CATGTGTTCTGGGGATTTTCATTGTAGAGACATTATGAAGTGTTGAGATTTACAAATAGATTTGATAGTGAGAGGGAAGTAGATTCCTACGCAAAGAACAGGAGCATCAGCAGGTCAAGGATTTGGGACATTCCATTTTGTTGTGATCTGAGAATATATCCTGCACTTTACTGAAGATTGGTACAGGCCTTTCCACTATTATCCCCAACTTTTGTGAATCGTGACAACATTTCTGTTACTGAAAAAGCACTCAGTTCTCATGGAGTACTCCTTTCCGTCCAATGAAATAAGCTTCTATGATTGTTTTGAAGGCATTCATGAACCATTTATCTGTAGTGTATAACATTCTTAAACAAAGGGTGCATGACATAGATATGAGCCGGTATTCAGGTGTGCCACACAAAAGATATTCAGATGTTCAAGAGCAGCCCAATGTCCCTTAAAGACATTGCTTAGATAAAGGACACAGCAGAAAGTTCAACAGCAATTAAAGTGCTGATTCTGGAGCAGGAGTAGATGGGAGGTATGAAGTAGCTACAAAGGGATAATCCAAGAGAATAATTCACGCACTGAAACAGAAGCAGCTGTAAATAGGGAAAATGCTTGCCTCGTCATTTGCATGGTAATTCCATAGCATGTGTGTGCTTGTGTGCTGTGTGAACGCAGATAGAAAACCTGTGTGTGAAATTCAGTATTACCTACCTTAATCACTTGTTAGGAGGAAGACCTCAGAGGCTCTGGAAACATAAATTCAACAATCAGTTAAAACAAACTACACTTTCAATTTTCTTTTTAAAAATCACATTGCCAAATACTGCTCTTTTTAAAATAGAAGTCTCTATAAAACCATGGTTTCCCTTTTAAAAACAAACTATGGCAAAGTCCCTATGATCCCACACGGTTATACAAATAGAAAAAAACAACACCAAATTTCTGTTGAAAGACAAGGTTTCCAAGAAATATCCCTTTTAAAATTAAGGAAATATTTGGCAAACTACAACATTTTCCATTTTAGAAACTGCATATCAAAAACAAGGTGCAAATTAACAAAAGCAAATGAACAAACAATAAACAAATATGCTTTGGGAGGCAGGAACAAATCCCTGTAAATGGAAGTGTGTTTGCTGACACAATCTGTCATCTTTTCTGGATGAAAAGAACGGTGATGAGATTATAGGTCCAAAAAGAGTATAATTTGGAAATGGCAATCCTGATCTTTTCATGCCCCAGATCACTTTGCTCCATCCACAAAAGACTCCACACAGCATGGATAATATCCACTTCTTGTTGGGAAGTTTACCTTTGCATCTTCACAACTATAAAGGCTGGAAATTTTACCAAAGCAAACGTCTACCTCATCTGGGGAGCAGTAGGAGAGGCCTGTCTTCTCCATCTTTCCTCACTTCTATAAACATCCATAAGTGAGCAGGAAGGAATTCCAAGTTTAAGGGGCAGCAAAGCAAAAAACTGTGAAGATGAGTGTGGGAGAGAGATATAAAGGAAACATGAAGTGGGAAAGCATAATACAACAGGAACATAAGAAGAAATTTCTTGTCAAGTGACTACTCCTCATTGAAGATTAACCATACTGCAAGTTTTGAGAGGTTTTGCTTAGCAATTTTTGGGCTCTCTGTAATAAAAAAAATCTTTACAACATTATGTAATGGACTTAACAAACAAACATCCACTAATTCAAGTACACACAAGTGAACTGTTATAAAAATTTCCCAGTAAAAGCAGAACACTCACATGGACTGAAACCAAATATGAAAGGTCCAAAGGGAAACATTTTCAGAAACTTACACATAAGTGAAAGTTAGGCACTATAATGTAAATTGAGTTACAACTTTAACTGCAACATTCACCACTGGGAACAAAATACTGTAAATTGTAACATCTCTAGCTTAATGTTATTGTAGTTACTCACAGTCCATATTTTGTTTTTCCAGTTTACGCTGTTTCTGTGTAAGCAGTCAGAGAGCAAACCAATATCCACATGATGTATGTCAATGGTTTAATTTGTTACAACTGTAAAATACCTCATCAGTAGCATGAATACATCAGTAATGAAAACACTATCTATCATTCAGGGATTTGAAATACAGGGCTTTAAAAATGCTTCATCTGATAGTTCAAATTTGGCAGCAGAGGCAAATAAGTGAATGAATAAGGTGAAGGACATTTTAAAGATAGTGAAAATGCTAAATTGGTGAGAGCGGCAATGTGAGAAGCAAAGGAAACATTTTGAGGAAATGGTGGAAAGACTTAGTAAGGGGCATCAGAAATGAAAAGAACCATTTTTTGCAGAGTAAGTGTAATCAATGTAATCTAGAATGGGGTGCAGTGCTATGGTGAAGGTTTCATTTTGCAGTAGAGCAAGGAGCTGGGGTTGTTAAGAGCTAAACTTGAAGATAAATGCAATACTAGGAACTTGTGGACCAAATAAATTCCTCAGCCTGCAAACATAACACTGCTTCTAATCGTGCAGAGAACACTGTAATTTAGCTGGTTGACCTATCTGTCTGACAGTTTTCTAAAATTACTTATCACTGTAGTAGACTAGGTGCCCAATACACAACTAATGAAGGAAAAGAAGCACTCTGGGCTTATCAAATACAGTTAAAACAATTGCTCCCCTGCATGTGTGATGTCGTGTGATGCTCACTCTACAGAATTACTCGCAAAAATTAAAACAAACATATGGCAGTTCCTGGTTTAAACTGGTAATCTGTCCCATTTGGCACAATTCAGGATTTAGTACAGTCACTTCAGAAGGGGGCTGGAATATTATAAAAGCACTATTATAAAAGGCTATTAATTTTCCCATAGAATATAGATATGGATAGTGCTTCAGAGAATATAAAACAAGATTCTGTCCCAGCCCAGAAGCACTTCTAATCAAAGCTCAGATCCTGCAATGCTTTTTCACATGAATAGGCCTGTAGGGTCAAATCTTTAAATCCTTATTCATGCAAAACTTTTCCTGACATCATTGGAGATTTTGCCTGAGTAAGGATGAAGGATTTCAAGGTTTGGCTCAATGACTGCCCCCATATTGAGAATTACAACACTTGGATGACTGAAAACTATAGGGTCAGCCTCCAAGTATCCTTCATCAGGTTCAGTGGGGCAAGATAAGAGAGATGTGACACAAGAAAGTGGTTTGTTTTCTTTAGCCGTGCATGTTATGTGAATAAACAGATATTTAGGAATTCAAATTTACAGATGTATATACTCAGTCATGCATATGTTGTAGTTCTCACTATGTGGGGAGCCATTAAGCCTAACCTTCAAATCCTTCATCCTTACTCAGGCAACATTTCCCTCGATATCAACAAGACAGCTCATTTCATTAAAAGCCCAGTTCCCATCCATTACACTGCAACCTTTGGCCTTACTGCACTAGCAAATGTCTTAGCCTCAGGGAAGTAACTAGTTAGGCAGGGGAAAACAGTTCAGTTTTGGAATCACAGGTGTAGCTTGTTCAATAATGAGGTATTCCTAAAGCTGACCCATCTGACACTAGTGCGGGCTTCATTAGCCAACACTTTCCCCCTTAACTGTTACAGTTAAATCCCAGACTAGAGTCCTACCGCTTAGTCCAAGTGGATTTCTAATTTACTCAGATGGCTGATTTTATTCAGTTGCCCTTGTCCAGAACTCTCACTGTGTCTCCTAACCATGTTTTCCTGTCAGAGAGTATGGTGAGCTTTCTTTGCAGCCTTACAGCATGAATTAAATACTTCTATCAATATTTCAGGAGTCTTTCTGGGACATTCTCACCATCTTCACAAGGGAACTTTCTCTCTTTCAAAGACCCTTAGAGCTCATCCACAGAGAAATTTTTCTTACTGAGCAATTAGCAGGTTAAGAGTCTGCTTGGATAAATATTGAGTTCATGTTAATCATTGGTTAATAAGTGGTGAGTGTTAAATGTGCCCCATTCCTGTTTATACCCTAGTATGGAGAAAGATTTGGTTTCTTTAGCAGTTAGAGGGCTCTGGGAGATGATGCTCTTTCTGTTCTTCCAGGATTCTAAACATCACACTCCAGCAGCCTTAATGACAGGTAGAAAAGCAAGGATTACAAAAAAAACCAAAACCAAAAACAAACAAACAAAAAAACCACATCCAACCCTCATCTTTAGCACAGGTAGCTGCTGCTGAGGAACTCTGGGATGTCCCAGAATGCACTCCTTAAAGTGCAGTTCAGGAGATGGCAAAAAACACAAGTGTGATGGCACAAAAGCTTCTGGAAAGAAGGAGGGAGGCACAAATTGAACAGTGTAAATGGTTTAGTGAAAAAGTTATAAAATCTAGCTGTAGTGTGGAGAAGACTTAAATCTCAATACTGTCCCACTTAGCAGCAGAAGTGTGAAAGACTCTGGCATCACATTGACTGATTATATTGCATTTTTCTTTTTTCTTCGGTTATTGTCATTTAAGCAGTTGGTTTCTCTGGGCCACATACAGTTGAACTACCGTATTAACAATTCTACAGAAGGAGCAGAGATAATTTCAGGGCCAAACAGCAATCAGCCAGAGAAGCAGCATCCCCTATGTTTGGGCCTTGTGCGATGTACTGAACACAGTGCAGTTGACCACGTTGAATGCCTTGGTTAGATTGAGAAACACATTTTTCCTATAATTGTTGAATGGTCATAGATACCTTTGGAGACAGCAAGGGCCTGTAGTTCATATGCTTTCTGTTCTGATCACAACTTTTGCATTGAGCAGAATTTCATTGGGACACTTCCAGCTGCCCTATATCTGGCTTAAGATGATTTGATATTTCAGGATCATTACTGCTGAATCAGAATGCATGATGGCATTTTGTACACTGAAACACAATCCACAACAGTGTTATAAATTGTGTCATATAGGAATGCACCATTCAGCAGATATATTATCAGTGATCGCTGGAAGCGTTTCTAAAATAATAATTACCTGTGTTGAAAATTGTTTGGTGATTGATAAATCTTTCAGAGGGGCAATATTTACATGCTTAACTGACTAGTTTTTATGCATTTTTGGCTTACTAGAGAGGGAAAGCTCTGCTCAAACAAGAAGGCAGTCAGTCCAACAATCAGATTTACATAATAGCCGAGTAATGTGCATGTCTCATAGGTCCCACTGTTGGACCAACACCTAGTCGATCACATGCCAATTACATGAGCAAAGGTGCATCCAGGTTATTTTGTATTTTTTGTGGAGTTCAACTACAGTGTTTTTAATAACAAGATCGTGCTCAACACATGTTATCAGCAGAAGTAGTCCGTTGCTGTTCTTCTTGCCAATGCCATGTTTGCAAAGCATGCCTTGCCACATACAGTCATCATGGCCAACATAAGCATTAAAGTCACTTAAAATAATCAGCTTGTCTTCATGAGGAATCAATCAGAACAGGTCATTTAGTTCAGAATGAAATTACTACCTACCCTCATCAGAGCTACTTGGTATTGGTGTCTAAGCATTGACCAGTGAAGTGTAATATCCACGTCTCAGGGGCAGTCCTGCCAGTAAATATGTTTGCTAGAATATTTGTGGAAAAATGGGATGCAAACACTATCAAAATTAGGTATTGTAGAACACTTTTAAGCATGTCCATCCTGGGTCAGACCACTAGTCTATCTAGACCAATATTCTGTTTTCCAACAGTGGTCAATGCCAGGTGCTTCAGATGAAGTGAACAGAACAAGCAATAATCGAGTAATTCCTCCCGTTACCACTATCGACTCAGCTCCGGTAAGAAGCTTTCAGCAGCTCAAAATCTTAACAAAGAATAATATTTCTCTAAATTATTTCTCAGGGACTTTCAAGGAGTGTACATGGACAGAGTTTAGACCGTTAACAATTACTGAACTGTAGCAGCAGCTCCAGGACTTCTGGCTTTCAACTCCTTGCTTGCCTGGCATTGCATGGGGTTCACTTATACCATTTCACATGGATTAGTAACCTTTGGCCCCAGAAACTCAGCAAAGACTTACAGAAAAGACACAAATAACAATTTTTTAAAAAGAAAGCTGTAGTAATTTTCATGTAATTTGGAAGGAGGAGCAAAATGTGTACAAGGGAAGTGTTTGGAGGTGGCACAAGGAATGCAGTCTGTGTATTCATGCCTGGAATGCTATTTGCAGTTGCAGCACCTCTGTAAATAGTTCTCTTAATAAAGAGCCAGTTTTGTTTTAGAAACATGGAGTCCTCTCATATTATTGCACAACATGTGGCACATGAAACAATGCCTGATCTTAATGGTAGCAAGCAATATATCCATCAGTTTCTTCCTCCCTCTTCTTTTGTCTCATCAGATGGGCATTTATCCATTCTTCAATCTGATCTGAAATTCCAGAGTGAGATCATTTTCTCACAAAAAGTGAATGAGATTTCAGATTGAATGCTTTGCTTAAATCAGTGAAAATTGCACCAATCATTTCATCTTTAGACATCACTTAATTTGTGTCATTAACTATTCTTAAGAGAATGGATTTTGTTCAACACATTGGCTGAAATCCAGATAACAGGGAGGAGGAAGGGAGAAAGCAGCTTTCTGTTTACGGATGTATTAATCTGAATGCAGCCAAATTCCTCCACCTTTTAGACACAGGACAGCAGCTGTAAAAATGAGATTAGTTAATTAGTACACTGGTAGTTTAAATTATCTCCTTATACAAAGGAGAGAAACACTTGAGGAGCTGGAAGTGCTTGCTCAGTGCTTATGGGTTTAAAACTAAACATTCACATTTCTGAAAGAATGATACACCACATAAGCTTGATTTCCAAGTATCAAAATCAACATGTTAAAACAAATGGAAGATCCATGAGAATCTGTCACAAGTCTCAATGTGACACTGATATGTGTGGCCTGGGAGGTAATGTCAACACTTTGCCTCTCTGATCAGTAGAGATCAGCTCTGCTTCTGAGTATGCCATCCCCTGGCCACTGAATCACACCCAATTCTCTTCTGTGTAAAATAATACAGAAAAATATCTCAATGTTAGAGGAACAACTGGGGTGTAAGGCAATGCCCAAACTGCTACATCTCCCCCAAGGTAGGCAGTCAGTGTGGGGGGGAATGGAGGGTGATAAAGCCATGGACTATGCACTCTCTACCTCCTATAGGGGAGTATTTAAGAAGCTTGTATTCTCCGGAGTGTAAGGACATCAATTCTTCCCAGTACTTATACAGGCCTCAGGTGCGTGAGGGGTCCTTACTCCCTTTCTGTGTACCTCTATAAGGGTTAACACGGAATCTAGCTCTCAGTGAATGGATTCAGAGGGCCAAAGTCACTAGATTAATATCTTAAAATTCTATTGTGATAATTGCTCTGGTTCCTTGCATCACTGTGATACGCCATCATGTACTGAAGCAGCACAGAGCACAGTGAAAAATCATTTGTTAGGTTTAGGAGTTGAACAAAAATAACAGAAAAAAAACTGTTTTGTTCAAACTAAAACTGATTTTTTTTCCCATTTTTTCATTTAGTTTTGGGTCATTTTGGAATGTGCACCATTTAAAAAAACTATTAACTGAATAATAAAAAACAAGTTCTGACTTTTTTGAATTTATATTCCTTCTTTCTTCTCCCCCCACCCAAAAAATCTCAGAATTGGACCTGAATTTACAAATAGTTTTTGTGCTCCCCAAAATGCATTTCTGACAACTTTTCTATTAGCCAAAAAGAAAAAAAAAAGTTGTCCAGCTCTAACACCATGATACAAAGCTGACATTGTAAATACCATGTATTGGAATGTAAAAAATCATTCTGTGACTTTGTGTATCATAATTAGACACATTGTTTCCTTCATCTGCTTCTCCCATATCCTAGCTGCTGGGAGATGTTTCTTCTCCCTCTCTCATATGCTGTCTGCTCTGCTGTTTGGAATCTCAGCTTTGCTGATGTGTTTACTCAGCAATACCACATGGATTCCAGGCAGAAATGGGAGCATGATGTTTGTTCTACCAAATCCTGGCTTATGCTCTCTGAAGGAACCACATGTGCTGTCCAAAGAGCTACATGCATATCTAGAACAGTGTGAGGATCACCACCCATGGAGGGGGCTAATCCCTCTGTACTGAAATTAAGGCTTCAGCTAGCTTCCTGATCAATGCCTAATTTGCCATCCTCAATTTACCTCAAAGACTGATTCTCATCCATGGCTAGATTTTTTTCCACCATGAAGTTTGATGTAAATCAAGAAAGGAATTTTACAGTATGTTGGAAATGCCATCTTAACTTCTTCCTTCTTTTTTCCCCTTTAAAATCCAAAAAACAGAACTACTCACAAACTTTAAGAACTGTTCATCCAGAAGAACTTTACTCCTACAGGTGCCTTTTCATAATGTTCAAGTGGCTACTCCTCACATTTTGAAGATACCTTACACATAACCAAGTGTGAATATACAATAGGCCCTAATAATTAATCCTTACTTAAATTATGCACAATAAGACCCTTGTTCCTCAGTGAGGAGCCAATGGAGAGGAAGAGTCAGTCAATGGTTAGGAAACCAGTCCTGGATTTGGGGCATGGATTCAATTCACTGCTCCATCTTAGGTTATGTCCACTATGAGATAAGAGTGTAATTCCTTTGTTCACATACACATTCTTGTGCTAGGTCTCATTAAGATAGTATGACTATAACTATCAACATCTGAAGAAGTGGGTTTTTTACCCACAAAAGCTTATGCCCAGATAAATCTGTTAGTCTTTAAGGCGCCACAAGTCTCCTCGTTGTTTTTGTGGATACAGACTAGCACAGCTACCCCTCTAATATTATGGAAAATGATTTTGCTGGGTTGATAAAAATGTGACATCCCTAGAATTCTTTTGGTTTTCTATAACAGACACATGTTCTTTCCCTTTTTGTCAGTAATAAACCAGATCTGTACAAAGAAAGCGTTAAAGACATGATAAAAAAATTTTTTCACCTTATTTGTTCTTTTTGAGAGCAGGGATTTCTTTGAGAGGAAAAAAAATTAATAAAATTAAAAAAAAATCACTTGGTGGAACTAGATATTTCTAAAGTATTTTGAAAGAATATTTCTCAGCCACATACATTGAATGTTATGATAATAAAATATACGCAAGCATTTGGAACTATGCAACAAAATCTGTTTGTCAGTCCAAGATCACATGATCATTTGGTGCAGTTAGAATTTCTAAATTTTGAAAAGTAAGCCTTTCTTTTTGAACAATCACCAGAAGTGGGCGCATAAGCAGGCAATGTAAATCAATTGGGTAGATGGTGAGTGATCAAGGATCATATGTGAGTGGGGAACTGGATGGACTCCTTGAAGGTTAATTTCCAGACTTTCTAACTTCTACAATTTCTCTCTCTGTGTGTGTGTGTGTGTGTGTATGTGTGTGTGTGTGTGAAATCTAATTTGAGTGGTGGCAGAAAGTACAGGTAGCTAGCTCAAATCCTTTGAAACACACATTGGAATGTAATTATCTTAACATTACTATTTAAGAATATACACACACATAGTGTTAATTTATTTGAAATAAATCTGTTCACCCACCTGAACATCATAATAGATATGTACAAGGAGTGTAGTATAATATTTTGTTTTCTTCTATTCATGGAACACATAATTACCCATCCTCCAAAAATCCTTGCATCACAGTTGCTTTACATTTTAATAAGGAACAATGAGTAGACTGAGTAAATGATCGTACCCCTACAATCACTCAGGAAAAAGGAAATGCATTGTTAGCATGGACAGAGAGAAAGGCATAATATGAGAGAAACGTTTGTGATTAATAATAGCCAAGACTGCGAGTTTGTCATGGAGGCCAGGACCTCTGTGACTTCTGCAGCGGCCAGTGTAGCTGGCCAGGAGGCCTCCTGAGAAGCTTAGGCAACCCCTGAGCTAGCCGCATTGGACACTAGTGGGACAGTCTCAGGACACTCCGCTCTGTTCCCCAGCAGCAGCAGGAGTTTGGGTGTGGGAGGGGGCTCAGGGCAGGGGGTTGTGTTGGGGGAGGGCATGAAGGCTATGGGTGGTGCTTACCACAGGGGGCTCCTTGGAAGTAGTGACATCCCCCTCCCTCGCCTCCTAGCAGATGGCTCTGCGCTCTGCCTCTGCCCTCAGGCACCACTCCCACAGCTTCCATTCCTTGTGGTTCCTGGCCAAAGGGAACTGCGGAGCCTGCACTTGGGGTGGAGGCAGTGTGTGGAGCCTAGTGGGGAGCCACAAGGAACCAGGTAGAGAGCATGCCAGCCTCACTCAGCACTAGCAGGGGTCCCAGGCCATGTGCCACCACCTGTCTCCCCTCCCCCCAAGCACCAGCAGGGGTGATGGGCTGCTCACCCCAGAGCACCCATGGAGCCCCCAGTGTAGGACTGGAAGGGACCTCAAGAGGTCATTTAAGTCCAGTCCCGTGTACACAAGGCAAGACTATATAATAACTAGACAATTCCTGGCAGGTGTTTGTCTAACCTGTTCTTCAAAATCTCCAATAACAGAAATTCCATAACCTTCCTAGGCAATTTGTTCCAGTGCTTAAATACCATGACAGTTAGGAAGTTCTTCATAAAGTCCAACATAAACATTCATTTCTGCAATTTAAGTCCATTGCTTCTTCCCCTATCCTCAGAGGTTAATGAGAACAAATTTTCCCCCTCCTCGTAACAACCTGTTATGAAATTTAAAACTGTTATGTCCTCCTTCCGCCTTCTCTTCTCCAGACCAAACAAACCCATTTTTTTCAATATAGGAAAATAGACACAAAAAGTGAATTCTGAACTTGTAAAGCTCAAGTATTTGCAGCTGAAAGCAGATTTAAGTTACACTTCTCCTCATAGGCATGAATTGTATGTCAAATTAAAATGAACACATTCAACATTTCAAATTTTGGCTATTTAATACTCCTAGTAAACAATCTGCAAACCAAGAGTTAATCAGCAAAATTCTTTTGCAAACAGTTTTTCATAATGATTAAAATCAAGAAAGTTGTATGCTTCTCAGACAACTCATTCTCTCCAAAATATTTGCTCAGGAAACTTAATTTGTGAACTGATCAGAAACAATTTGTAACAGGAAATAACATATTATCTGATTTCAAAAAGATAGTAGTTTTTAGATTTCTCTCTTTCTCTCTCCTAGATAAATTGTTTGTGTATATTTACTTACAGAGATAGCATTTTCAGGATATTCTAATACTAAATTGGAACAAATTAATATTGGCAAGGTTTGGGTCTGACCTTCTCAATGATTTCTCTAAGTAAATTAATTGTATTTACAGTCAGGCCAACTGGGATATCTTCAATGAAACAAAGGAAGATTGTTGACAGGAAAGATTTTAGGTCACTTACAGGCTTGTATTGCCACAAATCCAATCCAAGCATGAAGGGATGCATCAGTGGACATGCAAGGTAACAGTCACACAAATTCAGAAGCAAATGTTATCCTTTTCACTTTATTCGTTATTGTTATTATTTTGTATTATGGTAGAATAGGGCCTGTAACAGGGGGATGTTCTCCTCAAGGGTAGTAAAGACTAGTGGTCAGTCAACACCTTTTTAATCCTTTCTAAAAAGTCCCAGGAGTTAAGACCTATGAAAGGAGCTATGTGCTGGAATAAAATAAGATGATCTCGAGGCAATAGTTAAGATGTGGGAAAAATCCAAGCTTCTGCTTCCTTAAAGGGCTTGGGACCAGGAGCCCTGTAGAGTGTTGAGGCAGGGCTCTCCTCTCATGCAGCCAATCAGGGAAAGCAATGGGAAGAAGACTATATATAGTCTGTCTCCATGCTGAGAACAGGAGAAGGTGTACCTGTTGAATCTTTCTTGCCTGAAGGGGAAAGGCCTGCTTAGGAAAAAGGCCAGCTGGAGGAGAAATTGTTTGAGGCTCAAGCTGGCCTAAATTACACCTTCAGCTCCAAGTAGGAGAGCTAGGGGCTGCAGCAAAGAGTTGACTTCAGAGGAGTAGCAGACAACTCTCCTGGGAAGGATGAAATTTGGATTCAGAGATGTTATTATAAACTGTTCTAATTGAAATAAACCCGAGTCTTATGAGAAGAGAAAAGCCTGTGTGGAATTTTTAAGGAGTCCAAGAAAGGAACCTGTTACCAGGCACCACCAAGCAACGCTTTCATTCTCAAAGTTTTCTGTCACCACTTGGTTTGTTCCAGCTATTTTCTTAGTTCCTTCACATATTGAAAATCCCTCAGCCTCATCTCCTGGTTTTATGCCTCATGGGTTTTTGCCTCATCACCACATTTTCTTCAGAAGTCTCAATACTTGTTCCTGTTTTGACCTGAGTTTCTGCTGTGCAACAGTGAAGTCCAGAGTCTCTCTTTTATCTCTGTTTTCAGGACATCTAGGTCCTCACTCAACTACCGCTTCTGGATTTCCACTTTGTCCCTGGCAGTTCACTCAGACTCCAGGAGTCCCTGAAGTTCAGTGTTCTGAGATTCCAGTTCACTGATTGCCTTCTTGGCCTGGCTCTGGGTTGCTTCCTCTTTCACCTTAGCCAAGGCTGTTTGTTGTTTCTCCCCCTTCTTTGCCAGCTGCCTTTATAATTCTGCAATATGAACCTGCAACTTACAATCTGGTCGCACAGATGGGTGGAGTCTTCCTTAAGCTTCATGAAGTTTATCCCCAACTCTGACTGGCACCCTTCTTTGAGAGGTAGGTGCTCTTCCTCATTTGAGCAAGGTTGTATGTTTGTTCTTGAATTTAGCAAGACTCAGACTGCCCATGGTCTCGGATCACTTTCTCCAAGTGCAGCTTTCCTCTGTATTTGGCACTTTCCTCTGTATTTGTGGCACAAAGTACCCCAACCCAATTATGCCCATTGGTAGCATTAGGACTGGCTCCTGGTGTGCTTCTTCTTGCAGTAGGAGTTTTAAATCTGGAACATTACCACCTTTGGCTTACAGAAATATCCTCTCCTTTCCAAGGATGAGCTCCAGTTGCTTTGTCCACTGTTGCTGCCATGTGTGAATAGCCTGGGAACACTTCTCCCTTATTTCCTGGACCTGAACTTCATCAGATGTTTGTCCTGTCATTCAGTTTGTACTAGAAAGCCTTCATCTGATTCATAGTTGGTAGAGGTGTTGGTTGCTCATATCAGGGTTTTGGTTATCAGCAGTTCCCTGAGCTTCCAAATATTATGAAACAAATTTCACACTGTCCGACACCCCCAGTCAGGAAATCCTGCAGTTGCTCAGAGTATCAAGTTGGGTTCTTCATCCATGGAATCATTTCAGTCCCTCAGATCCTGTTTGCTTCATGTAAATATATACATATATGGACATTGCCCAAGTTGTCTCTACCTGGGGCTGAGACTAGAGTCTGGGTCTCTCCCGCAGCAAAAGGGAAATTTGAAAACCTGACCAATCTCCCACTCTTAAAGTGAGATCTCCCTGCCCTGTTTCCTTGGCTAGTCCAAGTTCTCACATTACCATGAAACCTGGCTTCCCCACACTAACAGTCCCACTTCCCAAATTTTGAGAGTTTTGGGAGGCAGTGCCTTTTTATGGGTCCCATTTTCCTGCAGTCAAAACATGTTGTCACTAGAACCTCACTATTCCTTCATCCAAACTGGATCCCCACAGTCCTTTTATTTCAAACCCATAATAGTTGCGGCCCATTACACCATAACATGGCATCTTTAAGTATTTGGCCTTCTTCTATTTTCACAGTGTCCTGTGCAATGGGGACAGCCCTTACAACAATGGTTTCACATAGGAGCAAATCCACATTATGTACCCCCCTTGGCCCACCATCTGTACATACAGTTAGGTGGGCCCCATTGCTCTCTCCATTTCAGCATATGGAGTGGCCTTCTTCTTCCTGCCGTTAATTTTTTCATCTGGTTGCCATGGAAGCCTGGGAATCCCCAAGAACTGAACCTGGATCGCTCGTGGTCGTTGCTCTTGCTCTACACTCTAACTTGAGAGAGTGGCTATCTCACTGCCAAGGATGACATATGTAGCTTTCTGCTCTTTTTTCCTCCCTCATTCATGGGGAAGGGAGAGGGCTTCAGATCTTGCTGTCTTCACCATTTCTCACAGGGTATACCTGCCCTCTCATGCCCAATTCTGGACAAACAAGTTTTGGTCATGTCCTGTCTCAGTTTCCCTTTTTAGGCTTGTCATAACTATAAATGGAAGGGTAACAGCCCTCCTGTGTACAATATTATAAAATCCTTCCTGGCCAGAGACACCAAAATTCTTTTACCTGTAAAGGGTTAAGAAACTCAGGTAACCTGGCTGACACTTGACCCAAAGGACCAATAAGGGGACAAGATACTTTCAAATCTTGGTGGGGGAAAGGCTTTTGTTTGTGGGCTCTTTGTTTTGGGGGTTGTTCGCTCTTGGGACTAAGAGGGACTGGACATCAATCCATGCTCTCCAAATTTTTCTGAACCAGTCTCTCATATTTCAAACTTGTAAGTAATAGCCAGGCAAGGCGTGTTAGTTTTATCTTTGTTTCCTCAACTTGTAAATGTTCCTTTTGCTAGAGGATTTACCTGTTTGCTGTAACTTTGAACCTAAAGCTCTTTGAATCTGATTACCCTATAAAATTATTTTCCATCTTGATTTACAGAGATGATTTCTCCCTTTCTTTCTTTAATTGAACGCCTTCTTTTTAAGAACCTGATTGATTTTTCCTTGTTTTAAGATCCAAGGCGATTGGATCTGGACTCACCAGGAATTGGGGGCAGGGGAGAAGAAGGAGGAATGGTTAATTTCTCCTTGTTTTAAGATCCAAGGGTTTGGATCAGTATTCACCAGGAAATTGATGGAGAAGTCTCTCAATGCTACCCAGGGAAGGGTTATAGTACTTGAGAGGGAGATATTCTTGGGGGGGAGGTAGACAGAGTTTCCCAAATGACTCATAAATAATGTAGGTGGTGGCAGCAAAACCAGATCTAAGCTAGTAGTTAAGCGTAGAGGTTATCATGCAGGTCCCCACATCTGTACCCTAGAGTTCAGAGTGGGGAAGAACCTCGACAAGGCTCCTAAAAAAACTCCACACAGTCTTTTATCTTCCCATATTTGGCTGTTCCAAACAAAATCAAGACCCCGGAGTTCAAATTTCATCCATTCCAGCCCTTTGTGGCTGGAGTTGACTTCTACTGCACTGGAGTTTGCTCTCTGCTCCGACTCCCAGTCCCCTTCTCCTTGGAGCTAGTGTTGTAATGTAGGCCAGGTGTAGAGCCTCAGCCAGCTTGTCCTCCAACTGGCCCTTTTCCCCAATCAATCCTTTCACCTTCAGGTTAGGAAGGTTCAAAAGGCACACCTTAATCCGGTGGTGACTCATGTTCTGAGAGTAAAGATAGAATATTATCTTCTTTCCAGCAGTTGTCCCAATTGTCTCACCCACTCTACAACTCTTCCAGATCTCAGGTCCTTAAAGAAACACTAGGCTAATTTTCTACAATATACTGAAAAAGCTTTATTGAATTAAGTTAAATCTCATTGAATTAGATTAATACCTTTGTGTGTCTATTATATTAAAAATGAAATTGTATATGTGTTATTGTGGGATTTTATGTACCTTCTCTAGTAGGAAGGGGATGATAATGTATTTCCTCCGGTTATCAGCCCTTTGAAGTCAATTCCCTGAAGAGGTGGATATAGACTAGTTCAAACTGGATTCTCCAGGGACCAACAGACAAAGAAAGGATTTTTAGATAAGTAACTCTGGTTTTTAAACTGATAAGGGTTCTAGTTGGTGATTAGTCCTGCAAATCCCCACCCAAGGGGATTCCTTGTGTCTATAAGTTCATCACAGCTTCAGCTCAGAACAAGTACCCAGTCCTATAGGGCATCAGTAAGCCCATTCCATCCAACCCGACCCAGGGTCCTATCAATTTGCTGGAACAGGAAGAAGGACCTGAGCCAGTTTAAAAACCAGGCTACATATCCACTACTTAGCCTTTCTTGGGTGGAGAGCTGCATTTCCTTTCCTTCTGACTGGGGTATTTCCAGATCAACAGTTCCTTCGCCTTCACTTTGTTATTCCCAGCAGAGACAGGCTGTCCAAGCCCACCTGATTGCTTTCTCTTCAGAGACCAATAATGAGTGATTGTCGATAGTTATAAGTTAGTCACACAGAACTTCTTATTCAAGTCTATTTTATTCTTCAGGCAAAAGCACTACAGAGAAAACATTGAAACAATATAAGAAACTTAAACATGCATGCTATTCAGTTTGTCAACCCTGGCATAAATCAGAGTAGTTAAAGGGCTACTTTATTACTTGGTGGCTGCCAATAGATTTTAGGGACTATTCTGGCATCTGAGGATGATTGAAGCAGTGGGCCACTACATCCAGATTTTTTTTTTCTGTACCAGTAATTGTGGGTGGCAGGACTTGGCATGGAAGACATTAGTGGAGAGCATCCTGTGGCCCATCAGGGTAATCCACTGGCAGGCCGCGAGACACTTTGTTTACATTAACTGTCTGCAGGCATAGCTGCCTGTAGATGGTCAATGTAAACAAACTGGCTCACAGCCCACCAGCAGATTACCCTGATAGACTGCATGTAGCCCGCAGGTTGCCATCACTGATTTACGCCACCCAAGGATCCTGCCAGATAAGGGGGAGCCCTTTAATGCCAGCTTTTTAGCAGCCCTAAATACAGGGTAGGATCTCACTAAGGATGGCCATGTATTATTCTAATTTATGTAAATAAGCTCAGAGGCTATGTCTGGGGCCATACATTGTTATACACATTTAATGCAAAAAGCTATGTTAATGCAATGGTAAGGTCACAATAGGCAGGCTCACAGGTCACAAAGTGAAAAAAGTGAAGGTTCAGCAGTAACATTAACTCAGCCACTCCGTATATGCTGAATATTTTCTGCTAGATTTTGGAACATAAGAAATATGTTAAACAATATCTTTAATTGGAAACAAACATTTATAACATGGATGAGTTAAAGTTTCTGTTGGAACTTTTCCTTCTGCATTGCCCATGTTTGATTTTACCTGTGCACCGCTAAGGTTCTATTAACATAATTTTTTAGTTTAAAATTTCTTTTCCCTCCCCAAATGGGAAAAAATAAGTGCCTGTTATTAATACTTTAAATACACTTCAAGTTAACACATAATAGGTGTAATTAGCTGAAGCATGTTCTCTCTTGCTGCTGGTGGTATTTTTCTGGAAACATCTTTTGGAGGACAGTGTGAATAGTGCAAGAACTCATTTTTATATTCATATAACTGTATCTTTATAATGCAAGGGGTGAAGGGAGGGGGAGGACAAATCCAACCAAGAGCCTGATTCTTAACTCAGTGTCTTCTCTTGCAGATAAGTGTGATTCCAATGAAATCAGTAGAGTTATGTTAATATCAAACTAGCATAAGGGAGAGCAAGAACAGGGCTTTTTTCAAATTATAGTTTAAAATTTACAGATTATCATATTTTCCAACAAATTGCAGAACCCTTATAAGATGACATCTTCATCATCTGGACCCATGGGAAGGAGACTCTGGAAAAATTCCACCAAGATTTCAACAGCTTCCACCCCACCATCAACCTCAGCCTGGACCAATCTACACAGGAGGTCCACTTTCTTGACACCACGGTGCAAATAAGTGATGGTCACATTAACACCACCCTATATCGAAAACCTACCGACCGCTATGCCTACCTCCATGCCTCCAGCTTCCATCCCGGACACATCACACGATCCATTGTCTACAGCCAAGCACTGAGGTACAACCGCATCTGCTCTAACCCCTCAGACAGAGACCAACACCTACAAAATCTCCACCAAGCATTCTCAAAACTACAAAACCCGCACGAGGAAATAAGGAAACAGATCAACAGAGCCAGACGTGTACCCAGAAAGAAACCAACAGGACTCCACTGGCCATCACATACGGCCCCCAGCTAAAACCCCTCCAACGCATCATCAAGGATCTACAACCCATCCTGGACAATGATCCCACACTTTCACAGGCCTTGGGTGGCAGGCCAGTCCTTGCCCACAGACAACCTGCCAACCTGAAACATATTCTCAACAGTAACTGCACACCGCACCATAATAACTCTAGCTCAGGAACCAATCCATGCAACAAACCTCGATGCCAACTCTGCTCACATATCTACACCAGCGACACCATCACAGGACCTAACCAGATTAGCCACACCATCACTGGTTCATTCACCTGCACATCCACCAATGTAATATATGCCATCATATGCCAGCAATGCCCCTCTGCTATGTACATCGGCCAAACTGGACAGTCTCTACGGAAAAGGATAAATGAACACAAATCAGACATTAGGAATGGTAATATACAAAAACCTGTAGGAGAGCACTTCAACCTCCCTGGCCACACTATAGCAGACCTTAAGGTGGCCATCCTGTAGCAAAAAAACTTCAGGACCAGACTTCAAAGAGAAACTGCTGAGCTTCAGTTCATCTGCAAATTTGACACCATCAGCTCAGGATTGAACAAAGACTGTGAATGGCTTGCCAACTACAGAATCAGTTTCTCCCCTGTTGGTTTTCACACCTCAACTGCTAGAACAGGGCCTCATCCTCCCTGATTGAACTGACCTCATTATCTCTAGCTTGCTTGCTAGCATATATATACCTGCCCCTGGAAATTTCCACTACATTGAAGGGTATGGTTGTGTTTATTTCAAATAAAATGTGGTTTACAGGGTGCCTATGCATAGGGAAGCATGCTGTGGCTCACCGGCCTAGCAACATTCTGGAGAAGGCCATGGGGAGGGGTGTGAGCTCAGCATGTGGACTGGAGCACAATGAGCATGTGATAAACAAACCCATATATGGGTTTGTTTAACTCTGATTCGTTAAGGTTCATGTTATGTAAGTTGTTATATAACTTGTTATATAAGCACCATGTGCTATAAAGTAGCGAGGGGAGGGGCTCCTTGCTGGAGGGACTCTGCCTGATTCTTTGTACCAGGGGTCTCTTTGTGCACATGTTGAATAAAGCTTTATTGAATTGAATCGCATTGGATCGAAGTCCCATGATTTCTACCCAGCATCAGACTCACTGGGAACCACCAAATCCCAACAGTTTCTTGGCGCAGCGAGCAGGGTTTGAAATATCCTTCAAGATCACGACCTACAATCAAATTAGAGGGTGAGATTGCTCATTTTTTATTTGGTTGTGTGTCTCTGACCTGACTGGTGACTCTCATAACTTTTGTAGTAAGCAAGTCTAGGTGCTGGGGAATTCAGGGGGTTTGTTGCAGTCTTAAGGCATTGTACTTAGTGTGGGGGCTGGCTAATCTGTAAGTTCCTCTGACTAAGTGCTGTTGAAGTGGGAAATCAAAGAGGCTGTAAGGACCAACAGCTACTGTAGGGGCAGGTATAGCCATAAGTACCTCTAGCTGATGGTGTTGGCAGGCCCAGATCTCCTAACTGGACATTGTAATTGTGCAGATCAAATAAATTGGAATAAGGATTAATCTGCTGATTGAGCATTTCAGTCTGGTGTGTTTTATTGGAATAAATTGTTGTTAGTCTGTAAACAGAATTGTAGTTATAAATTTGAAAGATGAAGGGATATAATGATCCACAATATGAAGAGTATATGGTTAGTGCTTTTATAACTATTGTAGTTGTAAGTTTATTAGCTTTCTTGTGGAGATATTTTGGCTGCATGATTAAAATAAAGGATGACCACCCCCCATTACAGGCGGGCAACATTGATTTTGTGCATAAACCACAATATTTATCTGAGGAAGATGATGTCCTCAGTGTAGATGTAAGGTTGCTGGCTGTGAAATCTGTCCTGTCTCAGTATGACAAGGCATTGAAACAAGGATATCCAACACATGATGATTATCCAACTAAACATCCCTATTATGTTGCTTGTTGGTGTACAAGATTAAAAAACAGCAAAGAGAAGATGAAATGGCTGGTATGTGTTTAATTGTTGATTATGAACAGCTGGTTAGAAAGAGTAATATGATAAAAGGAAGGGTAGAAGAGTTAGAAGCAGAGGTAGAAAAACTGCAAGGAGAAACAAAAAATATAAAGAAGCAGACTTGCAGGGAAAGAGATCTTGTCCCTCAGCACCTTTGGACCCTACATATGGAACATGGGGCTATCAGTCTAGTGTCATGGCTCCAGTGAGAGTGCATACTGTCCCTAATCCTAATCAAGGGGAAGGGAACCCTGCTATTGTTAGTCGTCGAGAGCATACTCCTATAAGCCCATCTGATTTGCGGAGCATGTTAAAAGAATTGCCATATTTGCAGCTTAATAACCCAAACCTACCTTTCTGGGAAAAGGTACAGGAGTGGATGGTAGTGGGAGGCTTATATGCTTTTAATGATCACGTAGTGTTTTCAGCCTTGGACATTAGCAATGGCTTTTGGTCTTTTCCTGTGTGCAAATTTTGGTTTGCATTCACTGTTAAAAGGAAGCAATATACCTTTACTCGCCTAAACCAGGGTTTTCATAACTCACCTAATTTGTTTCATAGAGTGTTAGCTGATGTGCTGGCAAAGCTGCCAGACATGACTTTTTGTGTTGTACAGTATGTTGATGATCTTCTTGTCTCCTCACCAGATGGCCAAATGCACATGAAAGACTTAGAAGTGAGCCTGCAGCACTTGGCAGACAGTGGGGTAAAATGTAATGCTAA
Source organism: Gopherus evgoodei (assembly GCF_007399415.2). Taxonomy (NCBI): domain Eukaryota; kingdom Metazoa; phylum Chordata; order Testudines; family Testudinidae; genus Gopherus; species Gopherus evgoodei. The sequence continues at coordinate 185,250,502 of NC_044322.1, forward strand.
AAAGGCTCAGATCGCAAAGGAGGAAGTATCATACCTGGGGTATCTAATATCCAAGGGGTACAAGTGTTTAATTGTTGACCTCATTGAGGCTATTAATGCATGCCCACAACCAATTACGGTCAGGGGAGTTAGGAAAGAGTTGGGGCTATTCAATTTCTGCCAAACTCAAATCCCAAGTTATTCAAGGATTGTTCAGCCCCTTAATAATCTCCTAAAGGGTGCTGGTGGACCACATAATGCAATTAAGTGGATATTTGAATGTGAACAGGCATTTACCACATTGAAACAGAGGCTAAGTACTGCCCCAGGGTTGGGACTTCCTAATCCATTAATGCCTTTTACATTGTACACGCATGTCAGTGAGGGACATATGGCAGCAGTGTTAACACAAAAACATGGGGATAAACAGTGCCCAGTAGCATACTACTCTTCTAAACTAGATGCTGTCGCTCAAGCAATGCCACTGTGCCTCCAGGCAGTGGAAGGAGCTTCTATGGCCCTAAATCAGGTCTTACCACTTATTGGTGCACAGGATGTAAATATTGTTGTGCCTCATGCTGTCCTTGCTATTTTATCAGGAAAGAAATCTTCGGCAGTCCATGTGGCAAGATGGACTTGATGGGAAATGAGTTTGCTAATGCCTTCAGTACATCTGCAACGAGCATCATCGCTAAACCCTGCCACCCTCATTCCTAGCCCAGATGAGGGACACCCGCATCATGGTTGCCTTAAGGTAGAGCCCATGGACCTTCCATTGGTAAAAGAAACTAAAATACCTGATGCCCCTTGCCTATATGTGGAAGGTTCTTCCTTCTATGTCAACGGCAAGCGACACACAGGATGGGCTGTTTGTACTCAAGATAGGCAGCTGGTGGCGCATGGCAGTTTACCTGGAGCATCGGCCCAAGCAGCAGAACTACGGGCATTAATTGCAGCATGTGAAGCTGTGGAAGGTCACGCTATAAACATATATACTGATTCTAGATACACGGTTGGGGTTGTACATGATTACCTTAACTTGTGGGTAAATCGAGGATTCCTGACAAGTACAGGATCCCCAATACAAAATGGGGGGATAGTGCAGAAACTTCATGAAGCCATGCAGAAACCTACTGAAGTAGCAGTAATAAAAGTAAAGGCCCATACAAAAGGGACAGATCCTCATAGCAAGGGGAACCGAAGGGCAGATGAACTAGCTAAACAAGCAGCAGTGGAAAGTAAAGAGACCCAATTAATTGCTGCAACACAGCCTCTCATAAAAACCCCAAACTTTTTTGAAATACAGGACATTCAGCACGCTGCACCAAGGGCAAAGAAGTGGTTATGGATGGATAATGGGGGCAAACTGTGTGATGATAACACTTGGAGAGGTCCAGGGACCACATTAGTGTTACCAAATGTGCTAATGGGAACTATGATACTAGTGTATCGCATGTTGGGACATGATGGAGCACGGAGGGTGATTCACCGTATGTCAAACACCTGGTGGCACCCTAAGCTTAATGCAAACGTGCATGATTATGTGAGAAGGTGTGTAACGTGTGCTCAATGTAATTCTGCTCCCACAGTAAAAGTGAGAATGCGACATCAGCCAAGACCAACACAGCCCTTTGAGCAGTTACAAGTAGATTTCATTGGTCCCCTGCCAAGGTGCAGAGGGAAAGAATATGTTCTGGTGATCATGGATCACTTTACTAAATGGGTAGAAGCTTTCCCAGTGGCCAAGACCACTGCAGCTGATGTAGCTAAAATATTAATGTAATTACCTGGGGAGGAGTCACTGGATCAGTTGTAAATGCCATCACTCAAATCTAATACTAGGGACTGGGTTAAAATTTGTTAGTAGCAGAAATAACAGTTTACTGTGGTAAAAGTGGGGTTCACGTCTAATCAAGTTAGATATTACCTTAACTCAGCAACAGTTGGTCAGGTCCTCACTGCTGTACTCAGCCATTTATTAAGAACTACTAAAATGTATGAGCAAGCATTGGTCTAGGCATGTGGAAAAATTGTGTTATCATCCTGGCATGGTAACATCCTGGTGTTCAACATGAAAGTTGCAGCCCTGCTAGGAGACTCACTCGTGCCACAAGTGCCATGTTGGGTGACAGCTGTGGTTCTTGAGAACTGAACGTCTTCACCTTGAATGGTGGCAGGGGAGTGGTCCCTATCGATAACAGGGGTATGTTGAGATGGTCATTGCATCCTTGAAGGGATGTTAATTCCTGAACTGGAGGCTTAGCCAGGGCACCCACTTCCTTTTGCATGTCACAGACACCTGTGTAACATAAAGGCTGGAGATAACTACATGGCTTTCCCACGGGACCAATGTTCCATCCTAGGAGGATGGGTTTTGTGTATGGGAAACCTGAAGTCAGGACAAGCCTTATCTCAAAAGTTGGGACCTGACTTAATAATGCATGTAATGTAAGTTAATGGATGATATAGCAGTGAGGAAGGACTCCGCTATTTGGTGTGAATGTGAGTGGTTAACTATGGCAGGCAAGCCTTGCTTAAATATCTAGTTCTTCCTATTGTGTTAAGCCTTTTAAAACAAATATTGAAAAAAGTGGTAGGGCAGTTACACTGATTCAGTGAATAAAAGGGTTTGCCATTGTAAAAACAAAAACAAATGGAAATGGATTTGGGTTGTGTTCTCGCAATGGCATAAGGACTTTTTATTTTATTGTAAATATTATGTATTAGTTTATTTGTTCCTAAAATTATAGTTAAGTAAGCTAATTATTGCTCCTAATAAATGCAAGGAAGTGGTGTTAGTGGGGTCTAAGAATTGTTCTTAGCCCCAAAACCAAATGGGGGAGCTGAAGGGTATGGTTGTGTTTATTTCAAATAAAATGTGGTTTACAGGGTGCCTATGCATAAGGAAGCATGCTGTGGCTCACCAGCCTAGCAACAATCTGGAGAAGGCCATGGAGAGGGGTGTGAGCTCAGCATGTGGACTGGAGCACAATGAGCATGTGATAAACAAACCCATATATGGGTTTGTTTAACTCTGATTGGTTAAGGTTCATGTTATGTAAGTTGTTATATAACTTGTTATATAAGCACCATGTGCTATAAAGTAGCGAGGGGAGGGGCTCCTTGCTGGAGGGACTCTGCCTGATTCTTTGTACCAGGGGTCTCTTTGTGCACATGTTGAATAAAGCTTTATTGAATTGAATCGCATTGGATCGAAGTCCCATGATTTCTACCCAGCATCAGACTCACTGGGAACCACCAAATCCCAACAACATGCATTTGAGGAAGTGGGTATTCACCCACGAAAGCTCATGCTCCAAAACGTCTGTTAGTCTATAAGGTGCCACAGGATTCTTTGCTGTTTTTACAGATCCAGACTAACATGGCTACTCCTCTGATACTTATAAGAATGGGATCCACCAGCTATTATGCACTCGTTATATTCTTTTGCCCATGATGTTGACAGATTTCTTTAAGAATTTTGCAGTGTCTTTCTGGCCTGCTACTCCCCCTCTGCACAATTGGGTGGGGATGGTGGATGGGCTTCACTCCTGTGCTGCCCTGGAGAGAACAGTTGAGCAAGGTGCACAGGTGTAAGCCAGCAAGGCCAGGAAAAAGGGCTGAGATGTATTTCCCCCATGTAGCAATGGGGAAGCAGTTTTGTGCCTGACCTTTCTGCTGTGACAGGAGCAGAGTTTTGGGCTGCCCCTTGCTCAGGCAACTCCGGACCACAACAAATGGAACTAATATATTTTTTACCTCATTTGCATCCTTACAGTCCGATTCTGCCACTCTTATTTGGTTTGGGTGAAATTCAGCCCTGTGCAAAGTTCAACTTAAACCCATTTAACTTCATTGGGTTTAAATGGAGAAGATGTGCACAGAATCTTATGCTGGCCACTTCCCACAAAAAAGGCTGACTCAGTCTGTGATAATTCTCATACCTTTACTAGGGGCTGAGCAACTCCCCTCCATCACTGCTCATCCAGAGCACTGATCAGGTAGTTTTTCATATGGCTAGTGAGGGCAGTGACAAAACTTAAGTTCAACTCCCATCCAGGGCCCCCCAGAGGATTCAGGGGGCCAGGGGCAAAGCAATTTTGCTGGCCCCTTCCATAAAAAAAGTTGTAATACTATAGAATACTATATTCTCGTGGGGGGCCCTACAGGGCCCAGGGCCTGGAGCAAATTGCCTCTGGGCGGCCCTGCTTCTGTCCTCATAGCAGACTGTGGGAAATCATAGCGGACTAACTATTGTTCTCCTTTTTCAGAATTCATCTCTTTTTTTCCTAGCAACTCTTCTACAACTAAATAGGTTGAGGTGCTTTCCACAATACAGTAGGTGTATTTTTTTTCCTAAAGTGGCACAGATCTTTTCAAGGTCTATCAGAGCTTGAGGCAGAATGAAAATCTAGGCTCTCTTCCAAAGGGCATTGTGTACTACAGGTAGCAAGAAAGGATCAGCAAACAACATTAATTACCTGCAGCTGGAGCAATTTAAAAAACCCTCCATCTCCAAGGATAAATAGATCCCCAGACTTTGTGAATGGTAGTATCAGAACTTCAAGACTAGAAGTCTGACATTTTCGATTCCAGCTTTGGGCTCATGCTACGGGAATGCAATTGGCTGCAACTCTAACTTCTTACATGAGTGGAATTCTACAGAGTGGGCTACCACAGTGTGACTCAGAGGTATTTGAGAACAGTAGGAAAAGTAAAGCCATCCTACACTTTCTTTTTAAGGGGATCTGTTTGTAATTCTTAGAGGGCCATTGAGCCTTCATTTAAGTCTGCTGTTTAAACAGCATTAACATTCCTAGCATGGAAGTTTACATTTCTCCTCCTCATAGAATCAGCAAAGTAGAATTTGGAAGGTCACACTTTCATCTTGTAATTGATCTTTCCTTTTATAAGTTAATCAAAGAGATATTTTTTCCTCAGTCTAAATTTAAGGCTTCTATACAACGTATTGTAGCATTGCAATTTTTCAGACATTTTAAAAAGAGTTGATAGGCTTTGGCCAAAGCTCCATTTGTCAGAAGTGGCAGGCTATATTACTAGCTGGATGTAAGAAAGACATTTAATCACTATCTTAAAAGAATTATATGAGTGATTCCACCCAAGGTGAAAAAGAGCACTTCCATCTATAACAGGTCCTAAATTGATGAAAAATCTCTCATTATACCAAGAATTGTAATTTTCTTCTATTTGTGTCTTTTCACACACCTCAAAACTTCACCATCAAATACAAGATAATATTTAAGTAGAAGTTCTACATTTGAATAAATGACTATTCTATTCTTAATTAAAGTTGTGATGTTATATAGGTCTAAACTTGTTCTTTTTACTATTTTTTCCTATGTCAAATAACTTGGATCCATAATATTGAAAAATCTTAATTACATTTTATTTCATAGCAGCAACAAAGGTTAGGGTTGACTACTTCTATTGAGACTGCTTATAGGGTAAAATTTTCTTATATCAATGAAATTCAAGCTTAGATTCTGTATACCTCCAGAATATTTTAATTTTCCCTGTTGTGTGGAACAGTTACAGGCTGATCATTACTGGGAAACTGTAGCCTATTCAAAATGTATGAGATATCATTTGCAATATTATCCATACCATCATAGAGAGAGAGAGCTTCTCTGCTGCTCACATTTTCTATACCTCTGTTTCAGCCAGAAGCCTGAGCTATATATGCTTAATGGCAAACCTTAAACAGACAGTACAAGTTTTGCTGACGGTTGTAGATGTACCAGTGACACTGACAATACAGAAGAAAACAAATTTTAGGAAGAAAAGTCCAGCTGACTTACCACGCCTGCTGTGTTTTGATTACCTAAGCCCTGCCTTCCTGCTATTTAACCAAACCCCTTTAAATAAAAGAAAGACTTGCTATTTCTTGAATCCATATCTATTATCTTTGCTTATGTGTCCTTCCTAGGCAACTAGATTAATATGGTCCTTTCTCTTCATGTGACACCCTTGAATAGGACCTAATCACATCAGCCATACCATCAGGGGCTCGTTTTCCTGCACATCTACCAGTGTGATATATGCCATCATGTGCCTCTGCCCCTCTGCCATGTACATTGGCCAAGCCAGACAGTCTCTACCCAAAAGAATAAATGGAAACAAATCTGATATCAGGAATCATAACATACAAAAACCAGTGGGAGAACACTTCAACCTCTCTGGTCACTCAGTAACAGACTTAAAGGTGGCAATTTTGCAACAGAAAAGCTTCAAAAACAGACTCCAATGAGAAACTGCTGAACTAGAATTAATTTGCAAACTAGATACCATTAACTTGGGCTTGAATAGAGACTGGGAGTGGCTGGGTCATTACACAAATTAAATCTATTTCCCCAAGTTAAGTATCCTCACACCTTCTTGCCAACTGTCTGGAATGGGCCACCTTGATTATCACTACAGAAGTGTTTTTTCTCCAGTTGATAATAATTAGCCTCTTAGAGTTGGTATGGCAACTTCCACCTTTTCATGTTCTCTGTATGTGTATATACCTTCATACAATATGTTCCAGTCTATGCATCTGATGAAGTGGGCTGTAACCCATGAAAGCTTATGCTAAAACAAATTTGTTAGCCTCTAAGGTACCCCTGTTCTTTTTGCGGATACAGACTAACATGGCTGCTACTCTGAAACCTGTGTCTATTTTCTCATTTTCAAGTTGTTCACGAATAAACATTTCAGAACTAAAATATATATTATCAATCAATTCAATTCAGAAAACAAGATTATTTAAAAAAAAAAAAGATTTTTCTCCTCCATTTCCCAACAAGGTGTCACTAATAAAGTACTCTTATGGTTTTCAGCACAACCTATTTAGCAGCAGCAATTTAATGACATCTGTGGATTCTCTAGAAGCATAAGCTGGAATTCACAATGGGCACCTTGCCACCCAGTTGAATTCAGAACGCTGAGTTAGGCAACCGTGCTTCTTTTACAATGTTCGGGAAGAGTTACATTCCTAAATGGGATTCACAAAAGCCAGCACACAGAGCAAGGAGCCTCATAAGCCAGCCAATAGGAAATGCTGAGGTGAAAGGTGTAGTCTAAGCCCCACTCCTCAACGGGTAGTAAGTGCCTAACTCTGGGCTAGAGGGAGTTTTCTAGGGATCCACAGCCCTGAACCTTCGCCTGGGGTTAAGTGACTAAGCCGGTCAATACTTTTTCAGGAAAAAAGGAGGAGGAAGTGCTGCCTCCCTTCCTTATGATTTTTAATCAAGTGTTTTGAGTATTCATCCAGGATGCTGGAGGCCAGGTTCAAATCCCCCATCCCTGATGAGGAGTGGGCACTGGAACCTGGGACTCTCTGCTCTTAGGTAAAATTCAGTTCAGAAATAGTTTATTAAATTTAAAAAAAGGGATCTGAGGCAGATTTTGCTTTGTTTTTCTGAATCCATTCAGTCACTCCATCACATGCACACAAAAATTATTAATTTCCATTAACTAAAAGATTACAATGGACATAGCCTGCAGGTACCAACACTTCATTTCTTAAAGGCAATTTTTGCCATTGCTCTCTTATCCTTGCATGGGAAGGAAGCTGCTGTTTCAAGCAGCTGCCTGTTTTCCCAGAGACAGGGACATACTCCTGCACATCAGAATGCCCATTTTCCCTTGCTGTTTCAGCTGTGCCTTGAGAGATACTCTATAGTGAACCAGACAGTGATTTTCCCTAACCCTCCCCATGATACACTACCACTATTGAGTATAATGCAAAATTCTCAAGGAAAAGCAACAGACTGGACATTCTGTCTTTTTACCTGACCAAGCCCGGACTCTCCCAATTTTGGTGCATCGTCCCCCACAATGTTGCTTTGACAATGGCAGAATCACTGAAACAAACATCTCTATCAGCCAGACTGACAGTTTGATAAACAGTCTACTTAAGGAAAGTTCTTTTGGGTGGGGAGGTGGAAGAACTACTCAAGACACAAGTACCAATGGGTAAGCAGTCCCCTAATTTTTGCTTGTGAGGTCAGTTTTGACTTGAGTAAGGCAAGGAAACATTCTCATTGACCTCCAGTGGATTAGATGGCACCTGAGAGCATCCAAACGAGCTCCATGGAGTCCCCTAATGCATCACTCACTACCCTCACTTCCCTCTTCCATTCTCCTACGTATGCAACCCATCACTCAAGGAGAATGAAAAAAACCTAGATATGGAAAGCACAAGTAAGGAGGAAAAAACAAAGATGTAGTAATTAAAAGACCTTCAGCTAAATTGATTGCCCATTAATTGATAATCTGTTAATGTACTACCCTATGAGGTGATTTTTACATGACAGAATTACTTTCCCCTTACTCTCCACTGCTTTGCATCTTGTTCAGGTCACTCACAAATGCAATAAAACTCAACCCAGTCACAATAATCGTATTTTTCACCCACTTCGCACAGGTCTAAATGACGATCCAAGATGAATCAGAGGCCTACAGAGTGGTCCTCTCTCTGAGTTTGTGAGAAAACAGCTTTCATGATCATAAATCCACTCTCAAGTGTCCTCTACAATATAGCTGTTCTAGAAAGTAAGGTCTTTTGACTCATTTTCATCTGAGATCTGATCATTCTCAGCCTTTGGAATCTGAATCGAAACTATGCAACCTTTAATATATATCTGTTTTTTAAATTAATAATTATAATGATTAACCCAGGTCTAGGTTTCAATCATTTAGCAATCTTAAATACATTTTTAAAGTTGTATTTCATGAGGGTTTTACTGTTGTTACGTAATAAGCATCTAACCTTTCATTTCACCCATAAGGACTGAATCAGAATATCTGGTGCAATATCACTCCCCTACCCCTTTTTAAAAAAGGAAGTTTGGCTGTTAAAAAAAGCACAATAGTAACCTGACATATAAAATTTCAGTCTGCAAGTATTACTCGAGGTTATTTTTTTTTAATCTATTCCCCTTCATCGGTGGGGGGGCGGTATTTATTGATTTTGCATGTATTTTGTCTGGGTCATAATTGGCCCTCATTTAAATAGCTGGTAAGCTAGTGACCAAATTGATTTTGAAAATAAAACTTGAAATTGCTGATATCTTTTGAGTCATACCACTGAATCATGCTATGTGTAAAAGTCATCTCTGCAGCTTATGCTTGAGACTAATTAACTATGCTGTCATTTCTTTTTTCTCTTGAATGAGACACTCAGGGAAATTCTTGAAATTACTTTTTATTGAATTTATGACAATGTATTTTTCTAACATTCTTAAAACATTCCACTGGCGACAATATTTAACTCGATGGCAGGGGAAGAGACACACATCAGTTCAAACAACCTCATGATGAGCTAATCAATGACCAATCTAATCATCATCTTCCCCTGAAACTATGAGTTAAAATAAAATACTGGAGTTTCACTTTTCAGAATGAATCCTAGCTGCTCCACTCCAGTACTTTATATCAGCAGGCTATTTGTACAACACATCATCAGACTGACAGTTTTAAGAATAAAACACTTTCATGATATATAATACACTGGTGCCTTTTCTCTGATGATGTACTATATTACACTAGAAGAACACCATATATAGTATAGGGTTGGTTGTAGTAACATTCTACCTGTGGGTAGATACAGAATAATATTTTGGTTGATTCCTTAAACTGCTGAGTTTAGCAGGGAAAAAATTAAACATATTATTTTTTTGCTGCATAGTACAAAAGTAACATGCCTATTTGGTGCTCCCAATGGCTCTTGCAAAAATATGATCCTGAAAAATAGGTCATAATCATATCTTAATTTGAATAGTTCACATTTAACAAAGCTTTACTGAAATCATCTAAAAATCCCCTTATTCATAAATCACCAGCCCACCTTCCAACTGTCTCCAAAGCCTGTGGAAATAAATATGCTTTGAAAAATTCTATGAAGTACAACAGATTTGAACTCTTTTGGAGCAATAAGTGCGGGTGACTTTCACATTTTAATCTATTAAAAATATTTGCAAAACTGTGTGGTTTTCCCCCTACTAGAAAATAATATAGTTTTTAATATGGGTCCTTCATAAATGTTTTGATGTATGTATTCATACTTACTTTTAAAATATGTTAGTTTATATTTCTATTGAAGTTTTTTTCCCAGTCTGCCATGTGTTTCAGAGCATTACTAAACGCTGCATTCTCAAATTATTTGGGGTAAATCCCAATAATCGTATAATCATTTGGGGACAAGAGAATTAATGTTTGCCCAGAAGTTACTAATAGTAACTCAAATTTTTCCCCAAACAATGGATAATTCCTTTTGCTTTAGATTCCTCCTATGTAAATAGATAGTATATTATGCCTATATCAGACCTGCGTTTCAGTTACCATTTTCTGCAAGTAACAAAGTACTGGTCTGCATGTTCAAAGTCTCAAGTTCAGCTACAGATTTTTATTAAAATGTTATAAAATAAATATTTAAAATGTGTACGTGTATATGTAAAATATATATATGATACACACTTACATTCTTAATTCATTAGACAAAATTATCTTTTACCTAAAAATAACTTTTTTAAAAGTATTCAGTGGTAAATCAAGGTATTGGATAGTTTTGTTGGCTTTACATCTTAAGATCTGAATTTAGGGCTTTGTGATTCTACTGCTAGATTTGGCAACATAATAAATACCTGAAGTAGAGCAGAGAGCTGTATTACAGTGCTTTCAGTGCTTGTTATTCCATCATTTCCTCTTGTAGGACAAACACATAACTCAGACCCACTAAGGTAAGAATAGTCCAATATATCTCCCATGAGCAATGCATTTCAAAATTAAATATTATTGAATCATTTCTACTTGTAAGATATCTATCAAAGTTTTTTTCTGTGGTCCTCATCACTAGTATCTGAGTATTGCAGTAATTCAATGATTTTATTCTCACAACACCCTTGTAAGTAGGAAACAATTATCTCCCTTTTAAAAGGTGAGAGCAGCATCAGTGATTGCATAGTGAATAGAGCTAAACTTCAGTCTTACTGATTCAATAAATAGCCAAAGTATTTAGAAATAGAAGGTATGTACAAGAGGAGGAGGGGAAAATTTGGCTTTACACTAACTTCTTGCCACCCAGATTCTTGGCTGCCATGGAAGCCATTTCAGCCTCCATATTAATTAGAGCACCCCCTGGCAAGTTTCCTGTGTTGGAACTGGTGCAGAGGAGCAACACTTTGTCAGATCACTACTGCTATGGGCTAGGGGAGTCCTCCTTCAGCCCTTTACAGCTGCGATACAGCCCTTATGAGCAGCCACAGCAGCATACAAGGCCCAAAGCAGAGACTAGAATCAACTCCTTAATCTCCTAGAACATCAATTCTCATAACTTGTTCATACTGAAATCTGCTTGTTGCACCTCCACTTCCAGCCCTCGGTCCCTATTCTACATCTTGTCTATAAGTAGTTATAGTATTTGGTTACATGAAAATAAGTTAGGACAGTGTGAAGGAGACAAGATGAAAGTGAACTTTAATGCACTGGTTGTGCCTGCTTCGTGATGTTGCTGAAGATGCACCAGATACTTAGCTCCTGCAAACTGGCATAGTTCCATTGGCTTCGGTAGAGCTAAGCTGATTTACATCAGCTGTATGCAGTGTAGTTGCAGCTGTATTGGTCCAAGGATGTTAGAGACACAAGGTGGGTGAGGTAGCATCTTTTATTGGACCAACTTCTCTTGGTTAGAGAGACTCAGAGCATTTCTTCAAGTTTGGGAAAGGTATTCTGAGTATCACAACTAAATACAAGGTGGAACAGATTGTTTGGCATCTGTAGCACATATTCCAAGAGACCATTCAAGCTAATATGGCCTTTTAACACCTCTGTAGTCATAGGACCAAAAAGGGAGGCTAATAGGTCATATATTGTTGTAATAAGAAATAAATCCAGTCTCTCTGTTCAGTCCATAATCTTTAGTGTCTAGCAAAGTTATGAACTGATCAAACTACTACAACCAATACTTGATAGGGATCTAATTCTGAAAGAAATTTTTCCTGAACGCCCACTTCTGAACTTCAAACATCAACCTGAACCCCTCCAAACTCATCAGAAGCAAGCTCCCCACAGACCAGGACACACCTACTGAAAGCAGAACCAGACCCTGCCAGAACAACAGATGCAAAACCTGCAGATATATCTCCACTGCTACAATGATTGACACCCTCTACAACACATCTTCAAGATCCATGGATCCGATTCATGTCTATTGGAACATGTGGTGTACCTCATCCAATGTACTAAATACTTTAACAACAACTATGTGGGGTGAAACCAGACAATCATTACACTCTAATGAACTCACATAGGAAAATGATAAAAGAGCAATCACTATATCTGACCTCTCAGTCCTCATCCTCAACGGAAACCTGCACAACAAGTTCAAAAGATGAGCCTAGGAGCTTAAATTCATAACTGCTAACTTGTCTCTCTCATCAGCAGAGGCTGTTTCAATAAAAGATATTACCTCACCCACTTTCTCTCTCTTACATCAACTGCATATTTTACCTTATATATCCACTATGTGCTATTTATTTCTTCTGGAGATATGAATTTTATAGGTAGTCAATTATTTCATTGAAACATTTTTCAGTGAGAAATGGCTTTTCAACAAATGAAGGTTTTTGAGAAAGCCTGTTGGGTTTTTATTTGATGAAAAACCAAAAACCAAACCAAAAGTTTTGGTTTCTATTTTATTAAAACAAATCTACAAAAATTCTCAAAAAAATTGATTAAAAATTAATTTCATTTTATTTTTAAAACACAGAATACAGAGCATTTTTCCACCAGCTCAAATTATTATGTATATTTTTCACACCAAACCTTTTGACTGCTTGCAGACCTCAGTGTGCTCTTGTCTGTTAGGTCAAATTGCTGTTTAATTTTGTCCTCCTGTGTGTGACACACACACCAATTTAGGCATCATATGAAAGTTTGATCAAAATAGGAAAAAATAAAAACACACATCATGGTGCAGAAAGCACTTTTCCCCTCTAAAAATATCTCTGCAATACTTAGGTATTCTGGACTCTGTTACAAGTGGCAAGAAGAACTACTGCTTGAAGACTGACACATATGCCACCAATGATAGAAGCTGCCTCACAAATCATTTAGACAGACCACAACTGGAAAAAACATTGTCCAGTTTCCTACCTGAACTAAATTTAGGTTTTATTGAAACAAACAAAAAAAGCTTGATAAAGCTTATTTTCAAATCATGCACTTTCCTGGCCTTACCCAGTTTCATAAGTCCAAGGAAGCAAATACCTGAGTGCTGGTGATTGCAAAGGGAAGCCTCAAGAATTGAAAAGATGGTAGGTTCTTGCTGCTGTTTTTCTTTTCTTTTCTTTTTTTAATATTCAGTCATCTCTAGTAACACTGTCTACCAATATCTGTATCAGGCATCTTGTATACAGAAGCATATTGAAGTTGCCATTTTACTGGTTAGCTCTACATGGCTTTGGAAATGCTTTTCAAGCATGACTACTTTAAGCTCTCTTCATTAAAGTTGTAGCTAAACTGCACCCCTCCGCCCTTGCCAGATAATTATTTAGACATTTCCTGCCACCACATTTGTAACATGCTGGTGTTACATGCTGTCCAAATGGAATTTTAATGTTTAAGACAAATGCCCATCCTTAGATGTCTGCAAGACCATTATCTCCTCCCTGATCATATAGAAAGTGCCAGTAATGGATACCATGGGATAAATTGTGGTAGGTTTGGCTTTGAAGAGAACTTTACAAGAGTTCATCTGTTCATTGTTGAAATCCGTGCTGGAAATCTCTAGATGGGGAAGTAGTACTGCAATCTATTAAAACTTTAGACTCTAAATTAGAAACAAAAAAATATTGCAAGAATTCTTCTCTGTAGAGGATTTAAAGGCCCCTTAAAGCAGAGAATTCTTAGTATTAAAGAAAAAATTGTAGTAATTTGATAATAAAATTGAAGGCTTGGAAAACATCACAACACTCAACCCTGAGAGTAGTAGGTATTGTAGAGAAGGCTGAAAGCAAGGATATGGCTGGATTTATAACCAATCTGACCACATAAAGAAAGAGTGGGAAATGCCTTCACACAAAGTTAGTAATGGAGAGATATATTGATCCAAATAACAGAACAGAAATCCACAAATAAGGAGACAGACTTCATATCATAAGAAAAATGTTGAAGTTTCAGGACAAAGTAAAGTTTTAGTACATGCTAAGGAGAATGAAAAAATCCCCTGGGGCTGATATTCTTTCTACACCATTTAAATACAATTTTTGAAGCCAGTAAGACAATAAGGGCATGCAGAGAAGTAGCAACTATTCACAAAAAGAAAAGGGCACGTTGTTCCAGCAATGCTCAGAATTTTCCCATAGTTCCAAAACAATGTCCTTCCAACCAGTGGAAGAGGTTGAATACTCTGTGTTTACATGGCATAATAAATCTTGAAAACAAAGATAATGGCACTTGGACAGATGATGGCTATTTATATTTGTGTTCAACTTCATGTACATTCATGATCCCATTCACTGTGAAGAAAGAGAGACCATTCTAAATTAGAATTCATTATCCTTCTCGAACTATATTTTCCACACAACAGCTACTTATTTTGGGAATGATACTGAGCTAATTTACAAAGGACACCAAAACATAATGAGAGACGGTAAAACATCCATGTTTATAACAAACTTAATATATAGACCAAAAGCCACAGTATTCATGCACAAAAGTTGTCCTATTCACTTTAATGGGACTAGCACACAGATAAAATTATTCAGGTAAGCAAGGCTTTACGTGATCAGAACCTAAGAATCCAATGAAAGGACTAACTCACAATTTCATTACCATAAAAGTATTACCTCATATTTGTTATCCCACTTCATCCCTTCAAGGAGACTTGTTCTCTTTGATGGGTCTGTGACAGTGTACTCCATGCAGCTTTATAGGGGGTGTTCATAAATGTATGTATGATATAACTGGAATAGGGTTTTGCTACATATGCCTTGTAACATTTCTATGTAAAGGTTATGATCTCCTGGTTATGTTCATCCTAGTTGTATACATGCACCGTTTGTGTGTTCAAAGTTATGAACATTGACTGTATAATTGCTTGATTTCTAAGTAGCCTTAGAACATTTGGTCACTTCTTGGGAAAGGAACGTGCAAATTAAGTGCTGAATCAGGAAGCACTTAACAGACAAAAGAGCTTGGAAGACTCCAATCCACATAAGAAGTCTACTTGAGGATGTTCAAGGTAGCATATGGATAATGGCTGCTACCTGCAAGTCTTGAGTCATGCATGGGCATGTGACTTGCACATGTGATTCTGAATCTCCATTTTGTGACTGGATTCTACATAGAGTGAGGAAGGGGTCTCCCCTGGGGACACCCCTCCATTTGGTCTTCAGCTGGCTAAAGAAGGAGCCTCTCCACTCCCGCAGGATACTTGAAAGAAACGGGAACAAAGGACAGTATCTACACGGGGTGTGAGTGATTGCTGGACCCAGGCTAAAAGGAGATTAGCCTGTAAAAGGGAGCGTTCTGGAACCAGTGAGGATCTTGTCTGTATTTAGTTTGATTAGACATAGATTTGCGCATTTTATTTTATTTTGTATGGTAACTTACTTTGTTCTGTCTGTTACTACTTAGAACCACTTAAATCCTACTTTCTGTATTTAATAAAATCACTTTTTACTTATTAATTAATTCAGAGTATGTATTAATACCTGGGGGAGCAAACAACTGTGCATATCTCTTTATCAGTGTTATAGAGGGAGAACAATTTATGAGTTTACCTTATATAAGCTTTTTGCAGGGTAAAACGGATTTATTTGGGTTTAGACCCCATTGGGAGTTGGGCATCTGAGTGCTAAAGACAAGCGCATTTCTGTGAGCTCTTTTCAGGTAAACTTGCAGCTTTGGAGCAAGTAATTCATACCCTGGGTCTTGTTGGAGCAGATGGGAGTGTCTGGCTCAGCAAGACAGGGTGCTGGAGTTCTGAGCTGGCAGGGAAAACAGGGATAGAAGTAGTCTTAGCACATCAGATGGCAGCTCCCAAGGGGGTTTCTGTGATCCAACCCATCACAGGGTCAACAGAAGAACCCATCTACATTTTTACAGCAAATTTACACTCTGATCCCTAACATTTAAAATATGGGGCATCATTGCATCATTCAATTTTTTGTACACTAATGAGCTCATGCACGTGTTTTCAAGAGGGCAAGTTCTTCATTTCACCCAGACAGCCACTAACATAAGAAGTAAATAGGTATTACTGCCAGCCTAGGTCCTATATGTCAGTTCTGCTCCCCATGCAGATTGTAACACTCTATGCTGTGTTATACACACATGTAACTACACTAAAAGAACATTATCAAGGCTGCTTAAGTCAAGCACACAAAGCACTGTAATTAACTGTTAGTATGCATCAGTAGGATGCATGTGAACAGTTAGACTTCAGCAGACTAGTGTGGGGTTGATTCTTACCCTAGATTGCTGCAGTCTAATTGTTCAGGTAGACAAACCCTAAGATTAGCATATCAGTTGTCCGCTTCTCAAAGGAGGAATGGGGCCCCTCCTCTTCTGAATAGTCAGAAAGACACTCAAACCCTCAATATTTCTTTTGCTTTTCTATGAGTACATTCTAGGCAATGCATAAGAGATGGACGCTGATCTGCAAAGCTGCACTGAGGAAATGACTGAAGTGGTGGTAAGCAAACAAACCCAGGGACTGGTTCATTGACAGCTCTTCTTTGAGCATTCAGGAATAATTTAGAACAGACCCAAGGTTGTTCTGGCAGCCAGGGATGTCCCCTTTCTCCTGGAAACATCCCTTGTTCTAGAGGTTAGCATTGAGATAGCCTATCTGAGTAGCTGATTAAAGCCAGCATTATGGCTACTTTGCACCATTGAAACACTACATGCAGTTACTGTGGACTGCAGAGACATGTTTATGTTGTTTTCTTTTCCAGCTGGATGAGGGACTAGATAACATCTTTACCTCATACTTCAAAAGCATCTAGTGATTCTCCCACTCCATCTCCATTTTAACAATTCTAGAGTTAATATTTTTCAGTCTTGGTATTTTCTGTTTGAAAAGTATTTTGCAGAACATGATTTCTTTCCTGAAATGCTTCCATTAATTGCAGTGAAGACTTAGGATCTGATACAAAGATCTCTAAAGTAAGTGGGAGATTTTCAATTGACTTGCATGGGCCCTCAGTATTTGGCAGATCAGGTCTAGGTTGCAATGTGTAGGTTTTTAACAGAGGGCATCTTTGCTGCAGAAACTGTTGTACTGAAAATATCCTTTTGCAGGAGTTGGTCACAGTGTGTTATGGTTCCATTTATAGTTTATAAATAATTAACTAATGATTAATAAATGCTTTAATAAATGGTTGACTCCAATAAGTAAACTGCTTGTGTATTATTGCGGCTTATAACTATTTGTAACACCTTCCACTTCTATTTATTTGAAAAGATAAATGTAGTGTTCAAATCATCTGTAACATAAAGTGTGTAACACAAACTGCTCATGTCCATAGAATTCTTATAACATCTATTAATAATGTAGAAACTCTTATAAATTCTTGATAAATGTAAACATAATATAAAGTGTTTTCCAAGAGTCTCTCTCTTATATTTTCATAGAGTTCTACTATATTCTGATCACTCTAACTCAGAGCTTTAGGAACATTTTGTCAGTTGATAAAGGTAAATAACATTCAGCAAACATTTTTCCTAGGAGAACATCCACCATTACTCTGCCTTGCATGAATGTTAGCTCTGTCCATAAGGCAGCTGTTGGTCGAGTTGGGAGACTATTCAAAAACCTATTTAATAGTTATATAAATTCCTATGCTTGTCTTTTCAAATTATCAATTAGCCACACAAAATTAATGATGTTTTGTTAATAATATAAAATAATCTGAAAACTTTAATGCCACAGTTCACCCAGTATGAGTTTAAAATGGCCAAATCACCGTTTAGAGAAAAAAAGGGGGTTAAAATTGTTACTTTAATATTTCCTTAAGTATAGCAACGCTACTGGGCATAGTTTAAAATATATTACAGTAGCTTTTTACAGTAGAGGTTGTTGTTGTTCAAAGTGCACTCTCTTTTGAAAGGCAACCTACAGAAATTGCTCTCACAGGGTTTTTATTCCTCCATGTTAAGGAATACAAATTTAGATTCCATTACTAATTGCTTCCTTGTAATCAAGAAGCCAGCATCTGGGGATTTTGTGATCCTCAGGCTGCATTAAACAGAAAGATGGTTCTAGCATAGTGAAAGAGTAAGCTAACATAAACCAATGTACACCTCAGCCTCACGGGAGAATTCTGAAGCATTATCAGGCTTTCACCACATAATCATCTTAAAAATCAAGTAATATCTGAATTAGATCTTACTATTTTCTGATGTAGTAATGCTCTCAAGTAATTATGGGAGGGTTGACAGATTTTATAACAGTGAACTTTAGAATTATACAAAAGATTAACTAATTCAGATTTTTGTTCAAGAGTAAATTAATAATGTATTTTAGTAATATACTGTACATACACAAAGTCTTTTCTTCTAGAAAAGGTCAGATCTCAGAGGCTGTTGTAGAGCTCTACTTAATCAGTATCTACTATTTAATTTCTGTGCTAAAAATGAAAATATAGAAAGAGATGATAAAGAAAAATGGTTTGTAGAAGTTAAAATAAATACGGTGGAGACGGGACACAAGACTGTTGACCTGATCTGAATTGGAAGCTGAATGCAGAAAAAAGTTCAGGGATCTGACACAATCCAAACACCACCAGATTTTGATATAGATCATTGATATGAAACTTGCTGTATGAGGACCTTGTCTAATTTTTAGCTTTTTTAAGCATCACTAAGGACTAGTTCTGATATCCTTACCAACAATAAAGAAGTACTATAATCGATGAGTATTCCCACAGAAATCAGTGGCTCTGCTCAGGAACTCAGTGTGAATAAGAGTATCAGAGTCTGGCCCGAAAAGATTATGGCATTCAGACACAACCCATAAGCCATACTGCCACCCAGAGCATGTCCAGACTCATTCTGTAATGGGAAGGTAAAGGCTGTCTGGATCAGAACATGCAGGGGGAACACTCCTGTTAGTCCCCCCTACTACATGGCTGGACATATCTGTTATATAGTGGGGATAAAGCCATAGCCCTGTATCTTCCCTCCTCTCACACACCATGCCCTTTGGGGCACTATGTATCCAGAATTGTATGGATGTAGAACTTTCTTTGTTCCCCCAGGTGCAGGTGCTGCAATACTGCCTGGATGGGGGGCACACAAGAGGCTCTTTATGCTCTGCCCCCACCTTGCATACCTGTATAAAGGCCAGGCAGAATCTGGCCCATAGCATCTCTTGTGTGTGAGGTGCTTTATAAACAAGTATGAAAGTCTCTGACTGAGAAAGCCTGTGTATAGCAGGCTGAGGAATGGGATTCACTGAAAAGCAAGGTGAGAGCGATGAACTTTAACATGTGTTATATCACTCCTACACTTTTCCTGATGTATGATTTTTTGTTTGTTTGTTTTGTTTCTGGATTTTCTATTCTATAATTTCACGGAAATCAGATATAATATGGAGTCAAGTAGGGCTCCATACATACTTTCAGAGACTGGAAACTACTCAATTAATGCACAGTGCTAATTGAATGATGGTGGTTGTTTTATTAAAAAAACTAATTAGCAAAACATTAATTGCAGATGAATTTAGTTTTTGTAAAATGTTTTTAAACCTTTATAACTTGGTCAAATCAAAACAGATTTTCTACCCCATTCCTTTTAGGCATAAAGAGTGTCCAAAAAAGTATATCATTTTACAGCCTTTGTAATCCAAAATGGTTGAGTGGTTTTAATCAAGTTTTCCAGAAAAATGGTCAGAAACCCGACATGGAAAAATTAATCCAGAAAGTGTAAATTTGGAGGAAAGCAATATTTGGGATTAAACAGTTAAGTTTAGAGGGGAAGATGGACAGGTACAGACTTCCCAGCCTCCTCCTGTCTTAATTTTTCTCATGTAGATATATGCTTTATGTCTCAGTCTAAATTAAACCTATCTCCAACAATCCAGTAAAGCTGATTCATGTTTGAAAAACTAATGAAATGTTATCATCATTGATTAACTTATGCACTAGCTGCAGAATTTATAAAATGAGAACACCCTACCTGACAGAAATCAGGCTGGCTAAGGGGAGGCGGGGAATGTAGAGGGGCCAGAATCAGTTCCTCAGTCTCTAACTTGATGAGATGGGCTGTTTTGTTCTCCACATCCTTGAATCCTCTCCCTCTTTAAAATACAATTTAAGCATTTGTAATCAAATCTAGGTAGATTTTTTGTGATTCTTCAATACTAATGCCAAATAAGCAAACCAGCCCCAACTCCACATGCAGTATTCCTGTTACAGCAATACTAGACAACAGGACAGTAGAATATTTCTTTATAAAATGTCACCCATTACTGTTTCACTAATTAATGCTGAAATCCACTATTAAGGAGTTGTATTTATAAGTGGGCCATATATTACAAATGTTCATATGTTCACCAATGTGGGTGACATCAATAAGAACTCTGCAAGCAGTTAAAACTTAATATGTGACTTAAGTGCATTTTTATTTTTCATCCCCTCTTTGTTTTAAACTACAAATATACAGTCAGTTAGCAGTTAGACAAGTCACAGTAACTGGAAATTACAAATAATCTCTTACAACTCTTAATACAAAGGAAGACTAGGATGGGTCAATGAACATATTTAAAAATGTATTGAAATCAATAGCCAGTGTGGGTTATAAGCTTTCATAAATGATGGTGTTTGAGGTTAACAAATGCCTGAGACTCTACAAAGAACACATTGATGGGGTAAAATTAACTTTCATAAATATTTCAACTCTTTTTTAATGTGTGCATGTTCATGGGATTTATATATTGGATTTGAGTGCAATAATGAATTTTTATAGACTTCCAAAAATGCGTGACCTTCTGCTTTTATGAAGACAGTCAGCTATGGGATCCATTGTCATCTGCCAGCTTTTCTAACCAAAGTGCTAAAACTCTGAAGCAATTAGTGTTTAATAAGATAGAGTTTGCACAATATTTCACTGAGACGAAGATACGGTATGAGAGAAATGTACATTATAAACACTGACTAAATAAAGAACAATGCCAATAAAACTAGTGTTTAATGGGAAAGTAGAGCCATCATTGCTCTTGAACTGTTCATTAGGCAACAGTAATTGAGCTGTTCAACCTATGGGTATCAAAAGATGACTTTTTCCCTACATAATTTATCATTTGTGACAAATTGTGAACACTTGCAGTAAACAATAATTATGCTGGAATTTCTTCCCAATAAACAAAAGACGTGGAAAAAAAGATAAGCTTTCAGTTAAGTCTGCAGCTTTGGGACATGTGATTCAGACCGTGGGTCTGTGTTGGAGCAGACTGGTGTGTCTGGCTCAACAAGACAGGGTGTTGAAGTCCCAAGCTGGCAGGAAAAGCGGGGGCAAAAGTAGTCTTGGCACATCACTTGGCAGCCCCAAGGGGGGGTTCTGTGATCCAACCCATCACAGTAAGGTATGATGAAGTAACTACACCCCAAAAAAGGTATAGCAGCTGGTTCCTTTCCTTTATACATTGTGGTTCCCCAGGATTTCCCCTCTCTCCACTGAACCAACAGTGGTACACTGCACAGTACTGTCCATACAGGGCTGTGCCTCATAGGCCCCATCTAGCACTTAGGCAGAAATTCACTCCTGTGCAGAAGAATAAAAGGCCTAGCCTCCTTATTTTGTGAACTTTAGTTGAATTTAAATGGTACATACACATCCTGTTCAAGAGTGAATTTAATCTCTAGTGCGAAATTGTGGTTTTATTGTCCAAGAACCAAAAATCCCTCAAAAATAAAGGAACAATCACATCCAAGTGAAAGATTGAGAACAGGAAGCCAAATTCTGTCCTGACTCTCACTCCACATAACTCTAGATCCAGTCTCTGATTTCTGTCACACTAGTGTAAATCTTGAATTATTGCAGTGACTTCAAAGGAGATTTACATGAGTCTAACAACAGAATTTGGTCCCCCATTCAAGAAAAGATTAGCTACAATTTTTTTTTTAAAGAGGTACACAAATGAAACTACTGAGACAGATTTTCTTTATGCTCATGGAGATTAGGAGTAACTCTGTTGAAGTAAATGAAGCTACACTGGTGCAAACCAGATACAATCTTGAGAAAAATCAGCCCCATTGTTCTGTTTCTACAAACTGTCAATTACTAGATTTCATAACATAAGAACTGCCATATTAGCTCAGTCCAAAGGTCCATCTTGCCCAGTATCCTGTCTTCCAACAGTGGCTAATGACAGCTGCCCCAGAGGTAATTAACAGAAGAGGTAATTATCAAGTGATCCATGCCCTATCTCCCATTCCCAGCTTCTGGCAAACAGAGGCTCAGGGTATCTCAACAATGAGCTTTAATTTTGGACTGCTGTAACTAACTATTCTTTATTTTAAATAAAATGCATAGCATGTCTTCTTTCCTTTTAGGCTTAATTTTATGGGCAATTATATTAGTATTGGCAACTTTTGTTTCAAATAGAAAATGAGTATTTTGCTATACTATAATCACATGGGTAATGAGGAAAACGTGTTTGTGAAGTAATATGTTCATTGAAAATAAGATTAGTTGGCTTAGGTTAGGTGAAATTAAAGCATTGGGGTAGGGCATTAAGGTACTTGAAATCATAGCACGCCTTTATTAGCCAACTGTTCCTACTTTTTTGGGTTGATATCCTAGATGTGTCTACCAGGAAAATTATTCCAAATGGTTTTATAATTTTTTGAAATGTAGACTTTCCAGAATGAAAACTCAGCATACTTTGAATTTTTTACACTATCGGGCCTTCTTAATTGTACAAGTCATTTTAAATAAATTACAGGATGTGGATGGATACATATAAAAAGACAGTATTAATTAGCAGACACATGGAATATAATATTGTTTTTGTTATGTTCCAAATACATGCTGTGATCTAAATAATGCTGAGAACATAATGAAGAAAGAACTTGTAGCTCATTTAACAGTCAATATCATTTCAATTCTTATTCTCTTGGAAACCACTTTTTTGCCCCTTAAACTGCACCAATAATTTCAAGGCATAGTGGAAGCAAGATGCCACGTCAACTGTTAAGCACATTTGTTTTTCTTGGTGAGTTGCTTAATTTTTCAGTGCACATGTAACCATTACATTGGCTGACCTTTCTAGAATTTGGATTCATGGACTGTGAAGTAGCCAGCTAGTTCACCCACTGTGAATCTGAAATATGTGCCTATATATGCAGAGGCTGCCATGACAAAGTTGATTCACAAGAGCTGTATGAATAATTTTCAACTCATTTTTGATTCCACAATTGTTGTGGTCTTCTCCTAAGAGTTTGACCCAAAGGCTATTGAAGTTAATGGAATAACTCCCACTGATTACATTAGGCTTCAACTGTGAAAAGTTAGTGAAATTCTGAAATATAATCATCATTCAAAATTATATTTTCTTCAGTGAATTATTCTTGGTCAGCAGATTATTTACACACAGGTTCATTGTAACTAGTCTCAACCTGTAATATGTGGATTCGGTATTCAAACTACATGGTATTATTTCTGTGTCCGGATTGGATGACACAGAGCTAATCACCACAGTGCTAACTGCAAATTTTACCATCAAACATACCACTCAAAGCTGGTTTGTGACAAATATTTGAACCTTTAGAGTGAAAAAACTCTTTTTGCGAGAAACCAACACAAAAAAGTAACATGGCCCAGTTGAAATTCACTTTAGAATCTCAATGGACATTCACAGGTGTTTCTATTGGAGAGGTGGGTGGGAGTTACTAGCTAGACCGTTTACTATTGGTTACCACCGTGTGTGTGTAGTAACTAATAGTTAAGACACTCCAATTATTTTCCAGTGTTGACAACGAGCACTAAGATTCTGATTATCTTCTACCAATGGAGAACACATTCTCGTCACCTTCTCACCCATATTAGAGCAGCCAGAAGATCATCTTCATAATCTTTCATTTTTGACATTCTTCCTCCTTTGGTCTAGTTCTTTTATGAACTAGTTTAACCTGCATGTATTGTCTCTATGGCTAGATAACTGGATTGTAAATATTTATCCAAACTTACTTTACTCAGTCCAAGCCAGGGCTATACAGTCCCTCTCTATTACTAAGACTGAAAGGACAGAGGGTTCCTTTCTTGATGACCAGCTTTGTCTTTGCAGGGGCAGGTGAAGAACAGAAATAAAGGCCTGATCCTACACCATTAAAGTCAGTGGTGTAGCCTTATTTGGGTGTGCTAGTAATGCTGATTTAATTTATCCACTTAATTTAATTTTATTTAATTACTTTAATTAATTAATAATAATATCACTAATAATTATTATGGATATTAATTAGTGTGGATTTAGGCTCGACAATATGTTTGATCAGAAGATAATGTTCGTCCTGAATCAGGCTTCACAGAGTTTATTAAAGGACCTTCGGGCGCATGACAGGAAGCTTACACTGAGACAGATATAGTCATAAAGACCTTTTATTAAAATCAATGAAATAGTAAGCAAATGGTAAAAGTTAGAATTACAGACTTACAATTGTATTACTGTTATACAAGAGATACATATGATAATTCAATATTATGTGCTGCAAACTTTGGTTATTACTCACACTCTGTTTTAATATCCCAGTGCTGGAAGATAAAGGACCATGCCTGTGGCAGTTCCATTTTAACACCTCTAGCAGAGGAAGCTAATGCAGTTATTAAAACTGTTTACTCTTTAACTTAACTTAATAAGCCTTAAACTGAAATAAAGCAGAGAAACCAAGCTTAGCCTAGTTCCCTTAAAACTTAAAGTTTGAAAAGAAATAAAGTACGTCCTTTTAATAGTTAATAGCCATTGTAGCTGGGTAGCATCGATATGTTGAAGGTGGACACAATAAGAAGTAGACAGGAGTAGATTGCCTCTCTAATGGCGAGATGAATAGCCTTTTATAGGGCATTGGTTGGAAATCCTTCCTCTTATGCCCAAATTTCATCCTTCCCCCACAGAAATGTTAGGGTACGCTTACTCCATAGGCTAATATGTATGTGCGTATGGATGACAGGTATGTATGTAATTGTGGTGTACTTGTTAATTCTGTGGTACAACTTTGAAAAATCCCCTATGCCATCTTTCATTGTCTATTGGTTTAGGCAAAAGGTCTCTAGACATCTGTGTGGGTGTTTTGTCTCTTTTTACTTTTCTGGATAAGGGTCCCAAAATGTGCTACATTTCCTTAGCTTAAGATACAGGGTTTTGATTTGTAGGTCTCTTGCATTACAGCCAAATTTATTTTTAATATAAATCTATAAGCCTATTACATCAAATACTCAAATTTATAAGAAAGGATATATTTATACAAACAAGCAGATTAATCCTTAGGGCTACGGTGGTACAGTCTTTGGTATAAACCTCAGTGGTTCCAAGGAGTGGGGCAGGACCTTGCAAGAGTTTACACTCTTATTGAAATAGGCAGGACATATAGTTAGCCGGGCAACCTATATAGAAATATGAACATACAATTTAACCTATTTCATAAATCTCTTGCCATTTATTACAGTGTATGCCCTACTTGGAAGCAGATCAGTAGAAGGGAGAGGTCAAGGCTCTATGCCCAACAAGTCCTAACACTCAGAGACAGGGCTGGAGAAATATACAGTTCTGAGGCTCTTGCAAAGAGCTCTGCCCAGCCTGACAACTGAGGGATTGGAGTTGCATTTCTGTGAGAGCTCCTCCTGCAGGTTTCAAAATCCCATGACTCGTGATCAATTTGTTGGCTGCTTGGAGGGGACCCCCCACGTCCCTCTCCAGTATGATTGCCCATGCTGGGAGAGCTGCCACCCAATCTCTTCCGTTTCCAACACCCTGTTTACTGCCCTCATCCTCCCTCCTGCCCCTCACATACCCCTGCACCCCATTCTCCTGCAACACCTACATCTGCCTCCTGAGCTCCCTCACTCTCCTCATTCACCTTTCGCAGTGTCTCTGTTGCTCCTCATAGTCCTCGTGTCCTGTCTAGCCCTCTGAGCCTTTATGTTTGTGATTCTTTAAGTAATAGCCCCACTATGTGCAATGGGAGTACTCCCCTGATATAGCAATGTGTAGCAGCCATTTGTCCTGTGGACAGGACTTCAATCTCATTGAAAACAGTGGGAAGGGGCAGCCAACTTTATTAAAGCTTCACTTCCACATGCAGACAGATTGTAGGGAAATGGCAGCCATCTTGCTGGTTTCAGCTGCATTGACAGTAATAGGAGATAATTGCCATTTTGAATAAAGGAAAATTTGTGAGTTGACACTTTTCATCATATTTTCATGGGAAAGGTTTAAAAAAAACCCAAAATTACTAGTTATAACAACATCAAGAGAGTTGCTAATACTGGCTTCATGAAAAGTTATATTCTTTTCTGATCCCAGATCCTTAGTCACATAAAATGGCTGCTCTATGTGTAGACTTCCCCTCATTTAATGGTTTATGGACAATCCACAGAGTACAAAGCCTCAAATAATTTTATCCTCATCAATTGTCTTTTTCTTATCAATTGAACTAATAGGAACATTTTTGACAAAATGAAATTTCACCAAAATATGCTGTTTTGCCAATGTCAGTATATTTCAATTTGCATAGATATATTGGTTTCAAGAAAAATGTCAACTGGAAAGGTGATGGGGATTGAAGGAGAAGGGGAAGAAGAAGAGAGAGACAGAACAAGACTCTTTCACACTCAATAGCCTGGTAGATAGGGCATTGGCCGGGAGTATAGCAAGCCCAGGTTCAAGTCTCTCCTCTGTCTGATTCAGAGTGATCTAGAAAGAAAACTTCTTCTCTGAATAATGCAGAGCAGAGATCTGAACCTCAATCTCCTACATGCCATGTGAGAGTCCTAAACAATACACACACAGCTCAGGTTTTGATCTGAAAATAGACATTTTGATAGAATTCCATTTTTGTGAAAATGTTCAGAAGGGTTTTTTGTTTTTACTCCAGTGCAGAACAAAAACAAATTCTGAAACCTCAGAAGTTGCCACAAAACAATATTGATATCCTCTGATCAGCTCTTGTCATGAAATGTACAATATTCCTCAAGTTAAATAGCATCTAAATAGCTACACTAGGAATGTGATTACAGTATGAATGTAAAATATAAAAATAAGAATTGTTCCTCCCTCCCTTTAGGCTGATCATTGCAAACTGAATTTCATGCTAATTAACCAAAGTAATTAGCATGCTATACGGAAATCTGTCATTTCCGCTGACTGAGTCTGAAATTTAATATATCTATGTTATTTATGCAAGACAAATATTACACAAAATATATATATTTCATACAAATGGTAGTAGTGATAATAGAACAGGTCTAAAAATTGGCAATACTGAGTGCAACATGCCAAGTAGAGACACAAGGTGGGTAAGATAATATATTTTATTAGACCAACTTCTGTTGGTGAAAGAGACAAGCATTTGAGCTACACAGACCAGAAGAAGAATTCTATGAAGCTTGAAAGCTTCTCTCTTTTGCCAACAAAAGTTAGTCCAATAAAGTTATTACTCACCCATCTTATGTGTATAGTGTCCTGCGATCAACAAGGCTACAATGCTGCAAACATCCCAAGAGGCAATTCCAGTACAGTCCATTAGAGTTCTTCAGCTGGTCTCTGCCGATTAGGACTGGAAAACCAGTAATCGCAGGAACTGCAGACCAATAGACTAGTTGCCAGCTAAATAAAGCAAAAGCCAGTTGAAAACTTTCAAATGAATGTCCACTATGGGTTGGCTCTTTGAGCACCACTCAGGTTATACCTAATTTATCTATTCATTTGTAAATGTTTTACATTTTTTTAATGTACACAACCGAATATTTGCTTGTACTTCACTGATAAATATAAATTAATTCAGTCCACTAGCAATACAAAGTTGCATTATTATCTGCTATGTCTTTTCCCTGTAGTTACCAAGAAAGTACATCTGGCTCTTGGACTGCATGTTTTGTATGATAGTTTTCAGCATTTGTTATTATTAACTCCTTTTAGCATGCCTGATTATGAAGCCTTTATGTTTGTGATTCTTTAAGTAATAGCCCCACTATGTGCAATGGGAGTACTCCCCTGATATAGCAATGTGCTAAGGATTCTACAATATGCCCTAGGGTCATCAGAAACTGATATCTGAAATAGCCATAATCACTCCATTATCTAAGTTAATCAGTCAGAATTGGTTCTGTCTGATTTAGCTGCACATATTAAGGTTGTTTCAAAGTTCAGATAAGAAGGTTAGCAGAAAGGATAGTAACAAGAATGTTTCAGCAATATTATAAAGTAATGTTTTTGCGTGGCCTACATCATAACCTTTCTCTCTATCAGAAAGGACTACAGGAAATTAAGTCTGGTAAAATGTATTTCAGAAGCACAGATCAGCAAACCAATTATCAATCCATCAATTGATCAGAGCCAGTCTTGGGAGTAGTTTGCTCTTGGATATGAAGGTCTATGCAGATGGTTCATGCCTTTATAGCACCTGTACAGAATAGATAATTAGCTAGAGAAACAGCAGACAAGAATGCTAGAATACAGTAAGTAACTTGAAGAAAACTAGAGGAAGAGGCCGCATAGAAAATTCAATATTATAGTACATATGTAAATTGACATGTAAAGAAAGCATAGCTTGTAGTTATATAATCTGAAATTTATTAGGGCACTTTTTTTACAGTTGAAAAAACAAAGCAAAATAAAACTCAGAATAGTGTACTTCCTTCTGCCAATCTCAGTCATCAAACTCTTTTTCAGTTCAACGTTACAATAACATATTTTATCCTGTTATATAAATAAAAAAATGCAGTAATTTTTACTTCAGAATGGATATCTTATGCTCAGGTGGACACTGGGTAAGACAAGACTTGACAGGCTACATAATGAAATGGTACGAGCCATGATGCAGGTAACCCCATTAGGGAAATACTGAGGGAGTATTGACTGAGATGGCTGGGTCATGTGAGACAATGGGATGTGGGATCTTTTGGCCAGAGCGTACAAAAGCTAGTAATCATTGGACAAAGACCATGAGGAAGACCTAAAAAAAGGTAGTTAATGATGATGAAGGAGGACATAAAGAAGATAGGTGTTGACTTGGAAGATGCGCTTGACAGGAACACTTGAAGATGAAAACCAAAAGCCACCAATCCCGACTCAGGGGATGAGCCAAAGAAGAATAGAAGACATTCTATATAGTTTCAAAACTGAGGAAATTGAGTTTTAGGGTTACACTGAAAGAAATACAAACATGCTGAGGAATAGAAATAGACACCTAAGACATCCAAACAATCTCAACATTTCCCTGTAGTTCTGCCATGCAATTGCAAAGATCTAGGTGAGCTCCACCTCTTGGACATTCACCAGACAGCTGTGAGGGTATCAATCACTAAATCCCCCCTATCCTTGAAGCCTCCAGAATATTCATAGAGTCCAGGAAGCACCGTTGGCTGGATGATCTAGGCACACTCTCACAGTTCAGGTCATTTATCATCCCCTTTGGAGAGTTGTGACTCCAACTGCATAGTCGCTGGAACCCATACTGACTTCTTAGGGTCTCAGCCATACCCAGAACACAAGACAGGTATGCACTCATGGTTTACAGTTCAACTCTTCAGGGGCATGCAGTAGTGAAAGTCAACAGACACACTGACAAACTTTGCACAGGTTTCTAAAACACCATGGCTATAATTAATAGAACGAGAAATAGAAGATGAGACAAAATGATAAATACATCTATTTGCATTTCCCTGGCTCAGTTTCCTCACTGCTCTGGAAAGTTCTTTGTGTGGTTGTTTCCAGCTCATGTACACATACGTACATTAGCTCTTAGCTCAACTATTATGCTAAAAATGGTAGTGAAGCTGTGGTAGCGCAGACAGCAGGAGCACAGGCTAGTCTCCCTGAGTCCCTCTTGCCATCACTGCATTTCCCTTGCAACTGAAGCAACATTATTTTTAGCATGCTAGACTATATGAGAGATAGCATGACTATGTGTACATGAGCTCGGAATTACACCACTAGATTATAGTTAAGGCACACCCTATATCAGCTAACTTTCTCTGACCTTAGCAGGTCCACAGTTAAACAGAAGCTCTCTGCAATGAAGCACACTTATCTCTTCCCCTATCCTGCCCAAAGCTTTTTGTGTGGCTCTGTGAATGTTCTCCTGGCTCTCTCAGACTCTGTGGCTTTTGAATGCCAGCATCACCAACTTGGTTCCTGTACCTGCAAGTTCAAACACCACCCCCTTGCAGAGAGATAACGAAAACTGATTTTATTAGGCTTGCCTAACCTATTGTCCCCAGTTGCTTCCACTTGAGTATGCAATTGTTAAATACTAAATGAACCAAATGACATGACACAGCCCTTGTCAGGAAAGAATGAATTCCGCATACACACAGGCCAGGTCTACACTACAAACTTACTTTGGTGTAACTATGTCACTCAGGGGTGGAACAATCCACACCCTCTGAGGCCACGTCCACACTACAGAGTAAAATCAAAATTAATAAAATCGATTTTATAAAACAGGTTTTATAAAATCGATTTTACGCATCCACACTAGGGCACATTACTTCAGTGGTGTGCGTCCATGGTCCCAGGCTACCATCGATTTCCGGAGCGTTGCACTGTGGGTACCTATCCCATAGTTCCTGCAGTCTTCCCTGACCCTTGGAATTATGGGTTACTACCCCAGTGCCTGATGGGGCAAAAATCACTGTCATGGGTGGTTCTGGGTACAGCCTCACCCCCTCCCTTCCTGAAAGCAGCAGACAGCCATTTCGCCCCTTTTTTACTGGGTGAAGTGAGCAAACGTCATAGCACAGCAAGCATGGACCCTTCTCTGATCAGTACCGCGATCGTGGACGTTGTAAACAGCTCACGCATTCTCGTGCTGTCTATGCTGAACCATGAACTGCAAATGCAGGAGAGGAGGATGCAACTACAGCAGAGCGGCGACGAGAGTGATGAGGACCTGGAGACTGATTTCTCCGAAACCGCGGGCCCCCGTGCTTTGGAGCTCCTGATGGTAATGGGGGAGGTTCTACCCATTGCTCGACGATTTTGGGCCCGGGAAACAAGCACAGACTGGTGGGACCGCATAGTTTTGCAGGTGTGGGACGATTCGCAGTGGCTGCGGAATTTTCGCATGCGTAAGAGCACTTTCTTTGAACTTTGTGACTTGCTTTCCCCTGTCCTGAAACGCCCAGGATGAGAGCAGCCCTCACAGTGGAGAAGCGAGTGGCAATAGCCCTCTGGAAGCTCGCAAGGCCAGACAGCTACCGGTCAGTCGGGAATCAATTTGGAGTAGGAAAATCTACTGTGGGGGCTGCTGTGTTGCAAGTAGCCAAAGCAATCATTAAACTGCTGCTACGAAAGGTTGTGACTCTGGGAAACGTGCAGGTCATAGTGGATGGCTTTGTTGCAATGGGATTCCCTAACTGTGGGGGGGCCATAGATGGAACCCGTATCCCTATCTTGGCACCGGAGCACCAGGGCACTCAGTACATAAACCGCAAGGGGTACTTTTCAATGGTGCTGCAAGCACTGGTGGATCACAAGGGACGTTTCACCAACATCCACGTGGGATGGCCAGGAAGGTTTCATGACGCTCGTGTCTTCAGAAGCACTGCTCTGTTTAAACGGCTGCAGCAAGGGACTTACTTCCCAGACCAGAAAATAACAGTTGGGGATGTTGAAATGCCTGTAGTTATCCTGGGGGACCCAGCCTACCCCTTGATGCCATGGCTCATGAAGCCATACACAGGCAGCCCGGACAGTGGTCAGGAGCTGTTTAACTACAGGCTGAGCAAGTGCAGAATGGTGGTAGAGTGTGCATTTGGCCATCTAAAAGGTCGCTGGAGAACTTTACTTACTCGCTCAGACCTCAGCCAAACCAATGTCCCCTTTGTTATTGCTGCTTGCTGTGTGCTCCACAATCTCTGTGAGAGTAAGGGGGAGACCTTTATGGCAGGGTGGGAGGCTGAGGCAAATCACCTGGCCGCTGATTACGCGCAGCCAGACACCAGGGCGATTAGAAGATCACACCAGGAAGTGGTGCGCATCGGAGAAGCCTTGAAAACGAGTTTCATCATGGGCCAGGGTACGGTGTGACTGCTGTGTTTCTTTCCCCTTCATGAACCTCCCCCCTGCATTGACTCCTGCTGCAAGCAACCTACCCTCCACCCTTCCATAACAGTTTGCTTATGGAAATAAAGTTACTATCGTTTAAAAACCTTGTATTCTTTATTAAAAGTCATTCCCTGTAACCAACCCACCCTCCCACTTGCTTTGAATAGCATGTAATTATAAGAAGAGTAAGAGAAATAAAAAGGTACCCCGGGAGTGGTTTGGGAGGAGTATAGGAGGGAAGAAAAAGGCCATTAAGGACATTTCAATGTAATGACAGCCTTTCGGTTGGACTGTCCACGGGGGTGGAGTGGGCAGGTGCAGAAAGCCTTCCCCCACGTGGTCTTACACGTCTGGGTGTGGAAGATATGGAACATGGTGAGTACTGAGGGAGGTTAAACATGGGCTGGAGTGGCACTCTGTGACCCCGCAGCTCTTCTACCAGACTTCCGGAGGATGTCAGTTTGATCGTGCAGCAGCTCCAGCGTTGCATCCCGCCACCGCTGATCTTCCTGCCTACACCTCTGATCTTCCTGCCGCCACATCTCGAGCATCCCTCCTGTCCTCACATTGGTCCCTCCTGTCCTCACGTTCACTGGCAGCTTTCTTGTACTTTGCTACCATGTCTTTCCACTCCCCCAGATGAGCTCTTTCATTGCGGGTTACTGCCATGATTTCTGTGAACATCTCATCCCGTGTCCTCTTCTTCCTCCTCCTTATCTGAGCTAGCCTTCGGACTGGAGTAGGGAGGCTTGAAAAATTTGCAGCTGCATGAGTGGGGGAAAAGAGTGATAGAAGGATCATAAGAGATACATTTCATAGAACAATGGTTATACTCTTTCACAGTGAACTACACTATTCACCGTACGTAGCACGTCACTTCACTACAAGGTCGCCTTTGGATTCTTTTAGTATTTAGTGCCTGCGGTTGCGGTGTAACAGATCAACACAGACGCAGGTCCGGGGATTACAATTCAGCTTGCAGGCGGTCACGGTAAGGCCTACATCTAATGGCAGATCACCCTACAACCTCCGCCTTCCCCTCCCCGGCTATTAGCAGGTAAAATTCATGCTGGGCAGCCAAACTGCTAAAAAGCACATATTTTGCTTTTTTTCTTATGCCTTCAGAAAGGTTAAGCACTAGAGGAAATTGTGAATTGTGTTCCCCCCCACTCTGCATGTCTGCTGTAATGGCAGGTCACTGAAACCCTACCCCTTCCCCCTTCCCCCCCCCCCGGCTATTAGCAGGGAAAATTCCTGCTGCCCAAATGATAAAAAGCTCAGCGCCATTAAAGACACCTCCCCGTAGGAATTGGCAGCTTTTTCCCTTCCCCCCGCATGGCTAACTGCAAGGGAAGGATTTCTTTTAAGCAGCAGGAAAGCATCACCGTAGGAATGGTCATCTCTGTCCCCTTAATAAAATACATTAATTTTTACCAGGTGACCATGAACGATATCACTCTCCTGAGGATTACAGACAGAGAAAAAGAAATTATGCTTCTTGAATGCCAGCAATCCCCAGGACCATACGCAGCTAGGCTTTGTCATGCAATGATACCCAATTACATGCTCCAGGCATGGCGTGGAAAAGTTTCGTACCATGGTGGACGGAATAAGGCTGCCCTGCCCAGAAACCTTCTGAAAAGGCTTTTGGGGTACCTCCAGGAGTGCTTCATAGAGATGTCCCTGGAAGATTTCTGCTCCATCCCCAGACATGTTAACAGACTTTTCCAGTAACTTTAATGCCAGCTAATGCATGCAAGCCCTCATGGCAAATCAATCATTAAAAAACGCTTGCTTTTAAACTATGTTTTATATTTACAAAGGTACACTCACCAGAGGTCGCTTCCATGGCTTCTCTGTCTGGGCCAGTGGCTTGGGAGGGCTGGGAGTTTAATTCTGTCTGGGTCACGAAAAGCTCCTGGCTGTTGGGGAGAATAGAATGCTGTGTGCTTTCAGCAAGGTCTTCTTCCTCTTCCTCCTCGTAATCTTCCCCCTCCGCTGAATCCTCAGCCATGGGTGAGATTATTACCCCCACCTCGGAATCCACAGACAAGGGGGGGCTTGTCGTGGCGCAGCCCCCTAAAATTGCATGCAACCCCGCGTAGAAGCGGCATGTTTTTGGCCCAGATCCGGATCTGCCATTTGCTGCTTTGGTTTTCTGGTACGCTTGTCTGAGCTCCTTCACTTTAACTCTGCACTGCTCTGAGTCCCTGGTATGGCCTCTCTGCCTCGTGGCATTAGAAATTTTTTCAAAAGTTTTTTCATTTCGTCTACTGGAACTCAGTTCTGATAGCACAGAATCTTCTCCCCATACAGCGATCAGATCCAATAACTCCTGTGTGGTCCACGCTGGAGCTCTTTTCCTATTCTCAGGAGACTGCATTGTTACCTGTGCTGCTGAGAGCTCCACGCTGGCCAAACAGGAAATGCAATTCAAAAGTTCCCGGGGCTTTTCCTGTATACCTGGCTAGTGCAGTAGAGTTCATTTACCTGTCCAGAGCAGCCACTGGTGCACTGTGGGATACCTCCCGGAGGCCATTAACGTCGATTTCCGTCCACACTAACCCTAAATCGATTTAGTAATATCGATTTTAGAGTTACTCCTCTCGTTGAGCAGGAGTACAGAAATCGATTTTAAGACCCCTTAAAATCGATTTTAAGTGCCTTGTAGTGTGGACGGGTACAGTGTTAAATCGATTTAACACTGTTTAAATCGATTTAACACTGCAGTGTGGACCAGGCCTGAGAGACGTAGTTATTTTGACCTTAGCACCCTGTGTAGACAGTGCTATCAGTGGGAGAGATTCTCCCACCAGCTTAGCTGCCACCTCTCCCATCAGTTTACAGTGTCTTCACCACGTGCCCTACAGCGGCACAGCTGCATCATTGCAGCTGTGCTGATGTAAATTTGCAGTGTAGACCAGCCTCTATAGACATGCAAAAATACAATGGTTTCATAAGAACAGCATCATATAAACCAAAATGTATAGGTTGTACAGATTCCCCAAATCATCACAGAAATAGCTATATAATTATGACTACAGCATTTATTGTTTATGATCCCAGATTAGATTAAATGTCACATTGCCCTCATCTCCACACATTAACATGTTTCTTTTAAGTGAAATCTTACCTTTGAATTTACTGTGTTTGTCATATTTGATTCTAGTGTAAATGCAACATCCCTGTAAATATAGTTTACCATTTAAATTAAATTATTGATACATACTCTCAACCTTAATTCCAGTTTTTCATAGTTTTTGGTCTATCAATTTCTTTATCTTTTTAAAGACTAAATTTCAGACCTGAATGCTAAATAAGAAACCTCAAGAATCCTACCATGTGATATCATTTGAAGATATGTAATGCTATCCTTAAATCATTCCTTTTAATTTTAACTTTGAAGGGCAGGTTTACTGGTAATCAGAGCAGTGCTAACTAACCAGAGGGCAGCGGATAATTGAACCAGGTTTATAATAGCTTTGTTTGTCCAGAACAGTACAAAACTGGCAAAGGATATTGGTGATTCTGCTCCTTCATTTGTAATTGGTTTATTGATTTAGGGGGCTGTGTTAGTGAGAATGGTGCTTTGTAATGGGGCATCAGGGAAAGCCCAGTCTTGAGTCTCAATCTGTCTGTGCTTTAAGGGCTTCCTCTGAACTACTGCCTGAGTTCCCCCAACAATGCTGCCTCTATGCACAGTGGAGCTGAAGCAGAAGCGCTTTTCAAGCACTAGTGCCCAAGCTAGCATACTGTCAAGGAATCTTTAGAGAGCAGTGACAGCTTGACCAAGCAATTTACCAATAAGAATTCTTGACGCATTTGTCCAGTATCATTGCTACCACTAACTCATTACACTCAATAAAATAGCTGCATGCAAATTTAGCTACACTTACATTAGTTTGTGCTTTGAAAGGGTAATGATTGGTTGAATTACCTCTGATGTCACAATGGACTTGCTTAAGAATTATTTAAGATGTTGACTTGACTGTCAGTACTCTATATAATCCCAACAATTAGATACAATTGTTAATAACTTATCTCTATTTACAAATGTTTTCAAACATAAATGTGACAGCTTAAGGTGGGCCCCGTCCGGTGCAGGGCGAGTGTGCCTGCCTTCCTCGGGGAATAGGGGAAGGCGCAAGAGCCTTACGTGCCTATTTCCCTCAACTCAAGTCCCCATTTCTGGGCTTAGCTCTGGGGTAGAGTGGCCCAATGGCCAGAGTCTATGCAAATGATCCCACTCATTCAGGGTATATGGCCTAGCAGCCAGAGTCCATGCAACACGCCCCTA
This sequence comes from Gopherus evgoodei, assembly GCF_007399415.2. NCBI lineage: Eukaryota > Metazoa > Chordata > Testudines > Testudinidae > Gopherus > Gopherus evgoodei. The sequence continues at coordinate 185,287,047 of NC_044322.1, forward strand.
CCATCAGGGCAGTGCAGCCCAATGGCCAGAGTTCAGGGGGGCTGCTGACAGGAGGATTGGTGGCCTAGGTAGGGAGGCTCAGGCCCACCCAACTCCACCGGGCCCTGACCCAGGGCCGTAGTAGCATTGGAATGACCAGCTACCAGTTCAGCTGGGAGTCCCACCGAAAGACGCTGAGCTTACCTTGGTGGGAGATACCACTCCAACACCTCTGTAACTTCCTACCACAGTCTTGGGCATTGTAGTCCAGGAGGCATTGGGATCTCTTAGTTCCCCAGCACTGCCTGCTCTCTGGGGCTCCATGGGCTGCTGGGGTCTGAGGCTGTGGTCCACATCTCTGCTCCCCTCTGGCACAGGCTGGAGGCCGGCCTCAGCAGGAGCTCCTGGCACACATCCTTCCCTGCTGGAGTCTCCATCTGACTGAGCTGGGCTGCTCTCTTTTATACTAGTACAGCTGGAGCATGCCAAGTAGGGAGAAGGGGGTATGGCTTCCTCAACCCACAATGTGGCGTTAACCCCTTTCTGTTCGGTGTGGGGCAAGTGCACCCTGTCACAATAAGTCTATGCAGGAGATTTCAATACATTTTATCTATAAAGTGTAAAGTATCTGTGCTAATCTGTTAAGATCTTCTTGGGCAAAGAAAAGATTGACAAAAGTGCTCAATTTCTGTAAAGAACCAAGTTTTGAATTCATTTAAACCCAAACTCATTAATAGATTTGCTTGTAAATGCTCATAAAAACATTTTCTATTCAGAGTAAGTGTTCCAACTTTGGAGAGTATATATTGTATATTGTATTTTTAATATATAAAGATGTTGAACTCCTACTTTAAATGCAAAATAAAAATCAGCTTTAACTATGAGCTTGCAACTGATACAGAAATACAACATAAACCCATTTCATTAGCTAATTTCTTCCCATATTTATATTGTAAGATTACTGCATCTCAGGGTCAAGGCACTCCCTTCAGCGGCATCAGGGAATCAGCACTCATGCCAGATTCATCTATCAGGTGTCCTGGCTTTCATGGTGGGGACTGAGCAAGCAAACAGTCCATAGCTCAGGCCTCCCAGAGTGCAGAGCTGGGGTAGGGAGACCTAGGCCCACCCTGATCCATTAGGTCCCAGCCCAGGGCCCTAGAAACAACCCCCCCATCATGGAGTTGCTGCTGTGCTTCCCGGCAACACAACAGCATCAATCTCTCGATTCTCTGGGCTACTTCCTACTGGCACCTAGGCGGGCTGCTCCATTTCTTCTGGGGCCTTGTTCCGAGTCTCTTTGCTCAGTGGCTCACATTCCATTCCCTCTCTGGGTTTTCCAGTTTCTTGGGACAGCAGTTCACTTTCTCTCCTAGCTGGCTCAGGAGAGTCGTTGCTCACCAGCAGACCATGAGCTCTGCTGACAGTTCTGCTCCCTGGGAAGAATGTCTGGATATTTTCCTGGTCTGGCCCCAATTGAACTGCAGGGCCCTGCTTTTATACTTCCTGTCCTGCCCCCACACTTCCTGTGAGGGGGGTGGGGCTGGGTTTGCTGAGCTCAACAGGATGAGCTAACCCCCCTCTTCACTGGAATGAGGTTGCTCCACCTCATTACACATCCTTTTCTGATAAAATTTGATATTGCCTTCTGATATAAACATGATTTTTTTTAAAAAATGGCTAATAATATCCCTAAATATGTTCGTAATGTGTTTCCTACTACATTATCTCCAGTAGTATAAACTTTTAAAAGATGCATAGTCTTATTGAAAATGAGAGTTTATCATGAAGGGTATTTTAGGCTCTGGTCCCACTAAGATGAGCAACATGTTTAACTTCAGCAGATAACTTTTGACTTCAATTGGCTTACTGACGTGATTGAAGTTAAACACATACATATTGTCAAGGTATTTTTCCCCCAGTTTGAACTTTAACGTCCAAAAGTGGGGACCTGCATGGACCCTTCTAAGCTTAATTTCTAGCTTAGATCTGATAGCACTGCCACCAGCCAAAATATAGTGTTTGGCACACTTTCTGTTCCCCCAAAACCTTCCCTGGGGAACCCAAGACCCAAACCCCTTGGGTCTTAAAACAAGGAGAAATAAACCATCCCCCCTCCTTTCCACCTGCCAGACTTTCCCCTCCCTGGGTTAGCCTGAGAGATTACACTGATCCAAATTCCTTGGATCTTAAAACAGAGAGGAATTAACCTTCCCCTCCTCCTTCCCCCCACCAATCCCTGGTGAGTTCAGACCCAATCCCCTTGGGCCTTAAGCAAGGAAAAAATTCAATCAGGTTCTTAAAAAAGAAAGCTTTTAATTAAAGAAAGAAAAAGTAAAAAGTATCTCTGTAAAATCAGGATGGAAAATGTTTACAGGGTATTCAGCTCATATAGACTAGAGGAACTCTCACCCCCTAGCCTGAGATTCAAGTTACAGCTAACAGAGGTAAAAATCCTTCCAGCAAAATACGCATTCACAAGTTAAGAAAACAAACATAAGACTAATCCACCTTTTCTAGCTAGTACTTACTATTTTGAACATGAAAGACTGTTTCAGAAAGACTGGAGAAACCTGGGGTGCACGTCTGGTCCCTCTTAGCCCCAAGAGCAAACAACAAACAAAACAAACAGCAGAAACAAAGACTTCCCTCCACCAAGATTTGAAAGTATCTTGTCCCTCGATTGGTCCTCTGGTCAGGTGTCAGCCAGGTTTACTGAGCTTCTTAACCCTTTACAGGTAAAAGAGACATTAACCCTTAACTATCTGTTTGTGACACATGTCTTTGCAGGATCAAGGCCTTAGATAATGTTGGCATACTATAATTTAAGATTTTTGTTTCATCCTTGACTTAGATCACATGTGCAGCTTAAGTAAAGGCTAAAGTGCTTGGACTACATTTTTATTACTCAGTTCTAGTGACTATTTTTTTAGTGCCAGATATGTTGAATTATGTGCCTTACTCTATCTATTGAATGTCTTAGTATACACATTTTAAGTTTTAAGACTTGAGTATGTGTTCCATTTAGAGTTCTAAATGAAGCACTATGTTATGCCATGCATTCTTATAGATTAGTAGACAAAGCTGGTGCAAAGCTCTCCAGTGTGCCAAAAAGTACATTGTAGAGTTTTAGTTTTGTTTTGCTTTATTTGATTTATTTTCTCCACCACCTAGCCCAAGAGTTAAAAGAATTCACTAATCAAAAAGAGAAAAAAAATTTTAAGAAGCAACAGTAAATACTGAAAAGGAACCATACCCCCGATAATCTTCAGTAACAAATAAAGCTGTTCAATGACAATGATCCCATAACATTAATTATTGACACTTATCCTCTGCCTCAAATGTAATTATAAAGAGATATGAAATCTTTGCTGTGCCTTAACTGATTATACCTTATACTCCATGTCTGCTTAGTATCTGTATAATTACTATTGACTAATTTTAATATGTCAACACATATATCCACTGCCTACAAAAGAGAATTAAAGGTCATTTCCTTTAATTAAGGTTATACAAAACAATAATGTCCTCTTTATGCCTCCAGTTCATCCAATGGTTTTATGAGTAGCATCCTTTTTTTGCTCTCCAGTACAGTTGCACACTGCACTACCCTACAGGCTAGTACTATGTTTATAATAGTATACCACATGTAAATTTAAATCTTTAGGGAAGCTAGTTTTATATGTCCAGATTATGTACATCATTCAACATACCACCACCTTCCAAGAGAGTGTAAACCTTTTGCAGAGGCATTGTGACGTGCAGAGGCATCGCCGGGAACCCCCAGATGAGTGGGTGCTGACTGGCCATAGGGTGAAATTTGTCTGTATGTTGTGAGCAGCGAGCATAAGAGATTTTCTCACTATATGTATTCTGTGTGTGTTGTTAATAAGTAGATCTTTAGAGTACAGCTGTGTAAGGATCTTTCACTGGGAAAAGATTCCACAGACCCATAGAGCCCTGAGCCCCAAGGGAAAGGGCGGGTACTTAAATTGACCAGGTTTCTTCCTCAGCCCTGTGGGTAAGGATAGGTGCCTTACACCCTGAGCCCTCAGAAGATAGAGGGTGCCTACACTGATTGGGTCACATCTTGAGCCCTCAGTTGGGTATAGGTGGAGTGCCCTAAATTTTTGCATGTAACACGAGGGAGAATCCGGAGCCAAAGATTCTATGGATAGAGATACCTGGTTATGACAATTTCTTAACCTGGGAGGTGATGGGGCCAGAACAAACCTCTAAGAGAGATAACCTCCCCTGCATTGCTTCCTTTTATATAGCACCTTTAACATGAAAGAAGCTCAGGCAATTACCAGTTTAACACACTGATAAACTATTCTGGGATCAGGTCAACCACTCCTGAACTGATACGAACTCTGGGAGAAAATATAGCAATTGTTCAAAACCACCTGACAGTTTAAGAAAGTGCCCTTAGAGAGGCAGGGATCCTTAGGCAGGAAAATAGTATTGGATAATGTAATTAAAGAGTGTCACACAACAAAGCTGAATTATGGTTTCAGAGGCAATGCCAGTTCTGGCATTCCCTAACTTTTGAGTGCTTGACTTTACAACCTAAACAAAAACTTTTAGCGTTGCTTTTTGGAGTCAATATTCTTCATATATTTTCTTCTGTGTATTTTTTTGCCACTATTGTGTATTCATTTTATCTTATTCATTTTTACTTAAGCAGAGAATTTTCTCCTTCAAAAACTTACTTAAAAGGAAAATCCAAGAGCTATGAGTTAGTCATACCCTCAAACTGAATATTGTATAATTGCTCTTGAAGGACAATGTTAGATATTAACAGACTGCTGTATTTTGGGTTCCAATGGTACTCTGGGATTGCATTAATTTATGCTGAACCTTTAGTGAGATTTTGTTTTCATGCATGTTCATTTTGTCTCTCTTGAGGTTGTTTATGTCCTCATTTGCCTGTGTCTCTTCTGTACTGTGTCCTTGTCTCACATGAAGAGCTGGAGGCTTTTAATGAACCAGACAAGGGAATGTAAGGCACAAATGTAAAATAGTTTTTTCACCAGGTAAATTGTGTGCATGTGTCGGGGGGTCATGAAATAACTTAAGAAAAGCTATATAATACCTGTGTGATATCTTCCCACATAAGACTATATGTGACCAGAAGGATGCATTTTGCTACTTTTAAACAGATAAGAAATCTAATTGTCTCTCCATTCTGTTCCTGGCTTCTCAGAAGACTATAGCTCTTAATGTGCAAGGACTAGATACATGGAATGATGAAATACATGTTATAGTATTTTTCACTAATTTCAACATTGTGCATTGATTTGGGGATGGGGGAACTCTGCTGGGCTAAATTACCAGTTCTTTCTTTCCTTTCTTTAAGGGTGGACAACCTATAGAGGATATAGTTTCCTTCCAAGTACATGAATGGGAAGAAAGATGTGGCTTTTCAGTGCAGTGACAGGGATCCATCGATCTATGCCAAGGAGATTTTTAAGTGAATGGTCACTACACAACATATCAATGAATAGAGGTGTTTGGTGAGCCACCAAGGTGGCCCTGTTTTGCTACCACTAAACCTCAAAACCACCTAGAATTCATGATGCATGATAAATTTGCTAGAATAAGCTTCCAGGGTGGAAAGAAAATAACTATGGAAATTGGCAAAATCCCAAACCAAGATAGAGTGCTTTCACCCAAGCAGAGATTTATTGATTCTCTCCCATCCTGATGTTCCTGCTAACCTTGCCTGGGAGCCTGCCTGACAGCTATGAAAAGGAGAAAGAAGGGCAAAGACTGTGACTTCACTAACTTTTTAAAGATCATTGTCTGTATTACAATCCTTGCTGACAAAGTACCATGAAGTTATACTGACCAGAACTTTGAATCCATTGGAGATTGGACCGATCTCACCCACTCTGTGTGTCCCCAAAACCTTGCCTGCCTGCCAGACTTGAAATGGAGAGAGACAGACATAAATTGCAACTTCCCTAACCTTCTATACTCCATGGCCTGCAACAAAAACCTAGCTGACAACTGACTATAAGTCTATGTTGACCAGAGTTGTGATCCAACAGGAGATTGGACCACACCTTCCTTGCACACACACATCTCCAATACCTTGATCGTCTACCTGTTGACCGTGAAATGAACTGATACAGAGGAACTCTGTTTCCAAGTTTCTAAACAATGTGATCTGCACAGCAAAACATACTCATACCCTGTACTCATAGTGCTTCAGAACATAGGGAAGTTAACGTTTAAGAAATTTTCTTTGATCAAAATCCATTTGGGGGTCAGTTGTAGCAAATGATTATTATTGGAGGGAAAGTGGAAGGGGAGATGGGGATGATGTGTGTCAGTAGTGTGCCTTTTGCGCTATACCTCATATGAACACAACGATAGAGTAATGTGTGGCATGTTATTCAAGGAAGAAAATTATTTGTGCATACTTTCCAATGACCAAAGATTTAATAGTAAAAACTTGCCACTATAAAAAAGGTGGGGCTTTTCTTTGTTTTATCAGGGTAGCTTTCCAGCCTGGGGTTCCAGACCCTGGCCATGGGCTGGCCATATTCTGGGTTTTCAACCATGTCGTGTGCAGCCTGTTCCTCCGAATAAGCGCAGAATCACTTCCTGGCCTTCTGGGTCTTCTGTGGGATCTTTGTTGTTCCCTGCTGCATCATCACCCTCACAGTCCATATGACCATAATCCCCAGCAGCATTCAGCAGGGTATCACAAGCCACAATAAGCTCAGTATTGGAGGCCCTTGAAAGCACTTGGTCCAGTTCAGTGTAAAAAGGGCATGTGGCAGGCTCAATCCCTGACTGCCTGTTCAAGGATGAACCTTCCTGTACTGTTGCTTTAGTTGTTTCATTTGTTGCCAGCACTGAACAGCCCATCTTCACCAGCTATCTAGATGTTCTTTCTGCTTTGTGTTAAATGATGCAGCTGACTGTAGTCCACTAAGAGATCTATTAAAATTCCAGAATCCTTCATAGACTAGCTAGCTGCTCACTGAGCTGTCACCATCTTCAGCTGTAGTAACAAGTGCTGCAGACTACAAGACACTAGTGAACGTTAGAGACTCCAGCATGCTACTTCCGTGGCATGGGCGAGGGGGAGCTTTATTGATATAGGGAAGGAATATATGAGCACAGAGAATTGTGGGAATGGGAGTGGAGAATTATTCATGTCTGGAGGCCTAGTACCTGCCACTTCACCAGATCCACACTGAAAGTGGAGCAGGTATGGAAGTGGGCCACAATTCACCTGAGCACATACCCACAGTCCCCAAGGAACCTAGGAATCTCAGCAGCTACTTTTCCCATGACACATACTTGAGGGGTTTGAGTGTGGACAATAGAGGGAGTTGTGCACAATAGCGCCCTGGGACACATGTGGAGTCAGCAGCATAGACATATCCTTATGTCTCTTAATAAATTTTGAATGGGTACCATAATGTAAAATCATGATAGTTTCGGATGAAACTGACAGCTATAGTTTGGAGTGGTTATTTTCTTATAACAGTTATTTGCATACAAAATAGTTAACTACTTTATTTAGTTAAGTATGTGAAATTAACATTGTGCAATTAAATACAATGCTTAATTACAGCTCTATAATTAATAACTATGAGTCTGATTGAATAAATATGGTGTTTGGCATCAATATTAAGAAAGCCTCGGAAAAACAGAGAAGGTTGAAGCACTTTTCTTGTAAATGAGTCAAGCATATATAATGAATTACATTTCCAAAAGGCTTTACTATAGCTTTTTGCTACTTTGAGATTTATATTTTGCCTGTACAGTACTTGATATTATGCAAAGAGTCATTTTACTGGTGAAAATAGCATTTCACAGATGCTGAACTTTATTTGATGAATGATTTACCAGACCACCAAATGATGATTTTGCTCATATATCAGTGAAAACAGATCCGAGTTATTCTGCCCCCAAAAGCAACTAATTAGCATTTTTCTGTTTCAGCCATAGATAGCATATGACTCTGTTCCTGTCCTACTAAAATGGATTTTAGCTCACACCTTTGTTGCCAACCACTTTCTTGACCAATTTGCAATTTGTGCCTATCATCTATTCAGTCCTAGAAAATAATTCTTAATTATCACTATTATAAAAACAGATTTAAAAAGGAATGGTGATTACACACCATCTGGAAATGTACTCAAGCTGTCAAAAAAATCTGTGGATGGCTCCAATATATGGTATTCAAATTTCAGCAAGAATGTACACTTGATCAAGGGGGAAGGATTCATTTAATTTCAAATGAGGTTGGGATATCAAATAAAAGTTCAAAGTAAGTGAAACAGTTTCACTTTAAGATATTTTAATAGGGTGCATATTAATTGGATACACTGCATAAATTATTGCAGGACAATAGAAATAAGGGAATTGATTATAAAGTGCCCAGCAGAGCTGTACAAATGCTTCATGTAGCTGAAAGAATAAAAAGGGAAAAAAACAAGCAAAAGCTGCATAGATGAGAATAGATAAGCAGACTATCACTGACTTCCATGAGTAATTAAAGATCTGGAGAGTTCCACAGAAAACAACTATCCTCTGTTACTGCCTATAGAGGTACCTTTGGCTCTGTGTTTCCTGGCAACCAGGTCTTTAGAGACCCCTGTTGGGGACAAAACTGGTATTAAGCAGTCTTCCATGTCTAACAATCTGGCACAGTTTCTAGTAGCTCAGATGAAAACACAATTATGCACATTTGCTTGCCCTCTCCTGTACAATGAGGAAAGAGGAAAATGAAGTTCATTCTGATTATTGATATTTGGTATATGCAAGTTGTAAATAATGTGTAATCTAATAACTGTTCTCTTAAAAAAATGTCAACTCAAGTGTATAATAAGTAAAGTACATTATGTATAAAATTATTTTTGGTAACAAAGATGTTATTGTAACAGAAATGTAGAAGATTTTGTAATGGGTTTAAGTAAATATGACGCAGCTCTCCAGTACATTACAACAGAAGGCACTGTAGAGTACATTATAGCTTCCCTTCTTTGAAGTGAATAAAGTTATCCTTTATCATCTAAAGACTGGGGTCAGGGTTAATATAATTACATGAAAGGTAATCTGAGTAAGTGAAGGCGTAGCCTGGCTGTAGGAGCTTTTCAGGTGCTCACTTGTTTTGAATGTAGAATGGTGAAGAAAGGATGGTCTCTAATTCACTTACCAATATTGTCTCACTTCTTTCAAACGGAATTATCAAAAAATCCGGTGCGATAGCTAAATAGTGGAAAGCAAGTTACAAAATAGCCACAATTCTCTTACATGCAATATAAAAGACACTAAAAATAAACAGTTATAGTATAGTTATACACTGAGCTTTACCTTGTAAAGCATTTCATCCATTCTTTCTTGTAAAAGCCCAGACACTTCCAGTTTTTAGTTTTCAAGCACATTCATAAGCTGGATCCAAGAAGAAACAGAGTTGTAGAGTTTAATGCTAGAAAGGATCACTAGATCATCTAGTCTGACCTCTTGTACATCACAAGCAACCAGCATCAGCCAGCCACCCTACTCCACAAAGCCCAACAACCAGAATTGGATCAAAGTATTCTGCCCTTCCGAAGACTGAACTATTGTATGAGTAGGAGGGACTGAGGAGAAACAGTGCCAAAGACCCCTGAAATAGCAGGGAATAGTGAGATGTACCCAGATGATCCTAGCAAGGAACCTGAACCCTGCTGTAAGAGGAAGTTTGTGGGGGGAATATCTCTGTCAATTTAATCTGGTGGAAAATTTCTTCATGACCCTGAATATGGTGGTCAGTTAGACCCTAACAAGTTAGCAAGAACCAGCCCACCAAGCACCTGATAAAGAGAATTCTTAATACCAGCTCAGTGCACTGGCCCTTCCCATCTCCAGCCATAGTCATAATCTCCGAGACATCAAGGAGAGAAGAAAAACAAAAACAGAATATATCAGAGTGAGAAGAACAATCCTTACTGAACCCTGATGGTGACTGGCTGAAGCCCCGAAGCATGAGATTTTCGGAATATAAGCCACAGAATCAGAAATGGCTCTCCAGGTAAATTAGTGCATGCAATATTCCATAACTTTAAAAAACAGACACAGTGGGCTTTTCCTACACTTGATGCAGCGTACCTGGACAATCTGCAAATATATATATATATATATATATAGTCCAAATTACTGTAACTATCATAGAATCATAGACTTTAAGGTCAGAAGGGACCATTATGATCATCTAGTCTGACCTCCTGCACAACGCAGGCTACAGAATCTCACCCACCAACTCCTGTATCAAACCCTTACCTATGTCTGAGCTATTGAAGTCCTCAAATCATGGTTTAAAGACTTCAAGGTTTAGGGAATCCTCCAGCAAGTGACCAATGCCCCATGCTGCAGAGGAAGGTGAACCCCCGCCAGGGACTCTGCCAATCTACCCTGGAGGAAAATTCCTTCCCGACCCCAAATATGGTAATCAGCTAACCCCTGAACATGTAGGCAAGACTCACCAGCCAGACACCCAGGAAAGAATTCTCTGTAGTAACTCAGATCCCACCCCATTTAACAACCCATCACAGTCAATTGGGCATATTTACCGCTAATAGTCAAAGATCAATTATTTGACAAAATTAGGCTATCACCTCATACCATCTCCTCCATAAATGTATCAATCTTAGTCTTGAAGCCAGATATGTCTTTTGTCCCCACTGCCCTTGGAAGGCTGTTCCAGAACTTCACTCCTCTGATGGTTAGAAACCTCTCTCTAATTTCAAGTCTAAACTTCCTGATGGCCAGTTTATATCCAGTTGTTCTTGTGTCCACATTGGTACTGAGCTTAAATAATTCCTCTCCCTCCCTGGTATTTATCCCTCTATATATTTATAAAGAGCAATCATATCTCCCCTCAGCCTTCTTTTGGTTAGGCTAAACAAGCCAAGCTCTTTGAGTCTCCTTTCATAAGTCAGGTTTTCCATTCCTCGGATCATCCTAGTAGCCCTATTTTGTACCTGTTCCAGTTTGAATTCATCCTTCTTAAATATGGGAGGCCAGAACTACACAGAGTATTCCAGATGAGGTCTCACCAGTGCCTTGTATAACAGTACTACCACCTCCTTATCTCTACTGGAAATACCTCGCCTGATGCATCCCAAGACCACATTAGCTTTTTTCACAGACATATCATATTGGTGGCTCATAGTCATCCTGTGAACAATCAATACTCTGAGGTCCTTCTCCTCCTCTGTTACTTCCAACTGATGCCTCTCCAGCTTGTAACACAAAATCTTGTTATTAATCCCTAAATGCATGGCCTGCACTTTTCACTATTACATTTCATCCTATTACTATTACTCCAGTTTACAAGGTCATCCAGATCTTCCTGTATGATATCCCAGTCCTTCTCTGTATTGGCAATACCTTCCAGCTTTGTGTCATCCACAAACTTTATTTGCACATTCCCACTTTTTGTGCCAAGGTCAGTAATAAAAGGATTAAATAAGACAAGTCCCAAAACCAATTCCCGAGGAACTCCACTAGTAACCTCCCTCCAGATTGACAGTTCATCTTTCAGTATGACCCGTTGTAGTCTCCCCTTTAAACAGTTCCTTATCCATCTTTTAATTTCCATATTGATCCCCATATTTTCTAATTTAGCTAATAAGTCCCCATGTGGTACCATATCAAATGTCATACTAAATTCACAGTAACTTAGATCCACCACGTTTCCTTTGTCTAAAAAATCTGTTACCTTCTCAGAGAAGGAGATCAGGTTGGTTTGGCATGATCTACCTTTTGTAAAACCATGTTGTATTTTGTCCCAATTACCTTTGACCTCAATGTCCTTAACTACTTTCTCCTTCAAAATTTTTTCCAAGACCTTGCATACTACAGATGTCAAACTAACAGGCCTGTAGTTATCTGCATCACATTTTTTCCTTTCTTAAAAATAGGAACTATGCTAGCAATTATCCAGTGATACAGTACAACCTCTGAGTTCATAGATTCATTAAAAATTCTTGCTAATTGACTTGCAATTTCATGTGCCAGTTCCTTTAATATTCTTGGATGAAGATTATCTGGGTCCCCCAATTTAGTCCCATTAAGCCGTTCGAGTTTGGCTTCTACCTCAGATGTGGTAATATCTACTTCCATATCCTCATTCACATTTGCCATCCTGCCATTATCCCTAAACTCCTTATTAGCCTCATTAAAGACTGAGACAAAGTATTTGTTTAGATATTGGGCCATGTCTAAATTATCCTTAACCTCCACTTCATCCTCAGTGTTTAGCAGTCCCACTTCTTTCTTTGTTTTCTTCTTATTTATATGGCTATAGAACCTTTTACTATTGGTTTTAATTCTCTTTGCAAGGTCCAACTCTACATGGCTTTTGGCCTTTCTCACTTTATCCCTACATGTTCTGACCTCAATAAGGTAGCTTTCCTTACTGTTTCCTCCCATTTTTCACTCCTTTTAGGTTTTCTGCTTTTTCTTAATCACTGCTCTGAGATGCTTGCTCATCCAGCTTGGTCTACAATTCCTGCCTCTGAATTTTTTCCCCTTTCTTGAGATGCAGGCTTCTGATAATTTCTGCAACTTTGACTTGAAGTAATTCCAGGCCTCCTCAACCTTTAGATCCACAAGATCTTCAGTCCAATCCACTTCCCTAATTGATTTCCTTAATTTTTTTGTTAGCCCTTTTGAAATAAAAAACCCTACTCACAGATCTATTTTTGTTTATCCTTCCATTTAGTTTGAACAGCATTAGCTCATGATCGCTCAAACCAAGGTTGTCCCCTACAATCTTTTCTTCTATGAGGTCCTCATACTCATCAAAACCAAATTTAAAATGGGACCACATCTAAAATGGTATCCCCTCTTGTTGGTTCTTCAACTACTTGGTGAAAGAATCCATCAGCTGTCACATCCAGGAAAATCTATGTTAGATTTTTTTTCCCTGTACATATTGTGATAAAGTTCCTCTTCTACCTTGGTGGGTCCTGTGCTTATTGACGGATTTTGCTAGCCTCAGAGATCTTCCTGTGATGGATCAGGAGTTGGGAGGTTTTGGGGGGAACCTGGGATCACCTTCTATCCCGGGTTCCAGCTCAGGGCTCTGTGGACTGCAGCTGTCTAGAGTGCCTTCTGGAACAGCTACAATTCCCTGTGCTACTTCCCCAGGGCCTCCTCTCAATACCTTCTTTATCCTCACCACAAGAGCTTCCTCCTGATGTCTGTTCATGCTTGTACTCCTCAGTTCTCCAGCAGCACGTCCTCTCACACCCAGCTCCTTACACACACCTCAGTAACAGGAATGAGATCCTTTTTATGCCAGGTGTCCTGATTAGCCTTAATTAATTCTAGTAACTTCTCAATTGGCTACAGGTGTCCTAATTAGCCTGCTAGCCTTAATTACTTCTAGAAAGTTCCTGAGTGTTCTGGAATAGTTCCTGTTATCTCACCCAGGGAAAAGAGACCTGCTTAACCTAGAGCTAATGTATCTACCTTCGACCACTCTCTTGTAGCCATCTGGCCTGTCCCTGTCACAATAATCTAAATATATTCTACTCTCCAACATTAAAATCTCTTTTTTTCTACAAACTCCTGAAGATGCTGATTTCTTTCCCTTCTATCACACTCTTCTTGAACAAGAGTTCTTGCTGTGCATCTGGTTAATCAAATATCAGAAAATGTACAGACAAATTTGGCTTGACTAGATAAGTACATTACAAGTGTCAATACCTCAAAGTATTTGAGTTGTTCAGTCTGGAAAAAAAATCCCCAGGGCACAGCCGTAAGGGCTCCAACAAGCAAACAAGAGATATGAACAGGTGATTTTTAAAATTATTTAGTTTATGTTCTGTAGAGTGATTTGAAGACAAAAAGTGCTACAGTATATAAGTGCTAAGTATTATCAAAGAACATAAATGGTTCTACTAGGCTATGACCAGCAAAGAACTTAATGGTAAGATGTTTAAAGTGTTTTTTTTTTTTTTCAGAATTGGACTTAAATTGGAGTGGAAAAGCCACATTTATCTTGGAGACTATCTATTTTAATAGTGAAAAAAACTAGTTAAAATAAAAGTTGAACCCCTTCTCACATTATGATAAATGTTGCTTGCAAAAATTCTGTGTCAAGAAGAACTTAAACTTTTTTTGTATTTGGGAAGTAGAACTCAAGTAATGAAATATTATCTATTACATACATTCATGTTACTTCTATTTCACTTTAAAAAATTTTTTTTCTATAAGTAGATACTACATTCTGGAGGATAAAACTATACATAGTAAAATTAAAACAAAAATTCTGAGTTGATATCTTATAATCTTCTCAGCTCTGATATTCACCTCATTCACTCGGAATAGACTAGGCAAGCAGAGGCTCCAGTGCATGGCTTGCTGCAGGACCACTTGCAGTCAAACGGTGAATGGGGATAGCAGGATGGGGAACCCCTTGCCCATTTCAGGACAAAAAAATAAACAGACAGGAACTGGACACAGTGGCAGGGAGGAGTGGACACAGGTTCTCTGCTTCCTGCAATGGGAGAACGGGTTGTTCCCACCCAGTCCCTGCTGATCTTCCCGACTGCTTCCACGTGAGGGGTTCTATGATACTGCTATTGTATGCTGTGCAGGCATGTCAGTGGCCACCAGATATATTGGTGATACACTTGGAAGAAAATGATCTGGGAACACTTAAAGGGGTGGAGTTAATGCTTCAAACTAGAAGGGACCTGATGTAGATCCTGGCAATTTTTCTGGGTGTTAACATCGTCTGGTCGGATATGCTTCAGCCCAGGGTCTGGTGGGGAGACGTGAACCCCGCTAGGGTGGACAAAACCAGAAAGTATGTAAACAAGGAAGTGGCCAAATTCTTGTTGCCCTTGGGTGGGGGGACAGTAATTTCACATCCTGTCATACTCTGAGGCACCAGAGTTATTTTGGGAGAATGAGGTGCACCTGTCAGACTCAGATGCTGCTCTATTTTTGGCTGATATTAAAAAAAAAGGCCTTGGAAGATGTTTGGGAACCTGGCTGAGTGTGGGGAGGAGGCAGCCAAGCTAATGGCTGGCACCTCCTTGTGGTGGATATTCAGTGTAGGTACTCTATAAATTAAGGTACAAAAGAATGGATAAATGGCTTGGAAAAGGAATTAAGGAGAGGTGCTTGGTAATTGAGCGAGCTGGGGGCAGTTGGGGACTCCTCTGATTGGTACAGCAGGAAGCCAACCTCTATCATTATAGTCCACCTTAACTCCTCCTACAAGCAGGGGTGGTCGGTAAGGTCCTGACAAGGAAATTTCTGGAGGGACCTGGATGAAAAGGGGAGGGGGACTGGTGGAAGCTCCCCCCCACAAATTGGCTGGAATTGGAGGTTCCCAGTAGTGGATCATGGGACATGAACAGAAAGGGGAGGGAGTGAAGAAAGCACTCCCTCCTAGTGAATTGTGGGGGTTTTCACCTGCACTGCATATTTTATCCGCCGGGTTAGTCCCAGACATCTAATAATAAAGTTGTCGCCTGATTAAACCTATATCTAATGTCTCCTGTCATTCTTTCGGCATAGCCAGACAATTTCTTTTAAATCTGACCAAAAGAAAAAAATAACTGTTTGGGGTGAAGAATATGTTTCTACAATCAAAAATGATGAAAAAAGAGACAGCTGCTTCCAGAAAGCCAAGCAGTCCAACATTGTTTGGTAAGTTATAAAATGTAAATGTCTCTCTCCCCCCATCTTTCAATGGGTTTTAGATCAGCTCATGAAAAAGGATCAAGTAATTCTGTAGCTCACAATTCACTAACAAATATTTAAAAAAATCTGGTCAATAACTGAGGCCAATTATATAAAATATAAGAAAAAGGGAAAATATTAACAAGTTTAATTACACAATGCTTAACCAGAAAGAAACTCAGCATCCTGGTGCTATTCAAGAGCTATATTAAATAATTTCCATGTGATAAAATATTGTCTATTCTTCCCCGCCGCCGCAGCCAACACACAAAATAACCCCTAAAAGCCTAACACCATACTTAAAGTTTGTTGTACTAAATTTCATAACTTCAGAATTTTTAATAGTCACATTCACATACTCTTTTTATTTATCTCTCAGTGCAAGTTAATTTATGAAACTTTAAAAAGAGAGAAAAGCGAAGCTAAAAGTTTAGCTTCGTCAGAATAAAGGAAAACTAGTTATTTAGTCACATCAGCAATTCTAGATACAGACTCAACAAAGCACTTAAGCATGATTTTAAGTCAATAGAGCTATACAGATTTACATCAGCTGAGGATTGTGAGCCTAGATATTTAGTATCAATATGCACAGTAAAAGATTTTTTTTTACCAATGCTGAGTTTTGTTTTAAACCGAACAAACTGTTTTTTCAGGGCAGGCATATTCTATTGGTGTGCATAGGAGTTATCAAATAGAATGTATCTACACATGCAGGTCTTCAGGAACTGCTAATCCTGATTTGCTCCATGTGTGAACATTTTTATTCCAGGATAAGAGCATCTTGCCTATATTTATTTTACCCACTTGGATTGTTTAGCTTAACCTACAGCTTTGCTCTTTACCTTAACCCACTTGGCTTGTGAACCCATCCCTTGGAGTAAACATAACAGAAGCAAGGTGCTCTTATTCTGGAAGAAGAGTCTTCACACGTGGAAGACGAGAATTATTCAGGATTAGCTATTTCTGAATAGCTTCATGTGTAGATAATCCCATATAAAAGACTGGTAAGGAGTCTGCAATTAATGTCTTGATCCTTTCCTCTGATATTCTGTATGACTATAAGTCACTGTGCGTCTGGTTTAAAAAACAATTTAAAAAAAATCCACAAGTGTAGTTACACAGGTGCATAGTGTCTGATTTTTAACTAGACAGGCAGCAACATGCACCGGCATATCAAAGAACACGACTGAGTCCTAAATGTTTAACTGTATTATAGCAGGTAATTTCAATTTACCAAAGAACTGTACTTTTACTTCTGCAATAGTTCAATGGAAAAATGATCTTCTAACATAAACACTATTATTACAAAATGCTACTGCATGAATATACTTTTTTCCCCATAGTATGTCAGCTATGCATCTCATTGAAAAACAAGAAAGTTAAATTCAGAATAATAAGCTGTTATCTACTTCAAACACTGTTTTTATACCCTCTCCAATAGAGGACATTTAGACCCATTCCCCCCCCCCCACATCTGCGGACTCCTTCTTTTTAAATACAGGAGTAGCAGTATCATTTTGCTCTGCTTTTCATCTCAAACATATGTAAATAAATACAGCATGTAGGGCCTGATCCAAGGCCCATGAAAGTCAATAGAAAAACTCTGAACTGGCCTCACTGGGCTTTGTATCTGGTTCATAATATCTTTCTATTACAGCTAAGACTGTTTAAACCTTCCTTGTAATTTAGAAAAAAAATCTTACTATAAATATAGGAAACAATATATATCCCATAAAGTCAGTAATTAAGAGTAAACATAGTGAACAGAAAGTTCAAAGGGGTTCTTGCTGTGTAAATGTGTGCTGCACAATGGGACAAATTTATCTTTCATTGTACCTGTACACCCCCACTGACTGCAGACATTATGTGTGTTAATAGCCTTAGTTAAAGTAGGCCAACACTTTCCACTGTAGCTTGAAACTTTTTGTCGTTTAGCCTGAAATTTTCCATATTTGCTGTCTGCATCAGGCTGAAATCTTGTTTAGTTTTTGGAATGTTTCAGTGAAAACAGTTCAGTTGCTTCTTAAAACAAGGTTGTTTGCCCAGGTTAAAAAAATCCATGATTGTTTCATCAAGAAGCTGTGGTATTGCCATGCTTTGGAACAGTGATTTCCATGTCAGGTTGGCCTGATGTCAGTGATGTGCCTTTTGTGAACTCTATTAAAATCCGCCTATTTTGGCGTTCACATATACTCAGTAGAGATTTGTTAAGTTTGACAGTTATATTTTCCAAAGGTTTTGTCTTTAATGAGCATGTTCCAGCCCAGGATTTTGAGGGCTAAGGAGGAGATTTCCTACAATTGTTCTTCCTAGCTGCTAGAGGCTTTTTTGGTGAAGGGCACAGGAACAGAGAACAGAGTAGCTGTCTCTCCTGTGCTCTAAATGCTCCCCTCACTGTTGCCCAGGAGAAGGCAGAAGCTGCTTGCTTCAAATACAAAAGGGAAAATAGCATGGGGGTTGGAGGGAGACAAGTTGTATGTGGAGGAGGAGGACGGAAGATAGAGGCAGAGCAGGCAGTGAAGTAGACAGTGAAGGAAAGGCCTGTGAATAGAATAGACTCCTTTCCAAAACTTGGAATTGAACCCAAGATTCCCCAAGTCTCATCATTCCTCCACTGTCTAGCAAATAGCTTTGAAACCCATTGGCAAAATCTGTGCCTAATTTCCTCCAGTGGCTGGTGCACATAGAGGATAACCACTTATTACTAAATTCGTGGCTGAGTTTGATATTGTAGAAGGTGTTATGCAGGTGCTTATCTGAAAGTTGGTTGCTCGGGAGGAAAGTGTAGGCATCTGTTTAAAACAACAAAATAAAGAATTCAGTCAGTCACCATAACTAGTAGTACTCATTTTTCCCCCAGTTCTTCTGTGAGGATGAGTTCCACATGGGTGAAAATGGCAAGTTGTTGATATACGTTTTAAAGAGAGATGGTGCCAAGATGGATACTTGGGAGGCTATTGCTCAGTAAATAAAGTCTGCTACTCTGTGGCGGGTTCCCCCCAAGGGTGCCACCTGGAACTGGGGTACCAATGAGCCCTCTGACCCACCAGCTTGGCTCCCTCTCACACTGTGCTGCTGTGACAAGTGGCAGACTCGCTCCTGGTCCTACACTTCCTCCAGCATTCACACAGTTAGGGACATATCCAACTGCAGTTACCTGCAGGCTCTCTGACTAGCAACTGCATGAATCAACAAAAGAGATGCTATAGCCAAAATAACCACCAGCTTCCCAGCTTAGCAACCCTCTCCCACTGGAGTATAAACCCAAAATTATATAGTCTTGTGCTGCACAGAGAACTGTACTGTGCAAGCTCATACAGTTTGCCCCTCCCTCAATGTGGAGAGGAAAAGCAACAGCCATGTGATTCTAAATTTCCAAGCATTTCACTTCAAACTTACTGGTTTAGATTAAATCAAAGGTATATTAATTACAAAAAGATAGATTTTAAGTGATTATAAGCGATAGCAAACAGATCAAAGCAGGTCACTGGGTAAGTAAACAAAAACACAAATTAAGCCTAAGATACTAGAAAGATACGACATGAATTAGCAAATTCTCACCTTGGCAGATGATACAAGCAGGCTGCAGATTCTTAAGGCACAAGCTACACTTGCTTTGCAGTTTGGAATCCCCAGGTTTTCATACACAATCTAGAAAACCCATTTAGCCTGAGTCCAGCACTTCCCCCAGTTCAGTCTTTGTTCCTCAAGTGTTTCCACTTCTTGAGTGGGAGTGAAGAATCACAGATGATGTCATTCCCTGCCTTATATAGCTTTAGCATATGGCAGGAACCCTTTGTCCCTGTCTCAATTTGTGGAAAAATACTGATATCCCACCTGGAGTCCAGAGTCATGTGGCCTGGTCACATGCCCTTGCATATCTTGATAAGTCATAGCAGCCATTACTTACGGGCTGTCTGGAACATTCACAGGAAGGTTAAATTCTTCCTGGGTCCATTGTCTTTGCTGATGGGCCATCAGCACTGTCTGGCTTCTTCATTTTTGTATCTGAACGGCTAGTTGTGGATGTCGCCAAGAGTAAGCAGGATTGATATACAGATACATAGTTAATATTCCTAACTTTAGAAACAAAATGGAAAAAATACATACAAATAGGACATTCTTATTCAGCAAATCAAATTTTCCAATGACACCTCATATGACCTGTCTTGTACAAAATGCATCATAATTATTCCAGAATCATATCATAATAATATCACTGAAGAATATGGGATGCAGTGTCACACCATCAATGTAGCAACC
Organism: Gopherus evgoodei; assembly: GCF_007399415.2. Lineage (NCBI taxonomy): Eukaryota > Metazoa > Chordata > Testudines > Testudinidae > Gopherus > Gopherus evgoodei. The sequence goes on from NC_044322.1 coordinate 185,307,000, forward strand.
CACCATCTACTGACAGTCTTGTGGTCTAATAAAAGCCACTCAAGTGATGATCTCAAGCTAAATGACCCTTTTCAGGGCAAATATCAAAACATCGGCTCAGACTCACATATATGGCAGCTCAGCATAGAAGGCCTTTCTCCCTCAAAACTATGTTAAAAGAAAGCTAAGGTTTTAAAGTCAAGTACACAAGGGTTAGGAAATGCCAGAATTAAGGTTAGCAATGCAACTATAAATTTAACCCCCCGCCTTTCTGTGTATGCATTATGATACCTGTCTTTAATTACATTATCACATACTTTCCTCCCCATCCCACAGGTTCCATCTTCATTAAATGCACAGGTTGATGATTCAGGGAATGAATCTGATTTGTGTAGGAGTCTGTTGTCTGTAGAACACCTGCCTTACTCATTACAGAAGTTAAAAGATGTGAAGGGAATGAAGCAGGAGTCTGAAGGAAGAGAAAGGTGGCCTCATGCTTAAGGAAGCTCAGTGACATTCTGGAGAACTGGATTCTCTCCTTGCTTCTGCCACAGAGTTCCTGCGTGATGCTGGAGAAATCACTTAATCAAACTTTTCAAAATGTGGACACTATTTTTGTCTTCCTTATGTTAGGGATGCCCCCTTGAGAAACATGAGTTCACAGATTCATAAAAAAGTGTTCAATGCTAATAGAGGTAGCTGAAGTCAATAGGAGCACTGTATTGAACATAAAATGTGTTGTAAAATGGCTAAGTACTTTGAAAAATCAGTCACTAGAGGTTTCTAGGGGGTCTCAAGTTGGTCTTAATTTCTTTGTGCCTCAATTCCCCATCTGTGAAATGGGGAAATTATTACTCCCTTACCTCACAGGAATATTGTGAAGATAACTTCATTAAATGTTTCAGAATCATTCAGTGTCATTAAAAAAACCCGTGAGGCAAATTAATAATTGTGTGCAGAATGTAGTACTTGGATGGGGATACATATTGAATCATGAACATCAAAATATTGAACAGCCCATTCAGTGAGTGCCATCCATTTTGTGCAGTGAATGTGTCAAGGGTCCTGTGGAACAAAGAGTAGTGATCATATAATTATAGATTGCATTATAATGGGACCAAATTAAAGTTGTGCAGGCAATCTTAATTTTGGCATATCCTAGCTTTTTAGTGCTTGACTTTTCAACCTTAATATTCTTTTGTTGTGATTATTTGTATGTAAATGTTATATAAAAGACTTGAAGTATTTAGCCTAACACTAAAGAACTAGTCCAGATGGCGCACACACATTTTGGATATTTATCTGTCTCATATTTTTACTTCGTGTGTTAGGATATTTGAACACTGCACAATCCTTATGGCAACATGTAGGGTACAGACAGTACACACCCAGATAGCACAGGTATAAATAGCAATGTAGATGGTGAGGCACTGCTTAGGACAGTAGAGTAAACACATGCCAGAGCCTTATGGTATATATCCTACACAGCTCTCTACATGCCCAAGGAGTGCTTCCCCCATTGACACTACTCTCTTTAGCAATGTAGTAACCCGCTGTCTCCCTACTGTTTAGGGTAAGGCTCTAGTAGCAAGGAAAAGCAGAAGGGAAAGGTTGTGGCAGCTTCCCATTGCTGGAGCCTTTCCCTACCAAAGGGAGTTGCTGAAGCCTTTCCCTAGAAGGAAAGGCCCCAGCAATGGCAAAAGGCTCTGATAGGGGAAGTCTGCAAGGAAATGCTCTAGCAGAGCCTTTCCCCACTGCCACCTCCTGCCAGAGTCTTTCACGGTAGCATGTAGCTACACAATGCAGCATGGATACAGCCTACTTTTCATTGCAGTGTGTAGCTACACGCACATTGCAGTGTGTAGCTACTCAACACCAGTGTAGAAGATGCTTTAGATGCTAGAAAAAGAAAATTGCCTATAACTGAACGGAGCCTAAGAAAAATTATGCACTAAGGACTGTATTTACAATCATACACTTTTCAGTCAGTAAATGACCTTTAAGTGTTTTTTCTATGAGGCATAAATTTAACTAGGCATAATCATGTTGTGAATAAAAACCTTTAATAGCTGCATTTTCTTCTTGTTGTGTGATTCCCCATTGGGCCTGGAATCAATGTTTGTATAAAGACCCTACAAAAGTCCTTCCGCTATTATTTGTGGGCTATAAACTGATCCTGACCGGATGTGAAAAACCTATTGAAAAAGGGAATTAAGAGCAACAAATACATGGCACTTAATGGGGATATTTTTATATCACATGCAAGATGTAGGCAATGGGCAAAATTCTGAAGTGGTGTAACAGGTAAGAATTTGGCCCTTGTATTTACCATAAAATATACATTTTATGGTGATATATTTCTCTCTATATACAATGTAACTTCACTTTTCCATTAATCAATCAACAGAATATGACCCAGATATTTTAGGCGCAGGGCTAGTATTTTTAAACAATTTATACAGATTTTATTTCAGGATCTGATGGGTATATACATGTAACTAGAAGAAAATGCAATTATTCAAGGCTTCTACTCAGAACACAGTGATGTCAGGTTAGATTTGCCTCTTGTAGGACAAAACACACTTAGAGGTCACTTACTGACTCAACTGTGTACAACTATGAGTACAATCCTACATCCAAAATTCATTGTTTTAGGTTCTTTTCAGTTCTAGGCAAATTTCTTTCTATATATAACACAAAAAATGGTATAGGGAAAGCTCAAGTTAGAAAAGACACCACATTTTCTTCAGCTTTTTTTTTTAAACTAAACTAAGTTGAGTATTGTCCAGTTATTCTCAGTAAGGGGGCAACGGGGTAGAAGAACTGGAAGAAGAGATTTCTTGAAATCACAAAACAGAGGCAATCAGAAGAGGATGTCTTGTCCCCACTGCAGTCAGAGACAGCTGATTGGTATGCTGAAGTACAAGGGTTTCTCTGCCATGTTAAAGCTGCTTTCTTCAAAGACAGCCTGCACATGCATGACATTCCATACTAGCAGTAGGCTGGTGTGCAGTCCTACAGCCATTGTGCATAATTAGAACCCAAGCAAGCAATTTATATGGATTGTGTATAGTTTCCCATCATGCCACACAATCCATATTAATGGTATATATGCTGCACACTTTCCCACGCTGTTCCCATTGTTCCTAGGAAGATTAACAGTTGCCCCATTTTTTTGCAATTAGGTTTGTGACTGCTTTTCCAAATCTAAAAAAAGCCATATCTCAACAATAAATTTAAAATAAATAAGATAGCAAAAAAATCCACTTTTGTAAAAAAAGAAAGATTGGTTCCTGTGATCTGGGCAAATTTATTCTTCTACAAGCTGTTACTAAACTACTGGAGAACTCCACCAAACATCACATTATTCTTGTTAACCCGCAACCCTCCCATATTGTGGGTCTTTATCAGGATTAATGGTGCATACCTGAAATAGTGCCATGTATGCTCTAGCAATATTTTTCTGTGTTCCCCTCTTGGGGCTTAATATTGAAATCCTTTTGATATCAGACAATGCCAGTTTTTCCCTTTGCCTCTGCAAATACCTATATCTCTGTCTTCCAAGCTATAAAATAATGTAATTTTAAAACTCTGCCTTGACTGAAACTTATTCTATTGTATATTCTAGAAACAGAGGGAAAAGTAATTTTAGTAATAAGAAAAACTTTTCAGATTTGAAACACCTCCCTCTTCTTCTCCATCAGCTACCTTGCTTTTACCTGCAGCACTAAAAGAACAAGGAAAACTAGGGAACCAACTAACCAATAGATCCATAACAGGATACTTCAAACCCCCATACCAGACGTGGCTCCAGGGACCAGCGCTCCAAGCGCGTGCCTGGGGCAGCAAGCCGCGGGGCATGCCCTGCCAATCCCTGGAAGGGCTGCAAACAGGCAGCCTTTGGCGGCTTGCCTGCAGGAGATCTGCCGGTCCTGCTGATTTGGCCTCATTTCGGCGGTGGGTACACTGAATCCACGGGACCGACGGACCTCTCCCAAGCAAGCCGCCGAAGGCTGCCTGACTGCCATGCTTGGGGTGGCAAAAAAGCTAGAGCCGCCCCTGCCCAAAAAAAAAATAAAAAATCCTCAGCTGAGTTTTATAAAGCATGTCCCATGCAGGTTTAAAAGTTATTATGCATTTTTACTACAATGATGCTTTGAGGCCCTAGTCAAGTCTGAGACCCCATGGTGCTAGGCACTGGACACACTTAGAATGAAAGCGTTGAGCTTCCACAACAAACCAGAGATACTAGGGGAAATTATGAGCTTGCCATGTAAGGATTAGCTTCTTTCTCATAAGAGGAAGGGGGCACGTAGAATTAGCCTTCCGTGGCCTGATCCTAGTAAGTTCTACCACCAACTTAAATGGAGAAGATCAGAGACTATGCTCTGTTACCGTTTTGCTAATTGCAATATGAAGTGGAAGTAGTAAATGGGTCTGGGTCTGAACAAGGATTTTTAAATAAGATTCCATAGAAAATAAAGTTTTTGGACTGCCCAAAGGAATTATGGAGATTCCTGAGATGCAGTGGAAGGTAGTGATATCTGAAAGTGACTAAGTGAAATAAAGAAAAAAGTGCACTCAAGGACAACGTACAGGAATGGGTAAAATCATATACAAGTTAAGCAAGGTGTAAGCAAAATGCCTAGTCTGCATGTCTGAAGGAGACACTAATGTTCAGATATTTCAGGGCACTTTCACAGAAGAACCATTTGTTTTAACATGAACAGAAATACATGATAATTGATTAGATAGAGACAAACACACATATGGACAAATGAGGTAAGACATTTACTTTCACTTAATTGTTATAAAAGTGCCTAAATCAGTTCTTACACAAATATAAATGCAGAATAATCTAGGAGTAAAGACCAGAGTTACAATAAGGCATAAGGAGAAAAGGAAAGATTCAATTGTCATGTGGAGTCATTAAGCTTTGACAAGGTTTTATCAGCTTGTCTAGAATCTGAAAGGAACAATGACAGACAGTTAATGAAATCCATAAACGAGTAGCTGAAAATGTCTGCCCTGAAAAAGCAACCTTGACGGGGTATCTATGTGGTAGAGCTGGGTTTCTGAGACCCTAAACATGATGAGAAAAGAGGACATGAGTGCAAATGAGATGAAATTACCATATTCACATTTACTATAGAAACTCGGATTACAGAAAGAAGTCCAAGATTTTCCCTTCAGGTGTTTAAGTAAACAAATACTTTGCGTATCTTGGCGCTTGGTGCCTAGCATTTGTGTTCAGCTCACAGCGCTCATAGGAGGACATTATAAAATCAAATTTCTGTCTGCACATGGAGCTATCAAATTGCCCAACAGTTTATTATCATTAAAGCCAAAATAATTGCTGTGGATATCTGCCTCACCTCTTTCATGCTGCACAGTGGTTGCTGTACTGTGATTGAGACAGCAGTGCCCCCATTATGAATTGCTATCACATTTGTTTTTTTAAGTAACAGCAATTTGACAATCTACAGTAAGTATCTATGAAGGTCTTAAGATATTCATACTGTGAAAAATATTCATACAACAAAAGGTAGATGGACAAGTAGATAAGTAATTGGTTACATGCCTGGGACTGCATACAGGGTTTTGTTTTGTTTAAAAAGAAAAGCTTCTTTCTCAAGTCCCTTGAATATCATCACTGGCAGTGACAGTTTTAAGCCATAGCCTGCTCTTTCAATCTAACTCTCAGAGAAAGAGCATATAGCTACCAAGATCTTAAAATTTCTTTAACAAATAATTGATGTGTAACTTACTCTGCAACAGCCTTTTCTTATCTCCAAAGTAATAATGACAGTGGAACGGGCATGGTACATTGAAATTATGGTAGCAGTTTGCATTAATACTTTGTTGCATTGTTTAATCAGATTGTGTAAAATTTTCTGCTTGATAGGCAGACTGTGAAAAACAATTTAAAAGATCTAAGGTCTGTGCAAGCATTCAGTCAATGAAGGTGTGGTGACCAGATGAATAGCCTTGTTAAAAGTCAAGCTGCTTCTTTTCTAATGATATATGATCCATTTGACCCACTTTTCTTCATGCCACTGGCAACTGGTGTTTTGTGGAGGAAATATCTTTTAAAGAGAGTCAGTTTGGAGATATATATGCAAATCACTCAGAACATAAACTATGAAGACACATTATTTCAGTGGCAATAATAGAGTTATGCTAACATGACTGGTTCCTATTCAAGTGTAAATATTTCTAATACAAAGTAGGTAAGTATAACACCAAGGACCAATATTTTTAAAAGTGATTTTTGAGGGCCTCAGTACTTGGGTGTTCAACTTGAGACACCTTAAAGAGGCTTGATTAGGTCTGGTAGCTAGAAGAAATATACGCTTGTGGTTGACTGAGCACATTTCGTCTGGAATCATTACGAGATAGACCCTCACCATGCTATTTTTACACAGTCACAGTTCAGAGCAGAAATGTACTTTAAACTTTACAGGTGAAACCAATAGCAACACTCCCAAGACTTCAATAGAGCCAGGATTTCACCCTGTGTTTCATTGATTATCACTGAAAGTACTTCATGGATGAAAATAAAATCATCACTTAATAAAGTTTGCACATGACACAAATTGGGGAAGTGGTAAATAATGAAGTGGGCAAGTAACCAGTAAATGATGATGTGGATTGCTTGGTGAGCTGGGCACTAGCAAACAACATGAATTCTAATATGACTGGATGTAAATATATTCATCTAAGAACAAAGAATATAGATTATATTTATAAGATGAGGATCTCTATCCAGGGAAGTAGTGTCTCTGAAATAGATTTGGGGGTCATGCTGGATGATTGGCTGAAAGTGAACTCCTACTGTGGTGCTGCAGCCATGAGGGCTAAAATGATCCTTGGATGGAAAAATAGGGGAATCTGAGTAGGAGTAGAGAGGTTATTTTACTTCTATATTTAGCATTTGTGTGAGTACTGCTGGAATATTGTGTTCAGTTCTGGTACCCACAGTTCAAGAAGGATGTTGAAAAATTAGAGAGGGATCATAGAAGAGACACAATAATGATTAAGGGATTAGAAAACCTGTTTTACTTTGATGGATTTAAAGAGCTAAATCTATTTAGCTTAATGAAGAAAAAGTTAAGGGGGGGATTTGATTACAGTCAATCAGTACCTACATAGGAAACCAATTTTTAATAGTAGGTCTTCAATCTAGCAGAGAAAGGTATAACACGATCCAAAGGCTGAAAGTTGAAGCTAGACAAATTCTGACTGGAAATACAACATACATTTGTAATAGAGTAATTAATAGCTGGAACAACTTATCAAGCATCAAGATGGATTCTCCATCACTGACCTTTTTTAAATCTAGATTTTTTTTTCTAAAAATATATATTCTAGGAATTATTTTGGGGAAGTTCCATGGTCTGTGTTATACAAGAAGTCTGACAAGATAGTCCCCTCTGGCCTTGGAAGCAAATTAACCACACCATTTCAAATATTTACACATTTTCTTTAGCTATAGTTTGTCCCTTATTTTGAATTTCTCTCTCACATGTAGGCCCTGACAAAGGGAAAGCTTGACAATACTCACTATATTATACTTGGCAAAGTATATCACTTTAAGGTTTACTCTATTACACTTTTTAAAAGGTTTGACATCTTAATGTATATGGATATGCATGCTCAACTAGCTTATAAACGAATAGAAAGGAAGACATATATCCTAAATTATACAGATGTTACTACTTCCTTTTGGGAGGAAAAAGGATTTTTATAGCTTTAATTGTGTTTTAATGTTCTGTAGTAACTGTGTTAATAGGAGAACAAAATTTGACAAAATTTCCATTCAGAGACAACTAATTTCTTTAGTTCAGAGACATTTGTTTTAGGCTACAGTTTGTGTATCATAAGACATTATCTTAAATGGCATTTTAGACCACATATTGTCAAGTTTCTGAGTATTTTGGATGGAGGGGGTTAGGACTTGGATTTGGTCTCCATAAGCAAACACAGAATCTATGTCTGATTCAAATAAAAATATCTGTGGTGCATCTTCTGAATATACTGCGTTACCAACATAGGTAAGCTTACCTTTTTCTCCTGTAGCAATCTACTATTTTGTTCTCAGAGTTCTGAGACTTCTAACATTCTCTTTGAGCTCCACCAATGCTCCTTCTGCAGTGGCCAAAAGGCTCAGAGCATCACAGCACCTGTCTCCATCCTATGGCTTAGTTTGCGACCTCCACAAAGGGGCCTCTGCTGCTCAAGAATGAAGTACTGAGCCAGAATCTCAAATTCAGACTCTTGCAAGGTAGTGCATTCCATTTCCCATTGTGTGACTCATTTTATATTTTTTATACTTGTATATCAGTAACTTTGTCTCTGGACTTAACAACTGATTAATCCAATTTAGAAAAACCCCTTCCCCACCCACAGTGCAGTTTCTACATTTTATTTTTTTATTATTATATATGTAACCAGTTTTGAATTCCCTTTGTAGAAATGATGAATGAAATTGTTTTTAATTGTTCACTTTATCAATATAACTTCTGTTTACTGATTGCCATCCACTACACTTGTCTATATTGTAAGTTCTGTTCACTGTTTGCCATATTGTAATTCAACCCTCATTTTAAAACACTCACTCCATTTTGTAAAAGCTTCTTCCAACCTTCATTTTTGCAAATCCTACTGTATTCTTATTAGTTTAGTTTAGATGTGTGACTGAGGTATGTCTGAATGATGGAATCAACCTCCTGCCCCAGCCTGTCCTGATGAAATAGAGTTCAAACACCACCGGCTGAAGATGCAGACAAGAGCCCTAACAAAGTAAGAAGAGTCCACCCTGAAAAGAAAAGCTACAATAGAAGGAAGATCAAAGCCAGGTCCAAGGCTAAAAGTCACGCCTGCAATTGACGGGTGATCAAACCCAGAGGCAGCGTGACACAGCAAGACCTATAGACTCTGGATTCAAACTAAAGCCTACAAAAAGGATGGGTGAGATGGAAGACTTTGGAGGGCAACATTCTGCTGTCAACATGGAAGGGCATTGGTGCATGGCCAACAGAGACCCAGCTTGTCCTTGTGCCCAGCTTTCCTGGCCAGTTAGCCAGCACGAGCTACGAACCCAAGCTGCAAAATCAAGCCATGAACTCAAGCTATGTCCAGGACTGGTAACTATACAGCAGCTGCAGAACATCTGATGGATGTGTGTGTGTGTGTGTGTGTGTGTGTGTGTGTGTGTGTGTGTGTATAAGGATTAAGATATTAATTATTGGTCATAAATCAAATTGTTATCATAATAAATGTGGCATCTTTGTCTTGCCCCTTGCTCCTGCTTCTCTATAGAACTTCGGCCTAGAACCCTTCCCAGACCCCTTTTGCCTGGCCTCAGGCTGCAAATTTAAAGAAATAGTATGTTTATCTTTTCCATCAGGACTGTATCATTTTGTCTGCACAACACCTTTTGGGAATCTGTGAAGGATTATTTTAGACAACAAGAAATTGGTGTCATCTTCAAACATAAGCTGTTCTGCATGTTAACATTAGTCAATTCCTAGTCTGATTATGAAGCCTGGCCTTAGTACTTTCAGAATTCTCTAGTGTTTGCTACACACTAGTGGTATATGTTGAAGAGTAAAGCAGAAAATATGCATAGTAGTTGTCATAAACAGATAGCTAAGGGTTAATGTCTCTTTCACCTGAAACACCTGACCAGAGAACCAATCAGGAAACCGGATTTTTTCAACTTTGGGTGGAGGGAATTGTGTGTCTGAGTCTTTTGTCTGTCTGCCTGCTTCCTCTGAGCTTTGGAGAAGTAGTTCTACTTTCTAATCTTCTGTTTCTAAGTGTAAGGACAAAGAGATCAGATAGTAAGTTCTATGGTTTTCTTTTCTTTGGTATTTGCATGAATATAAGTGCTGGAGTGCTTTGATTTGTATTCTTTTTGAATAAGGCTGTTTATTCAATATTCTTTTAAGCAATTGACCCTGTGTTGTATCATCTTAATACAGAGAGAACATTTGTATTTTTTCTTTCTTTTTTATATAAAGCTTTCTTTTAAGACCTGTTGGAGTTTTTCTTTACTTCAGGGAAATTGAGTCTGTACTCACCAGGGAATTGGTGGGAGGAAGGAATCAGGGGAGGTCTGTGTGTGTTGAATTGGCTAGCCTGATTTTGCATTCCCTCTGGGGAATAGGAAAGTCCTTTTTGTTCCCAGGACTGGGGAACAGAGAGGGGGAATCACTCTGTGTAGTTTCACAGAGCTTGTGTCTGTGTATCTCTCCAGGAGCACCTGGAGGGGGGAAGGGAAACAGGATTATTTCCCTTTGTTGTGAGACTCAAGGGATTTGGGTCTTGGGGTCCCCAGGGAAGGTTTTTCAGGGGGACCAGAGTGCCCCAAAACACTCTAATTTTTTGGGTGGTGGCAGCAGGTACCAGGTCCAAGCTGGTGACTAAGCTTGGAGGTTTTCATGCTAACCCCCATATTTTGGACGCTAAGGTCCAAATCTGGGAATAAGGTTATGTCAGTAGTGTACACCTATTTGCTTTCCACCACTGGGATTTCAAATCACGTTTAAGCGGGTTTGGGGCCTAACTCCTTTAGGCTCTTTTGAAAATTCCTACCTAATATTTCACTGAATAATCACAAGACATTTCACAAAACTATGGGCCTGACCCACATGGGCTGATCCCTGTGACCTTGTATAGCTCTTAAGACAGAGGGGATCTGCATAAACAGAGGATCTGCCTGAGAACAGCTGCTAGAATGAGCATGGCCTGTATGTGTATGTGTAAGTATACTCCTTGTTAGAACAGAAATACTTCTTAATCTTAACTAAAATATCTGCTGCCCATCAGCATCAAATATGCCCAGCAGTGAAACAAAGCAGCCTCAGTGGTAAAAGAGTGCCTATAAAGGCCATTAAAATGTAGTTTAGAGCAGTTCATTTATTATTAATATGGACATAGTTTATTATTAAATGTTGTATCCAATTGAAATACATTTGAAAAACATCACAGAAAAAACTCGTTTCTTACAACAAAGAACTTTATTAGAATATAGAAGACAGAATTATCCCTAAGCTACTGACTCTATGCTCCTGCTTCTCTATAGAACTTCGGCCTAGAACACTTCCCAGACCCCTTTTGCCTGGCCTCAGGCTGCAAATTTAAAGAAATGGTATGTTTATCTTTTCCATCAGGACTTAGGGTTTTGTGTTTCATTTGATAGATAGCATCTTCAGCAGCACATTTCCATGCTGGGGGACTGATCAATACCAGTTCAAGTGAAAGTGCCACCTAATCATTCCCCAACAACGTTTCCTGCAGGATCTTGTGTTTTTGCTGGAGGTTTGCCATGCAAGTACTTATCAAATCAGACTGTCCTTAGCTTGTGAAATCTGACAAGCCAAAAGCTGTATAGCTTCAGGAATGATGCTTTCTGCAACTATAAACATGCCTTTACCTGCTCCGATGAGTATTTGAGGGTAATACCATATCAGACATGAGAAGATTCTTGACATGCACAAGGCACTCCAAGTAGTTCCTCTTTCGGATATGTTCTGATATAAAGCCATTCAGAGTGGCTGTTCACATGGGTTTGACAGGTAAGTTGTCTTAAAAAATGTCTCACATATCTGTAGGTAATGTAGGCCTATTACCTCCATGCTGAGAATTATGGTATAAATATTTCTGAAATTTCTAGACCAAGATATGACCACCATACTTGCCTACTCTATATGCTGGTCAATTACCAGTATCTTTTCATGGACAATGTGGCATATTTACAGGCGAGGTTATTTTGAAGACAAAAATCTCGATGACTATCCCTAAAAGGGATTCTGATGACTCACTGTTTTTGTCATTTCCAATCACTCCATCTGTTCCCTAAACCAATAGCCTATAACTAATCTGAGATGATTTAAAATTACTGACACCTCCTTTCCTGGAAACCAGATAGAGGAACATTTGGTCACTGATATATCAGAACATGAAGAGTTCAATGCTGTGAGTTATAGCGTGTTACATAGCGATAAGGGTAAGTAACAAGACCTTTCAATATTAAGGATCAAATTCTCTGCTGGTGTAAGATGGCACAGCTCCACTGAAGTCAATGGAAGTACACCAGTTTACACTAATGGAAATTTTGACCCTACTGATCTATTACCAGTCTGGACCTCAAGGGATATAAAACTCTCTATAGGAGGAAACCACTCATTTATATACTCATGATATTTTCAAAGATGGCCAAACCTTGTTGAAATTCCATAGCATATTCCATAGAAATCCATTCCTAGTGAAGGATTGTTTATCTCACTAATTGCATAAAGAGCGGTCTTCAGTTCTGAAAACGCAAAACACATTCTCTCCCTGAAAACATGTGGGTGCTCTGAATGTGGGTATTTCAAGCAGCATGGGAACTGTCGCTCTGAGGGCTCCCCTCACTCCCTGCTTTGAGATGGCAGCATACAGAGCAAGGGGAATACATGCAAGTCTCTTGCTCTGTAGCTGCTGCAGCCACTTCTGACCTCTGCTAGAGAAGCACTGCATGGCCCCAGCCTTCAGGCACACAGTCACATGGGTCCATACCTCAGTGAAAATTCTCATGAATACTTCACCAACCAACATGACAATGAGCACTGTTAAGCAGAATTCTTTATCTCTAATTCTTTCCCTTTGGCACAACTATAACTTTGAAATAACAGAAGGATGTTAAATTGCTAGAGGAGAGGAGGGTGCGTGGGTGAGGGCTGGTCAATTGAAGGGCTGCAGTGTCTTTACATTTGTAAAAAAATTCATTAAAGTTAGACCAACTTCCCTACCACCAAAAAACTTCACATAGCCTTCCATGACAAGTCCAGTATAGGCATCAGCTTCTGCTGGCACTGGTAGGTGCTCAACCTGTCCTTGCCCCCAGCCCCGCCCTGACTGCACCCTTGCCTGGCCTCTCCCACTCCTGCCCCATCCTCATTCCAACCCCTTCCCCAAACTCCCCACCCCAATTCCTCCCCCCCCCGCTCCTATTGGACTCCTTACCCAAATCCACACCCCGGCCCCGCCTCTTCCCCACCTCCTCCCCTGAGCGTGCCATGTTCCCACTGCTCCTGCTCCATCTCAGAGCTTGTTACACCATGAAACAGCAGTTTTGCGTGGCAAGTGCTGGGTGGAGGCAGAGATGAGGTGAGGTGAGCTGCTATGTGGTGGGGAGCTTGGCTGCCGGTGGGTGCAGAGCACCCACGGAGTTGGTGCCTGTCACTCCATCGAGCTGTGATAATTTATATCAGCTGAATATCTGACCCTCAACCTTTTAATTTTTATTCAAAGTCCTAGTTTGGGGTTTTGAAAAGCTTAAAAATGTAATCTTTTACAATAAAAAAATTAGGGTAAAACACAGCTGCTGTGAGTGTTATTACACTCTTCATAAGGAATATTTTTACTAAAATTCTGGACATACAGAGGAAGAGCCACATTTAAATTTTCTACTGGTGCAATTTGTATTACCAGCACACCACTTCCACCCTAGCTGTCTCCCTCCATTCATACTCAAATATCTCTGGTGAGTTGTGAGGCATGGGGAGCATGGTAACACTTTTATAACTATTCAACTTGTCTTGTGTTATTACTTTTATCAAGTAGTTTAAGAATCAAATCCATTATTAAACTGTTTTTATTGTAATCAATCTACTCTCTCAAGATAAAATAAATCCTGTTTAATATTCAAGATGGCTTTTCTTTCGGTATTTGGGATGCTTTGGAAATCTATTCTGAATGTCAGTTGGAGACAAGCATTCACACTGTTCAGGGCCTCTAAGTATCTTGCTCCTTGCTTCTTTTCTCATTTTTTTATTCCTTCTGTGAACAGCTGCATACTGATTTGTTTCCTTTACCTTAGTGTAGAATTGAAGGCATTTGGGGGAAAGCAACCAAGTTTCTAGAACTTCTCATGAAGTTGCCCTAGTTTATCTTCTTCCACAGATGTTACCAATGTGGCAAAACAGCTTATAGATTCATGAAAAGTTTAGTAAAACTGGTTGAAATAGACTCGATACCTGCATAGCTGGACCCTCAACCAGCTGATTATGTGCCCAGATCACTATCTTTCCATTGACTTCAGTGGACTTTAGATCAGGCTCACAATGCTCAGATTATCTATCTGCAAAAATATGAGAGCGCACCAGACAATTTAAAACTCTGCATCAGTCATTGATGAGACCAGATTGACTTAGTTTAGCAAAAACTGTCATAGAAAGAAATGTTAAATATATATTTTAAAAGTTTTATATTGTTATAGTTTGAAATTCAAAAATATTTTGTTCCAAATTAGAACAAAAAGACAAACTTTTCCACAGGATGAATATTTAAAATATTATTTGGGACCCCTGAAATGTTTCATTTTGATAGAGTTGAAACATTTTGTTTAGATATTTTACTTACACACACACACACACTTTAATATACACAAATCTAAAAGAAAGGTTTGACTTTTCCCCATTAAAAAGTTAATTAACATCTACACTTTTCTGTGCAACATTTATTTTTTGACAAAACTGTATTTTTCAGTGTAAAACTGCTTTTTCCCTCCTAACTTATTTTGACCAGTTCTACTAGAATACATATAAACACACAAAAAGGTGCATATTTCACCCTCTTTCCTTATAAGAAACTCCCATTGATAGCAAGGAGAATTCCATATGGAATGAATATAAAATATGCCTCAAAGAACACAGCATGTTTTTTTTTAGTAGCTAGCAATGGATGGTGAGCAGTCAAGTGTGGATGCTCTTTTGGGTGTAGACAGCTGAGCAGCCAGCAGTGGAATCAGCAGGCACACAGCACCATTGCTGAAGAAATGGCAAAGGACTGATAAAAAGCTGCTGTAGAATTCCTTTTGTTCCTGGCACACACTCTGGCCCAGTAGGTTGTAAAATTTCAGAGGGTCTGACATTTATACAAACTGTATCTTTATATTGCTCAGTCACTCTGAATGCAGAGGAGTATGATAGTAACTATTAAAGGGGCTACACTCCTATCAATATGCAGGGGAATTAAGCACATTACAGCCATTTATTGAACCTTAATGATTAGTTGCCCACATAAATTGTTCATTTATCAATGGAGGGTAGAACCCTCCAAATGTAATACATTGATTTAGTATAGACTGTTCTGGACTGAGACTTTAATTGAAATATGATTTGTTTAACTGTGATGTTTAAAACATTAATATTCACTATGTTATTGGGGTTGGCTTCAAAATACTCTAATATATGAGGAGATTTAAAAACGACAACACTAAAGTTAGAGGCCAAATCCTACTTCCATGGGAAATTTTGCCAATGATTTCAACAGGAGTCAGTTTAGGGTTTAACAACCAGATTGCTAAGGCTATCCCAAATAATTGAAAGGATATCTATGCTTTGACTTTACTCCAGGAATTTTTTTCAGAAATGTTATCACTGCACATCAGTTAAAGAACAGACACCATCAGCTTAAAAGTCAGTACTGAAGAGTGTTAAAAAACTTTCACTTCCATATATGTTTTAGTTCCCTGTTGTTTCAGCCCTATCTTGTATTCTGTGTTGTTGTTGTTTTTTTTATGTAAGGAAGATATGGTACCTGCATTAAGGAGACACAAATCAAAACTAGCCTTATTTTCACTGAAAATGCTGGTTATAGTGTAAAAAGTAAACATTCAACTTAGTCAACAAAAGAAGAGTGAAGCTATTTTCAATCAGTTTACAGTCCTCTACACCTTGTCAAACAGTAGCCCAAAGTAGCAACATCTGGGTTACAAGTAATATATGGGACTGTGTAAACAAAAGACTCCTAACTGAAACTGTCTAATGGTAGCCAATTTATAGTTAATATGCCTGTCAATCGCATTAACTCACATGATTAACTCAGAAACTAATCACAATTAATCACAGTTTTAATCACACTATTAAACAGAATACCAACTGAAATTTATTTAATATTTTAGATATTTTTCTAAGTTTTAAAATATATTGATTTCAATTACAACACAGAATACAAAGTGTACTGTGCTCACTTTATTATTTTTATTATAAATATTTGCACTGTAAAAATGATAAAAGAAATACTATTTTTCAGTACACGACATACAAGTACTGTAGTGCATTCTCTTTATCATGAAAGTACAATTTAGAAAGGCAGATTTTTTTTTGTTACATAACTGTTTTGTTTTTGAGTCGCAATGTAAAACTTTAGAGCCTACAAATTCCCTCAATCCTATTTCTTATTCAGCCAATTGCCAAGAGAAACAAGTTTGTTTACATTCAAGGGAGATAATGCTGCCTGTTTCTTAATTATAAGGTCACCTGAAAGTGAGAAGAGGCATGGCACTTTTGTAGCTGGCATTGCAAGGTATTTACGTGCCAGATCGGCTAAATATTTATATGCTTCTTCATGCGTCAGCCACCATTCCAGAGGACATCATTCCATGTTGATGCTTGTTAAAAAAATAATGTGTTAATTACATTTGTGACTGAACTCCTTAGGGGAGAATTGTATGTCTTCTGTTCTGTTTTACACTCATTCTGCCATATATTTCATGTCATAGCAGTCCTTTATGGTGACCCAGCACATGTTGTTTGTTTTAAAAACACTTTCACTGCAGATTTGACAAAATGCAAAGCAGATACCAATGTGAGATTTTTAAAGACAGCTACAGCGCTCGACCTCAGGTTTAATAATCTGAAGTGCCTTTAAAAATCTGAGGGGACAAGGTGTGATGTATGCTTTCAGACATCTTAAAGGAGCAACACTCCGATGCAGAAACTACAGAACCCAAACCATCAAAAAAGAAAATTAACCTTCTGCTGGTGTCATCTGACTCAGATGATGAAAATGAACATGTGTCAGTCCACACTGCTTTGGATCGTTATCAAGCAGAACCTGTTATAAGCATGGACGCATTTCCTCTGCAGTGGTGATAGAAGCATGAATTTTTAGCACATATGGCACATAACTATATTGTGATACTGGTTAGAACAGTGCCATGCGAACACCTATTTTCACTTTCAGGTGACACTGTGAACAAGAAACGGGCAGCATTATCTCCTGCAAATGAAAACAATCTTGTTTGTCTGAGCAACTGGCTGAACAAGAAATGGGACTGAGTGCACTTGTAGGGTCTAAAGTTTTACATTGTTTTGGTTTTGAATGCGGGGGAGGTTTGTACAAAATTCTACACTTGTAAGTTCAATTTTCATGATAAAGAGATTGCACTACAGTACTTGTATTAAGTGAATTGAAAAATATTATTTCTTTTGTTTTTTACAATGCAAATATTTGTAATTAAAAATAAATATTAAGTGAGCAGGTACACTTTGTATTCTGTGTTGTAATTGAAATCAATGTATTTGAAAATATAGAAAACAACCAAAAATATTTAAATTAATGGTATTCTATTGTTGTTTAATAGCACAATTAATCAGGAATATTTTTAATGGCTTGCCAGCCCTAATAGTTAAGGTTGCAATCAGAGATGGTTTGAATATAAAATTGGTTTAAAAAAAAAAGTTTTCCTGTGTGAAATTCCAACCTGATTCACTGAACATGGAAAGTTGATTCCAACAGTCATTTTGACTTAGTGTTATTTTTTTTCTTCTAAATCAATAAACTGAAACAAAATATTTTAAGTCAAAACAAAAAGGAAAAGTTTTCACTTTGTTTTGAAGTGTCTATCAAAATGAAAATTTGTTTGAAAGTTTAGTGCAGGAAGATTAAAGTTTGTCAGAATTGACATTTTCTCACCAACACTTTAAAGCCTTAGGTTTCTTTTTTTTGGGGGGGAGGGTGTTTTTTTAAACCAAGTCTAGTTGCAACTGAGTTTCCACTGTAATCCTGGTCCAAAACAAATCCACAAACAAAGGAAAATCAAACATGACAGCTTGTACCAGGGAGCAAGTTGGCATTTTTCTACCAAATTTGAAAGGAAGTGGATGTATGATTTTTGAATTTTCATACTTTAAAAACAAAGATAGTAACCAGAATATAAAGCCTTCATACTTTCTTTGCCACTTTTAAGAAGTAAAATGGGAAGAAAAGATAAGAGTTTACCAGATTCACCTGGATTATTTAGCATTGGCTTATCTCTGCTCCCACTTAAGTCACTGGGAATCTGACTTCAGTGAAAGCAGAGACATCAGCCAGCTCTAAGTGCTTTTGAAAATCCCACCCCTAGTTGATATCTGGGGAACAGGATCAAAATGTAGTTTAATGCTAATTTTTTTTTTTGAGATTTAAATACTATCATCAAAACAGTTCTTCATCTCTGATATACCTAAAATCAGTTGTCAGATGACTGGAGACTTAAACTTTCTTCATCATTATTATTATTTTTTAAAGGAATTCTCAAGGTATAAGCTACACACTAAGGAGGCTTGTCAACAGAGAAAGAGAATTTTTTTCTGCCAAAATTGAAATAAATTATACAGCGCTGGCTGTAAATTAAGGCACTTTAAAAAAATAGTAATCATCATCCCAGTTAAAATTCAGGAGAATAATATCAGGGCCTTATTCTCCACAAGTAAAGTTTTTGAAATAGCCTAAGTTCCATTGAAATTCTAGTACTCAGTTACTAAAAATATTGCCTTAGCAACAATATTTATGTCAGGAAGCACCAGAAGGCAGATCCTGAAGAATCCTGCACACAAAAAGGGAAAACTCAGTATTCTGAAGAAAGTTAGTTTGCTTTCATTGTTTCCAACTAGTGTTCTGCTACAATATCTAGTGGTTCACATTG
Source organism: Gopherus evgoodei (assembly GCF_007399415.2). Taxonomy (NCBI): domain Eukaryota; kingdom Metazoa; phylum Chordata; order Testudines; family Testudinidae; genus Gopherus; species Gopherus evgoodei. Next base: position 185,325,718 of record NC_044322.1, read on the forward strand.
TTTTGATGGGGTATATCGCCCAACATAGCTGAGGTCCCAGAAACACTCATTGACTTTCAGAGATTCACCAAACCAGTTTAAGTACTCCCCAACTGATGTCTATTTCTCTACCTTCTGTCTCTTACTGAAGTTACTGTCAATATAGTTCAAGACCTTTTGCAGCCCTAGGCAAATTAGGAAAATAACTGTTTCTCCCAGTGAACACCACCTCTCATTCAATAAATGACTACCAAATATTTTTCCTATTCCAACATTTTTCTACCTGATGTGACCACCTGTTTTTCCTGTATGGCTGCCTGCCAGCCAGCATTGACTAATAAGCATTTACAGCAATGTTGTCTTCATATACAGATAGCTCAACCAAACTAAACCGTCTGACTTATTCCCTTGAAGACATGCCAGATGTAGTCTGAGGTTAATCTTATTTTTTGAGTTTTGTATACCCACAATAAATATCCTCTGTTTTGCGGGTGTTTTGGGTTGTTAACATTAGCTGTTTAAAATACAGAACCATCTGCTTTCAGACTATTATCTGCTTCCAGCTTTTGGGGTAAAAGAATAAAGGGATAACAGATAATCCTTCAACCACAATGTTAATAGAGATAATTGTTAGTTTGTGTCTTGGGCATGTGCCTGAGTTAGTCTGTCGTATTTGAGGATGTGCAGAGGTACTTGCTGCATGGCGCTTGATAATATTCCTGATTCTTCAGCAATGCTTGTTGATTATGGGTTGTGCTGTCGTATTGTTGTCTGGAAATACATATTAGATATGCTCTAATCGTAATCCATGTTTTAGTACAGCTCTCTTTTTGGCCTGCGTGAAATGATTTGGTGTCTTTACAGAAAGTAATAGTGATGTTTTATTATTATTATGCAGTTACATATCTCAAATAAGATGCTAAAAGGTGAAGTAAAGGTGGAGCTGGTAGTGATGCCTATAGTTAAGATGGCATAGCACTTTCCATTCAACTTGAATCGCCAATAATCTTGCTGAATTTCAACTATCTGGAGTGAACTTTTTTATTCCAGTTTGTCTGTCTCAGGCTAAATTTTTACTAGATTGTTTCAGCTAAAGCAATTATACTATTTGGGAATAAGGTTAGGAAAAGATAAGTAGCTTTGACAATGGTTAAACAGAAAAATGGTTTATTTGTTGTAATATAAAGAACTCTAATGCTCCATGTTTTGGAGCAGGAATTTGAAATTTGGCAAGGGGATCAGTCTGTCCTGAATACTCGCCCAGAATTGGCCAAGTTGTGTCTGTAAATTGCCATTTGCTCATGTTCAATGGAGCTTGTTAGAGATTTGCTGCTAAAATCTCTGAACAGTCCATCTGCGCTGAACGTCGCCAGAATTTCTATATTCTAAGTACATTTAATATGCTCCCAGGCCCCTATGTTAGGCACAGAGCTCAAGTTCCAGATGGAGTTGCTGCAGCGGGAGTGGAACAAGGAGTAAAGGTGGAGGTTGACAATGTTAAAGGTGCTAAAAATTAGAAGTTTCTAACAGTTAGTTATTTTTCTTTTAACCCAGACATCTACAGTTTGATTCATGATATTAGGGAAGTCTTGTTATAGTAGTAAAAGAATATTTTTATAAAACATTTCAAAATCAGATTTTGTTAAATGTGGCATATTCAGAATACATAAATATACAGAATACATGGCTTTGTCAACCACTACTTTGACTGCACCATAATTAAAGGGGAGCAGAATTTGTCTGGGCTTACCCAAAGAAGGGCAGCTTTGCTTTGTGGTTGGGGATGGGAGGAGGAGAAAGGAAGTAGGTCAGAAACTGCTGTAAAAGGTGCTCGTTGGTCAGCTTTGCAGCAATGACTCACCCCCACCCCCACCCCCGGAATGTGCATAAAGGTACGAAATCTGGGTGGAGCAAGTCTCTATGTCCAAGCAGCATGGAAGCCAGCACCCACCCTTCCTCCTCTAGTGGAGGCAAATGGCAGGCTGGGTTAGGACCTGCTGTGGGCATTATGCTAGTTGCCCCTTTTAAAGGGCGGCTGGGAAGGAATTTTTCCCTCACCACCAGAATTGGCTGTGGTGAAGTGTGGTTTTTTCACCTTCCCCACAGTGGTGAATAGAAAAGGTGGCAGGCCATATGTTGCAATTTGTTTTGTAAAGTTGGGTGGATGTTCAGTGCAGGTCCTCCATAGAGAGGGCAGCCAGTGACCAGATAAATGGCCTGGTAAAGGACTTAAAAGGAGGTACTGGATAAAGGAACAGAACAGGGGACAGGGTTCAAGGACTCCTATGATTGGTACAGCAGGGAGCCAAACCCTCCGCCAGCCCCCTCATAGCCCTCCTTAACCCTCTTATGAGGCTGGTGGATGGTAAGGTCCAAGCCATGGGGTGGCTGGGGGACCTGGATGGAAACAAAGGAGGGCTGGTGGAAGCACCAGAGAATTGATTTGAATAAGCATGGATTTGCCTGCATTGTACACTTTATGTGTCGGATAGTCCCAGACATCTACATAATAAAGTTGCGGCCTGATTAAAACCCATAACAAGTCTCCTGTCCTTCTTGCAGTATACCCAGAGAATGAGTGGACACTTCATCTCCTCATGAGTCATGCATATCATGTAATTGATATAACACACATATTTAAGACAAATGTACTTGTTTTTGTATGTACACACATACACGTCTTCACAACTGCACTCAGCCACATCCTCAAATGGTGCCAACTGCTTTGACTTCAGGGGAGCCATGCTAATTGACAGCAGCTGAGGATTTAGCCCAAAGTCTTTATGCCATAAACTATAAATACAACACACTCTTGCTAGAAACTGAATTGAAATGGTTCTCATAACAAAAAATTTGCAAAAAAAAAAGGCAGATTATATCCACAAATTACAAACACAATATGCCATACCAAAAATATGAATGTCCCTCTTCTCTGAGATCCTGTCCACTGAAGTGGCCTTTCCGAGATGTGTCAAAGAATAGAAAAATGTTTCTTACCACACCATGCCACTCACATAGTGCTAGGAGACAGGGAAGGGAATTTCTTCCTAACATTAGGTCACATTCTGAAGCACAGATTGAAGGCTTTAGCACTTTTTACCTTCATGGCAAAAAATTATGTCAAGTCTTATTATCAAAAGCATCTGTTCAAATATTTGCCATAATAATACTAAGTTATGCAAAGAGGACATGTTATTTATCTGTTTTAAATCTGTTGCTATTGAATTTAATAGTTTCTCTTTTTCCTTATATAATGAGAAAGTGTGATTATTCCTCAGGGGGTACATTATTTTTAAACTGTTTTTACCAATAGGCATAACAGCCATCCTTCATTCAGGGTAAAGGTAAGAAACCATTGAGACAGGTGAAACAATAAGAGCCACCACTCCAAGCACAAATCAGAGGCAAGGCCAGTCAGGAGTCTGAGTGGTGTGGGTGGAGGGTTTTCACTGAGGCCTGAATACACATGCAGGAGGACTGGATATTTTTTGATATATGTCCATATGTGTAGAAGCAGAGGAACATTGCAGAAGCTGCAAGAGAAGCAGCAGAAAGCCAAAGAGAAAGCCAGAACCAACACTGGGAGCATGGCTCTGAGAAAAAAGGCTAGAAAGAGCTTTTTGGTTGGAGTGCTGACTGAAAGAGGCTTGGAACTGCAAGCAAAGGAACTGTTTCCTGCTCTTTGAGTCCTCCTGTGTTCAGGAAAACGGGAGCTTATTTTGTAAATAAACAGAACTGTAGTAAGGAAATACCTGCCTCCATCATCAATTTCTTCTCCTAACAGAAACAACCCACAATATCCCCAAATATTGACTAACTGTTCAAGTTAAAAGCGGTAGCATTATGTAACACAGTTCCATCTAAATATTTTAAAGAAATAAATTGTGTTTTCCCCCCAATTACTTAAGGATTTTAAAGTGAGAAAAAAACAAACAAATTCCATAGTCTCCAAATTGAAATAGTTTGAGATTGCTTTGGCCTTCCTAGCATTCAGAGTTATGCTGATGCCTTTGTGAAAGTTCTACATTTTTTGGCATAGTACTTCTCCAAAGTGTTCGTGGATGAGAACAAAGGGAAAAGACTGTCAACTAAAAACCTGCAGCTGTGCCATCTGATTCAGGCTTGCAGGGCTTAGGACTGTTTAATTGCCATTTAGGTGTTCAGGATCAGGCTGCAGGCCGAGCTCTGGGACCAGGGCCGGCTCCAGGGTTTTTGCCACCCTAAGCAGAAAAAAAAAAGCCACAATTGTGATCTGCAGCTCTACCACCGCCACTTCAGTGTTCGGCAGCAATTCGGTGGCAGGTCCTTCACACCAAGAGGGAGTGAGGGACTCGCTGCCGAATTGCCGCCGAAGACCCAGACGTGCTACCCATCATCATTGGCTGCCTCAAGCAGCTGCTTGCTGGGTGGTGCCTGAAGCCAGCTCTGTCTGGGACCCTCCCACTACACAGGGTCCTAGAACTCAGGTTCCATCTTCAGAACTCCCATCCACACACTACAACTAAACTGCCCCTTTGCCCAAGCCAAGGAGATCAGATGGGCTTGATAGCCTGAGCTGCAATATCCACACAGATATTTTTGGTGTGCTAGCTTCCAGCTGCAATATAAACATACCTTTTGTCCCACCCATGCCAGAAGGAGATCATAAAGCTGTCAGCAGCTCTAAAATTCAGGACCAGAGCCCCAGTAATAAGAATGCCAGAACCATCTCCCTGATGCCTTCATCCCTATCCTAAACAGAACTGTGGCACAAGTGCGAATCTGCCTCTTCAGCACGTATAACCTCCTTAATTCCAGAGTTACCACAGCAGTCCAAGCAGCAGGCAAATTTGCTTAATCCTTTTATATGTTCGGTTTATCCTAATCTCTGGATTAAAAGGAAATCTAAGAGAGGTATGCATACTAATCCCCACTCTGCCACAACTGCCCACCCACACTTAATATTCAATTTCTATTGCCTCACTCTGCACTCTCCATTTCATGGAACTATCCCATCCACTGTTAAATCTGACCCAATTTCCATAACCAGTGGAATTCTATCCTTGAGCAGGATGTGGATATGACAATGAACCAATAAGAACTCTAAGTTCAAGAAATATGATTAATGAAAAACACACAATATACAAAGACAGATCAGTTCTAATGCCACACACAAATGTCAATACTAAAGATTTAAATACAAAATAACTTGTCCACATCCCCTAACACTTACTCATCCTCAGACTTCAAAAATGCTGAGGTGACTGACATGATTTGCAACATAGATTAACAATGTCTGGCTCCATTACACCAATTTTAGAAAGATTATTAAGACTAAAGTGTCAGATCCTTGACTTTTTAATCTTTGATTCAAATGTATATTTCTGACACAGGAAAAGTGTTAAAAATCAGTGAGCTCTCATATCATTTGATTATAGTAACAGAAAGACATTAGGCCAGAGCTATGCTGGTTTATGCCAGCTGAATATCTGGCCCACTGTGTCTGCAAATGTATGACAATATGGATCTGAAGCTACTGGGAAAAGAGAACCAAATAGTTGTGTGTGATGAGAACTGACAGCACAAAGAACACAAGATTTATAGTTTCCAGCTTGACAAAGTGTGACATCTGACTCCTGCAAAACTTCACTTCATAAAGGAACACAATCTGGATGGAACATTGTGTTGATTAGCATTTTAACAAATATATTAAGGACTTGAACTGAGGTAGTTTTAGGATTTAATAGGAACTAAATTGGAAGAGAGAATCAACCTTGGTAATGCGTTTGGGATGTGACAATGACAAGGCTGAATTATTCTGATATAAACACCAAATTGTGTATTGTCTTACTTCTTGTAGCTGGATATGTATCAATCACAAAATAAAATTAACTTGTCACATTGAAAGCAAATGTGAGAAACTAGTTGTGTGGGTTTGGATATGAAGATAATGTGCTTTAGTTTAAATGACAAACACCAAACTCACCCAGGAAGGTTGGTACAGACTTCTGTAATTGCAATGTTCATTTTGTGTATGTAAATTTTTTTGTTTTTGTTTTCAATGGTTGAAAATAGAGAGAGCGCACACATGCGCACAAGAGGACAAAAGAGGGTAATGGCGTTGCTAAGAGAGTGGGCAGAGAGATCATCAGTGTATTTGATAGAGCATTTATATTTTCAAATTCACTTACTATGAGTCATTTTAGTGATATTCACATTATAAAATAGCATGAGCTATTTAAAACTTTACTCACTCTAAGAGTTTTGTTCCAATATTACAAACAAGCTAAATGTAACATGTATTTTCCCTCTTTACTTTATTGTTAAGCCACTAAGTGAAAACATTTGCAATGATTAAAACTGCAATTTCCTGTATGATAATGAAAGAAACAATGAGTACAGTACTAAAAGGTTTTGTTTAAATTTGCTTAGCTTGGAATGGAGATGTAAATTTTCAAGGTCTAAAAATCAACATGCCAGCAGTTTATTTTTCCAGCTTGCCTAAGGACCAATCCTACATTCCTTATTCAGATGCATGCTCTCATTGAGTTCACTGGGAATATGCATCTAAATAAGAGCTTTCAGCCTATGCAGATTAGGTGCAGAATGTCATTGAGAGTGAGCAATCAGACTGGGTTATTTAGGAATAACACAACAGCATCTAACACAGGGTAGCATTAGAATCATGCAAAAGTTTGAGGAAGCTTAGCACCAAGACAGGGAGCAAGGGAATGAAAAGGGGAAAGAGAGTGGAAACAAGAGGCGGTAATGGGACAAAGTGAAAGGCAGGGGGAGAGAGATTGTGGCCTTGAAGAGTGAAGCTTGACTTGATGGACATCTTTTCCCCGTTTTAAGTTTGGGTTTTAGTTAATTTAATTCACAGAAAGATACTGTAACAATGTTACTGTGCTGGCAGCATGTGTCTGGTACTTCCACAGACAGTCCCTAAAGGGTGTAGCTCCTCAAGGGAAGGACCCTTGAGAGGAAGTTTATGGTAGGAGGTGCTTTCTGCCCTGGGAAAGTTAAAATGTTTGTGGCATAAGCAGCAACAGGAGCAGGAGGGGAGCTGCCTCTTTCCCCATTTAAAGTAATAAACACATGTTCTGCTGTTAATGAGCTTACAGCTGCGTTATGATTCCAGAGACTTTACCTATTTTTCTTGGTGGGTTAACGCAAAGTCTTCAAGGTCACACAACACAAATACAGTCAGTAAGAGATATACACAAGTGTAGATGAATATATATTTATGTCACAATTCAGGGCAAATGCACCTGCATTCCCCTTCCATGGTTCCTGGAGGGAATCCACTCTACACTCTTCAGCTGTAACTCTCTTCGATGGAGACCAACATCTCTCTCCTTCCTGACTGGGTTTTTTCCAGGCTGCACAGTACCCTGCCTACACTGGCCAGAATCTGATCTTTGCTCTCTGTTCATAGGCTATGAACAGCTGTAACTGCCACCTCTTACAAGTTAACAGTTTTTTTCTAAGCAAGTACATTTATTCTCAAGGTGAAAGGACTACAGAGAAAACATTAAAACAATAAAAGAATCCACATACATGGTAATAAGCTAACCAGAGATCACCCAGTAGCTCCATCAAGGGCTCTGGTAGGAGTAAATCCTCCATTCCCCGCAAAAGAGCTACAAGTTCATAACAGCCTTACCTCAGACAAACACATCCATGCATGGGGAAGTCTTTCCTTTATACAGGTTGGACCTCTGATCTTGAAACTTTAGGACTAGGTAATTACCATACAATGGACCCCTATTCAGGTGTACCTTCAAAAGGCAGGGATTTTGTATAACACGAGGTGGGAATGTGGATTTACCTCCCACTATGAAACCAGGCAAACCACTTGACCCTCTTTGTGACTAAAGACCTTTCTTGTCTAGCATATGGCTCACTATAGCCCTTTTGATTTCATAACACTTCCCAGGGTTCACATCCCATCTCTTCCCAGAGAGAGGTTACATAAAGTCTCAGACCACAATAATACGGAAGCCATTAATTTAACACAATAGACTCCAAAGATACTTAAAACTTAATTCAATAAGGTCTCCAAATGATATTGCAGGAAATTGCTGTATCTATTCAGAGTAACTAATAAAAAGGGTGCCAAATTATCCTTTCCACAAAACCTCTAACTTCAATAAACTTTATTTCAGGGACAAAGTTGGTATCAGATGACAGTAACACAGTCAATCAGAAATGAAACATAAAACGTGAAATAACATAGCCCAAATTGAAATAATGCACCCAACAATTCACTATCTTCTTATCTCCACTTCTGGCAATTGCAGGAAAAATGCTTTTTTAATAAAATGTGTCTGACCAATTAGAATTAAGTAAAGCTATATAAGTCTGGGAGTCTGAACTGGATTCATCTTTCCTCTGAATGATCTGGGGTATACAATTAAGAAACACTGTTCTCCTGATTATAACACAAGTGGTCATTTCTGCTCTTACCCATATATGGCCACTTTATTAATACAACCCATTAAATTTCAATCATACTGTTACTCTGGCAGCTAATTTTATTTTTTCAAGTGACATAGCTTCAGCTAAGTTTATGATGACAGTCCTAAATTGTTAGTATAGTTGGAATTCCTTTTGCACATAAATACAGTCAATCAGTAAGAGAGATACACAAATGCAGATGAATATATATATATTTATGTCACAATTCAGAGCAAATACACCTGTATTACCCCTCCCTGGTTATTGGAGGGAACCCACTCTGTACTCACAGCTCCGCAGCTGTAACTCTCTTGAGCAAAGACCCACATGTCTCTCTCTCTCTTCTGACTGGGATTTTAAAATACCCTCTTTGCAGAGGATAAGCCTGTGGAGATTCATGTTTTGGGTTACTTTTTCTAAGCCTTCCTCCTTTGTACACCTGTAATTTAGGATACAAAAACAGCTAAGACTAAATTACACCTGCAATTATTTCCAGGCACTCTTGATGGGCCAGATCTTCAACTGGTGGCATAGTTCCATTAACTTCAATATTAACTTACACCAACTGAGTATCTGGTGCAAAACCACTTGGGACTTTACTGAGTAGCCATTTAATTGATACATCTGTGCCTGCCAGTGACTGAGGATGCACAATTGTTACCTCCATAAGTGCAGCTGCAAAAGGGAAGCCTGTGTAAGACCATATGTTAAAAAAAAATCTCAAGTAGTGGATATTAAATAATCCTTCAGAAGGAGTAATTATGTGTAACTCTTCTGCCAGGTGGACTTGGCAGCAACAATGGCAGGGTTCATTATTTAGGGGTTCCTTTTTAACAATACAACAAACGGTCTCAAGCCCCCACCCAGTAACCTGAGAAAATTACACACCACTCCTTGGGGCACCTCCAAGAGGCAATAATTCCCCTCTCATAAGCACTGAGTCCGTGTGTAGAAAAGGAACATTTAATAAAAAGGGAAAAGTAATCCAGTATTAACTTGGGAACATGCTGGAAGCATGATTCATGAGCATAAGACCATAAGCAAAACAACACCCACCCCAGAGTACATTGGGCAGTGCTCTTTGCCTTGGATTCTCATCTTGTGGTGAGGAAGTCCAACAAACAAAAGTTCCTTTTATGTGGTGCTCCCCTCTTCCTCCACTCACCTCATTCACAGTTGTCCTTGATCAGCAAAGACCCATAGGTTCATTCATCTGAGTTCACCTTTCACCATGGGTGGGGGGAGATGGAAGGCATCTTGCTTGCTCCACCGCTCACCCCATTGGTCGCCTGCTCTGTCAACCACCCACCCCATCAGCCTCCTGCTCCACAAGCCACTTGCTAAACTGTCAGCCACTTCACTGACCACTCACTCCACTGTCAGCCGCTTGCTCCACAAGCTGCTCACCACACTGCTTGCCCCTCTGGTCAGCTGCTCTGCCCTCTGCTCCTAGCTCCACTGCAACTTCTGAGATGTCTTGAGGTCCCACCACTTAACACCGCTCTCAGTGATTTCAGCTGCTAAGGGGGGAACCTCACTGTTAGGGCAGGCTGGGTTGTCTCTTTCACCAGAGGCACTGTCCCATAATCAGGTCTAAGCTTTAGTCCTGGTTATCAGTGATTTCATCTTAGCTGATCCACCACACAAAAAAATCTCTCAACTGAGTTTTAATCAGATGTCATTATACAGTGGAGAGAAGGCAAATGTCATCTATATTCCTTCAACAGCACCCAAGACACCAGGAAGAAACACCTATCCCCCCCCCCATCTCCTTTGGCCCTACCCCATGCTTAGTGAGTATAGTTCAATTGAGGGTGAACAACTCAATCAGGGTATGCCAAGCACAGTTGTGCTCCCCTTGATTCACACAACAAGGATAACAACACTTTATTATCCCTGCACCCAATAACAAAGTGACTTTCAATCCAACACTGGCCAAAAGTGATCATTTGGGCAAAGCAGTTCCACCATTCTGTGCAACTAGGCAGAGGGAGTGTGTCTGTGCAAACAAGATCAATTCCAGAAATCTTCTCCCACCAGCTCATCACTAGATATCAGAGGAGAGCTTATTCATTCAGACTCTGCTTACAAATGCATTTCAGACTAAAATAAAAATTCCATATCAAATCTTCACCTTGAATGTTTGATTTCACCGTAAGGTAACTGCAGTACAGTATAACCTGACTAATACATACACTCAATACCTAACACACAAACTTTTCATTAGGAAATATTTAACAGAGTGCTGTAATGAGCTCTCAGACTTGTAAGACTTCAATATTTTAACTAAATATACCAAGGAGATTTGTTAGTATACCATGAAGTAAGTGTGGGATTTTCAAAAAGCACATAAGAGACTTAAGAGCACAGCTGTGAAGAGAAAATTATTTCCATTTTGCAGAGGATTTCCATATTCTGAAATTTGTCTTAACTATAATGTGAAATGAAATTAAAAAAAAAACCACAAAATTTTCCGTGAAAGGGAATGGAGTCCCAACTCTGGGGTTGTCCACTGCATGGAACCATGTACCCTGGAATCCTCAATTCGACCTCTATGACAGGCTGCTTCATGCTTGCAGACCCTGGAAATCAGTGCTCCTAAGGCTTCCAGCTCCCCTTTTGTCCATGTGGCAAGCAGAAGAGGACCTGGGAGCCTGGAAGCCCTGGCTGAGCTGGGAGGCTCAGAGGTCGGGTTCACATGAGTTCCAGGTTCCCCAGTTCCAGGACTACTCACAAACAGGGCTGGCAGGGAACTAGCAGCCTGGGAACTCTGGTAGCCCCCATCTGCTGCAGCCAAGAAAGCTGTGGAAGAGCCTGGAAGTTCAGAAGCAAATTTTCTCAGATAGAAGTAGGTAATTTATTTTCAGTGAATGATTAAATATATAAAAATGCATATTTGGGGGCATTTAAATTAATAAATTTTGGGTTGAGCCTGGTAAATTGTTTTTTCAGAAATTTTAAAACAAAATATTTTGCCATTTTGTTTTAAAATGGCATTTCATGTAGAAATTTAACTAAACTTAAAAAAACCTAACACAAAAAATGGGTTCGCCAGTCCACTAGGCTGGTGAGAGCCCAGGCAGGTGAGCTGCAGGAAACCCTGCAGGAAACTCTGGTGCAACTTTCTCAAAATCTCCATGAACCATTTTGATTTTAACAAATTCGTATTCTGTGATAGAAAAATATTCCATTGGAGAATTTCCGACTTGTTCCAGGAGCACAATCCTCACTGAAAGTTAATGGGACTTGTGCTTTTAACTTATTGCGGTACTTAAATTTAAAAATAAAACTACCTTGAAAGTGTCAAAATATTTAAGTAATAAGCAGGAGTATATCTTGTGAGATTATATATAAATATATATCACAAGATACATATATAAAGGCTCTTAGTCACTAGTACAAATTGATATGACTACTTTATATCTCTCCCATTCAGAGAGTAGATACCACTCTAGAAATTGCACAAAATAGCGTGCCAACAGTGAACATGTTCTCTGTACACTTAGTATGTATCTTACATTGTCTGAAAAATATGTTCATGTCCTTATGGTGAGGAATATTAGTTTCAACATAGCTGTCTTGTAACAAGAGCAATAGACTCCCAAAGGAGCTCCTCAAATCTGTCCTTAAATTTGTTAAATAAACTGTTTCCATCTGGTTTCTCAGGTGCAAACCTTATCAGAGCAATGGACATACCTCCAAGCTCAAAGGCTGGCAAAAAGAGCAGAGGATGGGATGATCAAAAGGAAAACAAAAGAGCGGTACACAGCAATTAATACAGCAGAGGAGGTTGTAGGAAAGAGGCTTTAATGATTGGTATCAGAGGCTGAATCCAAAAGTAGTGAATAGCCACAGGCAATTATATGATAGAGATAGGTTCTCCAATATGTCACAAAGTAAAAGGAAATCAAAGTATTAGTCTCAGGGCAGTAAGGAGCTTGTTAAGATTACATGATGACCACATATGATTTAGATCTAAACTTCAATTTCAACAGAGGTGGCACAGTGTTTTGCGGTACTATTTTCCTATGAAATCATTGCATCTACTTCCTTCTTTCCCCACTACAGCAGACCCCGATCAACACTTTAATAGATATCCTCTCTCAATCATTACATAGTCTAGCTCAGCATGGTGACTTACTTCCATTTCACTTCACAAAATTCTATAATCCCCCTTCTGCTATCATATCATACTAATTCTTTCCATCCATTGCATGCTGACTGTTTGGCTTCTCCTTATATTATTCAAATTTTGTATCTTTGAGTCTATATTATCACTCATCCTATGCTTTATGATTACCTTATCTCTCTCTCCCTGCATATGGTTTTATTTCTATTGCTTTGTCCTTAACATCTCCTTCCTGCCAATAAATCTCAGTTTGCTCTACTTTTTGCTGGACTTTTGACCATTTTGTCACATTCCCATTGTTTATTCCTAAAATGTGGGCAAAATAGGTGGGGAGAGGAGTGAGAAGAGGATGTTAGGATAAAAAGGGATTAGAGTAAGAAAAGAATGTGTAACTGAAAAATAGATACTGGGTTAAAGGGAAGTAATGAATGAATTTCGGCCTAAATGAAAGTCTTCCTCTGAACAGAAAATGTTATTTTTTAATGTCAGTCTTCCCCTGCAGGGTTGGATTGAACCCACTGCAGTAGCACTTAGCAATTGCATAAAAACTAGCAAGTGAAAATGTTAGTTTAATTGTGCAATCTGACACTAATACAAAAGTGAAAGTAAACAAGGAAAGGCAAATTAGTTAAATTCTTGCAGTTTTAATCAACTGTGGTATTGCTAGTATAGGTAATGGTTATTGTTCAAATTTATGCTCCTAAGGAACAAGGGCAATGGAGTTACAAAGCTTGAGTAACAGTGGTTAAACACACAAAAAAAGAAATCATAATTTTTATCCTACTGTCCCTTTCATGTTTTATGAAGGACAGCTAACCTGACTTAGAAAAACACAGAGAAACATAAGTCAGTAATGAAGTTATTTTGCTTCACTAGCAGTGTTATAGCTGGTTACTGAACGGTTTAGGGTAGGGAAAGTCAACAATCAAATATAGTTGGGAAAAACTTTTCTACTGAAACTTTTTTCGGTGAGAAATGCAGATTTGGTAACATGAAAATAGTTTTCAATTTTGTGTTGATTTTGCTGAATTGTTTGTTTTGAAACAAACAAAAATAAAATCTAAAATTGAAATATTTTGTTTTGACATTTTTAAATGGTACATTTTGAAATTGAAAAATCCAAAAGTTAAAATAAATTTCTAACCAAAAAATGCAGAAACACCAAAATATTCAAAAAACAGAACTAAACATTTAGTTTTAGTTCAAACAAAACTTTTTTTTTCTTTTCAATTCAGTGAAAATGTCAATTTTCTTTTTTGGTCCAACTTAAAACAATTTTATGACTTTTCAAAATTGCCAACAAATTAATCATATACCCAGCTCTCCAATCAAGCCATGTTTATTCACTTTCACTTGTGAACTACATTTTGATCTTGTAGATTTAAAGAGCATAACTTTCAAAAACTCCGCAATTCTCCTGCCTTCTTTCCATGTTCATTCTCAAGAACAGATTTGAAGGCTTGCCTGTATATGAGCAGTAACTGAAATACTAAATTGGTTTTAATTCACACATTGAGGTATTTTGGTGTGGGACTGTCTACTTTGTCCTTTCCTGTTCCCTAAGCGAGAGATACAGGCCATGTTAACTTGCTTCTAAGCAGGTTCGCAGATGGTTAGTAAGGCTGCAGAGGCATAACTCACAATAGAGTTTAACCCAACATGTTTTATATAACATAGCATGCCAGAGACAGGCTACTAAAACACTGGTCTAACACAATGCTGAAGAGAAAAACTTAGACTCTACAAGAATTGCTGACTGCTAAGACAGATGATCATGGAGCTTCTGCAGCTGTGTGAGAATTCATAAGGAAATTTCAATTAGTCTGTGTTCATGGAGTTTTCTTATTTCTTTTTTGAAAACACTGCAGTTTTCCTGCTCTCCTAGCATAAGTGCACATGAAAAACAAACCTCTCAGAAAGGTTTTGAACTAGATGTTTAATTGTAACATTTTAAATTTGTGCTGTGTTGGGTAACATATATCAGAGGTCCTCAAACCTGTTGATTACATGAATACCTCAGAGTAGAGATAGTCACATGAGCCACCTGAATGCCCACTCATTAGTACCTTGAAAACATATCCAACCCCATTTCCAATTGCTCAATATACCTGTGGCAATGAAAGCAATTGATTAGAAGTAATGTCAATCTTAGGAAAGCATTTAGTGTATTTTCCAGAGTCTTTGAATACAGTTTAGCATCTGGAAACAGGAGGACAAGCCAGGACCATGTCTACCACCCATAAATTCCATGTCTTGTTTTCAGAGACATTAGGTGAGATCCTCACAGCTGCATTTGTGCTGTGTTGCTGGAGGTCAACATGGTTCTATACTTCTCCTTCCCTACCCTATTGTGATGTTGATACTACTTTAAACTGCTCTTCAGGACCAGACAAACATATCCTTAGGCTCAGAGATGGCCCTGAGAAAAAAAAAAGACAACTCATCCTTTTTGCTCCCTGATTTCCTTTTATTCCAGGATCCAGATAGGCGACTGTCCAGGCTCTAAACTGTTTGGAAGAGAGTGACAATGAAGGAAACTATTTAGTCCTTCGGTAGTATTACTTTAGGAGTAAGTTAAAGGAAAACCTGGGCTTAAACTGTTTTTGACATGTCCAAAATTTAATCCATAAATTTAATGGACAACAATGGGTATTTGTTTTAAGGACCATTTGTTAATCAAATGCAAGGCCTACTGTAATTTTACCATAGTGAGAAGATGTGAACACACATTTATCAATAAGTTTCCTGATTTTTCTATATTCCTCAAGTCAGAAATGACAATGGATTCTTATTTAAAATAATACTTTACATCTCCAAAAAAATGGAACTGGAAACTTTTTTTTTTTTTTTTAAAGGCTGTAACCACAGATACTCAAAATTCACTTTTAGGCACTGAAGGGCAAGTCATCCTCATTCTGCAGAGACTGCATCTTTAATATACTATAGAAATATTTACTAGTCATAAACCATTGCCCAGGGGTTACTTTTGTTATTGAGATTGTATTACAATTTGTGCAGTTATAGTAACTCAGACAATAATTAATAGTTTCTTTTAAATCAAAAATAGAGATTGGTTTAAATCGCATTGTAAATGTTCCCTCACCACTACTATAAGGTAAAATCCCTACCGACGCAATAACTTTTGCTTCCTTTCTCTTCTTCAAAGCAGCATCTCTCTAGTATAGCTCCTAGATGCTACTTCTTTATGAAGTAGCTCAAAAAGGAAACTGAATTCCAGTTCTCCTATGTTCTGAACTTCACATGTTCCTATTCTGCATTAGATTTCAATTCCTCCTGGCAAACATACAGACCTTATCAAGATCCAAGTTGACACGCAGTTATCACATCCTTCCTCATTATAACATACTCCTGCACCCATACTGCCACCAGTCTGTCCCCCTAGGTGCACACACACACAAGCTATTGAGATTGCATATGCTCTAGGAAGGCATAGATAATTTGTCTCAAATCAGTTTGATAAAAATCATGCATGAAAAACATTCTTCCTGAGAACATCTTTTATTCTGAACAATTCTCAGCTATTTGTAATTGGATTATTTCCACTCTCTGTTGTTTATATCTTTAGTTCTACAGCTGGAAGAACAAGATATGTAATGCCTTCCACTACCACAGCCAACACCGTTTTGTAGACAGCTGGAATGGAAACATCTGCAGTGGCTGGCTGACTAGAGTTTCCAGTTTATATTCTCTAGAGAAAAACATAATGTGGTTTTAGTCTTCAGTTTATCTCATTTTCAGAAGAGATTTTAATCCAGCAAGTACATGTCTGTTTGAAAACAAAGAAGGGATGGGTTGCTTTGAGAACTGGTAAAAGGATAAGGAGCTTTTTAACTTCAATCCAAATCTGACCCATGTCAGTGGTGACCAAAAATCCATATACGTCACTGGCTGTTTGGTGACCTTTGTGATTGGGGTATGTCATAAACGGATAGTTAAGAGTTAATAGAACAGAAGAATTCATGTCTCTTTTGACTGTAAAGGGTTAACAAGTTCAGTGAGCTTGGCTGTCACCTGACCAGAGGACCAATCAGGGGGACAGGATACTTTCAAATCTTGAGGGAGGGAAGTTTTTGTGTGTGCTGTTAGTTTTTGGTGGTTGTTCTCTCTGGATTCTGAGAGTTACCAGACGTGCAACCAGGTTTCTCTCCAATCTCCCTGATACAGGTTCTTATAGATTCAAAATAGTAAGTACTAGGTGATAAGGAGAGTTAGGCTTATGTTTGTTTTCTTTATTTGCAAACGTGTATTTGGCTGGGAGGAGTTCAAATGTGTATTTGGCTGGAAGGAGTTCAAATTTGTATTTTGCTGACGGATTTTACTTTGTACTTGTATACTTAGGCTGGGAGGGTATTCCCAGTGTATAGAGTTGAAAGATCCTGTAAAATATTCCATCTTAAATTTACAAAGATAATTTTTACTGTTTTTCTCTCTTTAATTAAAAGCTTTTCTTGTTTAAGAACCTGATTACTTTTTTATTCTGGTGAGACCCCAGGAGACGGGGTCTGGATTCACCAGGGACTTGGTGGGGAGAAAGGAGGTAAGGGGGAGAGAAAGGTTAATTTTCTCTCTGTGTTAAGATTACTTTCTCTCTCAGGTAAAGTCTGGGAGGGGGACAGAAAAGGAGGGGGGAAGGTGGATTTTCCTCTCTGTTTTAAGATTTAAGGAGTTTAAATCACAGTGATCTTCCAGGGTAACCCTGGGAGAGGCAACGGTGAGGGAAAGGGTTTACTTTCCTTGTGTTAAGATCCAGAGGGTCTGGGTCTTGGGGGTCCCCGGGCAAGGTTTTTGGGGGACCAGAGTGTACCAGGCACTGGAATTCCTGGCTGGTGGCAGCTCTACAAGTACTAAGCTGGTAATTGAGCTTAGAGGAATTAATGCTGGTACCCCATCTTTTGGACGCTAAGGTTCAGAGTGGGGAATTATACCGTGACATGGTAGTTGAAGCCTTCCATTCAGTTCTTAAAGGATAAGTGTGCTTATCACAATTGGTACCTTTCTGACAGTTTTACTGAAATATTTACACATGAATGAGTTTGGAGATATTTAACCTCTCACTCCAAAACAGTCATTGGTAAAATTTTCAAAAAGCACCCAAGTCCCATTTTCAAAAATGATTTAGGGTTTTAGGCTTCTAAGTCAATTAGCTACTTTTGAACATTAGATTAAAGACATAGATGGCAGGATGAAGGAAACTTTCATGGCTGCTCCCTGGTTTGTCCTGGTTTCTGTAGATAAAGAGGATATGTTCTATACTGTAGCTTTCATGCATGCATGGAAAATACTTGAAAAGAGCAATGCAACCTGTTAACCTTTATTAAATTCATTTTATTTATGGATATTTTCATAACTGGATTTTGACATTTAACTTACACTTTTGAATGTTATTTATTCAATATTTGGAAAACAAGTAGGGCAGAGGGAATAAGTGAATTGATGAATGAAGGTTTCAAATTGTGGGCCTCGTAGTATTGACCTTACCTAAGAAAATCTCTGTTTGATTTCATTGGGAATTTCGTGTGAATAAGGACTCTAGATTCAGGGTCTGATTGTGAGATTACTGGTTAATAACTTCATAGCTTAAAACTACAATTTAGCCTCCTCTCAACGTTTACTTAAAAAGTCTAATATAGCATTTTCTATATCAGGGTTATATAATCATTCTTATGCCAGAAAGTGCAGGAGATGAAAGCTTACTGTGCAGAATACTAAAAGCAGCCTTTGAAAGTAAATGTTGCATTTCCTATGATAATCTTCATGGTCAAAATTTTCACCAAGCCATTAGGGGCACAATCCAAACTGAATTGCAGTCAGTTCATTAGTTCAAATTGGAGTTAGACCAGGCTCTCAATGGGTGTAGAACATAGGTAAATGGATGACAGAATTTTTGGCTATGTCTAGGTTACAAGCAGAGCTAATTGAAAAGAGGACTTTCCATCTGATGGAAAATGCCAGTGTTTCAATATTTTTGTCCAAAAGTGGGGAGTGAAATATTGATTTTTTTCCCCCAAGATGAATAGTTCCAAAAAAATTTTGATTCAGAAAGGATGAAGTATTTTGTTCCTGCATTTTAAATCAAAACAAAGAATTTCTTGAACTGACTGTTTTGAATCATTTTAACATTACACTGTAATAGTCCCATGGTGGTGCAATACTTCACAGACATTTAAGTTCACAGGGTTGCCTGATGACCCATTCTCCCACAGCCAGACTACACATGTCATGAGGCATCTGCAGCTATGCGAGTCCATGTTTTACCTTGCCACTCAGAGGGAATACTTTTTCATCATGGGAAATGTAGTCTGACTAAGGAACCCAACCGTAGAGTGGCATGAACTACAAACCCCATGAGACAATGTGCCACAATAAAGAAATGCAGTTTAATTTTGAACTGACCTGAAATGCAATGTTTTGAATGGGTTTTCCCAACATAAAAAAAAAAGTCAGCAAAATCAAAATTGTCTCATGAGAAATTTCATTTTGTGGAAACTGAGTTTTCTATCAGAAAATCTTTTTAAAAGAAAATTGTCAGCCAACTCTGATTAAAAGGACCACAAACATGTCTTCAAGTTTATCTATTCAAGTTATCTACTATTACTATGATGGGGAACTTTCCAAAATCTGAGCATTAGGAATAATATTTTGTAACATGAAAAAAAAATGTTTAGGCTTAAATACAAAGCATACGTCCATTACCTTTAGCTTACCTTAATTAATTCTAGTTCAATCAATATTTCAGACTGCTATACCACAGTGACTTGCTTCCTCATCACCTTGTGCTAACTTTGCTTATATAGGTATTTAAGACCCTGATCTTGTCAATGACACCATTCACATGGAGGCCTCTTATGTCACTGGAGGTCCAGAGTCAGTTGCAGGGTTGGGGACTAAGAATATATTCAGAATGGATTATGATCATCTAAAGCAACCAGAAAAGGTTTGTTTTCTATAGAGGAAATTGTTTTGAAGGTTTGAAAGTGCCAGCTGCACACCCAGCTCCTAGAATTATTATTTTCAACTGTAATATTGTTTATTTTATTTTCATACTGAAGTTAAAACTGCAAGAACATATATTTCATGGCAGAACATTCCCTCATGCAAATAGCCTAAGGGGAAATTAATGTCAGTTACACATGCTGACCACCTCCCACAAACTTTTTCTCCCATGAAAGTTCAATTCATTGCAAAGTCAATGCAATCAGAAATTGACATCTGTGCTTCTCACCCATGACCATATCTTGATTAGAAAAAAAATGTGAATTGTTCGTTATATCACAGCAATGAATAGAAACACAATTCTCAGTCCAGCTCATTTTGTACTCAAGATGAACACAGAAGAAGAAATCAAATTTCAAGACATTCATCTGCTCTCATCTTATGGGGTGTGCATTACTTGGTCTGTTCTGTATCTTGAATGACAAAGTTTCCTTTTACAACATTTAGCCATCAGTGTCAATTCTTTGTGCAGTAAGGATAAATATAATGATCACAATAGGCATTATATACCAGATGTTGCAAGCCATCCATGTCCCTTCTTCCGTGCCTATGATTTTAAATTCAAACACTTCACATTTTATTTGCACTTCCATTTCAGTGTTCAACTCCAGAGCTTCTTAGAACATATTCACATCTCCTTTTGTCGTCTTCCCCTTCCATCCCAACTGGGAGACCCAGCAGACGCAGAATTTTACTTTTTAATGCATTCAGTAATGACTCATTTTAAAGTGAGTGAAACTTTGTCTCTAATTATAGCTGCAATATGTTCCTCAGTGGATTTCACATCCTGTCTAAGCATCACATTATGTTCTTCCAATAATTATAGCCTTTTTTGCATCGCTTTAGCTTTTATTTCAAGCCAGTCAAAACTCTTAACAAAGTCCGTTTTTAACTTCATTACATTACACTTCTCCTAATACTATATGTTCTCCCAATGCTTAAAGACAGTGGCTGAACTGGCTGCACCTTGTGCTCCATAATTTAAGATTTCATAAGTAACAAAATTTAGTCACGAGCAAGGCATGCCAGAAAACACGAATTCTGTTTTGAAAGAGAGGTTTGGGACAATATATCTCCTTTTTTCGGTTCTGCACTGAGATGAAACAGAGACCTTCCTAAATGTTTCACAAGAAAAGAGAGAGGTAGTAAATAGTTGAGTGAATAGTACACTCATCTGGGATGTTTGATACACAGATTCAAGTCCCTTTCTGCTTGATTCAGAGAAGGGACTCGAACCTGAGTCTTCTCCCACTGAGTGAACTAACCATCAGGCTTTTGGCAAACCTGGGATAGATATCAGTATGTCAGCATCTCTTTCTCTGCTTCCCCACCCCCAACTTAGAACTGAGAAACCTTCCCAATGAATGTTTCATCATAAGTGAAAGTCTGGTTTTGACACATTAGAATGTTCCATCAGAAAAAGTTTAGTTGAAAAATCTCCCCATCAGCTCCAGCCCTGAGGTCACGTGGATGTGAAGATAACTTTCAGAATGTTATTTTAATGTAATTCAAAGCAGCGAACTCTGTTTGAGTTTGCAGACAGCCTGAAACATTAATTTTGGTAAATGTGAATGGTCCCTATTCCTCTGAATCAAGTATTCAGGATGCTCTAGATAATCCTTAGTCCTGACATCGGTGCAGGGGGCTGAAGTAGATAACCTCCCAAGGTCTTATCTAGTCCTTTGATTGGCTTCAAAGCCTGGTGAAAATGAAGAAATCAGTCTCCTTAAATAACTTCAGGGCTGATCAAAGCATGAAAGGAGGAGACTGGTTGATGATCAGATGATGTCACTACATTCAGAGCAAAAGGGAAAAGGGAGGTAATATATAAATATTTGCACTGTCATTTTGTTTTGCCATCTCAAGTGGATATTGCATGGGTTGCGAATGGAGCTTATCACTACTCCCTTCCCACACACCAATGCTTGAATGAATCATAATTCTCTTCTTGAAATGTTTCCATTTCCCCCCCAACACACACACATTCATATTTCCATTTTTAAAAACCCGGTTGAGGTATAAAGTGGACAAGGTTGAAGAACCATCAAGCTTCACCCTTCTGGCATTTGTGATCATTCAGGGAGGGAGGGAGAGAACAGCTACTTCATTATATTTCCTGATTTTATTCTTTGAGTATTCTCTAAAATGGAAAAACAAGCTGCTGAAGAAGACGATTGCTAGCCACTTTAGAGAAGTGGAATAATGTATCTTGCTGCCAGAACAATGAAAATGGTTTTAGACTACTATGCAACTTGACCAAATAAACAGCCTGTTGTGTTTTCTGGTATTTAGCACAGGATTCGTACCTTTCCAGTATTCAGAACAGAAATCACACATCTCCCAAAGCCCATACATCTCTGTTAATGCTAAAGAATGTCTGCACATTTGCCATTAGACTGTCCAAAATAGAGAACACAGCAAAGACACAGTAATATACTCTTTCATTCATTCTCTGACAACAGACACCCTTCTCAGTGGAGGAGCCTCAGCATATGCTGCATCAAATATATATATAATAAAATTTGACACAGATACATTAAGATTGTTACCCACTTCTGTAAATTGGCTCTGAGTGCAATCTCATATGCCAGTTTCATCTATCCACTGTCTGATATCTCTGACAGGCCTCCACTGGCCATGTGTACTTTGTCTTTTTCAATTCGGGCATTTGAAGAACTCATAAGAAGTAACCTGTCGCACACAGTTCAAAGCCCTGTCTAGTGCCATAAAGAAACTGTACGGCAAGAGAGATACAGATCAGTCTCCAGGTTGGTGGACTCATCCCCATTCGCTAGTTTTCGCAAAAACTCTCATAGCTGTAAAACTGCTTTTCTCAGCAATGGGTAGATTTCTGTCTAGCCTGATCATAGGGCCACTGTCCCTCTGACCCTTTAATAGTTATTTATCATTATCAAAGATCTGTTCAGTATATCTTTCTGGGTCTTATGGTGACACATTAAATAGGTATTCTTATCTTGTTCTTTACTAAATGGCTCACACGAAGGATGTTATGCTTATTTGATGCATCCATCGTATATCCCTTTGCTGGAAATCCTCCAATAAGTGCAGGTTAGCATCTGTCCAACAAAAGAAGAAACTTCTTCTCAAGCGCTAAAAAAAAATTAATTAAATGAAAATTGATTAAATGAGCTAGGATGGTATATATATATATATATTTCCAAAATACTAAGCTCTGGTCTACACTGCAGGGGTATGTAGGGGGTGGAAATCCATCTAAGTTACACGACTTCAGCTACGTGAATAATGCGGCTGAAGTCAACGTACTTAGATCGACTTACCATGGTGTTTTCACCATGGTGAGTCGACTGCTGCCGCTTCCCTGTTGACTCTGCCTGAACCTCTTGAAGCAGTGGAGTACAGGAGTTGAGAGGAGAGCGCTCAGGGATTGATTTATCGCATCTAGACTAGACGCGATAAATCGACCCCCCACTGGATCAATTGCTGCCCTAAAAACACATACTCTAAAAACACTCACCCAGATCCTTTATTGAGATTGGGTCCCTTTATGCCACTCAAGTGGCAAAAAAGGGCTGAAATCTGGCTGCAAATACCAGCAGGGAATTCTCCCTTTGCAGGACAGTTCCCTTCTGGAGAAAAGGTGCTGCAACTAGGTCCTGCAGCAACTGACAAACTCCAGTTTATGCAGAAGTTCATATCAATAATATTTTTAGAATAAATATCTCAAGGAAACCAAAATGAATTTTTAAAAATGCAAACACACATCATTAAAGAAAAAGAAAATATAATCTAAAGGGCAAATGATTATTTTCTTAATCAACCAAACTTGTCAGGGTTTTTCAATTAAAGTCAGTATCTATTTATATTCCCAAACCTGTGCAGTAGTTTTCAGCAACTTAAAATATTGGCCCAGTTCTGGTCATACACTAGCATTAGTGAGAAGTAACTCAACAGAAGTAAGTGCACTTTCACTAGGTTATATTGAATGGAATTAGGCCCATTATATCACTTTGGAGCTTTTTTCCCCTCTAATTTTCTACACTGCCTCATTTATTCCCCTAGTCCATCTGTGAGAGTGACTTTCACAGAAGGCAACATAGAGCACAGTACACTGATGTACAAATACTGAATGTACAGGTGTATAAAACTAATTCTAGTTTTGTACAATGCTTTCCATTACCTTTAAGAGCAGTTTAATCTTTTGTTTCAATGCTCTCAGGAGGGAGTAGATGGTTTCTGGGAAAGGTACTGTATCCACAGCCTAGGTTGCCTTATCAAAGACAGCACAGATTAATAGTGACAGAGAGATACTAACACTTGAGAGCCAATTCTGTTGGCCTACCATATATGAAATAAGTTTAATGGCTAGTTAAGTTCCTAGTAGACAGAAGATCACATCATTAAAACAATCAGGATACTTGTCACCCACCTCTACCTTTTTGGCACTCTACTGGAAGGCAAAGAAGCAAAATCAGCACATACCAAACATCTCTCAGTTGGCTTTCATTACAGGATGTCTATGGACGTTAATATTGCAACTAATCATGGAGTACCTGTTCAGAAGATCAGCCTACAATGCTAATACTCTTGTGCCATTCCTAAGCAATACATTTACATTTATTTTTTTAATTTAAAGAAAGAAGTTCACTTTTTATTTTGTATTAATAGAATATGTCTATGGTGTTTCTATTTAGCTGGAAGGAATTCAGTTGGGGGGGTGCGGTTTTTTTTTTTCAAGAATAATTGCTCTAAGGATTTAGAAGAATGATTCATTACATTTTCTGCAGAGCTCTAATGTTTTTTGTTTTTAAAATGAAGACAATTGAGATTCAAAACAGGCAATAGAATAGATGTATTTCTTGGTAAGGAGGCAATCTGTATCAAGTAAGTATCTGGCAATGTACTGGAAGTAGAAATGATAGTGTGTTGTGCCCAAATTACATACTGTCCATGAACAACAGCAAGTTGGTAAGCAACTCCATTATATGAATAGAATATCAACACTATACAGGGAAAACAAGATGCAGCAGAACTCAGGCGGGGGGGGGGAGACACTCACGATACAGTAATGGAAAAGGGTGACACTACAGTATCCTGTGACTGTTTGAAAGGAATTGCAAGGAATAAAAGGCTAAATAAATTTGAAATAGAATTTTCAATACATCATACATGAAATAAACACAAAATAAATTATAAAACAGAAAGTAATGAAGCAATTTAGTTTGATCAACACCATTTGAATTCTGGATTTCTGTGTAAACTACATGTTTGAGGGTTGTAATTTTATATATCAGCTCAGGTTTTGTATCTCGGTAGAATTATAAATAGGATTGTACAGAAACCCATGCAAATACTGGTAGTGCTCTGACAGAGCTGAATAGCAGTTTAGCCCATAGTGAACCATGAGAGGTATAGTATATATAATACAGCCAGTCACATATGCTCTTCTTAAAAAAAATTGTTTAGTCACATCCACTGAATTCAGTTGAAGAATAGCTAGTTACCTCCATGGGTGCAGGATATGGAGCATTTGTCACTTAGCTCTGTTTTGTGCACGGCCCCATGGACATCCAGATCTATTTGTTCAGTTCTTGTATTTATCTTTCTATAGCATTCAGGTAATCTAAGCAGTTAGGGCTTAGTTCTGCAAAGAGTTTAGCTCTCATCTCATCCACTGGTTTTAATGGGATTACTCACATGTTAAAGTTAGGCAGAAGCTTAAGTGGTTTGCTAGGTCAGGGCCAGAATGCTCCGTACCTTGTAGTGTCCAATAAATTTATTCTGCAGGGATGTAGGTTTTAGAAATGGTCTTGAAAAGAGGATCTGAAAGAAAGGGGATGGGCCAATCACAATTCAGAGTCTGAGGCTGGAATTAGAAAAATGTTGAGGGGGGTTCCTAATGCTACTAATCGTCATCATCTTTGAGTCTTCAGGAAAAAAAAAACAAATCTGATTTTACTTTTGCAAGATTTGTGGTCACAAAAAGAGATTTTCCAGAGAAACTGTCATTGTCTCATTAAGAGGAGACAGTAGCTACCCTCAAGTTGAAATATTATTTTTAAAAAGACAATTTTAAAAGCTAAGTCCTGTTCTACTCCAACCCAAATAGGTATGAATCTTTTAAAATTTTTCCTTAAAAAAAAAATCTCTTGTTCAAGATGTGAAAGTTTTGGAGCCAGAGCTTTAAATCAAGCAGAAAAAGTGCAGATAGGGATGATTCCAAATTTATGGTGATGGACTGCACATCTGAGATCAGATCATGGGCCTTTGCATTTTAAGAGCTCTCATGGAGTATGTAAAGTGACATCAAATGGAAGATGGTTGCCTTAGTTTGTTTGTTCCCTGGCTCCTTTTTCAGTTTGATCCCATATGCTGTTTGGTGGTTTGGGGTGCATTTGCGTGACCTTTATGCAAAAGTTACTTTCTCTAATGAACACCTTGTTTGACTATAAAATGCATTTAGTTGTACAAGACAAAGCGGAAAGAAAAAGGCTGAAAGACAAAAATCATGTGCTGAAATGATGCAGCAGCAGGATCTCAAGGAAAAAATTGCAGTACTTAAATCTCTCCATACAGCAAATTTGACAGAATTGCAGAAGACATACAGATGTTATCAAGTGATGATTGTGCCATTAAACAATGGCTGGAAAAATATTGAGAATGAGTCAGAAAGCTGAGATTGAGACAGAGAAGTAGAAAGAGGAGAACAAGACACTTAAAACAAGACCAGAAGATAAACAGGGCAGAAAATAGGATAACCTTTTGGAATGATTATCCACTAATGGCAATTACATTTGCATTGAAATGAGACTGTGCCACAAAATTAGGATCATAGAAGCTGCTAATAAATTCCAAATTGCATGCTACCAAAGAGAAGCTGAATCACATGAAGCATTTATTTGCAAAGCCAATTAAAGTTATTGTGGCATAGAGTAGGCTTGGAAAGGACTTCTGAGATACTGATATCCTCGTGGACTGGAATATTTGGCTATATCATGGACCTTATATCAAATACAGAATCTTCATGTTTCTACTGGACTAGATCTTTAGCAGCTCTAAACTGATATAGCTCCACTAAAGTCATTAAAATAGTAGTGGGCAACCTGTGACCTGTGGGTGTAATCAGTGTAATCCGCTGTGGGCCGTGAGTCAGTTTGTTTACATTGACTGTCCGCAGGAACAGCCACCCGCATCTCCCAGTGGCCATGGTTCTCCATTCCCGGCCAATGTGAGCTGCGGGAAGTGCCATGGGTCTCCGGTTGCCCACCGCTGCAATTAAGGAATGCCATTTTACTCAGGCTGAAGCTATTGGCAATTAGTTTTAAACAGATTTCTTAAAGAACGTTGACAGATAAATCTTATGCCTATGATGCATGGAATAAGGCTATTTTTATATGAAAAACATTTCTTTCTTCTGAGAGTCTTATCCAGAAGTACTGGCATTTGCCATTTGGGTTACTGCGAGTTGCAGAGTATCTTTCAGTTGGATTGATTCATCTCCTTTCCTGTTAAGTGAGAATTATGGATATTTGGAACTGGGGTACCACTGAGCCCACCTGACCCACCAGCCTGGGCTTCCTTTCACATTGTGGTGCTGTGATAAGTTGCCAAGCTCTCCAAGCTTGCTCTTTCACCAGCCTACACACAGGTAAGGATATACCTAACTGCAGCTTCACACACACATGCTGAGATCAGCTCTGCATGGGAAGGCTCAACCAAGGCACCTCTCAGTTGCTAATGTGTGCACCCGACCTCTTTGGAGTGAAAACCTAAAATTATACCATCTTGCACTGCACAGGGAACTGAACTGCATAAGAGCATTTGCACACTCCCTCAATGTGGATAGAGATATACAACAGCTTTCTGCCCTGAGTTATAATTTGCACACACTAGTTTTAGATACTACAAAAAAAGTTTAGCAACTACAAACGAAAGATGTTGAGTGATTATAAGTGATAGAAAAAAGATCAAAGCAGATTACCTTAGTAAATAAACTTAACACACTAGAGGTAGGATATGAACTGGCAAATTCTCACCCTGAGTGATAAACAGGCTGGCAGATTCTTAAGGCACAAGTTTCCTTGGCTTTCCCAGGTTTTTATACCCAGGCTAAAACTCCCTGTAGCCTGGGATCATCACTTCCCACAGTTCAGTCCTTGCCCCTCTGGGGTTTCCAGCTGTGTTGTTCTAGGGAGATTGCTGTCACCCATGATATCATTTTGCCCCTTTTATATCTTCCCAGGGGTTGGAGAGCTCTTTTGCTGTTTACCTGGGTCAAACAGTTCCCATTGCGTAGTGCTATCTCTGAAAGATTTTTCATTGTACACAGGGTAATCCTTGTACACATTTCCTCAATAAGCCATTGACATTGTTCAACCTTTTTACTGTTGTAATGGAAAGGTTGCTTATGGGAGTTTTCAACCTCACATTTTTCAGTAACTCATACATAGCCAAACTTCATAACATCATATATGACAATAGCACATACAATCCAACAAGATATTACTGTCTGGCAGATCAAGACTTTTAGAATGATACCTCACAAGGCATACTTGGTACAAAACATATCCTAATTACATGACAGTGATGAAAATTGGGGTGCCAAGGTGTCACAGTGGGAATCGTGTTTAGATAGTGTAAATTTATCTGAACCAACATGTTTCATAAGTCTTTTAAAAAAATCAAATTGGAGACCCCAAGAGTTCACTCGTAAAGATGTGATGTGTCCTAAACCAGCTAAAAGAAAACAGAAGTTTCCATAATGAGATGGTACAGTCTTATGTTTTGAACTCTGCATCCTTCAAATATGATGCAAACAGTTCTGTCCAACTAAGCTGATGTTCTTGATTATAATACACAGATATTTACTAATGTTATAATGGCTTAGCAGGTGGGGCTTTTCCTTATTGTTCCCTGAATGCAGGAGAAATAGGTTGTTAACAACAAGTAAGAAATCAATGAAATAATGAATGTAAAGGCTAGAATGGTCAAACAAAATTAAGATTTTTTTATTTTGTTTTTTAGTTGTGAATACCAAATGCTAGAGAACAAATTTGCGTATGTTGAGCAATATGTAATTGTATGGAGGTGGAGGGAAAAGGGAAAAGGGCTAGCCAATGACCTCTACTAGCTCTGTTTGCAGTTATGTATCGCTACACGGAATAGAAAGCAATCAGAAACATTTTGCAGTAGCCGGCATAGATTTAGTGTATTTTTTTCCCTCATGGATTTAGTCTATTTTTCCCCCTGGTCTTGTTATATCAATGGACTGATTATAATGCATGTGGTTATGCTGTGCTTAATGTGTGCTACTGTGGCTAACATGCTTCCATAAGGCAGCATCAATAATACTTTGAATATACTTCCTTCCTTAAACAAACTGTGTGCCAATCAGGTACTTTATTAGAAAGACAAAACCCCAAAGTTCTTGATGTTAATTATTCCTGGTATTTTTGCTGATTTTACCTATTTTATGAGAAACTTTTAATATTATATACTGGCCAACAATGATCACAATTAATCTGCAGATGCAAGCTACATCTGAAAGCAAAAAAGAATAATTGGTTAAGTAATATATATTCTAAAGATGTCCTCATTCTAATTAAGAATGTGATTACTGTACCTGAACAGTTTTATTTCTAGATTCCATAAACATCATTGGTAAACTGTTCAGGTATCAAATTAACTGGACTAAGTGTGAGTTTAGCTCTCCAACTGGTATCTTTCCATACACTTTCCTATATAGTACACTAGGAACAACTTAACTTCCTTTCAAGCTGCTAACAAAATCCAAGAACTGTGGTTTAAGCCCCATTTTCACAATATTAGCAAAACAATAATAAGCAAAAGAGCTTGGCAAAGCCTTCTCTCTTCACTCCATGGAACTGAAACAGTGAAGACAACTATCAAGCCCAGTATTATGCATCCTCTAAAGAATCTTAAGTATCTTTGCAAGAATCTTGTCCAAATTTCACTTATGTACATTCTGCCTGCCCATAACTCTCCATAAAATTTCAGTTAGGGAAGTGATTCTCTACCTGAAAGTACCATCTGCCACTTTTAGCCAAATGAACATGTGAATTATAGGGGTCTGTCCTGGGTCCCCTTAATTCCCCCACTGTGGTGAGATGGAAACAAATATTGTGGGAAAACACACAGGGAGACCACACAAATGGGAACGGTAGTGTATTCTGCGTACAACTAGCTACTTTCTCTTCTTCAGCTAATGTGAGTGGCTGATGGATGTGTGCAAAAAGGACACATGCCCAGATACAGATATTTTTTGAAATGTTCCCTTTTCTTATCACACAAAAATCCAAATGGAAGAATTCAGCTTTGTTCACAGTATCATTAGCTGATCTATGCCCTGTGATACCTATTTCAGGAGTACCTGCACAGGAGATAAAGAAAATAAAGATGACCTTGATAAGTATATGGAGGGGATGTTATGATAGGATTGTTAATTTGGGCAATTGATCTTGGATTACCACCAGATAGGTCTGCTCAATGGTCTGCGGGGAGATGTTGGATGGAATGGGAACTGAGTTACTGCAGAGAATTCCTTCTTGGGTGCTGGCTGGTGACTCTTGCCCACATGCTCAGGGTTTAGCTGATCGCCATATTTGGGGTCGGGAAGGAATTTTCCTCCAGGGCGGATTGGCAGGGACCCTGGAGGTTTTTCGCCTTCCCCTGCAGCGTGGGGCACGGGTCGCTTGCTGGTGGTTTCTCTGCAGCTTGAGGTCTTCAAACCAATTTTGAGGATTTCAATAACTCGGTCCTGGGATAGGGGTTGTTATAAAATTGGATGGGTGGGGTTCTGTGGCCTGCCTTGTGCAGGAGGTCAGACTAGATGATCAGATTGGTCCCTTCTGACCTATGAGTCTATGAGACCTTGTGTTTGTGGCACTGAAGTGGGTCTCTATAAATCTGGATTCTATTCCTAGCTCTGTCTAAGATTTTCCAAGTTATCTTGAGAAAGTCATTTAGGCCAGCATTTTCAAAAGTGTCCACTATAGCTGCCTCAATTATTGGATGACTTAATTAAAACAACTTCAGAAGTTGTTCAACATCTATGTAAATCAGATCACTCAATGTGTCTCTGGTAGATCATCAAAGAATGCAACTAAACAGCTGTACTTCAGAACTTGTGATACATTTAGAACATTCTACTCCCATGGAGGGTCACTGTGATTTCTTTGATGTCAAGCAACAAGGGTTACAAGCATACCCAGATTCTAGCCAGAGGAGAGTGCTTGGGTGGTTAACAGGCTGATGGTGTGCAGGAGGTGACAGCCAATTAAGCACAAGCAAATCTCTGGCACACTGGAGGCTGGGGGTAACAAGATGAGTTACAGGCCTAGGTAGCCCAAGAACCATAAAAGTCACATAGGAACCTAAGTTGTTAATACTGTAGGTTATGTAAGCCTAAATGTTTATCTTTGCTAGTAGGCATCTTATCTACTTCATCTACTTTAGGAAATACTACTCATCTATCTCATTAGGATGATTGTGAAGTTTAATAAATTAGGCACGAAATGTGTACTGTTTGTTCTCTCTGGTGAGCACTTACACAGCTTGTGAATGGTAACCAAGGATAGCTTCTGCTTTGTATCAATAAGTGCTTGCCAGACTGAGTATGGACTGTGCAATCAAGCACTCAGTGTTTTAATACTTGGAGATCTGGATATGGAAAAAGCAAAAGTAGAAACAAAGTATATGCTCTTCCTAATTATTTTTATACACTTGATTTAAGTCAGTTTTCCTCTTGTTAAACTGTAACTAAACAAGTAATGGCAAAGTATCCACCTATTGAGAAGATAAGATAAAACATATGCTGTAATAAAAATTTCTTTCCTTTCAGCAGAGATCATTTTCTCCCCGGCTGCACTTGAACAGACTAAAGTAGGGCAGGTTCCACCTCAATACTACCCTCATCCAACTGTATAAAAAAATACAGTGACTACATTTTGAAACTGTGTTACATACATATCTATGCTGTGGGATATATATTACAAGGGTAAATTTGCTGAAATGCCTGTCCTTTCTCCTGTAGTATCACATTTGGGACCTCCATCTGCAAAGTCGCAATCACCCCGGGTTTCCATTTTTGGTGGAAATACCTGACCTCCAGTAACCTATATAACTTCATGGTCTCCAGTCAAAACTATAGAGTAGCAGACAGGATCTTATCCTGCACCTCTTCTTGTTAACCACTCTATCCCTTTTCCTCTCATTTATTTCTAAATTGCTGCTGTTAAAATGATTCTTCTTGGGCATTAGTTATTGCATGTTTTTTATTTTACTCCCTCTCCTCCCATTCCCATGTGACATTTCTTAGGGCAGCTTTGCATTATGCAGCAATTATCATGCTCTGGCAATAGATTCTCACTTTTAAATTACTTTTTAAATCCTTGCTTATAATGGACCAGATGCTGATCCCCTTGCACACAGTGAATAGCAGCACACTCCACAAGTATCTCCCATTAACTCCAATGAAGCAACTTTGGGGGAAGAATGCTACTCACAGTGAGAAAAAGGCTCAAAATCTGGCCCATTTTGTATAACTCTGGTACTCATTGTTTCTGGTAACTATAGAGTCCATTGCTCACTTGTGTGCATGGTAAGAGGAATGAAGTTCATAGCTTCAAATATAAAAAATTCTCCAAAGATCGGAGATATTTCTGTTCTTGTTTTTGTGTTCTGGAAAAATTCAAAACATTTGATGATTACCTAGCATCTAGAAATGATGTGATTATATCTTGCTATGTTTGCCTGATGACAGTAAACTTGCCTGAAATGACATAGAGTTTAAGAATACCAGTAATCTTAATAATAATAATAATATGTTTCTTAGTTTTATTATTGTCTAGCTAGAGTGAATATCAAACTGTATCAGAATTGGGGCTGGCCAGAAAACAATTCAGTTTCAAAATTTGTTTTTCGTTCTGATGTGAAAGAAAGATGAGATGTTTCAAAATTTTTCACAAGAACAAGATTCCACCACTTCAGAATAGCTAATAGCCTGATGGTTAGTGCTTTCATCTGGGATGTGGAGTACCCTGGCTCAAGTAGCTCCCATGTCCCAAGTAAACACGCTAACCCAGGGCTATTCTGGGGATGGTGTATGTGTTTCTTTCTCCCCCTGCCTCAAATCTGGACCAGAGAAACCTTCCCAATGGTATTTTCACCAAGTCTGGCATTGTCAAAATCAGTCTGAAGAAACAGAATTTTCTGGTGGGAAAAAAAATAAATCAACCCACTCTAATCAGAATATCTACATGTCATGGTGAGGCTTCAGCAGTGCGACCACGTGGATGTTCCCGACTATTTCCCCTGAAACTAAGTTGTTCCACTTACCCAAAAGAAAGTGTTGCGTTAAGTATCATATTATATTTGTCATGCTCAGAATCCCTTTTTTTAGTATTTAAAGACATCTATGGGACAGATTCTCAGTTGGGTAAATCAACATGGTCTATGTCAGGGAAACTATGCCAATACTGCATTACCTAGTCCTGAATACACCAGGACTAGGTAATGCAGCAAGTCAGTGGACTTGCCTTTTCATAGAGCTAGAAGGGACCCCCCAGAGGTCATCCAGTCTAGTCCTCTGCCTTCACTAACAGGACCAAGTACTGATTTTTGCCCCAGACCCCTAAGTGGCCCCCTCAAGGATTGAGCTCACAACCCTAGGTTAGCAGGCCAATGCTCAAACCACTGAGCTAACCCTTCCCAGAAATGATGGAATATCAGCGTTGAAAGGGACCTCAGGAGGTCATCTAGTCCAATGGGGTGGCTAGCTCCGTGGTTTGAGCATCAGCCTGCTAAAGCCAGGGTTGTGAGCTCAATCCTTGAGGGGGCCTCTTAGGGATCTGGGAGGGAAAAAGCAGTTCTTGGTTCTGCTACTGAAGGCAGAGGTCAGGACTTAATGAACTTTCAGAGTCCCTTCTAGCTCTATGAGACAGGTATATCTCCATATGTTATTTTATTATAATTCCCTGTTCAAAGCAGGACCAATGCCCAACTGAATCCCCAAATCCCTATATGGCCCCCTCAAGTATTGAACTCTCAACCCTGGGTTTAGCAGGCCAATGCTCAAACCACTGAGTTTCCCTAAATGAGGGCTTGAATCCAGGCATGTTTTGAACATAAGTGAAGGGGAGTGTGGTGATTTACAGGGATGTGCAACACTTCAAATTTTCCTATAATCCTTTTTCATTAAACTTGGTGTTTTGAAACTATTTTACACCTCTCACAATTTCATTCAAGTGCTCATTTTCCAGTTAATAAAAACCACCACATCTTATAATGATTGACATTCTCTACTTCAGACATACCCAGGGGTGAAATAGCATGAATCTTATAGGTCAGAATACTTCTGCATTTAATAGGTCTATATGGGGAATCGTGTATTATGCCTGGCTTCACTTCACAAATTTCACATTAAAAAAGTACTATCCAATTGTATAATACAGAAGTAACCCCTGCAGCAATACTGTATGATGTACATTTTCACATAATAATTAAAAAGTACATAAGTTATATTCATTACATTTTAAGATTACATAGTTAATGACTGAAAGGTCAATGCTTAACATACAACCTTAACTCTGTCCCCTTGCATGTATTAATATAATCATCTGATCACTTGAGTTCAGTAAGTTTAGAGAACACAAAGAATGCATATTGGGACTCATTAAATCTTGATAACCCTGTGATCTGTATTCAAGAGGAGCATCAGCTATAAACACAAGCCTAGGGGACTGGATCACAGTTGCTAACTTTCACGCAGTAAATAAGCACCACGACTTTCACAATAAACCAAAAATCAAATGAATCCCATTTCAAAACAAGGCCAAAACAAGCCAATTACTAAGAATCCCAATGTTCTATGTTACTAGATCCCCCCAGCATACAGTTTGGGACTGTGGTGGCTCCGCTGTGCACCCCTGACTCTCTCCCTCCCTTGCCCCTGCTTGCTGGGAGTTGATAAAAAAAAGAAGCAGTAAGCAACAAGTTACAAGCCAACAAGCAACTCACAAGACAATTAAGCCAAAAATAAGCCAAATTTCTGTTTTTTTTCACCGGCTTGGCATGTCTAGACTGGATCCAAAGTTCCAATTCTGGTCAAACTGTGTATGCCCAGACAATATACATTGAAATAGAGTTAAGATTTCAAGTGCATATCCTAATAGGCTACATCTATATTGCAATTTCAGATATAATCATAGGTGCCAAGTTTCTAATGTGGGACTTTCTCTGCTCCAGGCCCCACCCATACCCCACCCCTTCCCCTGCATCTCCACCCTTTCACCCGCATCCACACTCCACCTCTTCCTGCCCCCCCTTCACCCCTGCACCACCTCTTTCTACCTTGTTCCATCCCCTCCTTCCCCCAGTGCCTCCTGCAGCCACCAAACAGCTGATCTGTGGTGGGCGGGAGGCGCTCAAAGGGTAGGGGAGGAGTTGATCGGCCGGGCTGCCAGGGAGCAGGAGACACTGGGGGGAGAGGGAGGTGCTGAGAGGAGGGCTGCCCATGGGTGCTTATTACCCACCATTTCTTTTCAGTGGGTGCTCCAGGGCTGGAGCATCCGTGAAGTCAGAGCCTATAGGGATAATTATCACATGAGTAGCATACTTGCACTTCCTTTAATGTAGCTAGCATGGGTAACAATAATAGTGTAGAAATTTCATGGGCTTCAGCACTGCCTATCTGCCTCAGTGCAAGGTCACTGGTGACCCTGGATATGTATTAAGGTTGCCAGCCCAGACTGTCACATCTTTACTGCTACTGTTACCTGCACTACCTAGATTAAGCTAGTAGCATAGGTAAGCATACCCACACAATTACACCTTCATGTGAGATGTAGCTACAGTGGTAGGGGAAAATGCATTGCAGGGTTGATGTACTTATCCCAAAACAAGCATTGCACACCCACAAAATTCAGATTCAAGTTTAAACTTTAATTCAAACATGTTAACACCGGGAAGGGCACACTTAGGAAATACAAAACCTTAACACTGCCCTGTAGTGACACTGAGAACTAATCAAATGGTTATGATTAATGCATTTTAGCATTTGTAATATCAGATTAGATTAAACAAAGTTTTGGGTTCCCTCCCTATCCTCTCCCCGATATCTTTCCCCTTATGACATCACTACAGGGCGGACCTCTGAATGGGGGCATACAAAGAAGGCAGAACAAACATTACAATAGCAAAATAATACATTTGCATATCTGAGTTCTCAGCAATGTATGTCCACATTTTATGTGAAAGCAGCAAAGAGTCCTGTGGCACCTTATAGACTAACAGATGTATCAGATCATGAGCTTTCGTGGGTGAATACCCACTTCGTCGGATGCATGATGATGCATGACTGCCTACTTGTAGCCCTCACCATCCTCAGACCCAATGATTTAGCCATTGCAATGGTTAAAGCTGATTCAAACAGGAAAGGAATCTCACTGCTCCTGCCAAAGAGAGTGGGGGAGGGGATTCTCCCTCTGCTTTATCACAGCTTGTGCTCCTCCCTGTCCTTACTTTAACCCTTGGCCTTCATCTATACCCAGGGCATACCAATTAGTCAACTTCCTCTTCAGTTACCTATCCTTTCCCACTCCACAAACACTTTTCCATACCTCCTCGCTCTTCAGCACTCTATCTCCCAATTCCCCCCCAAAGCACTCAGGATCTGCTACATCAGAGGGTCTCTTCCTCTTCTGTAGAAGTTGCCAACATGGTCTTCCTCACACATCTCCTTCCTGGACAAAGCCACGGCCTTGCTTGCCTGTCTGGGCTCCAAGTGGGAAATGCAGTAGGCTCCAGCTAACAAGGGACTCCTGGAAGAGAGCTGCTTAGTCCAGCTGTTCAAGCCAGGGATTCATGGGGGAGAAAGAAGAGGATCAGGTAGCTCCCTCCTCTGTGCTGCCTCTGTTGACAGTCATTGCTGTGAAACACAGTCACACTCATATAATTAAGTATTCAAAAAATACCAGTTTGGACAAATTAAGAAGACACCATCAGCCTGTTTAGGATGCATACTACACCTAGTTCTAAACTATAATAATGAATCATGTTATCCCAGTTTTAAATAATCATTTTAATTATAAATTCTACATTCTGACTGTAAGGAATTAAAAAAAAACATAACTGAACAAAAACCTTGGTACAAATAAGTTCCATTTGGATATAGATATATGTAGAGAGAGCACATATGCGGTCACTATACCGTTCAGCGTATACTGGGCCAGATCTTCAGCAGGCATAAACAGAATTTGACTTCAATGGAGCTCCAAAGATTTATATTAGCCATAATGACTTGCATTAGCTGGTATCAGAGTGGGCTTCTGTGTTTGAAGACTATGGTTTGAAGGTAAACACACAGAAAACTGAAATTATGCAAGTAGGAAAGACAGAAGAAGATCTGTTGATGGAAGTTTCAGGAGAGAAGCTGAATCAGAAAAATAGAATGTGTGTACTTGGGAAGTATATTTACTGCCACTAGAGAGAGAACTGGACAGCTAAGAAGAAGAACCAAATGTGAATGAGTGGCTATGAAAAAAGGTGGTAGGAGTACTGTAGCCTCGGCTATTAAGTAACAAATGGAAAGGAAAAGTATCTGCTGCCTACATTTTGAAAATGGTGGGTCTTATGGAGATGGAAGAAAAGAAGATACAGAAAATAATATACTGAGAAGAATGCCAGACAAGCAGAGAGAAGACATAGAATAAATTAGGAGGAAGAAGAACTTGGCGCTCTCTGTGCTAGATAGGCGGGCGAGTACATATTTGGGATGGACATGTCATAAGAATGGAAAAATGATGACCAGCAAAGAAAGCATCAAAGTTAGAGAACAGCAAGAAAGGATATGGAAGACTGAGGATACAATGGAAAGACACGGTCAAGAGAAGTTTGAAGGGAAAAAAGGACTGGAGCTCTAGGACCTATGAACTCGTGCTATGGGCTGGAAGGAGTGGCAAAAAACTGCAAACACATCTGATTCCAGACAAATTGGAAAAGTAATTAAGTAGTGAAATCAAGCAAGAATCAGGCCAACACTGTTCCTACAGCTATACAAATTTCCGCTGTCATGAAACTGATGCACAGATAGTGAAGCAAACCAAAGGAAGCAAAGTTGGACTCAGCAACACATCAAAACACAATATAACACATTCTCAGCTCGCTGCATGGGCAGGCACATGCATAGATCTCCATGCATCCCCATGCTTGCTAAATAGAAATGGACAAAATCAATAGCAAAATAAATTGCATTTTCAAGTTCAAAGTGCTGCAAGCAGTGGAGAGAGAATAAAGTCTGAAAAACTACTGAACAAAAAGTAACTGACAGTGTC
The DNA here is from genome assembly GCF_007399415.2 of Gopherus evgoodei. Classification (NCBI taxonomy): domain Eukaryota; kingdom Metazoa; phylum Chordata; order Testudines; family Testudinidae; genus Gopherus; species Gopherus evgoodei. The sequence continues at coordinate 185,363,608 of NC_044322.1, forward strand.
CTTTTTGGTGCGTAACTTATTTTTGGTTAGCATTTGTATTGTGATTTATATAGTATTGATGTGGCTGTGCCTCAGAGTAATGGAATAATCTGGAATACCATTAGAAATCAGCTACAAACTAATGACAAGGAATAGATAAATTCTGATAATCCCCTTGTCTGAAAAAGAGAGAACTAATAGATAATTATGAGGAATGTAATGAGAGAAGTATTTTAACAGGTAGTAATGCCCTCATAACTCAGCAGCGCTGAACAAAAAGCACGAGTGTATTTTTTTCCTTTGCTATTCTCAATATATTTCTATTACATTCAGGGAACGATAGGGGAGCACTTTATCAGGCTACTTTAACATCTGCAAATTCTGTTGTAGTATAATCACAACAGTGATTTGGTGGATAAAATATCTATTTTCTGTTACAAATGACATGTCCTTATATAATGTTACAGAGTTCTATGTTTTCTACAAATTCTTCAGACATTTTACTTATAGTATCAAGTTGATTGTTATATCTTCAAAATATTTGAAATAAAAAAATTGCGCTACTTTTAACAAAAACATGCAAATGTCATTCAAGAAACAAAACCAATGCTATATATCATATGAAGACTCATGTGCATTTCATTTTGCATGAGTGCACATCTTACTGAGACTTAGATGGGTTTTGTTTTAGCACCCTGATTTGATTTCTTATCAACTTTATATGCTTGTGATATGTAAGGTATCCTATTTTATCTAGGGGAAAATATAGGAGCTCTCCTGTGGTTAGCTTGAGAACTGCAAATTCCCATAAATGTTGGTAAGAAAAATGGTTGGCCCAGTGCATGATGTGTTTTGAATTTTATTCCAAATGTAGTGGATAAGTAGACTGCTCTTAACTCCTATATTTTGATCTGTCTATGATGACTGAAAATTGAAGGCATATTTTGGGCAAGCTTTCTTGGGCCTGGCAAGAGGATAAGGTATACACCCTTTACTATGCATAATCTCCCTCTGCCTTTTCCTCTCTTTTGTTCTTGTTGGCACATTTACCTCTACAAGTTTCATGAAACATAAGTGGAGCGTCCAATTGTTTTTGTTCCAAGTCTAAAACCAACAAAACTGTTAAACTATACATGCCAGTCTTTACTACCTACCACTCACACATTTGTAAGTTTTTTCTTGAGATGCTCACGTGAGCTCTCTCTCTTTCGCTTTTTAAGCACTGCCCATGGGGAGTTTGAATTTTGATGATCATATGGAAGATTCATCCTATGAGACTATGTAAGAGGAAAAAGAATTTATCCAATGGTCTTCACTTTACTCTCCCCTCCCCCACCGTATTGACTTTTTTTGCTTACTAAGCTAAAAGCATCTTATCTTTCTTTCTGCAGCTAGTACACCACTGCCTCAACCTAAATGAGGCATCCATATCCAGGCAAAGTTTCCATCTGTTGCACGAGTAAGGGCTATAGGATGGAGCCCTCAGATTAATGTTCCCACTGTCTTGACTCTACCTTCTTTGGAATTATCATTGAAATTAGCATTTCCTCTTGCCCTGATGGTTACAGCTTCCTTTTCTCTGACCTCCCAACAGTCTCAGGACTCCAAACTACCATATGGGCAGGATACCAATGGACACGCAGTGCTAGACAAAATAAAAGCCTCTCTATGTGGGAAAGTTGCACTGATTTGACAAAAGATCTGAATGTAAATCAGTTTATATTAAGCTAACACAACCCCAGCATGAAGACACATTTCAGTTTAAGAGATGATTGCTTGAGTTTAGTTTAAGTCACTTAGGAACAGATTTAGATTTACCTGAAATAAGCCATTCTTAAACTGAAATTATGGTTTCCAGGGGTTTAGACCAGTTTAACTAAATTGATTTAGTTCTGGTCTACACAGTTTTTGCACTGATGTAAGTATTTTGGTTAGTGGGTAAAAAATATTAAATGAAATAAGTTATACTACTACAACCCTTAGTTCAGATATATTTATACCCACATAAAGGTTTCTTATACTGGCATATCTTATACCCCTTCCTCTATGGGAATAAACTACACAAGTTAAGACACCCTTTTATCAGTATAACTGCATATACATGGGTGGAGTTATACCAGTTTAACTATACTAGTATAGCTAAAGTGCTTTAACTTATAAATTGATTAAGACCTTGTCTGAACTTGTGCAATTTTTCCATGTAGAAAAGGACTAACATATTTAAATGGGGATTTCCTATGTCCTAATAAGGAGCAGGGGATGGAAAATGATAACATACAGGGAGGACCTGATGAGAAACAGTCAAATGAAAAAAAGTCCAACTCAATTACATCATGCAACTAGGGACAGCCAAAAAATGACCAGTTTTTAAAATGCTATATACCAATGCTAGAAGTCTCAATAATAAGATGGGTTAGCTAGAGTGCCTAGTATTAAATGAAGATATAATATAATAGGCAGGAGCGGCGCCAGGGTTTCTGGTGCCCTAGGCAGAATTAATGGGGCAGCATTTTGTGCGCTGCTCATGGGGCGCGCAGGAGCTTCCGGTTCTGCTCCCATTGAGCCGCCGAAGAAGGACCCTCCGTCGAAATGCCGCAGGCGACAGTGGCAGTCATTTAGCTGCTCAATTGCCTGCCGTTGTTTTCCGTGGCACTTCGGCAGAAGGTCCTTCTTCGGCGGCACGATGGGAGTGGAACCGGAAGCTCCCATGCACCCTGTGGGAAGCACACAAAATGCTGGCCCCTGAATCCAGGCGCCCTAGGAGACCGCCTAGGGTCACCTAATGGAAGCACTGGCCCTGATAATAGGCACAGAAACCTGGTGGAATGAGGATAATCAATGGGACACAGTAATACCAGGGTACAAAATATATTGGAAGGAGAAAACAGGTCATGCTACATGGGGGAGTAGCACTATATGTGAAAGAAAGCATGGAATCAAATGAAGTAAAAACCTTAAATGAACTAAATTGTACTACAGAATCTCTATGGATAGTAATTCCATGCTTGAAAAATAAGAATATAGCAGTAGGGCTATATTACAGACCACTTGACCAAGATGGTGTTAGTGGCTCTGAAATGCTCAGGGAGATTAGAGGGGCTATTAAAATAAAAACCTCAATAATAATATTAGGGGATTTCAACTATCCCCATATTGACTGGGTACATATCACCCAGGAAGAGGTGCTGAGAGAAAGTTTCTTGATACCTTAAATGACTGCTTCTTGGAGCAGCTGGTCCTGGAACCCACCAGAGGAGAGGCAATTCTAGATTTAGTCCTAAGTGGAGCACAGGATCAGGTCCAAGAGGTGAATATAGCTGGACCACTTGGTAATAGAGATCATAATATAATTAAATTTCACATCCCTGTGCTGGGAAAAAATCCACAGTGGCCCAACACAGAAGCATTTTATTTCAGAAAGGGGAACTATACAAAATGAAGAGGTTAATGAAACAGAAATTAAAAGGTACAGTACCAAAAGTAAAATCCCTGCAAGCTATGTGAAAACTTTTTAAAGATATCATAATAGAGGCTCAATTTAAATGCATACCCCAATTTAAAAAACATAATAAGAGAACAAAAATAGAGCCACTGTGGTTAAACAACAAAGTAAAAGAAGTAGTGAGAGGCAAAAAGGCATCCTTTAAAAAGTAGAAGATAAATCCTAATGATGAAAATAGAAAAGAGCATAAACTTGGGCAATGAAGTGTTAAAATATAAGTAGAAAGACAAAAAAAAATTTGAAGAACAGCTAGCCAAAGACTCCAAAAGTAATAGCATAAATATTTTTAAATACATAAGAAGCAGGAAGCCTGCTAAACAACCAGTCGAGATGTTAAAGGAGCACTCAAAGATGATAAGGCCACTGTGGAGAAACTAAATGAATTCTTTGCTTCGGTCTTCACTGTTGAGGATGTGAGGGAGAGTCCCAAACCTGAGCCACTCTTTTTGGGTGACAGATATGACGAACTGTCCCAAATTGAGGTGTCAGAGGAAGTTTTGGAACAAATTGATCAAATAAACAGTAATAAGTCTCCAGGACCTGATGGTATTCACCCAAGAGTTGTGAAGGAACTCAAATGTGAAATTGCAGGACTACAAACTGTTATCGCTAACCTATTATTTAAATCAGCTGCTGTACCAAATGACTGGAGGATAGCTAATGTGACTTTAAAAAGGGCTCCAAAGGTGACCTTGGCAACTGCAGGCTGGTAAGCCTCACTTCAGTACCGGGCAAATTGGTTGAAACTATCATAAAGAACAAAATTGTCAGACACATAAATGAACATAATTTGCTGGGAAATAGTCAACATGGTTTTTGTAAAGGGAAATTGTGCCTCACCAATCTACTAGAATTCTTTGAAGGGGTCAACAAGCATGCAGACAAAGGAGATCCAGTGGATATAATGTATTTAGATTTTCAGAAAGACTTTGACAAGGTCCCTCACCAAAGGCTCTTAAGCAAAATAAGCGGTCATGGGATAAGAGGGAAGGTTTTCTCATGGATTGGTAAATGGTTAAAAGATAGGAAACAAAGGGGAGGAATAAATGGTCAGTTTTCAGAATGAAGAGAGGTAAATAATGGTGTCCCCCAGGGGTCTGTTCTGGGCCCAGTCCTATTTAACATATTCATAAACGATCTGGAAAATGGGGTAAAGAGTGAGATGGCAAAATTTGCAGATGATACAAAACTACTCAAGATATTTAACTCCCAATCAGACTGCAAAGAGCTACAAAAGGATCTCACAAAACTGGGTGACTAGGCAACGAATTGGCTGATGAAATTTAATGTTGATAAATGCAAAGTAATGCACATTGGAAAACATAATCCTAACTATACATATACAATGATGGGGTCTAAATTAACTGTTACCACTCAAAAAAGAGATCTTGGAGTCTCTGTGGATAGTTCTCTGAAATCATCCACTTAATGTGCAGCAACAGGCAAAAAAGCAAACAGAATGTTGGGAATAATCAAGAAAGAGATAGATAATAAGACAGAAAATATCATATTGCCTCTATATAAATCCATGGTACTCTCACACCTCGAATACTGTGTGCAGATGTGGTCGCCCCATCTCAAAAAAGATATATCGGAATTGGAAAAGGTTCAGAAAAGGGCAACACAAATGATGAGGGATATAGAATGGGTTCCGGATGCGGAGACCTTAATAAGACTAGGACTTTTCTGCTTGGAAAAGAGGTGACTAAGGGGAGATATGGTAGAGGCCTATAAAATCATGAGTGGTGTGGAGAAAGTAAATAAGGAAGTGTTATTTACTCCTTCTCATAATACAAGAACAAGGGGCCACCAAATGAAATTAATAGGTAGCAGGTTTAAAACAAACACAAGAAAGTATTTTTTCATGCAACGCACTGTCAACCTCTGGAACTCTTTGCAGAGGGTGTTCTGAAGGCCAATACTATAACGGGATTCAAAAGGGAGCTAGATAGATTCATGGAAGATAGGTCCATCAATGGCTATTAGGCAGGAATGGTGTCTCTAGCCTCTGTTTGCCAGAAGCTGGTATTGGGTGGCAGGGCATGGATCACTTAATGATAGCCTGTCTGTTTATTCCCTTTGGGGCACCTGCCATTGGCCACTGTCAGAGGATAGGATACTGGGCTTGATGGACCTTTGGTCTGACCCAGTATGGCCCTTTTTATGAAGGTTTATCTGACTGCCTCAAATATTTTTTGAAGCAAACATTACAGGATAATTCAATTTTAGTCAGAAGGCCACCAGATATTGTCTAAGACATAAAACTTTTTCAGAAATAAAGCTTCCTCTTAGTGACTTATAGGAGCTATTGCCTCTTGAAATGCTCTCGAGTGCCAACAGGGCTACCAGAAGCACTGTCATAGGAATATTTTTATTAAAAATTAATTTACTTCTTAATCTTTAATCACATATGTCCAGACCAATGTGCACTAGCTAGTCACCTCTGGAGATGTGGTTTAAATGGTAGTTAAGATCACAAGAAAAAACTATTTTGGTGATCTCATCCCAAAGTAGATAATTTTATATTGTCAGCCTAATAAGCTACTTTCACTAGGGTGACAGTCTCTGTTCTAAAAGGTTGAAGGACTTGAATAGCTAGAATGAGGTTCATTGGTAGAGCTGTGTAGAGAAGATTTCACAGAGCTTGTCTGAACTAAGCAATGGACAGAAAGTTTAAAATGACCTCAAAACTTTCTCTATACTTCTGTCTCTAAAATCAAATCTCCACTGTAGGGGCATGGAGTTTGTATCATTGAGTTTTTGCACAAAAGCACACGTAGATATAAAATATGTATACATGTAAGACAGCAATTTAGCATGGGCAAGACACTTAAGAACAAAGGAAAAAACTGGTTGCCCATAACTGCCTAATATTTTGAGGTAATTTTTGAAAAAATCTAAACACGCATGAGATTAAAAAAAAAGGACTTCAGTCCATCCTTCATGATAGTTCTAGATAAATAGTACTACTATGACTGCTTAATTCTTTCTTACAAAAAATACCAGTTTTGAAATACACCATTTTCAATGCTGCACAAAGTCATGTCATCTAATAAACAATCATGATTTTAATATCTTTATATTTAAATATTTCTTTGATAGTGAAAATGCAGTAGGATGACACACCCTTTTTACAGTCGAGAAGTGGTTCCCAAACTTGTTCCGCCGCTTGTGCAGGGAAAGCCCCTGGCGGGCTGGCCGGATTTGTTTACCTGCTGCATCCGCAGGTTCGGCTGATTGCGGCTCCCACTGGCTGTGGTTTGCTGCTCCAGGCCAATATGGGCTACGGGAAGTGACGCGGGCCGAGGGATGTACTAACCACCACTTCCCACAGCTCCCATTTGCCTGGAGCAGCGAACCGCGGCCAGTGGGAGCCACAATCAGCCAAAAATGAGGACGCGGCAGGTAAACAAACTGGCCTGGTCTGCCAGGGGTTTTCCCTGCGCAAGCGGTGGAACAAGTTTGGGGACCACAGCTGTAGAGAGGCTAGAGGTCTACAGACCTTGCTTCTAAAGTTTGAGCCATTTCTACATATAATTACCAAAGAAGCTGTATTACAGCACATGAGTAGACAAAATTCATTCCCAGCCATATGCAGGTTATAGAAAGGTCATTCAAAGAAAACTCATGGATTAAAGAGAAAATAAACAAGACCTCAATATGTTTTTGGTAACCTGATAGTTTTGACAGAGTTGCAAGCTTTACTAAGTAGTGTACAATAGAAGAACTTCTGTATTCTGAACTATGTGATGTACTCAATGTAACTGTAACACTTCTGACAGAGTTACTGCTGGCTGCATGGTAAAATCCCTGTGCTTTCTCCCCAACTTTTTGTATACTGTAGGTATTGTAATATTATTTCTATAAGGCAGATTTTTTCAGGGCAATAGGAAATAGAAGAAGTCTTTTGGGAGTTTCTGCTGCTAGTTGCAGAAAACTGAGCTTTTTACTCTTCATTGAAGTGCTCTGCAAAAAAGTCTATCTCACATCTCTCTCAGCAGGTTTGTGAGCAAAATTGTAACAAAAGATTCACAACCTGGTTATAGTGCAGGCAAGATAAATCTGAAAGCCACCCTGTTTCCAATTATGGATACTTACTGTACAGAATTTACATAGTACAAGAAATAGCACAACGATTTTTTGTTCTTTCTGGGGGAAATTTCCACTGTCTTCTTCCAGTTTTTTACATTTACAAATGAAATATAACCTCCAAGTCTCTATCAGTGGATATTATTTGTCATATTGAGTGACAAATAGTTTGGGGCTGTCATCACCCTGTGTGGTGACAAATAGCTTCCTAAAAAGCTTACTGTGGTGAAGTGGCAAATAGCAACAGCAAAATTTCTATAGTCAAGAAAATCCATATGTTTGCCCTTGTTAGAGGCAGCACATATCTGCAACTCGAAACAAAAATATAATACGCAATTGGATCATTTCCTACAAAGAATAGTTCATGACAACACTCTTTAAGCTACCTTTAAAATTTTTTCCTTTTGTTTTCCCTAACTAGATTTTTGACATTTTGCTTTTTCCAGAAAGATCTATATATTCTTATAAACCTGTCTTCAAAACACGTTTTTCAAATAATCCTCCCTCTGGACTATATTGCAGAAGGAGCATAAAAAAAGACAACGGAGCTTTCAGATAGGAAAAAAAAGACAGGTGTAAAGTGTTAAGATGAAATTCACCATTAAAACATTCACCACAATAGGAAACTTTAACACATGCCACAAACAAGATTTTTCTTGCCTCTTGTGTGGCACTAGTAGCTTCATCCTTGGAACTGCTTTAAAAACATTTGTGTTGCAGAAGTACTTAAAAAACCCTTTCACAGGGGAGGAAAGATTTGACTATTTTTTATTTCAAAAACTGGTATGAAAAAAATTACAAAATATCCAGAACACTATACCTGGAAGTAATGGGGGACTTTAACACAGCAAAACACAAGATGTCCAGTAAGTTCTTGGAATGTGTTGGTGACAACTTTTGTTTCAGAAGATGAAAGTAAACAGGGGTAGCCATTTTAGAATTGATTCTGACCAACAAGGAGGAATTGATTGAAGGTTGAAGCAATTTTGGAGAAAGTGATCATGAAATGATATATTAATAAGGAAAGGAAGGAGTGAGATCAGCAGAATAAGAACAATGGATTTTTATTTTTTTTAAAAGCAGATTTTAATAAACTCAGAACTGGTAGATGTGGTCTCATGGGAAGGAAATTTAAGGGACAGAGGAGTTCAGGAAAGCTGGACATTTCTCAAAGAAACAAGTATTAAAGGCGCAATAGCAAACTATCTTGATGCAAAGGAAAGAGAATAGTAAGAGGCCAATATGTCTCTGTTGTGTGTTCTTTAATGACCTGAAAAATTAAAAAAGAATTCCACAAAAAGGTGGAAACATGAACAAATTGTTAAGGAGGAGTACAAGCAAATATCACAGCATATAGAGGCAAGATCAGAAAGGCTAAGGCACAAAATAAGCAAGGCAATAAGACGAGGTTCTTTAAATACATTAGGAAAAAGAAAAAGATGAATGAAAGTGTAGGACCTCTAGTTAATGGTGAAGGAGAGCTTGTAACAGACAACATTAAGTAAGTTGCGGCATAATGCATATTTTGTTTCACTCTTCACTGAAAAGGTAAATTGTAACCAGACATTATTATTTGTTTTAAGTAACAACAAGGGGGAAGAAACACAAGCCAAAATAGAGAAAGAACAGGTTAAAGAATATTTAGGTAAGTTAAGTTGGCAGGGCTTGATGAAATAGAGTACTTAAGGAATTAGATGAAGCAATCTCTGAAGCACTTGTGAGTATCTTTGAGAACTCATGGACAAAGAAGGAGGTCCCAGAGGACTGGAGAAGTGTAAACCAAAAAATAAACAAAGACCCAGGGAATTAGGATTGACCATCTTAATGTCAATAGTTGGAAAGATCCAGGAACAAGTTATAAAACAGTCAATTTGTAAGCACCTAGAGCATAAAGAGGATAAGGAATAGCCAACATGGATTTGTCAAGAGCAAATCATACTAAACCTTCATTTGATAGAGTTACTGGTGTAGTGAATGGGGTAAGTTATAGGCGTGATATATCTTGATTCTGTTAAGGCTTCTGACACAGTTCCCTGTGGTTTAGGGATGTGGTTTAGGTGAAATTACTGTAAGATGGGTATGGGTGCAAAACTGGTTGAAAGACTGTCTTCAAATGGCTCACTGTCAGCCTGGGAGGAACATCTCATTGAGTCCTGGAGGTCCAGTACTAGTCAATGTTTCATTAGTGACTTGTATAGTGGAGTGGAGACTGTGCATGTAAAATTTGAGAATGATACCAAGGTAGGAGGGATTGCTAGCACTTTGGAGTACAGGATTCAAATTCAAAGTGACCTTTATAAATTGGACAACTGGTCTGAAATCAAGATTAAATTCAATAAAGAGAAGTCCAAGGTACTACAGTTAGGAAGGAAAAAAATCAAATACTCAACTACAAAATGGTGAGTAACTGGGTAGGGGGTAGTATTTCTGAAAAGGATCAGGAGTTATAGTAAATCACAAATTGAATATGATCCAATAATGTGATGCAGTTGCAAAAAATGTTAATATTACTCTGGGGTGTATTAAGAGAAGTATTGTATGTAAGACACAAAAGGCAATTGTCCCACACTTTCTGGCTCTGTTGAGGCCTCAAGCTGGAGTCCTGTGTCCAGTTCTGGGCACCACCAATATGGGCAAATTGGAGACAAAAATGGTAAAGGGTTTAGAAAAGCTGCTCTATAAGAAACAGTTAAAAACATTTTGTTTTGAGAAAATAAGACTATGGGGGGGGGACCTGATAACAGTTTTCAAGTATGCTAAGGGAGGCTATAAAAAGAATAGTGACCAATTGCTCTCCATGTCCACTGAAAATATAACAAGAAGCAATGGCCTTAATCTGCAGCAGAGGGAGATTTAGGTACGGTAGTAGGAAAAACTTACTGTAAGGATAGGTTAGCATAGGAATATGTTTCCATGGGAAGTTGTGGTAACCCTGTCATTGGAGGTTTTTAAGAACAGGTTAGACAAACACCTGTCAGGGATGGTCTAGGTATACTTGTCTTGCCTAAATGCAAGAAGTTGGACTCTATGACCCCTTGAGGTCCTTTCCAGCCCTACATTTCTGTGATTCTATGTCTGCATTATTTTGCCTGAATAGACATCTATTATGATGAACACTGAATGACTGGACTCAACTGCAGTATACTGATTGGTTGCAATCCAGTACAATTCATTGGAAACATCTTCAGTCAGTCAGTAAGTCAGTTAATAAATAGTTTACAAACAAAAGGCCAATCAAATGACTAAATCCAAAGTGATTTGCTAATATAAGAAACATGGGCAGATGCATTCATAAAGGAGACAAAACTGCTACCCACTAGCGATGGACATTTTTGTCTTTCAGGAGGAAGCTGAACAGGTTTTTCAGAGTTATAGCAGGCTATTAAGATTAGAAAACAATATGCATGTGGGTTACTTATTTTCCAATATCCAAACAGGGATGCATGAAGTTAAGTATTTAACAGCTTGTCCACACACAGAAGTTGCATCAGTTAAACTAAAGGTGTGAGTTGCAACAGGTTATTTAACCTGGTGCAGATTTGTTTGGATACTCTACATCAGTTTAAAGCTGGTATACAGCAATGTAGCTTGTCCCTGAACCTATGCTATTTTAAGTACCACAGCTGTTTCTTTGGGACTCATTGCTTTTAAGTACTTTCGGAGTCTAGTCTCTTTTATGTTTGTGCACATGTGCATGAGCATGATAATCGGATTGCCACCCCTTATGATTTGCTGGAATAAGTATGTTTGACAGAAACCAAACCAGTCTGTCCTAATGAAAAAAAAAGTACTTCTTTTAATATTGTTTGATCCACATAAGAATGGCCATACTGGGTCAGACCAAAGGTTCATCTAGCCCAGTATCCGGTTCTCCAACAGTGGCCAGTGCCAGGTGCCCCAGAGGGAATGAACAGAACAGATAATCATCAAGTAATCGATTCCCTGTCTCTCATTGCCAGTTTCTGGCAAACAGAGCCTAGGGACACCATTCCTACCCATCTTGGCTAATAGCCATTGATGGACCTATCCTGCATGAATTTATCTAGTTCTTTTTTGAACCCTGTTGTAGTCTTGGCCTTCACAACTTCCTCTGGCAAAGGGGTTGACTGTGTGTTATGCAAAGAAGTACTTCCTTTTGATGACCCCTAGATCAGAAGTACCTGTTTTGATATGGTATTTTTCTGTGTTTGATTTCTTTTTAGTTTCACACTAGAACATACTTAATAGTCTTTTATTCTGGTTAAGAGGCTGTTCTATTTTACAGAGGGCACCATGACAGTAGTGTTGCTTTGATCTCAAGGCTGAAACATGCCAATCACTTACTTGGTTATGCTCACAGAGTTACAGGTAAGTTCTGGGATAACGCCTGAGCTGTATCCTACTGCTTCTTTAATGGCAAGAACAGCATCTAGATTCCCATCGTGGAAGGCAAAGATCACTATGTGCCATTACATAGAAAGAGAAAATCTAGCAACCCAGAAGCAGGTGATCATGAAAGAAAATAAGCTAATGTATCACAGCAACAGAAGGACTGAGAGCTATTAGGAGAGCAGATACAAGACTGAGAATAGGTGTAAATACTAGTAAAGCACCTGAAGATGTTCCAATTAAAAGGAATTATCCCAGTTAAGCACCAATCACCACCATTCAATATCATTAAGCTTAATATATTAGGATACATGATGATTTGAATCAGTTTAATCCCATATTTAACTATTTGGTTTTCATTATACATGAAACTGACATACAGGTAAAGGAAAATTAGAGCGTAGGAGGATTCAACTGATGCAATGCAGTCTCTGGGATTTTTTTCCCTCCTGTTAGTGTATTCATGTTACATGTTTTTAATTTTTATTTGCATAATGATCATCCTGGTTTGTTTGTTTATTAATGGCTATGGGTGATATAATGTCCACTTAATTTTGATCTCCAATTATGGAGATGATTTAGAAAGGATCTGTTCTGATTATTCATGTGGATATTGCTGTTGGTGACAATTTGCAGAGGTACAGCAATTTTACTATGTGTATGGATATTGGTAACTGTTTGATGTTTATATGGAAAATTAATATGTATTCAAAGACAAGTAAAGTATATTTGTCAAACCATATCTGAGTAGTTAGGAAACAGTATGCATCATTGTGTGACTCCACATCATTTTTAATATTGAATGAAATAAAGTGATTGCTTTATCCTGTGTACCTTTTTTGGCCTATGGCTAAGGCAAGCATGTTACTATTTTGAAAGTTAACATACTGGATATTGTTATTCAACATTTATGCACTTGAATTTAATTAAAAAATCCATAAAATGTTAATCAAAAAAACAGAGACTCTAAGATGCATTTTCAATCTTCTTTAGAGGAACTATAGCTACAGATCCAAAGGTCATTCTTAAATGCCTTTTCAATAATCAAGTTGATTAATAACAAAATGAGTAAGTCTGTTAATCACTATGGAAAGTCACTACACAGCAGCATGGACAATATGTCATAACTTTGACTCTGATGCTGACTTCCTTTATGGGCCTGGACAAGTTGCTTAAGCTCTCTGCCTCAGTTTCCCCCTCCAGGGAATCTAGGAAATACTCATCACAAAATGTAAATTAAAGACACTTAGAACAAGTACTCTAAGAACAAAAGTATTATGGCTTGGCTTATTGCTGTCTGTTTTTTGAGAACACTGGACTAATATTATACCATCTCTGATATTTAGTTGGCATTCCCTGTTAACTGGGGCACCACCACTGCTTCCTGTGGCTGCTACAGTTAAAGTTCTTACAGTTTCTTCAGCTCTTTATAAAAGATCCTCTCTTTTCTTTGAGAATCAGCCTAGGGAACATCAGAAATTGCACATTATGCATCTTTTGATTCAAAGTCACAGGAAGAAGAAAATATTACAGATGAGGATATTCCTTTAAACATAAATAAGAGTAATAACATCCTCACCAGTAGCTGTCTGCTACCAGTGGAAATATGATTGTGATTTATCCTTTCAACTGCTGATCAAGTAATGTTGACAACATGTTTCTCTCTCTCAAACATTTATTTCATTAGTTTATAGATTCCTTAAGAGGTATGTTTCAAACCCCACAATGGAGCACTTTAGTGCATTCAGATTTAGTTTGATTTCAAGTTTCTTTAGCCAGTCAGTATGAATAACTTACTTGACATCTGCTTATAGACTTTTCATAAGCACTGACTTCAAGTTTTATTCATGCTTCTTTAATAATGTTACTGTTCTATCATATTTCAGAGTTGTCAACACTCCTGATATCACAAGCATAGTAATTTCAGACCATGTTTCCCATGACCTCCCCAGGGTTTATCCTTTACCTGCTGGAGTGATAACAGCTCCTTGCAGTACTGGAGGACCCTGCATGCTCAGAGTGGGACAGATTCCCAGAGAGAGCACACCAGGAACACCTCCCACTCCCTGAGCTAAGCAGCAGTACCCCAATTCCAATCAAGACAGAGGGAGTTAATGGAAGCAGGAACACAGGGGCAGCTCTCTTTCTAGGCAAGTTGGAGATAGGGGCATTTGTGACAACATACAAGGAAGGGGTGTAGGGGCTTCTGGAGGGTGAATAGGCTGTCATAAACAGTTAGCTAAGGGTTAATGTCTCTTTCACCTGAAGCACCTGACCAGAGGACCAATCAGGAAACCGGATTTTTTTCAACTTTGGGTGGAGGGAAGTTTGTGTCTGAGTCTTTGTTTTCTGCCTGCCTGCTTTCTCTGAGCTTTGGAGAAGTAGTTCTGTTTTCTAATCTTCTGTTTCTAAGTGTAAGGACAAAGAGATCAGATAGTAAGTTATATGGTTTCTTTTCTTTGGTATTTGCATGAATATAAGTGCTGGAGTGCTTTGATTGGTATTCTTTTTGAATAAGGCTGTTTATTCAATATTCTTTTAAGCAATTAACCCTGTATTGTGTCACCTTAATACAGAGAGACCATTTGTATGTATTTTTCTTTCTTTTTATATAAAGTTTTCTTTTAAGACCTGTTGAAGTTTTCTTTACTGGGAAATTTCAGGAAAATTGAGTCTGTACTCACCAGGGAATTGGTGGGAGGAAGAAATCAGGGGGGGGAGATCTGTGTGTGTTGGATTTGCTAGCCTGATTTTGCATTCCCTCTGGGTGAAGAGGAAAGTACTTTTGTTTCCAGGACTGGAAACGGAGAGGGGGAGTCACTCTGTTTGGATTCACAGAGCTTGTGTCTGTATATCTCTCCAGGAGCACCTGGAGGGGGGAAGGGAAAAAGGATTATTTCCCTTTGTTGTGAGACTCAAGGGATTTGGGTCTTGGGGTCCCCAGGGAAGGTTTTTCAGGGGGACCAGAGTGCCCCAAAACACTCTAATTTTTTGGGTGGTGGCAGCAAGTACCAGGTCCAAGCTGGTAGCTAAGCTTGGAGGTTTTCATGCTAACCCCTAATTTGGACGCTAAGGTCCAAATCTGGGACTAAGGTTATGACATAGGCATGCAGTGAAGTGCTCTGGGCAGTGGTGGAGACAGGGTCGGCCCTAGGTATTTTGCCGCCCCAAGCACGGCAGGCAGGCTGTCTTCGGCGGCTTGCCTGTGGGAGGTCCGCCAAAGCTGCAGGACCAGCAGACCCTCCACAGGCATGCTGCGGAAGGCAACCTGCCTGCTACCCTTGCTGCGACCCGTGGCTTGCCTCCCCAGACACGCGCTTGGCGTGTTGGTGCCTGGAGTCATCCGTGGGTGGAGATAGAAAACGGGGAGGCTGGACAGCAAGCACACAAGGGAGCCAACACCACCATATTACTGTGCATATATTATATGGATTTAAGGTTGAATTTTCAACCTGTAATTGTCACTCCCTCCACACACACACACATTACAGGGTGCACAGCGAATGTTCAAAATCCAGAAAAAACAGACTCATGGGTTCTTATTTATTTAAAATATACCTCATGATTTTCAGACCAATCTCATAGTTGTTTCGGGTTCCATGTCATGAATGTACAATTCTTGGGGTTGGCAGTACTGATATTCGTAATTAAAAATAAAGCCAATAGAGTGCTATAAAAACACAAGTTTAGGATGAACATGTGAGATGGTGGGATGGAGGAGTTGTCCAGCCATTTTTCTTAATATAATTATCTATCCGTGGGCCAAAAATAATTATCCCAATACGAAGCAGCAACCAACTTGAGCCTGTCATTTTTCCACATGCTAAACTCCCAGCAGAGTCAAAGGCAGTTCCTGTTGTAGATAAATATTATTTTACATTTACAAAAGAGTCTAGTGTATATGCATGTGTATTAAATATATATTGCATGCTCTACTAAAACTTAAATCTGTTACTGTAGAAGAACATAAAGCTTCAAATAATAAAGTAAAACTAAACATTTGTGGTAATAAACTCTCAGTTTCCATGAGCATTTTAATAATAAGTCTATTGTAAAGTAACCCACCACTTTGTAGAGCACTGTGCTATTTGATTAACCTATTCTATTCAAAGTCATCAGAGCAACGTCATTTTGATAACAGATTTTTTTATATACGGATTTTGTTTCCAAATGGATACTACTTTTGATTTTTAAAAATATCACTTACCACTTTTTCAGTTACAAATAGAGCAAAAAGGTACTGGCAATCTTATGTACTATACTAAAAGTAAGCCTCTTTACAATTGTTCTATATTTTTAATATTGTCTTAGACTATTTCCACTATCCATATGATAACTCAATTCATCACCATCTCAGAGACAAATATCACTTTCAGGATAAGCACCTTAAGTCCTCGCCCCATTGAGATCAATAGGAGGTTTTACTTCAAATCAGGACAGGAATTTACCCTACATGTGAGAAACTGGCAACACTTTGCAAAAAATCCATGTGCAAGATTCCACCAGGACCTGGGCCACTCATGTTTATCATGTTCGACTGGGGCTGAAAATTCTACCTTTCCTTGACTTCAAGCACTGTCCCTGAGTTACATGCAATTCCATGCAGACTCCAGCAGCCCTTCCTGGAATGTAGCAGACACCACTCAGGCAGTGTTTTCCCCAGGAATTGAAATTGGGAGAGTATGTTAAATATATAGTGGGTGACGGCAAAGGTGGGGTGTGTGACATAGTAAAAACTGAAAATTTTTTCACAATCATTTTATTAGATTTAACTCATGTTTTAAAATCATCACGCAAATTAAAGTTGGCTACTCAAGCCTACTATGAAGCTCTATCTCCTTATTGGTTTCTTTTTCACAACTCTATTAATGAACTTCTTGAATGCAGTGCATTCATCTTTGATGACTTCTCATGTGCCTGGTATTTCCAGTCTTTTATGATATGTTCATTATCAGGCAGAAGACGACTCCTTTCAGAACAAAAAATTCTATTCAAAGAGGAAAAATAATGCTCAACTGTATCTGTTGTGAATAGGAGTAGCAAGAGATGAATTCCTATTTCTTTCATCCCAGGAATCATAGCACAAAGTTTGGGTTGAACCACTAGCAATGAACTCAAATCTTCATTCGTTCGTTGTATGATGTTGCCCTCTGTATTCAAATTATTTTTTCTGTCCTTATCACAAAGCAGCCCTATTGCTGGTAGTGCCTCTCTCCGGTCAACTGTCGGTGTTTTATAAGACAGCATCTGTAAAAGCTACATAAAGGTTGAATAGAATCTAAAAGTTGCTGTTGTAGATTTGTAAGAATCAAGTCTGTGTATTTTTTCAGCTGGTTTACCAAATACTTCTTGTCCTCTTCACTTAAGGAGTCAACATAAGTGCCTTAATTATTCAACTTCTGAACGGAAGTCTTTGCTTCTTCTAGTATGTTTTCAATGGTTCTCTCTCTCTGTTTGAGCCAAATGTAGCTTCTATTGTTGGACAAAATCCACTACTGTTGTAGCATATGCATGGATGGCATTGTTTAATGACCCAAGTGGTTTCAACAGTAGACGTACAAGAGAAAGAATGGGGAAAAAGTATTCTCTGAACTTAGTAGCAAAAGTAGTCCACAAGTCTCACTACTTAGATCCATCCCATCTCAGTAGATACTTTTCAAAGCCAATAACGGTTGCAGTAATTTAAGACAATAGCCAAGGATCGCTTATGAGAAAGCTAGTGAGTTTTCATTGGGCCGTTTATCTGCTCAAAGTTCATAGGTCTCAAGCCTTATGCTAACTTGCTGAAGCTAATGTATTACAGGCCTGTAGGTTTTCTGCATTACTGCTGAATATAATGCAAAACAGTAACTAAAATAAAGGCAAGTTAGCCCACTGGGCTGCAGTAGCAGTGAATATAACATAGGCAAACTAGGCCGCTGGGCTATACAGGAAGACTTAGCATCTTTCAAGGCTCAGCCCTAAGTGACTGTCACTAAGTGAGAGCAGTAAAGCTATGCTAAGCATTTGAATAATGTTATTTAGTTAAAAAAAAAAAAAAGCCTTCTCATTATGCCCCTCATTCTATTCCTTTTGTGACTGTACTCTCAGACTCCCTACCACAATTTATATCCACATTAAACACATTTGTTTGAATTGGCCATGCCTTAATTTGTTCTGATTTGTAAAGGACTTTAAGGCTTCTGCAGGAGCGGTGCTATATAAATGCAAATGATTGATTGAGAGGATGTCATGTTTTAGGACAAAGCACTCAGTAAGAGTCGGATTAAGGGTTGCTGTTATTTTTTAACTCTTTTTAAGGAAGCTATTTTGGTACAAAAAAGCTTAGATGATTCATAAGTCAGGAAAAAGCAACAAGCCAATGATCTCTCACTAGCATTCCACCCACAAAAAGGGCCAGATCATCAGCTCGTGTAACTTGACATGGCTACATATGGTGCATAAAAGTCCGTTCATCTGTATAGCTATACAAGGAGTGAATAGTATATTAATACCAAATTTATAATGATCAGTTTATGTAATATATCTACTCAGTATAACATCATCCATAGAAATGGTATCAATAACAAAATTACAGAATTAAAATGCATTAGAGGAGGAGAGAAAAAAAGAAATAGGGCGAGGGAGAACAGTTGTGTTTGTAGGTGAAATCTGAAAAGCAATGATAAAGGGGAGATAAAATAAGGTTATTCCAGACGATGGAAGTCTCAAAGAAGACAGATACTTGCTCAAAAACAACAAGATTGAACAAGGGACAAAAAGAAGGCTGACATTAGTTGAGAAAGAGAAATGAATGTTCAGAAGATACTATGGCAAGGTTCATTAGGTCGTCTGAGAAAGCCTACCAACATTTTTAAAACAAGGAGAATTTATTTTGAACTGGATCCTGAAGTTTACAGCAAACCAGTAAAGTTTTGCTAGACTGGTGATGTTGTTACACTTCTCAGTATGGGTGAGAAGGCTAGTACCAGCCTTCCGTGTGAGGCAGAGCAGAACCTCAGAAATTGTCATAGCTGCAACTTAATGTAGTTCTGACAAGTTCCACCGGGTAATGACCTGTTCTAGAGTCTAGTGAGAGGGGATTTGGGAAAATCATAGAGAAAAGATTTGGATTAGTCACAGCACAAAAATTAAAATAAGAATTAATCACTTTGTTGTTCTATAAGAGGACCAGGGGCTACATTCACAAGTGGGGCTTAGCTATCTAACTGCCTCTTCACAAGCTTAAATTCAACACTTGGGTGCCACTGACAGGCACAAAACCATGACTCAGATGCCACTTAACCCTGTACTTGCCTAAATTCCCACAAGTGCCTAAATCAGGGGTTGACAACCTTTCAGAAGTGATGTGCCGAGTCTTCATTTATTCACTCTAATTTAAGGTTTCACGTGCCAGCAATACATTTCAACATTTTAGAAGGTCTCTTTATATAAATCTATAATATATAACTAAACTATTGTTGTATGTAAAGTAAATAAAGTTTTTAAAATGTTTAAGAAGCTTCATTTAAAATTAAATTAAAATGCTGAGCCCCCTGGACTGGTGGCCAGGATCTGGGCAGTGTGTCACTGAAAATCAGCTTGCATGCTGCCTTCGGCACCAGTTCCATAGGTTGTCTACCCCGGCCCAAATGTTCCCAAAGTAGCCTAAGTCCCATAGCTAATAAGCTGCTTAGAGCTCTAGCTCATGCCTATGGCATAGCAGGATTCTACCATCTCGCTCACCAGAGGAGCCTGATCTGGAAGGTGTGCTCTGAGCTTGCTTATCCTCCACAAAAGATAGTGGCTGAAAATACTGGGGGCTGGCTGGCATGTGAGCATCCCAGAATTTAAACACACATCTGGGATGTGGCAGACCCAAGTTCAAATCCCCACTCTCTTTGATTTTCAACAGTGACTAGCAGCTGATTCTGCCTCATGCTAGGTGAGGGGTGTGACCATCAGGCTACACAGTTAATCTTCTGCTCTCTTACTTTCTCTCTGACCCAATGAATATTTAATTATTTATAAAAAGTGGAACAGCTTTAGCAGGCAAGACTGAAAGACACCCAGCTCAGAATGACCAACCGCCAGGTGGTTAAGAGTACTCACCTGCAATATAGGAAACCTGGGCAAAAGTCCCGCCTCCAAATTAGACAGAACAAGGGTTTGGGCACAGGTTTCCCATATTTCAGGTGTGTCCTAACTCTTTGCTACATTGGGATGGAGGTCCCTCCTGCCCCCACCCCACATTTTTGTTTGTTTGTTTTGGGGGGG
Source organism: Gopherus evgoodei (assembly GCF_007399415.2). Lineage (NCBI taxonomy): Eukaryota > Metazoa > Chordata > Testudines > Testudinidae > Gopherus > Gopherus evgoodei. The sequence goes on from NC_044322.1 coordinate 185,383,802, forward strand.
GGTTGGTACAAGGGAGGGCTGGAGTTGGCTTAGGTGACTAACTCAAAGACAGGATTCACAGCTGAGAATCACTAGTGGAAAGAGGCATCTCCCTCCACTCTGTCAGGGGCCTAAAGTCCAGATCACTGAGAGTTCATCATCTTAAGTATTTTTGTGGATCTGGGCCCTGAGTCCCTCCCCTTTCTTCTGCATTTCACTCCTACTATCTTAGGCAGCCCCCATCTCAGCATTGCATCACCTAAGTCCCCTTTTTGTATTTAGCCTTAGTTGTATATACACAGATCTTTGCTCAGATCACTATCCCAAGCACCCCCCTCTGCACTCCCATTTACCAGTGGAGAACAGCACAACCAACACCCTTCACATTAAGATGCTGGGTCTATTGAAAGTTTGTAGACATTTTTCTTTTTATTTCAAATTACAATATACAGAGAGATACCAAAAGAATAAAAAGTGTTTTCAATGAAAGCAAAACCAGAACATATCTAAACTTAGCACAGGACTTATATAAAAGAATTGCTATAGCGCTTTTCTAAGTGTCAATGTAGAGACCACATCTAGCACATCATGCTAGGGTACACTTCTACAAAGATCTAAACAACTTGTAAGAAATTAATTGAAGAGAACACAAAATAAGGGGGATTGTTTAAAGAAAGATTAAGAGAACTAAACACATACATGTGATAAACAACAAATAAGGGAGAGGAGTAAGGCGATTATTATAAGTATTAAAATAGGAACCAATAAGGAAGAAAAGAGTTTAGGCTTTTCCAAAGACGTGCAACAAAAAGCATTTGGATTACATTGAGTGAGGATGCTTTTAGGGTCATTGTGAGGTCTAATAGACTGTAGAATAGCCTCCAAAGATAAGTAGCATGAAGCCCCCAGACTGAGGCATTTAAAACTAGACAGGACAAAATTGGGAAGTATTATAAGGAACAGTCCTACATTGGCAGACAAACTCACAAGATGATCTACTAGCCCTTTTCCATCTCTAATATCCATTATTTTATGATCATGTAGACTGAAAAAAAATGAAATCAGACATGCAGTTGTAGACAGTAGGCAGGGTCCCCCTGTTTTACAATGTAACAAAAATGTCAGAAAAAAATTGTAAACTACTATATTTTAAAAGAAAAAAGAAGACGGGCTAAAATTCACAAGTAGACACTTGGTGTTTAAATAAATACAATCTTTTTAACCCTTCTTCCGCTACGTTCATTGAACTCTATAAATGCTATATTGAAAAAAGGTCAGATATGAAGATGTATTCTGAATTAGTTGAGTGAATTCACCAATAATATTTACTGTTTGTTACAAATATACTGTACTCATTATAAACTAGTTAGTAACTGTTCCTGGAAGGTTAGACAGGTCCACTAATTTCTGCCCTTCACTTTTGCCACAAAAAAATTATTGTGGAAATGGGCCTACATAACGTCAAATGAGCCAGAAGTACTTTAAGCATGCAGACTCCTTAAGTTAATTGTACTTCACAAGTTATTGGTATGTGTAACTGCATGTAATAACAGCTACTTGTTTAGAAATAGCAAGGGCCCTTGCACATCCACTTCACGTTCTCATAAACATGGTCTTACTACATATAGCCAGGCTGAAAAGTCCTTGGGGAGACTTCCAACTGCTACATTACACTCTTCTAAACTTCACATAATATAGAATGTGAGATAAGTACAATTGTCATGATGATTTTTTTCATGCACTATTCTGCCATATAAAAGAGAAGTAGAGGAAACTGAAGGATTTTTATTCTTGTTTGTGCCAACATTTCTTTATATTCACTTTGAAAAAGAAACCATTATACTGATTTAAATGCAGCAATTTTTCTAAACAGGATAATTTTATATTAAGAATAATGTTATTGTTTTTTCCTTTGGTGAAGAAATGTTGTGCAACTGTTTCATACAATTTGTGTACGTTTTTCACTAACTGACATGATAGGAATCAGGAATTAATCTTTTAAAAATGTAATAGAAATTTAAGATAATTTAATTAAATAATTTAAAAGTGTCAATACTGTATTCCTTGACTACAAAATAACAATATGCATAATTACAGGTGGCGGGGTAGAGGAGGAAGAAATGTGTCTTAATCAATGTATTTGTTTCACTTAAAAAAATCTGAAAGACTTTAGAGTTTTCATTTGTTGGTTTGACTTCAGATTCAAAGAAGACAACAGTCGACAATATATAAGAGAAGCGTTAAAAATCCTAATTATTATTCAGAGCAAATATGGTAGATTCCAAGATCATTTTGATTGGACATTTGTAACAGAAATGTCACAACCACAGGAGCATGAAAGCAGCAGCTGTCAGCTGTACAGACCAATTACTTCCATTGGATTGATTTAGGTAGGTTGCAACAAGTTATTTCAAGTCAAAATATCCTACTAATGTTTTATCTTTGCATATTTCCTTTTTCCTTAGTCTTCACAAGTTTTATTTCTTCCCTGCATCCATCCTGTCAGTAATGTGTATTAAAGCAGTTTGAAATGTTCAGCTACTTGGGACCATAAATCCAGCAGGTCAACTACAGATGCTCTTGGGGGACTTTGTTCCGTTTTTGCTGGAATTAAAACAAAACAATCAGGAGGCAAGTGTCACAGATACGGTGATAGCTTATTAGTTTGAGCTCTCATATCCCTGCAGATCTCAGCGACCTCAATCTACTTCAAAAATGGCTTCCTTGGGTTACCCAATCTTCCTGCTAACTAGGTCAGCTTTCCCTGGAGCCAAGGCTGCAGCCCTCTGCACGGAACATTATAGTTGGAAAAAACAAAAACAAAACAAAAAAAATTGCCAGACAAATTCTAAATAAAAACTAGTACTATAAAAAAGATGTTTGGGTTTTTTTTAAATTTTTTCCTTTGAATTTTTAGTTATTCCATTATGAATGGAGGTTTAAGTGCAATTATGTTTTACACAGTGGGGCTATTATGAAACTGAGCTGTTATTTTTAGTGTAATTAACATACATGAAGGCACATAAATAAAAATAAAGCATTCTGCACTTAGACATGCAGAGGAAGACACAGTATGTGGTCTGCTATGTAAGGCTGTAAGGGGTAAGAACCATGGAGACAGTTAAACACTTCATAAACAGAATCAGAGTACTAAAATGGGGGGAAATAGGCCATTATAAAGCATAGGACCATCAGTCAATTTATTAACAGTGCAACTTTATTGAATAAATAAATAAATAAATAGATAAATTGAACACTAAAACATAACAAGTTAGTTAATCATTAAGCTTTAGAAAATGCAGAGAGGGAGAAATCTGTCTACATCCCATAAAGCTCATTTATATTGAGGGAAACAGTGAAATCAGGTCCAGTTTTACCTTACTCTGAATAAATGATATACTGATTAGATATAGTTCAAACTTACCTCCCTGCTGCCAATTTCCGAGGAGGGAGAAAGAGAAAGACTAATTGACCTCAGTCTGCACAGAATCCAAATAGCTGGGATAAAACTGCACAGGCTTGGAGTGGGAGTGCGGCGTTCTAAGAGAGTTCCACCCTCTCCACAGCACAGGTCTCCTGGACATATACAAACAGACTTAGGGCATCAGCCAGGACTCCGCAAGCCAGTGTTCAAAACTGTTGGCTGGTATGGTAGCAATTTGACATAAGTCTTGGCTTTCTCCTCAAGCTTGAGTGTTTCTATAGCTTTTATTACATGTTTCTATTAGCTTTTATTTGGTCTCATACACTCAGTTTCTCCCACAAGGGGCTCCAACTGTTTTTATAACCTGATTGAAGTTAACTAGAAGCACTTGCCACTATAATTCAGCTGTAATTACCTTACAACCTTATATAGGGTTCAAGCACCTGCCATCAGGATGACTCAAAGGAGAAGTTCTGCATTCCCATACAGAGTCTCTAAGAATCTGTTCTGGAGCAAACAGCTAATGTATATCATCAGATTTCCCACTGGATTCTAATATTTTAGGTTAAATTAGGTAAATGTCAGAATGTTATTCTTATGTTTATGAATTATTCACAATATCTTACAGCAAAGCTATTATTGGCACCACAGTGGCCTGAAAGTAGTTTAATTTTTGAAATACTATGAATGAATTTACAAGTCTGGAAGAATATTTCTAAGATGTTCAAGAAAATCACCACTCACAGGTAAATCACTAATTTAGTATTAAATATTACAAACACAAGCCAAACCTGCTTCAACATCAGACATACGCAAAAACTGGCAGCATTATCAAACCCTTCTACAGCCAAGATTTTGGAGGTTTACTCCTGATCTTTCAGCTGATTAAACAAAACCTGGTCAAAGAGACTTTGCATAATGAAAAGCAATCCTGGATTTTGCCAAAAACTAGAAAACAGTCAGAAAGATTCTGGTTCTGCCTACCTTCCCATCCTCCTTCAGATAACAAATTACAGTTAAATTGTAAAATTATCTTTTTTCTTTCTGTTGCAGAATCATCCAGGAATAGACTTTGATTTTACAAATGTGTTGTTATTCACAATATATCTATGAATTGGTTGTGTGCACATATTTCAAAGGATGTGAGGGAGATTCCCACACCTGAGCCATTCTTTTTAGTCACAAATCTGAGGAACTGTCCTAGATTGAGGTGTCAATACACAAGGTTTTGGAACAAATTGATAAAGTAAACAGTAATAAGACACCAGGACCAGATGGTATCCACCCAAGAATTCTGAAAATACTCAAATATGAAATTGCAGAACTACTAACAGTGGCATGTAACATGCAGCTTAAATCAGCCTCTATATCAGATGACTGAGGATAGCTAATGTGACACCAATTTAGAGGCAATCCTGACAATTACAGGCCAGTAAGCTTAACTTCAGTACAGGCAAATTGGTTGGAATTATAGTAAAGACCAGAATTATCATAAAAATAGATGAATATGATTTGTTGGGGAAAAGTCAACACAGCTTTTGTAAAGGGAAATCATGCCTCACCAATCTTTTAGAATTCTTTGAGAGGATCAACAAGCATGTGGACAAGGTCTCTCACCAAAGGCTTTTAAGCAAAGTAAGCAGTCATGGGATAAAAGGTAAGGTCCTCTCATGGATCAGTACCTGGTTAAAAGATAGGATACAAAAGATAGGAATAAATATACCATTTTCAGAATGATGGTAAATAGCGGTGTCCCCCAGGGATCTCTTTTGGGACCAGTGCTATTTGACATATTCAGAAATTATCTGAAAAAAGAGGGTAAAAGTGGCAAAATTTGCAAACAATACAAAATTACTCAAGATAGTTAAGTCCAGTGCTGACTGTGAAGAATTACAAAGGGGTCTCACAAAACTGAGTGACTGGGCAACAGAATGAAAGATGAAATTCAGTATTGATAAAGGCAAAGTAATGCACATTGGAAAACATAATCCCAACCAGACATACAAAATGATGGTATATAAATTAGCTGTTACCACTCAAGAAAGATCTTGGAGTCATTGTAGATAGTTCTATGAAAACACCTGCTCAATTTGCAGCAGGAATCAAAAAAGATAACAGTGTTAGGAACCATTATGAAAGGGGTAGATAATAAGACAGAAAATCTCATAATGTCATTATATTAATCAATGGTAAATCACCCTTTGAATACTGCATGCAGTTTTGGTCACCCCACCCCCCAAAATTGGAAAATTTGTAGCAAAAGGGAACAAAAATGACTAGGGGTATGGAACAGTTTCCATACAAGTTAAAAGTAAAAAGACTGGGACTGTTCATCTTAGAAAAGAGACTAACAAGGGGGATATGCTAGAGGTATATAAAAGCATGAGAGATGTGTAGAAAGTGAATAGTTAAGCATTATTTATCCCTTCCCGTGACACAAGAACCAGGGGTTACCCAGTGAAATTAATAGGCAGAAGGTTTAAAAGAAATAAAAAGAAGTGCTATTTCACACAATGTACAGTCCACCTCTGGAACTTGTTGCCAGGGGATGTTGTGAAGGCCAAAGCTATAACTGTTTAAAAAGGTAATTAAATAAGTTCATGGAGTATAAGTCCATCAATGGCTATTAGTCAAGATTGTCAGGGATGCAATCCCTTGCCCTGGGTGTCCTTAGCCTCTAACTGCCAGAAGCTGGGAGTGGAGAACAGAGGATGGAGCACACAATATTTGACCTGTACTGTTCATTCCCTTTGAAGCCTCTGTCATTGGCCACTGTTGGAGACAGGATATTGGGCTAGATGGACCATTATACTGATCCAGTATAGCAATTCTGATGAGCTGTTTACCTTCACTGATTTCTAGGATGTTTGTAGTTGCTGTGTGGATAGTCACACGGTATTATTTCTGCTCACTGACGGACTCCCAAGCTTGCAAAGAAGGCTGTGGGGAGACTTTAAACTGGCATAGTCATATGATACACATGTTTGTAACAGTGTTGAAGATACTTTTATTTCAAACTGTTGAGCAAACAAAATTCACTTATATAAATGTTCACATGAAGACACTCAGAGAGATCGTGTGGCCAAGTGAAAAAGGCTCTGGTCTAGGGGTCAGGGAAACGGAATTCTAATCTTAGTTTGGTTATTGATCTTGCTGACAATTTATTTCACATTTGCTGCCTTCACCTGCCCTTTGTTTTTGATTATTGCCTATTTAGATTGTAAATTTTTGGAGGTCAGGGATTGCCTTGTTATGTGTAAATACACAATGGGGCTTCAGTGTTGGCTTGAGCCTCTAGACACTACCATAGTAAATATAATAGGTTACCAATATTAAGGCTAATTCACAGTTTTTAAATGAATTTTTTTTTCTTTTTAGTAAACACTCAGCTGAAACTTATTTCTAGGTCTTATTTTCCCATGTTTGCAACCCTTGAGTTTTAGTCTGAAAATCAAACATCTCAAAGCAATCTTTAGAAGAAGTCATTATTCACTGGCTGACTTCCAGCTGATAGCATAAATTAGCATAGGTTCTCATACCTCAGCAAATGTTTCAGTGAACTTGGCTGTGGAGGTCAAGCTCTGATCATATTAACAGCTGTACTTAAATCTACCTATTAAAAAAATATGAAAGCAGAAGGAAGGAACAGCAGCAGCAATTTTTGTGAGACTTGTCCCCTGCAACCAGTCACAAACTCAGAGACAGCAAAACGTAGCCATCTTCTTGATCCTATTACACAATAGATTTTAAATATGGATGGGGTGGTGCTGAGTCTGACACCAAGCAGGAGCGAAAAATGACTGTTTATAAAATGGAAAAAGAAGGTCCTTGCCTTAGGAGAAGGAGGAAGGATCGCTGTGAAACCCAAACTGCTTAAGAAATCTGTTTCAAAATTAAGCCTATTATATAATACATGGAGATATACCTATCTCATAGAACTGAAAGGGACTTTGAAAGATCATTGAGTCCAGCCTCCTGCCTTCACTAACATGACCAAGTACTGATTTTGCCCCAGATCCCTAAATGGCCCCCTTAAGGGCTGAACTCATAACACTGGGTTTAGCAGGCCAATGCTCAAACCACTGAGCTAATCCTCTCCTAACAAAATTAGAACTGTTCCATCCAGCTGCATGTAATCATAAAGCAAAGAGACATTCAATGAACTGTCACATTAGGCATTTTCAAGTACCAACTATGGGCCCTCACCAGCTAAAATATTTTAGTTTTATTTTGATTGAAATAGGTTTTTCTTTTCTATAATTAGTATCAACTGACTGACTAATGGACTGAAACAATCTATCAAATCGATTAACAAAATAAAGATTAATAGGCAAGCCTGTCCCCTTCTCCTAACCTTAATCACTTTCCCACTGTTTAAGTGTAACCTCTTTAAATCTTTTTCCCAGGGGGGAGAAGGAAGCAGGGAGAACCTGCCTGAGGCCTGAGGAGGACAGGCCCGATCAGGGACAGCCCAGGACAGGAGCCCGGAGCAGCACTATGCCGGGGGGAATTACCCGAGAAGGACAGGCCGGAGCTGGACCCAGTATCACGGCTCCCTCAGGCAGGTTCTCCCTGCTTCCTTCTCCAGGGTCTGCCGGCTGCCTCTCCCTCTCCCTGGAGCTCCAGCCCCGCCCCCGGAGTTTCCCTCCTTTTTTCTTACTCTCCCCCTCCCCCAGGGAAAAAGATTTAAAGCGGCCATGCTCTCTAGACCCCAAAGGGGTTACATAAGAAATATTCTGTTTTGGAAGTTAGATTTATTGTACTTCGTACTTGACATAAAGAGTAGCAGTGAGGTGACCACTCTCCTTCATCCCACAGGCATTCACAGTGATTTAATACTCATTAAAATGCCTCTCTACCCTGAATCAAAACAAAACCAAAACACTTATTTTCCATAAAAAATTCCTCCTCTTCTCATCACGTGGGTGCTAATAGTCAGCTGGCAGCTACAATTGCAGAATAGCTTCAACTTAAGCCTAGCTGAACTCTGCTTGGATCTAGGTTTTCAGAACAAGTATTCACTCCAAACCCACCCAAAATCCTGGGTTTCTAATCTGACCTTTTCAAAAGTTTGGATTAATTTTGATAAAGTAGGACTCTCCACCTAACATCTAGCCAGTTAAAGAGCAGTTCTAACCTTATCGCTCCTTACAGTTCATACCTAAGGGTCGGTCTACATGGGAACACTCAGATGACTCAACCAAAGATATGGAGTTAATGTGAATAAGTTAAAGCACATGAAATCATTGTATGCCACTCATTTAGAAGTGAAGTGGCTTTAGTTTGGTTCTCCTTCAAGGGGGATTAAGTTACAGTGAACTAAGGCTACTTTACTTCTGAATGATAGTGTCCATGTAGCAGTTTAATGTGCTTTAACATACACACATTCACTTCAGACCTTTAGTTGATTCATCTTAAATTTCCTGACTGACTAGCCAAGCCCTAAAATGCATTGTCCACCCAAATGTGTCTCTAACTTTTTAATCTGAAAACTACTGAACCAGAGACTGTTCCTGTCCAGCATCTTATGCTTGAGTTCACACTCTGTCAACTTCTTACTTACCGGTACTTCTTTTTACTGTATACATTTTTCATTCTGGAGATCTTATAGACTAAAGGACACCTAACTTGAGATTTAGAAGTGCATGGCTGGGCTCAGATGCATCTTAAAAAGTACGGCTCTCTCCAGGTAGGCAGAATAGATAAGGAGAAGCAAGATGGATGAGACTAAGGAAAGCTATGTTGGGGAAAGCAATCCAGAAAGGCAGAATGTTAGACAGATTAGTCCACAGCAGGTATTTTAGAAGACTTTTTTTTATGAATTATATAGCCAGGGAGACCAAATACAGCAGCATATATGTTTGTTGAAGAAGAAGAAGATCAGGAAATATTAAAGATCCATACGCAAATTTTATATTGTGCTTTGATGTATACATTGGTATTATACAAATACCTAAGATGATAGACAGGTATAGATAGACACTTTCAAAGTTGACTGGGGGTTTAGCCACCAAACTCCTGTATGGATAAATGTATAGTTAACTCCCTTATTTAGCTTTGAGAAACTCAGCTGTAGAGTTTACACATAGTATAAGAAGTACTATGAAATCCAGATAGAATCTAAATGCATGGGGCTTTATTGTAACCTTTTCAAAATGTTTCAAGTTCTCCTAGCACTAGGTCAGTGGCAGCTTGCCATCTATATTGTCTTTTGATCCAAGGTGTGGATAGCATGTTTTGTTTTGTATTTTACCTAGGGCTCCTGGCACATATTTACACATGAATGGTTGGATATAATGAATATCAGTACTTTTCAACATAAATGTTTGGAGGTTTGCTTTCCATTATAGCACAAATTGAAAGATTTTCAAATTTTCAGGCACCTAATACTACACTGTTTAATTTAACTGCTCTTTAAAGCACAGACCCGCAAAACACTTCATCACATGACTAGTCCCATCCGAGTCTGTGCAACTACTTATGTATGTAAAATTAAGCTCATGCTTAAGTATTTTCCTGGATTCAGGCCTAATGTGGAGTCAAATGTTCTGAGCAATTAAAAATTAGTGAACACCAACAAAAAGCAGAAACACACTATTGGGTGTGAAGAGCTCATTTATATGAAAACATGAATACCAGTGCATAGATATCTGATTTTAAAAAATGCAGCTTGGCCATAAAGGCACATGATGATTACACAGCAATGACTGACAAAAGACTACAGTATGTTTAAATCACCAAGATACAGTATTTAAATTCCTTTTTATGTTAAAATGTATCTTGAAAATTCTGCAGAAGAAGAATATCAACTAGGGTATACTTTAAAGACTGTAATTGGACTTTATCCCAGAAAGGGCTAAATAAATCAAAATATGTTTTATATCGTTATGCATATTCTTCTGTGATAAAAATAGCTTTATATTTCATAGCAGCATGAAAAATTGTACAACAGGGGAATAATAATAAAAAGGAAATGAAGCAATCAAAAAAGAAAGGGGGAGATTCCTAGTACCCCTCTGCAAAATTAGTAATAAAGGACTTCTGTAAATAATTTCAAAGACTTGAATAAGCTGCATGTATCTCCCAGATGACTCCTGAAAAAATAACAGCATCTCAAACTGTTGAAGAAAAGGTCTAAGACAATCCTATGATTTTTTTTATCTTGAATATAAAAATGTGAGAACTACAATATTTACTGTAGAAACTCATCACAGAAACCTCTAAAAGAAGTCTGAAATGGCATATCATCAAAAGTCTATAGCCCATGAAATTTCTTCAGTAAACTTAAGACCCTCCCCAACATGTAAATTCCTTTATATATACTGTTCAGAAAGAAAATTGCCTTACTACTTCTAAAAGGATTTGTGAGGAATAGTATCCATACAGTGCAAAATAGGTGTAAGCTATAAATTAGTTCAACCCTTTTCCTAATCTGAGAGCTACTTATAAGAGTGCCAGACTTCATTACCACATTATATTGACATATTTTCTGCCCAGGACATCAGAGCATCAAACACAAAGAATTAACAGGGTTATATCATGTCTCTGCCAGGCCAGGTAGGTGTCATGTCTCCGCCATGTTAGAGACAATGGTGAATGAGAAGCACTGAACAATCATCTATCTGTTCAATGTAAAACACCTTGGGACAACAGATTTGCTCTACATGAAAGAAGACACTTCCTCTTCTCTGAAGGGAAAGGAGGTTTGAGAGTAATGGAAAATTACCTAATGGTAGAACAAAAGAAGCAGGTGACCCCAAGCAGGAGTCTATAAATGGACTCGCAGAGGGAAAGCTGGGGGAGAGAGAGCCATTTTGCAACAGATTCAGGTTTTGTCTCTACTTGTGGCAACGTGTATGGTACTCATAGCTACTTGTGTCAACGAAAGGCTCTGAGAGGGGTAAGGCCATGGCCAAAGGTTCTGGTAGCTCTCCTCTGCCAGAGTATTTCACACCAGCAAGGAAAGGCTCCAGCAGCAGGGAGGCAATGGGACTCTACTGCCTTAAACAGTGGAAATGTAGGAGGAATGGTTTGGGCATGTAGACAGCTGTGCAGGGTAAATACCCTAGGGTTCTGACATATGTGTACTTTACATGCCTAAGCACCATCTACACTTCTACTTATATCTGTGCTAGCTCTGTGTGCTGTGTCTGTACTCTGCATGCCCCCGATAGGTAGACTTTCCCTCAGATTAAGGAAGGCTGCTGCAGGTGAAGGTTAAGCAGCTGTGAGTGGGTTCTGCCTGCCTACCTGCCTGACCAAATACTCATAATTTCCCAGGGGAAGGGTGAGCTAGAGACAGATATTGTGCATAGGCTGTTTTATTGTTTTAGGTGAGTGATACTCTCTCATGCTTTCTTTGTAAGTAAAGAGCATAAAGACATAAGACAGACAATGTTTGTGCCTGTGTATTTTTGCTGCTTCTCAATTGCTGTTTGCCACTGAGAGAGTTAAACTGCAAACCAAAAGCTTCACACCTTTATAAGGAGTTTGAGCAGAGAGGTGTGTTCAAGTACTGGGGAATATGAAGGGTCAGCGCTGAGCCCAACATGGCTAGACTATTGGTCCTCACACTCAGAAGGGCTGTGCACAGGGACCCCAAGATTGGGGTACTGGAGGACTCCATTTGGGCTCCAGGAGAAGTGCTTCTATATCCTGGGAAATTTCCCAAAATCTGGGATTTTTTGAGTAAAATGTTTTGAATGAAAATTCCCAATTTCCCAAGTTGAAACATTTTACTCACAAATTCCCAGAGTCTGGGAAATTTCCCAGGATATAGAAGCATTGTAAAAAAACTTTATCTGGGAATTTTTCACCAGATTTGGGAAATTTTTTGCGCTAGATTGGGAAAAGTCAGCATCACGATATAGAAGCTCTGTGATGAACTGCCCAGGAGCTTGAAACACTCTTGAGAACCCATGGTACAGAAGCTTGGGTTCCTTTCACAGTAATCCTAATGGGTGGCCATGAAGGGATGCTCACTAGGATCTGTGACAATTATATTCTAAAGTTTAGCTTGAGTATTTGGTACATGAATAAAAAGAACTAAATGAAAGACCTTTGTCCATTGCATGTGCTGCTCTTGGGAAGCAAGTCTTGTCCTCTTTTTTTTAAATGACATTTCATAAAAGAGAGACTTATCTCAAGTCATGAAACTATTGGAGCAGATTCTCTTGTCCCATTCCACTTGCAAGGCCACTACTAAACATGCAGTTTGTTAGAGCAGCCTTGAGGCTTCCCTGGAGCCTGGAAAGAGGCAGAGAAAAAGGGAGTTGTAACCAGCTTCTTAACAGTATTATAATCTGGCGAGTTAATTTTTACCCTAGTGCAGTCTTCAAGTTGTAAAACTAACTGTCTGCATCACAAATACTTCAACAATCTACAACTAAAAGAAAACACCACCCTCCTCTCACTCCCATCAAAATGTATGACATGCAAATTCATTTTAGGATGAATTTATTACTCAAGGTACCGGGTCTGCAATACTTCTAAGTTTAGTATGTAAATAGCTTAGACTGTGGCTATGTTGCTTTGTACCACCTTTCAGTTTTCATATGTGCCCCCTGTATTTTAATATTAAATATTAGCTTAATCCATACAAGAAAGAATGGAAGGCTAAATGCTTCTGTATGTTTGCGTTCCCAAAGTATACTATCAAAAATAAAAATCTATGCTAAATAAATTGGTGAGCGCTGACTCAGTGCCAAACCATTTTAACAGCTACTGTGATCTTGGAGTCTTTCACTGTGGCATGGCAGCAGAACAGACTGTTTCTCATAGGAAAACCACTTTTTTTTTTAAAAGCTCCCATTTTTTACAGGGCATGCTGCATGGCATTAGATTACTCAAGGGGTTAATATACTTCAGAATCACTTCTCTTAGCTATAGGGGAGTGCATAATGAGTGCACCGCTATTTTTTTCCAGTAAGAAGGGGGCGTTACAAAGCAAAGACACACACTGCAGAGAAATGAATGCATGCATTGAACCCCCACAACAGCACTTTGCAATACCTTTAAAATGTACTTACGAGCCTAATAGGAAAACAAAGAGGAAGCTTCAAGTTATTGACTTCAACTGAATGTTTTTCTTTCTTCTCTGTGGACTTTGAGTGAGCCAAGAAAACCTTGAGAAGTTTATATTTTATTTACAGGACTTGAAAACGAAATATAATACACACCTACTAATGCACAGAAAAATGCCCTACAGTATGCAGTGGTGGTGTATCGATGTAGGTCTCAGGATATTACAGGGACAATATGGGTGAGCTAAAATCTTTTATTAGACTAACTTCTGTTGGTGAGTGAGACTGCAGCTTTTGAGCTTATACAAAGCTCTTCTTCAGCTCCTGACCTCTGCGTAAAATCCAAAGTTTCTCTCTCTCACTGACAGACATTGGTCCAGTAAAAGATATTACCTCAATCACCTTGTGTCTCCAAAAATCTACTGTTGACGTGACAGATGAGCTGTGATGCTGGTGGGCCAGCTCATGCCAAGGCCCCAGCCCTCACTGAACACTGACACATGCAGAGCTGAAAATCCATCTGGCTTACCTGTGAGTTAGCATAGTTAAAACAGATATTAGTACTATAAGAATGTGTTCAGACTTTCTGGAATGCTTGTAAGTTGCTGTATGCATTAATCTTACTTATAATGTGTATATCCCACGCTAGAAGTGTTTGCGCTATAACTGTAAAATGGTTGTTCTGAAACTATGTAACTCACTTAACAGGGAGGAAAAAAACTTCATCTAATGTTGGATTCCTACAGAAGGTGTTATCTCCTGCATATCTAGAATTAAAATGGGCCATTGTCAAACAGTCTTTGTGGATTGCTTTCCCCACAGACTGAAGAGGGTACAGTAACTCCTCATTTAAGGTTATAGTTACGTTCCTGAAAAATGCAACTTTAAGTGAAAGAATGTTAAACAAATCCAATTTTCCCATAAGATTTAATGTAAATGCAGGGGTTTAGGTTCCAAGGAAATTTGGGGGGGGCAAACAAAAGGCATTATATACTGTACAGTACTGTACTGTGGTTGGGAAGTACCCCTGGCTTACCTCACACAGGCACAGCCCGCTGCAGGCAAGGACGCTAGGAAGCACTTATGCAGCAACAGTGGCAGCTTCCCCAGAGAAGAACAGGCTTAGACTTTGCCGGGAATGCTCCAGGCCAATAACTGCACTTACTGCTAAGTTTGATAGAGCAGCTGTAGTATTTTATCTCAAGCATTATTTTCTTGTCAAGACAGCGTCATCATTGCTGGCAGTGGAATAGATGCTTGACCACCTGTTCTCAAAATTGAAATGTTTCATTAAAAGAAACATGCTCATTATCTACCTTGCAGAAGATGTATTAAGTTTCAAAGCTCAGCAGAAGTTTGAATATATTGCACATATTCTTACTACTTATGCTATACAAAGAGACCATTCAATGTGAAGTGGCCCATTAACACCCTGGTTGTTATAGGACAAAAAGGGGGATAGTAGGTTACAGATGGTTGTAATAATGAAGACAATGTGTCTTGTGGTATTAATGAGGTGTGTGGATCCCATGGGAACATAGGGTCCTACTGGAGTGAGTTTAAAGCACTGTTTTCCTACTGAATACTTCCACACCCCCATGAGATGGCAGAGCCTTGATTTCAGCAGGAACTTTGTGATGACTCCAGGCCTCTGGTATTCAAGTTGACCTCTGCATGGCAATCATGGTGTCCAGAGATCTGACAACAGTTGTCAGGCTGTTGTCATCACCAGTTGTCCCTCTTTTATATCTTTAAACTCAACTTTGGTCATGGAACTTGTTGATGAACATCATGGACTCTCTGCCACGTTAGAAAGTTGTAATTGGCCAAGAGGGCCTAGCACTTAGCTACTCAGCTGGAATGAAGCTAAAGAATGGTCAGGAAAAAAAGATACAGATTTAGCCATTTGGCATCCTTATCTTTCAGTTATGTTTTTGTTGTAGAACAGATCTTCTCTTGAACAGTTGAGATCACTCGGGATCTGGGATTAAAGTGTGAATTAAAAGTACTCCAACTTGGAAGGTGGTACCTTTTCTCAATACGTTGATCTGTTGATGTTTCATTGTCAAGTGTTTGCCACAGAGTTCTCACTGGACCTAATACTAATCTTTATTGAGGAGGGTGATTCTGGTGGGCACTGCAGCTCATAAAAATATCAAACATCTTATGGGATTTTTCCAGAGATTTGAACTCTGAATCTCCAAGGCATCAGCAACCATCACCAAGAGCTCTTAAAATGTTTTGAAATCATCTGCCATTAGTAATGGTGCTGAGGTTAGTGCCTTATGATGAGGACCAAAGGTCTTTTGGAGGCAGGCAAGGCGATGCCATCTTGGAACTGCACTTCTGGGTCTGGATCTTCCTGTTATTCCAGCATCTGTGGTTGAGCTAGAGATGCTTTTGGAGAGGAAGATTTTTTTACTCTTCCTTGGTAGTGAAGACCAGCTTCTCAGGCTGTGGGAAGGTGGACCCAGTAGCCTTAGACAGGCCACTGCAGCATTCCATGTGAATATGGGTGGCTGATATGTTGCTGGCCAGACCAATGCCAGTCCTGTTGGGATGGAAGTTTAGTTCTGAAGGCTTCCCATGGTCTCTTGGTGGCACTACTCCTAGTTCATATGAAGGACAGCTCATTTCTGAGTAAGAATGTCAGATTCAGTAATAGTGAAGAGGAATCTCCCTTCCATCTGTGGTGCCAATGGAGAGGGCAATTTATTGATCTGGGGTAGATAGCCAGTGGAATGCTATCATGTTTGAAGTTTATTTACCATATTGATAATCTGGTAGATAAAGAAATCAGCATATGTAATGAATTAACAGAAGATACTAAATTGGGACATCAACAAGGAGAAGTGTTACAGGGAAATTTGAGACAGAAATAGGATGAGATTTAACCCAGGAAATATGCATGCTAATACATTTGAGGAATAGTATTCCAAACTATAGATATTTTGAAAGATGAAATCTGGAAAGCATAATGCTAAAATTCAGGTAGTGTTGTTGAAGAACAAATTATATTTGAGCTTGCAATGAGAGGTGGTATTAAAAACCAAAAACTAAATTTAAAGTTTGAGCTACATAAGCAGATGCTCATATAATGGATCTCTCAACAAAGTTCTGGAGACACCACATGTGATATACTTTATTTCTGGGCACCTCAATCCTGAAATGGAGGGAATTCAGAAAATGGCTGAAGTAGCAGAGGCATTAATTTGTACAAAATATGTACCAAACTAGACTACGAAAGAGAATAGAATAATCTGCAAGCGTTTGAAGGATATAAATCTCATGACAAACAAGAACGGTTAAGGGCAAGGTGATTTTACTCTAAGAATAGTAAAGCAAGGAGAAAATTAAAATGAATCTCAGAAAATAAAATTTTGACTACAGGATGTAATACACAGTTTGTAGTGTTTGACATCCCCTGCAAGAGGACATCTTAAACTAGACTGCTCAAGAAAAGTAATGGGAGATTATATGAAGCCAGTGGAGTTACTCATGGAGAGATACACAGGAGTTCAGTCTAATAAACACTTGAGAAACATCATTTTTGTAGCTGCATTATGAAAGAAAACAAATGTGAGTGTCTGTCAAGCTGTGGATGGCATAAGGAATTTAAATGAAACAACTGTCCCATGTCTTGAATTCCCTAGTAAGAACAGAGATGGACAATTAATAAAAAATACAATTTCAAAAATTGTATTTTCAGTGACATAAGCTATGTAAAATGAGTAAGGATGGTTAAAAAAAAAGTACCCGTCAAAGCTTTTTTTCCAATGGAAAGTTGATTTTTCATTGGAACCCCGCCATCCCCCCAAAAATGCCCCAACCCAAAATATTTTGGCTGAAAAGCAAAATGCTTTGTTTAGGAAGTGCTGCTATGATGCCCCAAGGGAACTGGAGTTTAATTGCCTTATATCTCAGTCTCCTTTTCCTAGTCAACCACCTCCCATGATGCAATTCCTGTCCTCTCCAAGACTGGTGCATTATGGGAGATGAAATTTGACCAGATAGCTCAGTGCACAGAGAAGAACTCTTAAAAGGCAGCACAGTTAGCATTTATAAATCCAACCTTTTCAGTTTTCAAATTTCTGCCAAATGGAGTTTGTCAAAAATGACTATTTTTCATAAAATAGTTAATGAAACACATGTTCCTTTTTTCTAATTAAAACGAACACCTCTTTTTTTGTGCATTTTTGTTTGTTCGTTTTTCCCCCAAAGCATTTAAAACCAGGTCTGCAATGGGTTAAAAAAAGTGATTTTTAAAAAAATAAATCCAACATTTTCTTCTAATTTCTATGATTTCCCCATCAAAATATTTATATTTTGAAAATTGACCAGCTCTATTAGCATCATTTTTGATTATGTATCTATACAGATTGATAAGGTGCTCCCAGGTTAAAAAAAAATTACATTTGGGCAGCTATGTCAGGAAGTTTGTGTTGCTGAGAGTTATGCTCTTCCTGTCCTGCAGGTAAATGTAGGATTTCAGTCTTCAGGGCTTTGCATCCATGCTGTTTCATAAGCAGTAAATTCAAGTGACATCTTAAACTAATATATGGTTTCCACACACAGTCAAAATTAAAATAAAGACTACAAAATATAGATCCTGACTGGTTACAGAGGGGATCCACCACACAGAATTCCTTGTACTCATATAATGCAGAATAGTCAATCTACATCCTATTTATAGATGCATCCTACTACCTGTTTCCTAAAGATATATGGGTGAAAAGTGTGTGTGTAGATGCATGTGGGTGAAAAATGTGTGTGCAGATGCATATCATCCCTTTGTCCCACAACCTCGTTGGGAATTTACAGGGAAGTTAAAACAGCATAGGGAGATATTAACATTCCAGCAGAGGTCCTTGCCTGATAGCTGAATGCTGAAGAGTAATTGACAGTGAGACTCCATTGAAGCCATGCTGCTGAAGAGCTTAAGGGGATGAGTGAGTCAGCACAGCACGGATAAGGAGTTGTCTTTTTTCTTTAAAAGATATCTTTGAAAAGGTTACCTTTTGATTACCACTTTTATTTAAATGCCTAACTATGGATTCAGGGGCCCAACCTTAAACATTTAAGTTTCAACATTTTGATCTATCCATATAAATTTATGAGTGATTAATCCACTGGATCTTAGTCCAAGTCAAGAATGTTGGCTGCTAGTACTTCTATTGGCATCTCAAAAGAAAAAAAGGATTAAACATTAAAAATATAAAAATCTGGACAAAATATCAAGTTTTCCCCTTTCTCCAATTTCTTGCCATTTTCTACATTGTCATCAAGGCCATTTTGTCCTCATATACACTTTCACCTCCTTTTGACTTCAGTGGAAATTTCAGGTGCTTTATCTGATGCCACAATTTAGAGAAAAAAATATATTTTCAATGGTAAGGAAGTGGCATTCTGTGCCACTGCCGGTCTCAGTGGAGCTGTAATGTCTATGTAACTACAGTTATATTTAAGAAAAGAGATCAAAAGCTAGTTCTCCACAATTTATGACCTTTCTAGTATGGCAAGAGCTTCCAAACAATTGCCTTCTAGACAATTCATACATACAACTGCTGACACATTGTCCTGGTGGAGAAGGAACCAGCAGTTGGTCTTTGTAGCTAACAAAACCTTTTAAGTTCCTACCAGCAATCCCATGCAGAAATAATGATTAAGAAAAAGTCACCTTCAGGCATGAAAAAATCCTCACAATAAACCAGATGGGATAAAATTAGACTCTTATCAAGTCTGGAAAGCTAAACACTAATGCTGTAATTGAAGCCCAGAAGACTGCGGTACAGAGGACTGATAAAATGTGCTTTGAAATAGAGATGGATGGAGTAAAATAATTGCTATTCTTTGGTAACAGAAGACAACAAAAAATTAGTCACTTCTCTTGAGGAAGCCAACTAGCTAGAATCTTGACTGATGCAATAAGCATTCCAGCTCCTATAACTGGGTATTGACTAGCCAAATTAAATGTGTGTCAAAATACTGTTAATCTGATGCTTCTTTGGGAGTCCAACCTTCTGCCTTGCCACAGATCCAGGGACCAATCTAGCCTTCAGACTTCTGTATTTGTGATTGGTACAGAACTGACTTTGTGCAGAGAACATTCTTGGTCTGAGGGTTTAGATAAAATGATGAAATAGTCTAATCTATTTTATTTAGCATAGATATCATACGTTATACAGGCACACTAGTTAAGGTTGCTTTTACAACTGCAATTAAAACAGAGATCAAGAATCTGGTGAAGAATTGCATAGCCTCTGCAAATACTTGTATGCCATCACAGTAAGGGTTGTGCACATAATTTGTTTCATACACAATCAGATCCCCTGGGCTTACATAAAGACACTCACTGGAATTAAATTTTGCAAGATTAAATTTCTCACTGAGAACTCCAGTTAGTCTTTGCGAGGCAAATTATTTGGAATTCATCACTTGGGTAGCATGCCAGCAGCAGATCATTTACAGATCTTGGTAATATTCAAAATTTAGTTCCATGGAGGTTCATGAAAACTATATGAGCCCAAATGAATGTGGGTATCTCACAAAACTCAGTTGGTAAATAAAGGAAATACAGATTTTCACCTAGTATTTCACTATAACTAGGCAAAACATTTTTTTCCTCACACTTCAGTAAAAAAACCAAAAAAAACCCAAAAAAACCCCACACAAATCTTAAGCTATGTCTACACTACAGAATTAAGTTGAAGAGTTACATCAACTATCAAAAGCCACTATAATTACATTACTTGTGTATGTTATCACCTGTTCACATGGCATATTGAGCTACATTAGTAGGAGCATTGCCAGCAGATTGAGGGAAGCGATTATTGCCCTCTATTTGGCACTGGTGAGGCCACGTCTGGAGTATTGTGTCCAATTTTGGGCCCCCCACCACAGAAAGGATGTGAACAAATTGGAGAGTCTAGCACAGGGCAACAAAAATGATTAGGGGACTGGGACATATGACTTATGAGGAGAGGCTGGGGGAGCTGGACTTATTTAGTCTGCAGAACAGAAGAGTGAGGGGGAATTTGATAGCAGCCTTCAACTAACTGAAGAGGGATTCCAAAGAGAATGGAGTTCGGCTGTTCTCAGTGGCAGATGACAGAACAAGAAGCAATGGTCTCAAGTTGCAATGGGGGCGTTCTAGGTTGATATTAGGAAAAACTATTTCAGTAAGAGGATGATGAAGCAAGGAAAAGGGTTACCTAGATAGGTGGTCGCATCTACATCCTTAGAGGTTTTTAAGGCCCAGCTTGACAAAATGCTGGCTGGGATGATTTAGTTGGGGTTGGTCCTGCTTTGAGCACGGGGTTGGACTAGATGATCTCTTGATGTCTCTTCCAACCCTGATCTTCTGTGATTCACTCTACTTTACTTGTGTCAGCAGAGTGCATCTACAGCTGGTGCTCTAGCAATAAGAGTGAGCAATTCACAGTGGGTGGCTATCCCACTGTGTAAATCACCACAACTCCTAGCTACAGGAGGTGACAAGTCAGAGTGGATTTCAGTGCATCACAGATACAGGCTCAATATCCCATGATGCTGTCATAGTATAATTCCCAAATCTGGACCTTAGCGTCCAGGATTTGGGTACTAGCATAAAGTCCTCTAAGCTTAATTACCAGCTTAGATTCTGTAGCGCTGCCACCAATCAGGAATTTCTAGGGCCTGATACCCTCTGGTCCCCCAAAACCTTCCCTGAGGACCCCAAGACCCAGATTCCTTGAGTCTCACAACAAAGGGGAATGAGCCATTTCCCTCCCCCTCCTTTCTTTCCTCCCAGCTCTTTCCCGCCCTGGGTACACTAGGAAACCACTGTGATTCACGTTTCTCTCCCCACCTTCTCCCAGAGGCAATACAGATTCAAGTTCTGTGAATCTAACACAAAGAGGAAATTTACCTTTCCCTCCCTGCTCTCTTTCCCTTCTCCCCACCAATTCCCTGGTAATACAGACTCAGTTCATTTGAGCCTTAACTAAGAGAGAAAAATCAAACAGGTCTTAAAAGCAAAACTTTTAATAAAAAGAAAGAAAAAAATTAAAGGTCTATCTCTGCAATTTAGATGGTAAAAAGTTACAGGGTCTTTCAACTTATAAACAATAGAAATAAACTTTCTCCAGCAGAAACACAATTTAAGCTACTTCCAGCAAGTACACATATGCAAATAAGAAAAAAAAATTAATAGACTATAACCGCCTTTTTTTCTTACTTACAATTCTGAATAGATAAGAGACTGTAGAGCAGGGAGATTGGCAGAAACCTGGTTGCACCTTTAGTCCCATCCAGGACCCAGAGAGAACAAAGCCAAACCCAAAAACCCACACAAAGGCTTCCCTCCACACGAGATTTGAAAGTATCTTGTCTCCTGATTGGTCCTCTGGTCAAGTGTTGCAGGTCACTGTTTGTTAACCCTTTACAGGTGAAAGAGATATTAACCCTTAGCTATCTGTTTATGACAGATGCAGTTTTTCCTGGTCCATCAGTCCATGGGCCCTGTATACTGTGCACCAACATTCTCTGCCTGAAAGCATGGATCCTGCACTGCTCTCTAGTCTAGTCGTCAGTGTTATGAACACAGTGAGGTTGATCATGCAGTATTTCATGAGCTTTGAATCTGAACAGGAACTTGTGGTGCCTTCCCTTGCTGGGTGCTATGGAAAGAAACACTAGGTTACTTTTGGCATTTTTGAAGCAGCTCCACGTGGTGAACCATTACTTTTGGACTCAGGAAACAAGCTCTGAGACTGCATCATTATGCAGGTCTGGGATGATGAGCAGTGACTGCAGAACTTTCAGATACACAAAGCCATCTTCCTGTGTGCGAAACTCACCCCTATCCTGTAGTGCAAGGACACCAGAATGAGAGCTACTCTTTTGGTTGAGAAGCACATGGCGATCGCTCTGCGGAAGCTGGCAACTCCAGACTGCTACCATAGTCGCAAATCAGTTTGGAGTCAGGAAATCCATTGTGGGGACTGCATTCATCCAAGCATGCAGGGCAATTAATTGCATCCTGGTATGAAGGACCATGGCTTTGTGACAATGGGGTTCCCTCACTATGGTTGGACAATAGACGGCATGCATCCCAATTTTGGCCACAGACCATCTCATCTGGCTCTTGTCCCATCTCTTCTTCCAACAGAATACAATCAATAAAACGAGGCCTTTCTCTATGCTATTGCAGGCACTTATGGATCACCGGGGTTGTTTCAGTGACATCAGTGCATGTATCTTCAGGAACACTGGCCTGTACAGAGAGCTGTAAGCAGGGACTTTCTTTCCAGACCAGAAGATTCCAGTGGGGGGATGTTGAAATGACCATAGAGATCCCGGGAGACCCAGTTAATCCCTTACTCTTATGTCTCATGAAGTCTTACATGGGAAACCTGGACAGCAGCAAGAAGTGCTTCAACAGCAGAATGAGCAGGCTTAGAATGACCATTGAATGTGTGTTTGGCAGATTAAGAACTTGCTGGCACTGCCTTTATGGTAGGTTAGATTTCAATGAGGAAAATATTCCCCTGGCCATAGCAGCCTGCTGTGCACTCCATAATATCTGTGTGTTCTTTATCTGTGGTATCAGAGGATTGTTGCGTCAGGGTTCCATATGCTCCTTGCTCACTTCTTTATCTGGCGGATGTGGTCCGCTGTTGTGTAGGAAGTTCCCCTCAAGGGCACATCTGCAGAAGCACAAAAAAACAAACAGAGGCATGATTGTCAGTACACTCACAGCACTCAATCATAATAGTAAAATCCTCTTCTTTCACTGTCCCTTGGCAAGCACATAACTTAGCGAACACCCTAAATATGGAAATTTCGGCTTGGTGGCGGGGGCATTCAAGATGGGGCAAAGGTTCTAGATGGTTTAAGGGAAATCACTGCAAGTGACTAGGGATAGTATTGTAAAAATGATACCCACTTGTGGGAAGTGGTGACAGAAGATGCTGATATCTCACTCCTGAGGATGCAAGAGTGCATCTCCTGTGTGCAGATGGCTTCAGAATGGTCCTTATGTGGCTCACATGTGTGCCACTTTGGTCCCTGCACAAGTGATTGCCAGTTGGCATGGAAAAGTTTCCTACAGTAGGGGAAGGAACAAATCAGCTCTGCCAAGGAACCTTTGGCAGAGGATGGATGAGTACCTCCAGGAAAGTTTCCTAGAGATCTCTCTGGAGGATTCCTGTGAAATCTTGGTGTGCATTAAACATGCTTTTTGTAGGGCCCCCACTGCTTAGCTACATAGGAGACTATGAAGCAGATGCAAACAGAGCTAGTCTTGTACATTTCTATCTCTTAATCCACTTCTAACATATAACAAAGCAAAGGACATCTCTACCTCATGTAACCGATCAGTATCAATTCAAAATGAGCACTTACCAGTGCTCCTCTCTCCCACATCACTAGTGCCAGAACTGGAGTGATGGGACTGGCTTGAACCATCCAGGATCGAGAAGAGGTTCTGACTCACCATGGTACCAGATAACTCTGGCTCTTGTCCCATCTCATCTTCCAATTCCAATTCCTCATCCACCACTTCATCCTCGGGTTTGAGTCCCCTGGCCTCTCTCTCTAGCCCTTCTCTCCCGAAGTATCCATAGGATTCTTGGCAGTGGAGGTGGGGTCACCACAAAGGATGGCATCCAGCTCCTTATAGAAGCAGCAAGTCTTTGGTGCAGTGATGTTTTGACTCCCTTGCCTTCTGGTATACCTGCCTCAGTTCCTTGATCTTCTTACAGCCCTGATGCATGTCCCATTTGTAGCCCTTATCCAATATGCCATGAGAAATTTGACCAAAGGTATTGAAGTTCCTATGGCTGGAAAGGAGCTGGGAGTGTTCAGCCTCCTCTCCCCTCAGAGCCAGCAGATCCAACAGCTCTGCTGTACTCCACACGGGAGATCGTTTAGTGTGTGGAGCTGCCCTGATCAGCTGAGAAGATTCAACGTGAGCTCTCCATGCCAAACAAACAGGAAGTGGAATTTCAAATATTCCCAGTCCTTTAAAGGTGTGGGGAGATGCCCAGGTACAGGGCAGTGGAGTTTGAACTGCCGACAAAAGCAGTTAGGATGGGCATTGGGGTATACCTCCTGGAGGCCATTTATGGAGCCAAGCTCAGCGTCTACACTGACATTCATCTAACTTTGACATAAAAAGCTCTATGCCTCTCATTTAGGTGGTTTTATTTTGTTAGTGTAGTAGGAGAATATAATCTGCAGGAGGAGCACTGTTGTGTGCATACTTCCACTGTTATGTTGGCAAAACTACGTAGTTTAGACAAGGCCTCAGATTTACTAGATTTGTGAACCTAAGCAACCTTTCAGTGAACTTGTTCTGAATTCCACGTTTGTAAAGAAGTCTTATAGTGGATAAGTTTCCAGTAAGATATTTTGCACAGCTCCAGTTACTTTTTGAATCCCAGGGTTTGAAGCTTTTTCATTACTTGATGTTCCCAACTCAAATGAGAAGGATCCCTAGCATGTAACTACTAACTCAACAATTATTCACTTTTAAGACACTATTTTGTTCTATTCCATACGATGATTCAAGCTTAAAAAAAAAGTTGAAATAGAAGTCTTTTGGCTAACATCATTCTGATTATATCAATATTTTATTTAAATAGGTCAATTTTCCACAGCATTTAAGAGTATCTGGAAAAAAATCTTTCAAGGATCAATGCAACATGGAATATGAAAACATCTATATATTGAATAATTTTATCATTTCAAGGTGTTTTGAGCATACTCATTATCCATCTACATTCCACTGATTGCTCAGCTTTGCCATCTATCCGTTGAACTTCTGAGTTAGATACTTACTTACAAATAAGTGGAAGAGGCAATGTACTTTTGTGTCAGAGATACTACTCTTACCAGTAGTAGGATATGCTACTTGTGGGATGGTGGTGACCTAGAAATCTCATGTCTGAAGAAATGGAACAGCTCTCGGAAAAGATCAATTTTCAATTGACAAGAATTTTCACTATTGCAAACCTCCCTGCTGGGTTGAAAGCTGAGGATGTTTACTAGAACGAATGTAATGAGTGGCAGAGCTGAAGAAAGTAGCCATTAGGCAAAGAAATAGTCACTTACCAAAAATATCTACCTAATCAAAGGCAGAAAATTGACAGTATACTTATGCAGCCTTTTTGTGTCTCTGTGGTTACTGACATGTCACCAAATGCTCGAGATCAATAGATGTTTTGCATATTTTAATTATTCTGGGTATAGATTTTAGTTACTTTTAGAGTTCAAGGAAAATTGTCTGCCAAAATTACCTGAAGCTGAGAATTTCGCTGTGTCCTCAACTAAACAAGGTGACAGTATGCTGATGTATGGTTTGATTCTGTTGTGCTTTTAATTCTGGCAGTTTATCCTGAATGCTAAAGCCATATACCAATGAGGCTCCGGTGGGTCTCCTGCACTACATAAATTTCTTAAATTATCTTACAAGGGCAACAAAATCTGTTTATGAGTACTCTATTTTAAAATTCTGTATTTGTTTCCAGTGACAATACTTCAATCCTGTGCCACTGAAAGTGACTGAAGAAAAATTAGAGAAATTATTGAATGTGACCTAAAATAAACAACAAAAAAAATTAGGACAAAGCAAATGTATTTACATACTTTGAAGAAGCAGATTACACAACTGTATAGATTGCAGTTTTAAGGTAGGGTACTGCATCCAAGTAAAACAAAATACTCATAATTTATGGGTGGAACATCAGTCTTGCACCCATGAATTATGGCCACCCTTGACCACCCTGAGTAGTAGCTTACGCTACATGTAGTCCTATTGCTTTCAGAGGGAATAATCACAAAGTAAGGGTGTCAAAATCTAGCCCTGTGAAATATAACCAATTACATTAATTGTTTTCATATACAGAGAACTATTTTAATAGGATAATCAACTGCTATCTGGCAGGGAGTGGAAGGCTATGAGGACAAGAGGCAAAAGTCACTATTAAATGTCCAAAGCAGAGTAATGGGTTGCCTTGACATCAGATGGGGCCATTCAGGGTACAGTGGAGAAAAGGCTGTCTGGCAGCAGTGCCAGGCAGGTACATAAGACAATGTAGAGCACAGAAGTAGACCTTGGATCCATGTATTACATGAAATAAGAAAACTGAATTATGGGACTATAATTCCATCTCTAGGTTCTGGTGACTACATAAACCATGTGAGCTGTGCTTTTGTGAGTTATGCTGTCACGCGAGCCTCAGGATGGATTTATAGCCCCATAACTTCTAGCTAGCCATTTATTTTAAAGTAACAGGCAGTTAGTTCACTTATATTTGAAGGGGCACATGCTGGCAATTCATAATTACACACTGGATTACTAATATTAATAAATGCTTTACATTGTACATGAGTGGTTAGTTACACATCAACCATTATTCTTTAATATTACATTATCAAAGGAAGATGCTTTATATAATATCCTTTATCATGTGACCTCAGAATGGGTCATTACTGCATACATAGATGAAATACACGAAACAATCAGTGATCCTTCCAATGGCAGGAAACAGAACCTAATTCCACCAAAAACTCTAATACACTAAAGTAAGCCCAAATACAACAGCTTGATTTGTGAAAAGGCTGTAGGCCATTTACGCATCAGGAGGTATAATCCCCTGTATCCCCAAAGGGCTTTTTCTAATGTATACTACAAATAAATTACTGGGTTTCAGTATTTACTATGGGGAGAAAAATGTTAGAGAACATAGATCAGAATAAAGATGGTAAAAAAAAATGCATAAATGGGCTGAGTCACAGCAATCCAGGCTTGAAACATTTTATAGTAATATGTAAATCTGTGTACTTCTCTGACTAAATCCTCTTAGATGATTGATGGGGATGGACACTTTCTCAAAACTGAATGCTGGAAGTGTGTAATAAATCAATCCAGAGTAGGTACAGAACTCCTATGACTGATATCTGCATATCTGGCTTTTTCCTGTTCCCCGTCATTGCTCTGGAAATTTATCTTTTTTAGTCCTATTTCTGCATTTTTGCACAATTCTATATTAGTTGTGTCTAATTCCTGTTGAGGCCAGCAGTCTCCTTTAGAAATATGTGGCATTAGAACTTGTCTACCTTAAGTGCTCTGACATGCAAGTTATCCCAATTTCCTACGGGATTATTGTAATTGACAAATGTTGTGCCCTTTTGTCTGTCTAGGACTCGTCTAGGTCCATTCCAATCACTCAGGCCCCGAACCAGCAATCAGCTTTACATAAGCACACTCCACATAAGTCTCTGCAGAATCCCAGGTAAGTCAGTTGGAATTTCCAGAAAGATTTGGAGTTAGGGACCTGGGCAGCTATCTGTATGTTTAGGTAGCTAAATACTTTTGCAATTCTATCCCAGGTTATTGTTAAAAAAAAAGTATCTTGCTTGATACACACAAGGTAATTGGTATAAACTGTTATATAGAGTTTAAGAGAGTATGGCTACTACCATATCTCTTGTATTTAATGGTAAACAAAAAACTTTAGCATTCCTATAGTATTCCCACCTGAGGATTTCCAAAGCATCACAAATCTAGTTAATTGAGCCATACAACGTCAACCAGTAAGATGTTATCCTCAATTTACAGAGAGGAAACAGAGAAGTTGAGTGACTTAACCAAGAACACACAAGGGGTCTGTAGTAGAGCTGGGAACAGAAGAATTAGAACCTAGATATGCCAATGCTTGGTCCTGTATCTCATTACCATGTGAATCTGTTTCAAGCCTTAGTTACCATGCTCAGTCCATATTTACTTAGATTAATGCAACTCTTAGGCTCTCTATTTCCCTATTTAGTCTCAGAGTGTGATATATAGCCATAAAACAATATGGTGAAAGGGAATACAGCCATGGCACCTAGAAGGATATTTAGAGAGACAGTAACAAGTAAAGCAGGTGATACTATATACATATGATAGACGTGACTTTAAGGATCTTCCTATATTAAAAAAAAAAGCACATGGAAGTAACAATCATTACTGGATTTGTAAACCCCACCTGACATGTTACCCATGAGACTGTGGTTGCTTGAAGAGATTTAAATTGCTTCAGCTGTAGTAATCAGATTCCAGTTAATTCTCAGTTTTCTTCACCTGATTTCACTCCCATTCCAGAACATTCTGGTTGATTGCATCTGTTCTGCAATGTCTGCCTTTATAAAGATTTGATTGATGTTTATTTAGTGTAGATTTACCTGAATTCTGTGCTGAAAGATTTTGCTATGTAAGCTTCAGACAGGCAGTGAAACCACCATAAAGTATGAAATTTAAAAGTGAAGAGAAGTTACCATAAGAAGTCAATGAAATCTAGCACTTCGAAAGTTCTTGACTCTGTATTATCTGGAATAAATTCACCCCTGTGTAAGGGGCCAGAGCAAGGCCCAGGCACCACTTAAATCCCACTTAAGCCCTCAAAATGATGCTGAAGTTCATCCCAAATGGAGAAAGACATTTGCTTCTCCCTCATCCTCTCATTATAAAACTGAACACTCAATTCATAAGCAAATGGAAGAGCAATTGAGATCCTGGTAGCAAACAAAAGGGAATGGTTAGGATCCTGACATGGTAGTTTATTAGGAATATTAACAAAACAATTGTCTGTCAATTGTGCTATAATGAATGGATCTTGTTAGCATAAAAGATATCAGATATATTGCTATGGGAAAGTCAGATTTCAAAGTTGCAAACCACTATATTTATTTCAAGGAAAAAATAGATCAGAATAATGAAAAAAATAAACAAAAACCCTACATGCACATGGTAATATAGTCCACATAGATAACATAAATGCTTCCACTGCACAGAAAAGAAAAATTTCCTTATGTTAAGGGATTATGAACCCACAGAAATCTACAATTATATGGAAACCAGCCTCTGTTGAAAGGCAAGTGGTGATATAATGGAACATTGACCTTTGAAGACATTCCCACTGCAGGAGGGAGGGACATAAGAATCTCATTACCACTTTCTTCTGTTGTAACATGACAGGCATAAGCAAGCCAAGACAAATGCAGCAGTGTCTAGTAATCAGAGCCACGCTTTCTGGAGTGGCTCATAACTGTGAGTGCCTACCTCAGGGCACAGTGTCAGAAAACATGGCAGAGACCCCAAGGAAATGGTGTTTTCTATAATTAGATTTCATCAAGCCAGTAACAAATGTCAACTCCTGGATCACAATACCCATCTTACCATGGAGTCTCAGACAGTCATCTTAGACTCTCCAGTCTATCGTGGCACTTAGACACACTGGACTTTGTGATAAAAGGTCACTTAAAACAAAAACAAAACAAAAAAATCACAACACATCATGTTGCTCCCAGTCCCAAGAGACCAGTACCTGACTCCAGATCTTAAACCAAAGACAATGCCAGCAGCCAATTCTATAATGAACTAACTAAAGGTTTATTAGTTAAGAAAAGGAAAAGAGTTATTGAGATGTTAAAGTAGGTAAATATATGTATAGGTGAGTCACAGTTTATAATTCCAAATGGTAGCAGAGATTTAGTAATCCACCAGTTTCCCAAAAGTCTCAGAACTCCCCAGAATAACTGTTGATCTCAGTCTTCTCCTTCAGTTATTCCACCATGTTAGACAAACAGTCCAAAGATGAAGGTTCTTTCCATTAATTCATTCTTATAGCTTCTTCTCACAGAAAACAAAATGACAGGGTCATTACTCACATGGGATTTTCCTTTGGTGACAGAATGAGGAATGCATTTGGAGTCTTTAACTTCAAATCATCACATAATGACCACTTGCTTTGAAATAAACATTTTCTGTTAAGTTCTTCATTTGCATTCCACAAGGCCTCATCCTGTTTGATGGGTTATTTCATTACAGGGGAATTTATAATGTAATAGCAAACATTTACATTGCGACAGGATACAGATAGATTAAATTGAAAATAATGCTAGTAACAACCCATTCATTTTCATGAAGTTTAAAGACGAAGTACGCTCTTCTGTCTTTTACATGAACAATTACTTTTATCTATACTAATACACAAATGAGTCGATGTGGGGCTTCAGCATGAGATTAACATTGGCAGACCAGTTGCTCAGTCAGCAATCCCATATACTTTTGTAATATCAAAATTTTCACTAGAGTACTAGAGCAAGCATAATTTTTGGATGAGTGTCATGGAGTTTTCCAGGGATCTTTGCAAGTGGAAACCAAGAGTATGTGACTATAGCAAAGAAAACAAAATAACTTGCATACTGGAGAGTTTTTCAGGGCACAATGCAGAATTCAGTCTATGTAACAGCAACAAGTTCATTCTATCAGCAAACACATTCAGCCACACCAATTCTTCTGGAGTGCTTTAGCTAATCATTCAAGAAAATTTACTCACTTGAAACTAAACTGCTGGATCACATGGATGTGGAAAGACTGCTCAATAGGAGAGCATGATCATTGCTTGAATTTTCTTGATGCATCCCACATGACAGTGGCCTCACAGCAAGCAGATTGGAAAAACTTTTCTGTGAAGTCTTTTGAAAGATATAGATTCACTGCACAAGATCCAAATGGCAAAAAGAAGATATGCAAGATAATATTCCCTTCTTCCTCCTCTGTGATAGTGAGAATCACACATTTCAATACACTTGTCAATTAAGGACATTGTGAACCAGGTGGCAAACTGACAACTCCTGACATTTCAGATTAAATGAGAATGAGGATGGGAATAGTGATGGAAATGTATTCGGATCACATATGACAACCAAATAGCAAATAGAGCAATTAGGTTCTAGGCAAAAGTAAACCACCACCAATAACTGGTAGCAGCAGCAGCTATCAAATCAACCAAACACTTTCTTAGATCAGCACTTTGCACAAGGTGAAAAGGAATTTAGAACAAGTAGTAATGATTAGAGAAAGTCAAAATGGAATAGGAGGGTTTTTGTTTGGTTTTTGTTATTATTCATTAAAAATATTTTCAAAAGTAATAAGTTGCATTCCGCATTTCAAGTGAGTATGAAATACAGTGGGAAAGGGAGTGGAAACAATACCATGATAGCTAATAAAACTCACTTCTAAGGATTAACAAGTTGTAATGATCAAGAGGTGATTGAATGGAGTCTATGAAGGAAAGCCCTAGAGCATAGACCATGGTTTTATCCACAGCATATGGGCTGCAGGCAGATGCTTCCTAAAGCTCCTTGGATGTGTTTCAGGATAGGGGAAAGTGGTTTGCATCAGCCTTTCCCACCCCACCTCCCAGCATGCCAGCAAACATCAGTTATAAGCTCTTTGGAGAAGGGGCCAACTTTTTGTCATACACATATACAATCCTAACTCACAGACCTTCATCCCTGTCTCAGACCACTAGATGCTACTGTCATGGTAATCATCCTTCTTTCTGAGATGTACCTGGGTGGAGCAAGTAGTAACCTTTGTGATTCTTCATGGCACTGTGGCTGCAACTCTGAGGAGCACTTATGTGAGCCACACAAGGGAAGAGAGGCTCTTATCTCCCTTCCATTCCCCCCTTCCCTCCCCATCCCCAAAGTAAGATTCAAGTTACAATTTAGCAATAACATGTTTCAGTCAGCAATTGTCAAACAGATACATTGCTTAACTGAAAGCTAAATAAGTAGCACAAAGCAAGAGCGATGGGTAGAGATAAACTGTATAAGATAAACTCTTAGCAGCATTTTTACCATCTACTGAGATTTCAGAATCTAATCGAGAAAGTCAAATAAGGAAGGAGTTGCAAGTCCTAAAAGCATGTGACATCAGGCTATGTTAAAAATTTTAATAGCCTAGCAGTATTTCTTCCTTGTTAATTAAAAGGATGAATGCTATTAACATGAGCTTTTTTTATCACAAAACTAGGTCTGTTAAGACCCTCAGTACTCTTGATTTTATTCGATCTGATTACTGCCAAAAAGACAGCTTTAAAGTCAAGAGCAGATTTTAATGAATTTGAGCCAATTTTTAACATTTCTGTATTAAAAAGCATTAATTTTTAATAAATTCTGTGACATCCACATTCACACTTGTGCTGAGGCACTGATCTGAATGTTGCAAGCATTTAACAGCAATAATTCACATTTTAGAGCCTTAAAAATTGACGCCAAAGGAATCATGCAAATCACAAGGACGATGAGACTAGAACAAGTACCATATGCAACTCAATAACTACCTTGAACAACGGCAAATGAATCTTAAATAAAAGAAAAAAAAACAGGCATCAGTGGAATAAATAAGGGATAAAGTAATTATTGTCATGCCAGAGACACTCCAATATTTGAAATGATTGAAAGGACCTCTTGATCTAAGGTCTTAAGAGCTAATGACAGGTGTAATAAGAAACAGTGCTCAAAGTAACCTGATAAAGACCCTTGACAGACATTCAGCACGTTGAATGCTGCTAATGGGATTGAAGTCAGGCTGGCATTTCTTACAGTATTGTGCATATTGTAGAATGATTGCTATAGACATAGTCTTGGAGCTGTTCCAACATGACCCTTATGAAAAGACAGTTATTTTAATAGTCTCCTAATATACTCAAAGGAAACTTAACAGTATTCTTCTTTTCATAGGGTAATCCTTGCAACAAAAAAAAAGTCACTGAAGGCTCAGTTGGGAGACAGTGTTCATTAATAGGTTCTACCTTGGCTTGTGTAGAACAGTAATCATTGGCCTGTTTAACCAAACAGGGAAATTTCCTTCAAGTCAGATAGGCAATTATTTTGCTTTTTTAAAAAAAAATATGAAAGACTACCATATACTGAAGTAGCCAAGTAGAAAGAAATCCCTTCCCCCAGCCCCCAGTAGGTTGTGGGTTGCACTTGAATGGCATTGTAGGAATTATATGTAGGCGTGCATATACTCTCAAGACTTATGCACCAAAAAAGAGCAGCACATGCCAAAACCTCCACAAAATTTCCTTGTTGCAGATGTAAACTGCTTTATAAACTTCTTACAAGACAAGAATGGTCCAACTCACAAATGGGTGTGGGCACAGTCAAGAGAAAGGCAAAGTATGACACATGTGACTCCAGGAGAAAAGTGAAGAATTATTGAAATAAAGTAAACCACCAGTGAGGTAGTGGGAACAACTTTAGTATCGGAAGAAATGTGCTCCTCAGTGTAAGAAAAAAATTAAGTATTTCAACTGATGTTTAAGAGTACAGGGACCATCTCTATCGAGCCTAGTCAAGCAGTGTCAGATGGCAACAGATTAAAGTTTCCATCTTTATAAGGGAGAATTTAAAAAAATCATAATCTTGCTGGGATAATATCACACAAGGCAGACACAGGCAGATTTTAAAGATCTTCTCCCTCTCTAAATGCTGTGATTTTAGATACTACAAATAGGGTGTGTGGCAGGGGTGAAGTGCAGAAAGTTCTTCTCTTCTGAAACTCCTGAGGGAGGTGAGGGAGTTGGAAAGGCTTGCTGCACATTGCTGTATATATGAGCTAAAACAGATCCTGAGATGACAATTCCATTTTTATGGCAGGTTTCAAGGTGTCAAAAAAAATTTCATTGTGCATTGGAAAGGCTTTATTTTCCTTCTAATGAAAAAGGAATTGTGTTGAGGAATAGATTTTTGATTCAGGAAGAGATGTTGAAATGCCTAAGAGTATGTGAGAGTCTGACCTGGAATTTAGGGTACTTGTCTGGTATACATTCTACTGTCCAGATTGCTCTACCGTTAGCCTTCTACCACCAACATTCAGTAGTGTAGGGTTCCTCATCTTCCCTACTGCAGAACATAGTATTTTTAATAGATTTCTTGATTAGGTGTTTTGAGCCATGACTATTACCACTAACTGCCAACCTTCTCTCTTGACTGGGTACAAGGATACATATTAATTTATGAAGCTCAGTTCCCTCCTTTTTTTTGCTGATCTTATTCTTTCTATTTTCTTTTACTACAAAAGGATACATATGGCCCTATGCTACTTTGAATTTAAAGAGCTAAGGGAACCAGATCACAGGGTGGCAGTGGAGGGCAGAAGCATTTTTTCAAGGAAATTGCTTCTGTTTGATTTTCTCCCTTTTTAATCTCCATTGCTTATAATACCATCCGACACACTTGAAAAAAAAAATCTATTTTCCTACCCATTGTGTCCTTTTGCTGTTTGTACTCAATATAATATGGACATAATTCTCAGGGATTTCCTTGTTTCTGTCCTAATATATTGCCAGTATCAGTTGGAGAAGGAGAAGAATGCTCACAAGAGCTCTTAAAACATTATTTGCATAATACAAGGGTAACAACAGTTTTATTTACAATGCATAGTTTAGTAGGCAAGAAATTACTATATTATGTTTAGGCTGAATGAGGTTTGCAATCAGAGAGGTTGCTTTAGAAGCCAAAGCAGAAATGAACAATATCCAATATGTAGTGTACATAAGACATTTGCGTTCTTTTCCAGGGAAGGTGGCCAATTTAAATACAGTTAATTAGGACTCAATGCTTAATTAAGTTCAAGTGATTCAATGCAGGATATAATAATTTCTGGACTACTGTCTGTATATCAAGGTTTGTTCAAGAAATAAAATAAAAAAGTTACAGAAGGCAAAACATTTGTTAATATGCAAAATGTAATCAGAAAGGAAAAGGTTAATCCATAAATAATACAAATGCTTCAGACTGATCCTGAAAGGTAATTTCTGCACACCTTCAATTCCCATTTAATCCAATGGGGGTTGAGGGCATGCTCTGCACCTCATAGGATCAGGTCCATATGCATAAACTCATATAACTACAACTGTTGTAATAGCACTAAAACCGTGCTTGTGGTTCAGAGCCAGCTAATTACGGTATTGTCTTGTAAGTGTGAGCAATGAAATATTCTTTTCAAAACTCAAGGCAATGACTTGAACAGTTGTGCAAGGAGTTTTTTTAGCGCACACACACAGAGAGAAGTTAATTTTGTATAAAGATACCAAAATTAAACCACCACCTCATTTGTTGGTTCTGTTAGGCAGCCCACCTCCCTTTAGATCTAGTGTAAGTTTCACTCACCACAGGAGTGCCTTCTCCTGGCCAGATGTTGCGTAGTAGCTTTCTTCCTGTACTATGCCCCCTGCCAATGGTCACTTCACTGCTGCAGGGGCCTCTCTTCCCTTAATTCACAGTGCTCCCTCTTTGAAACTCAGCCTTCTGGCTAGGTCTCAATATAGACCTCCCTTTAGGGTATCAACATCTCACCAGACCAGCTGTCCAGCTGGCACCTCCAACAGTCCTGCACCATTTCCCAGTGACTAGTAGCAGGAACCTAGGCCCTCCCTTTACACTGAGTTCCAGCCCAGAGGCCCTATAATCAGTAGCTGAGGTCCACACAATCCGCCTCCTTGCTGCTGTTTCCCTAGGATTATTCCTGCTTTGCCATCTCAGGCTTTCTTCTCCACAAGCCCTCTGATATTGCCCCTTCCTCCAGAGCTAAGACCCCAGTGCTTATTCTCCCACCAGTTCTCCCCTCCACCTCTCTACTCCCAGCAAGTGACTTCACGCTCTCCCCCTAGAGCTTTCTGCTGTTACAAATGTCCTTTCTTTATAATCCTTGCCCAGCTTCTTCCCCAACAGGGCTTCATCAGCAGTTAGTAATTATAAATCCATTGGCCTCCCATCAGCTGCAACTCTTAAAGTTAATTGGCCCCTTCTAGGCCACACCAGTTCCAAAGAGATTAACACCCCATCACATCTAGACTCAGAAATTACTACATACTCACAATGGGCCTTATCCTAAGGCCATTGAAGTCAATGGGAACCTATCAATCAGGTCCAATATGCAAAGAGTATTAAAAACAGATCTGTGCTCTCCTTTGCTGCATGCTAGAGATGGGAGAAAGGAATTGGGCACAAAGAGTCCTGTACCCAGGGTGGAAAGTAGTTGAAGTTCTACAGCAGGCTCCTTCTCTTCTTCACTACCTTATCACGATGCCAGCTCTGTCCACATATCTATTCAAGTGACATCACCATAGGACATAATCACATCAGCCACACCACCAGGGGCTCGTTCACCTGCACATCTACCAACATGATATATGCTATCATGTGCCAGCAATGCCCCTCTGCCATGTACATTGGCCAAACCGGACAGTCTCTACTCAAAAGAATAAATGGACACAAATCTGATGTCAGGAATCATAACATTCAAAAACTAGTGGGAGAACGCTTCAACCTCTCTAACCACTCAGTGACAGACTTGAAGATGGCAATGTTGCAACAAAGAAAAAATTCAAAAACAGACTCCAGAGAGACACTGCTGAACTCAAATTAATATGCAAATTAAATACAGTTACTTAGGTTTAAACAGACTGGGAATGGTTGGATCATTACACTAATTGAATCTATTTCCCTATGTTAAGTTCTCCTCACACCTTCTATGGGTCATCTCAGTTATGAAAAGTTTTTTTTCTCCTGCTGATGATAGCACATCTCAATTGATTGGACTCTTTCAGTTGGTATGCATACTTCCACCTTTTCATGTTCTCTGTATGTATAAATATTTTCTGTCTGTGTGTTCCATTCTATGCATCAGAAGAAGTGAGCTGTAGCCCATGAAAGCTTATGCTGAAATAAATTTGTTAGTCTCTAAGGTGCCACAAGTACTCCTGTTCCATTACCTGCAGATGTCTGTTTGCACAAACACTACATGTTTGGAGCTCTATAGGTTTGAGGGGACATGTAAGGTTGGTAAAGCAGAATTCTGATGAATTTCTGTCCAGAAATTAAACTGTAATACTAACTCCCCTTTTTGGGGCTTCTACCTCCCTCAGGTAGGAGGCTGGTGTGATGCTTCAGGGGGAAAAGCACAAGCAGCATGGCTTCTGATTGAGCTGTACTGCCACACAGGCTGGATGCAGAGCCAGAGTTGTATCATGAAAGGAACTGCCTTTCTGCACTGAGGTTCCGAGATTCTTGGGGGACGAACCAAGGCTTTTTCATGAGCTCTTTGATACTTCATATCTTGAAGGCCACATCCAGTCCTAACCCACACATGTAGAGGAATGCCTCTACCCCAGGAGAAAGCATGAAGCTCTAACGGTTGTAACTGAGTTTTCACTACACTGTTTTGCCTCCCATTTTGCGGAGCCTTTGCTGACAGAAAATTGGAATGTCACTTTTTCTAGTCTGGCTAGCATAGCCTGGCCAAAAGAAGGCTGCAGGGGGATATGCTTGCTCTATATAAATATATCAGGGGGGTTAACGTTAGGGAGGGAGAGGAATTATTTAAGTTTAGTACTAATGTAGGCACGAGGACAAATGGGTACAAACTGGATATTAGGAAGTTTAGACTTGAAATTAGACGAAGGTTTCTAACCATTAGGGGAGTGAAGTTTTGGAACAGCCTTCCGAGGGAAGTAGTGGGGGCAAAAGACTTATCTGGCTTCAAGACTAAACTTGATAAGTATATGGAGGGGATGTTATGATGGGATAGTTTAATTTGGGCAACTGATCTTGGATTATCACCAGATAAGTCTGCTCAGTGGTTTGCGGGGAGATGTTGGATGGGATGGGATGGGAACTGAGTTACTGCAGAGAATTCCTTCTTGGGTGCTGGTGGGTGAGTCTTGCCCACATGCTCAGGGTTTAGCTGATCGCCATATTTGGGGTCGGGAAGGAATTTTCCTCCAGGGCGGATTGGCAAGGGCCCTGGAGGTTTTTCGCCTTCCTCTGCAGCGTGGGGCATGGGTCGCTTGCTGGTGGATTCTCTGCAGTTTGAGGTCTTCAAACCAGTTTTGAGGATTTCAATAACTCAGTCCTGGGTTAGGGGTTGTTATAAAAGTGGATGGGTAGGGTTCTGTGGCCTGCCTTGTGCAGGAGGTCAGACTAGATGATCATATTGGTCCCTTCTGACCTAAGAGTCTATGAGTCTATGGATATTGTAGAAATTGTTTTATTCTTGTCAGTTCACTCCTGGAGAAGATATTTCTTGATCTGCCTTTCTGGCATTCCTCAGGGTGGTTTTCTGGTGCCATAGAGCTTTCAGATTTCTTTTCACTTGTTTGAAGCTCTAAAGCATGTTCAAATAAACTATTTTAGAATCTCCCTCAGAGCATATAAAAATTAAGTTAAAATACAACAATCCAGCAGCAATTTGCACCAACTCACAACCAGTGAAGTGGGACAGTGATTCTTTGGCAGTCTTATAGCAGGTTTACAGTTCTTTCAGGGAATTGAGCAAATGCAGAAGTAAAAGCAAACAACAGCTGCAATGGCCTGAACTAATATAACAATGTGATGAAATGAGCCAATAGTATGCAGTGGCAAAAACAATTAGCATTTTCCAACTTGTTACCCTAGTGACCAAGTAGTGAAACACTAAAGCTTAGTCCTGTGACTCACAGTTGGGAAAACAAGCTCCATAGTTGCATAAGATTTTGATAAGGAATTCTAAGGTGAAGCAGTATGGTTAAGGTTTCAGCTCTCTGGAAGCCTTTGAATACTGTTTAAGACAGAACAGACAATCCTGGGTTTGATGGATTTCATTTCTGTATAAACCAACAGTTCTATCAATATAATTTAGCACATCTGGAAAATGAGGATATTAACATGACAGTGCAGTACATCTAACCTGGGGAAAAATATCACTTTCACTTCCACACAGTAGATAACTCTGATAACCTTCTCTCCCTACATATACAGATCTCTTCACATCAGTGAAATGTCTGCATATGTAGTGATAGAAAGATACCAGAGTCCAGGTCTACACTGAAGATCTGAATTATGCCTGAAGATTTTGCCATTGGATGGTTGCTTTTTAAACTAGATTTAAAATAACACTGGTCTACAATTTTTGAGAAGTTGTCTGCTTCAGAGATAAAATGTGCTATTTATTATGTATTTTGATGTGCTGAATTCAAATATGACAATTAAAACAACTGATTGGCTACTGTTTCTAAGAGATTTAAGTTTTTATATTTTATGTCTATGTATATTGTGTAGATAGTAGAGTTTTAATCATAAATTGTAAACCTAGGTCTTTTCATATGTTTATGGTTGCTTTACATGATAATATTTCACCTGTCCTGTTTATGTAACACTTTAAAAATCAGCAAAAGGGTTATGTAAATAAAATTTATTATGAAACAAAAGGCAAAAAACTATTATGTACATAGTTTAGTCCTATTCAGTGTCTACTCGGTGCTTCTTGGCTTGTCTCTTGTATTCATTAAATGGAGCATCTCTTGTCACTGTCCAGCAATAGTCTGCAAGCATTGATGGGCTTTATTTGCCCTGATAGCCTGCCAGGAGATTCCACTGCTGTAATCTGGAGCCCAAAAGCTCTGCCTTACTCTTGGGTAGTTCCAAATCCCTGACAAGGTCATTCAGTTCACCTTGTGTTATGAGGTGTGGT
The DNA here is from genome assembly GCF_007399415.2 of Gopherus evgoodei. Classification (NCBI taxonomy): domain Eukaryota; kingdom Metazoa; phylum Chordata; order Testudines; family Testudinidae; genus Gopherus; species Gopherus evgoodei. The sequence goes on from NC_044322.1 coordinate 185,423,559, forward strand.
TCAGAGGAGGAGGATGGGAGAAAATGTGAGTCCTGTGACATTGATGGTTCAGGACCAGAAGTTTCATCCTCTTCCTCTTCCTCACCTGACTCAAGTGAGAATGATTCTGGTGCATCAGGAAGCGGCAGTCCTTCTCTGTGGGGTACTGGGCGTATAGCTGATGGAATGTTTGGATAATGCACAGTCCACTTTTTCTTCTTTGACACACCTTTCCCAACTGGAGGCACCATTCAGAAGTAACAATTGCTGCTATGATCTGTTGGCTCTCTCCAAATCATTGGCACTGCAAAAGCCATTGATTTCCTTTTCCTGTTCAACCACTGGCGAAGATTTGTTGCACAAGTGTTGCAGCATGTGTGTGGGGCCCACCTCTTGTCCTAATCTCCAATTTTGCAGCCAAAAGAAAGGTGATAGGCTTTCTTAACCATAGTGGTTAGACTGCGCTTTTGTGATGCAAAAGTCACTTCACCACAAACATAGCAGAAGTTATCTGCACTGTTCACACAAGTACGAGGCATCTCTGCTCACTTTGGCTAAACAGAAATGTGTCACTTTGCAAAATCAAACACTGACAAATATGGGGGCACGACACTGTGTGATTTCTAGAGCTGATATAGGGCAATTTGTTCAGCAGAGTGATGTAAGCTTTGTTATGATTGCATCATTCATGACTTCTAGGAATAACATGATGCAATTCATATCATGTATGATGCAATACCAGCTTCAGATTGCAGCATTCATTGTTTTGCCTAAAAAGCAAGTACTGTCCAAACCCAGTCATAGATTTATTCATAGATCCAGTCAAAGATGTATTTTAGTCATTTCTGGTTTAATTTGAGATCCCTTCCCTTTATAACTCACTTATCCTCTGCCATTCCCAAGTCAAGGGTCGTATATACTGACCCAATAGCATATCTTGAAAACTAGAGCCAATCAACAATTTTAAGCATCATTTTTGTTCTCAGTGACCCAGAATTAGTAAAGTTGGACTACATTTATTTCAGAAGCATTTTGGCTGTAGAGCAGTGTAATTTTAGATTAAAAACAGAGCTGGACTGCATAATGAAAAACAAATATGAATTTAGCTTCTTTCTGCTTGCAGAATATTGCAAGCAGATAATAATCTCCTCAAATTTATTTGAATTTAATCATGTTTTTTTTTAATTCTATGAATTGCCCTTGAACAGTTCCCAGTGAGTATTAAATATTAGGAATTTGAGCTGTCCTAGATAATTATTGTTAGCCATATTGTTGCTCTCCCCGATAGGCTGACCATAACTGTTATTGCAAGTTGATGAGAACTGTTATTGCAAGTTGATGAGCGCTCTCAACAGCCATTGCACCTTAGGTTCATACTCTGGAAGTGGATCTGTGGGATCTCTTCGGGAAGGGAAGCTGTTTAGAGAGAGGCTGAGAGAGGATTGAGGGCTTTCAGTTTTAAATCTTTCCCTTTCTGTACTATGCAGGCTTTGCCAAAGATGACATTCCTAGACAAAGTTAGGCTGCTGTAAGAGTCACTGACTACAGAGCTTAAAGTTAATTTTAATTTTGTCACTTTCAAACAAAGTAATTGTGCAGGCATAATTCTGTACATGATGATGAAGGGTGAGGTCAGATCCTTGTTAGTTCATGTTATTGCCTCTGGGCCAGGCCTCTGGATTTTTTGAGAATGGTATCCTCTTGCTGTTTTAAACAACATGCTACCCTATATAAAATAAAGAGGCAGAGTCCACCACCTGAACATTTCTAGGGAAAATGGTGACCTTGCCACTGGTTTCCTCTTATTTACTCCATGTCCAAAGGAGTGGCTATTAGGTCTTCCTCCCTTCTTGGCTCTCCATGCTGGTGTTTGAGTGGAAGAAGAGTGGGTTGGGGAGAGTGTTGGTGTCAAGGTTTTTTTCTCCACTTTTTTTCTCCACTTTGAATACAAATGTGGGGAACCTGCATGGACCCTTCTAAGCTTAATTTCTAGCTTAGATCTCGTAACGCTGCCACCAGCCAAAAATATAGTGTTTGTCACACTTCTGTTCCCCAAAAACCTTCCCTGGGGAACCCAAGACCCAAACCCCTTGGGTCTTAAAATAAGGAGAAATTAACCATCCCCCTCTTTTTCCCCCTCAGACTCTCCCCTCCCTGGGTTACTCTGAGAGGCTATACAGATCCAAACTCCTTGGATCTTAAAACAATGAGGAATTAACCCTCCCCCTTCCATTCCCCCCACCAATCCTTGGTGAGTTTAGACTCAAGCCCTTGGATTTTAAAACAAGGAAAAAATCAATCAGATTCTTAAAAAAAGAAAGCTTTTAGTTAAAGAAAGAAAAAGTAAAAATTATCTCTGTAAAATCAGAATGGAAAATGCTTTACAGGGTATTCAGATTCATATAGACTAGAGGGACCTCCCAGCCCCCAGCCTTAGATTCAAAGTTACAGCAAACACAGGTAAAAATCCTTCCAGCAAAAGCATAAGCATTCACAAGTTGAAAGAAAACAAAGGTAAAACTAATCCGCCTTGCCTGGCTATAGTTACAATTTTGAAACATGAAAGACTGATTCAGAAAGATTTGGAGAGCCTGGTTGTACGTCTGGTCCCTCTTTGTCCCAAGAGCGAACAACAAACAAAACAAACAACACAAACAAAGACTTCCCTCCACCAAGATTTGAAAGTATCTTGTCCCCCCGTTGGTCCTTTGGTCAGGTGTCAGCCAGGTTCACTGAGCTTCTTAACCCTTTACAGGTAAAAGAGACATTAACCCTTAACCATCTGTTTATAACACCCCCCCCAAATCTCAGACAGTGTGGAACTACACTGGCAGTGATTTCTTCCTAGAACTTTAGAATAAACAGGTTAATAAAACACATGCACCTTTACATATACTACTAATTGTGTAAACTACAAGACTTTTCACATTTTAAGGACAATTTTTAACCAGTTGATTCTGGGAAACTTTCACGGGAGAGTGCATCAGCTACTTTGTTAGAAGCTCCTGAAATGTGTTGAATGTCCATTGAAGCAGTTTTTGTTGTTTCCCTCGGCAGTATGAAGCCACTTTAGCGCAGCATGGTCGGTTTGTAGCTGGAACCGCCATCCCCAAATGTATGCACGTAGCTTTTCCAGGGCATACAAAATGGCGTAGCATTCTTTTTCATTGATTGACCAGACAGTTTCTTGCTGAGAAACACGACAGGATGGAAGTTTTGATCTGGTCCTTCCTGCATTAAAACTGCTCCTACACTACGCTCAGATGCATCTGTGGTTACTAGGAATGGTTTGTCAAAGTCCGGGGCCCTTAACATAGGGTTCAGACATGAGTGTCACCTTAAGCTGGGTAAAGGCCTTCTGAGACTCATTAGTCCACTTAACTGCATTCGGCTGGGTCTTTTTGGTCAGGTCTGTTAATAGGGCAGCGATCTGGCTGTAGTGTGGTACAAATCGCCTGTAATACCCGGCCAAGCCTAAGAAGGATTGGACCTGTTTTTTCGATTTTGAAACAGGCCACTTTTGGATAGCATTCCTCTTGGCCTGTAGGGGGTTTATTGTTCCTTGACCCACCTGGTGTCCAAGGTAAGTCAGTCTGTTTTAGCCTATTTGACACTTTTTAGCCTTAACAGTTAGTTCTACCTGCCTGATGCTCTCAAAGACTTTTTCTAGGTGTTCTGCCCATGAATCAGAAAAAATGGCCACATCATCGAGGTAGGCAACTGCAGATTCTCCCAATCCTGCTAAGAGACCATCCACCAGTCTTTGGAAGGTGGCGGGTGCATTTCGCAGCCCGAAAGGAAGCACATCAAATTCATACACCCCTTCATGGGTGATGAAGACTGACCTTTCTTTGGTTCATCTAGCGGTACTTGCCAGTACCCCTTGGTTAAGTCTATTGTAGAGATGAACTGGGCACGTCCCAATTTTTCCAATTCCCTATCTGCCTCTTGCTTCATGCAGGAGACAGTGTGACTTAGTCAAGACCTTCTTCTTACCTTCCTCTGCTTAGCAATGTGTATATGGAGAGAAGCTTAGGAAAGATGGATGGGAACACAAGTTGGTCCCTAGGCACAGAGCAGTTTAGAATGAGATGACACAAGCACAGATCACATTTTCAATATTTTAAGTTTATAGTGTATAAAAGCAAGTGTCTTTCATTAGAAATATACATGCATGTGTGAGGCTCCTGGAATAGATCAAGTTATAGAAATTAGTTTTTGTTTATATCTAGTAGTAATTTGGAATTTTTGCATTATTGCTTGTATATTGTTTGTATTTCTGTGAATAGACATTAATTTTGTACTTAGATAAATGGAAGCTGCCCCTTTAAAAATAGGATTGGGGCATTCAGAGTTAGAGGTGCCAGATGACCAGTTTTTGACCAAAAAGTCCTGTTTTAAGGACATCTGCACAGTCTCCAGGCAGAAATATTGACTGGACACTAAAAGTCCAGTTACTGCAGTTCCTTTATCTAACCCCAGCCAGCCAAAGGCTTCTTTAATCCCTGAGCTCTGTCCCCAGAGCTGGGGAAGGGCAGAGCTGAAAGTGCCCCAGGTGCTAGTCCTGGCCAGGCTGGGGAGGGACACTTCCTCTTTCCCTGCAAAGACTGGGGTAGAGACACCTCTGAGAACCTCCCACAGCTGCAGGAAGCTCTCCCCCCTCCCCTCCCATTGCTGGATGGCACAGGAGAAGTCTCCCTCTCCTCTTTATGGTGAGTTGAGACTTCAGGTGTGGGGGTTCAGGTGAATGGCAAAGGTACCAGCTCCTTGTGTGCTGGGAAGCCCCCCCAGCTGGTCCCAGCAGCTCAGACTTGTTTTGCTTTGCTGGTAGGGAGTGGGATAGCTAAAGGAAGCCCCTGTGCTTTCAATCTGAAGCCATTCTATCAGAGTGGCACTTCAAGGCAAGATGTTGTGGAAAATGTTGTGGAAATGTAGCTGTAGTGTCTCGTTTTGTATCAGAGTGGGCCCTCGCAGGGGCCTGTGAGCAGTGTGTGTGTTGCTGTATTGAAAGATCTTCATGCAGCTTGGTACCTGGAAAGCCTTAGCCTGAAGAAAGCTCCCCTAGAAAGGTCAGAACTCTAATAATAGATGTAAGCAGGGTCTGAATGAATGCTTCCCTGACAGATAGCTGGGAGGGGGAAAGATTCTCATAGACTCAGACTCTAGGACTGGAAGGGACCTCGAGAGGTCATCGAGTCCAGTCCCCTGCCCTCATGGCAGGACCAAATACTGTCTAGACCATCCCTAATAGACATTTATCTAACCTACTCTTAAATATCTCCAGAGATCGAGATTCCACAACTTCCCTAGGCAATCTATTCCAGCGTTTAACTACCCTGACAGTTAGGAACTTTTTCCTAATGTCCAACCTAAATCTCCCTTGCTGCAGTTTAAGCCCGTTGCTTCTTGTTCTATCTCTGGGTGTGCTTATTTAAATACAGTTTGCTCCTGCTTTGCTTAGATTTGCTTAGATATTCAGCAGATGGAGCAGTGTTTTGCTCTTTGTAATCAACTTGGCTGGTGTGGGGTCACAAATCATGTTAGTACTGAATGCAAGAGCAGTGAAATGCTGGTATCAATGTTATGATTATTGTGGGAATGTAGGGAAGCAGGACTGTGCTTAACCTATTCCCAAAGGGGGCGGCACCCTTAGTACAGTGGACCACATTGAGCCAGGGGCTTAACTGCTGCCTAAGCCCCGTGAAAGTAAGAGTGGTGGGGACAGGACTTCTGGTCAGGAGGCTGCACAAGCCCCCTCTTCCTCCCATCAGGGGTCCTCTCTAGACTGGATTAACCTGTTCTTCCCCCCTGTTCAAAGAATAGAACTAAATATGCTTCAATAGGAGCCTCTTTTGTTATTTTAATTATTCAGTCAGAACTGAAACCAGTTGTGGTAGGACTGTATTTCTGCCCTGCCTGCTAAGAGCTAAAATCACTGAGAGCTGAAATCACTTGAGATGGGGCAGTGTTTCTGCCCAGTCTGCAAAAGAGCTGAAAATCACTGACACACTGATGTGCAGAGGTCACAGCAGAGAGGCAAAAGGTGACTGACAGTCAACTGGCAAATGAGTACCCAGCAGGGAGGGAATAAACAGGGGTGACAAGCAGCCAGCAGGTCGGCGGCAGACAGGCACGAGTGGTGAGCAGGTTAGCGACAGAGAGGTGCAATAAGCGGCCAGCAGGGCAGGGTAGAGAGGCACGATGAGCAGCCAGCAGGGTGGCTGGTGGAGGAGCACGGAGCAAGTAGTATGATGGCTGGTGAGCGGCCAGCGGAGCAAGTAATATGCCTGTTTACCCTCCACCCTGGGTGGGAAGTGAACTCTGCAGATACACCTCTGAACTCTAGATCTGCACTGACCAAGGACAGCAACTGTGAGTGGGATGCAGAGAAGGGTTGGGCATATGAAAGGGACTTTTGGGTTGCTGGACTTAAGAACCTGAGGGGAAAAGGGCACTGTCCATCCTATTTGGGAGTGGATCTTATACACTCATGGTTTATGTTTATGAATCCTGTTTGTGAGGTTTTCCCAAATTAATGCGGAGTTACTTCCCTCCTTTTATTAAAAAAGTTTATTTTCTATACTCGAACTCTGTGCGTCTGAGAGGGGAAGTATTGCCTCTCAGGGTGGTATGTAATTTTCCCAGGTTACTGGGTAGGGGCTGAAGCCAGTTCTGTGTTATATCGATGGAGAGGAAGCGCTAGATATAATGTAATGCCTTCGGCAGCTTGCCTGCAGAGAGTCCGCTGGTCCCGCGGCTTCAGTGGACCCTCCGCAGGCAAGCCATCAAAGGTAGTCTGCCTGCCCTTTTTGGGGCGACAAAATTCCTAGAGCCACCCCTGGCTGGATCCACCTGTCAGAAGGGTTACATAATAATAATAGTTACCCTTCAAAAATGAAACCCCTATCACTGACAGTGTAACAAATCCCTGATATAGATTGATCCACAGCCATCCTATCAAATACTCTTACTTTGTATTTGAAATACCTACTATGATCAACATTTTTGAATTTAGGTACCCAAACATGGGCACTTAAACGAACCGATAATGAGGTAATAACCATCGCATTCACCGAGAAGCACAGGAGGGTATAAACATTTTTTTTTTAAAACATACTTAGTACTTTTAACTTATCTTTGTTGTTTGAGGATATGTGAGCTAATTGCTAATCACCTCCCCTCCCAGCCACCTCTAGCAACCCAAAAATGACCTAAGGGAGGGATTATGCTATTCACTGTGTGCACAATACATTGTTGCTCAATGTTTTGTTGTTTTTTATTCTATGAGGGGCTTCAGGTTGATGTCTGCCTGTACCTTAAATATTTCTTATAGCGCCTGTCACCAGATATTGGGTACAGTATCTGAACACCACAAGGCTATAAAGAAAGCAGAAAACGTCCCTTTCTTGTTTTGTGTGGAACAACAAAAAATGCTGTTCCCCATATATCTCATGCTGCATTTTTATTGCTGCCATCATGGCCCATATGCCCATTGGGCTGTTTTATTGGAATGATGTGGCTTGCATTTCAGCCTGAACTCACTCAGGCTCAGGGTCACTTTGATGGCTTGTCCTATGCTGTGTGCTAGTGCATAGGAAGCCAGAGTGTGAATCTACAGCACATTAGCTTGCCACACATTAACTGACCAGGTGAACTCTGCTTCTGCTCACCCAAAGTGAGCTTTGCCACAGTGTGCTGTAGATGCACTTACACACTTGCCTGTGCATTAGCTTGCCACGTAGACAAGCCCTGATTCCCTCTGCCAAGTGATTACATAGTTGGGAAATCCCAATACTCTAACCTGGTTCTTTCCATCTGCATTGTCCCAGAGACTTGCAAATAGGGTGACCAGACAGTAAATGTGAAAAATCAGGATGGGGGTGAGGGGTAATAGGAGCCTATATAAGAAAAAGACCCCAAAATCGGGACTGTCCCTCTAAAATCAGGATATCTGGTCACCCTACTTGCAAGACAGAAGGTGAAGCAGTGTCTGAAATAACTTATACAGTGCTTTGTAGTTCACAAACAGGACTTCAAATCTGGATCTGAAGCAAATAGGGAGCTCATTTACTGTGATGGATCTAATCAACTAAGTCATTGAAAGTCTTTCTATCAGCTTCAGTGGGCTTTGGATGTGGCCACAAGGATTTAAAAAAAGATGATCCAAGGCTGGCCATATTTTTCACTTGATTTCTCATTCCCCATGAAACTAACTATATATAGCAGTACACAGTCTGCAAAGGGAAGCATGTCAAATACACACTAGTTTATGAGGAAAAACGAGAACCAGAAACGAGTTTTAGATGTTTATCTTAAACTCAATACAGGAACATTTTTTCAAAGTACAGGTTTCATATCAGTTGCTTAGGAACCCTACAGAACTAGAAGCTGGAAAATCATGGTGTCATACGTTGGGTACAATGTTTTTATGTCTTTAATAAGATGGCCTAATAACATCTCATTGTGTATATGGTACATGCAGTACATTCTGCTTTGCGATGTGTTCTTTGAGAAGCATTTCTATCATATTTCTTACTATCCAGATAATTGATTTGTACTGACCATGTCCTTTCAATGTGCTGTCTGTATCTAGCAGAAAATTACTCCTCTAGTATATCCTAACTTCAGGAAGCATGTGCGAAGGTGCCTTTCAACTCCGGTTGCTATGGATGCTTACAGCCTCGTCTTATTCCACGTGAAAGACTGGAGAATGGTAAAAAGCTAGTAGTCAAGAGCTAAAAATTGGAAATTTTTGAGGAGGGGAAGCAGAGCAAAGAAGATTTCACATTTGCTATGAAACTACAATATAATTTACCCTTTTAAAGATGTACTGCAATATATTGGGGGGAAATATTTTGCATCTGAGTCTTTCAGCAGTTTTGTAAAAGTTGAAAAGCAATTTTTGTGAAATACGTTGAGCTGCTGTGGAAGTAATTGAGAAAAATCATTTTCATCATTATATCTATACTTCAGAGAAAACATTAAAAAGTACTTTAAAAAAATTGCATTGATTTATTTCTACTTCAGCTACACATGCAAGAGAAATTTAAGATATCGTTAAAAACCATACATCGTGCAACTTTCTCAGTCTAATCCACTCTCATTTACTCTGCTCACACCAGCGAAGGAAAAAAATGCTCCATCTAAATTCCATTGTCTTATTTAATTTAAAATATAGAGGGAAGGAACATTTAACATTTCAGCATTATGCTTGTATTTCTTTCTGATGAAGACTGAATACCAAACCTTTCCCCTCACCCCGCTCCATTTGTGTATAAAAAGGAAACAAATCAATGCAACATGGAGATTTTTGAATCAGTAGTTTAAAATCAGTGAGGTACAATTTCTAACAACAGTATGCCACCAAAATATTCTCTACCATCTGTGTATAACTATCAAATAAAACAAGAAGATTTAAACAGATGTTAAATAAATAAATATTTTCAATGATCCTGAAAAATGTCAAGATACAACAGAAAAATATCAAAAGGATACCATAAATTATTTTGTTATACTGCTAAATTTTTGTTTATTGCCTTTCATTGTTTACAATACCTTCTATGCTTCAGAAGAAGTTTGGATTCCCTCACTAGTGATGTCTTTCTTTCCATTTGTCAAACACCTATTTATTTTTTTCTTTATTTATTACAGAGTAAAAACTAAAATAGTTTCTTTCACCTGTTGACTTTCCTGTTGTTATAAGCATCAAAGATTTCATCAGTTATGTAAGCCCAGACAGCTCCTTAGTTGCACTGGGTTCCCTCTGCTAGCTGGCTGCCATTGCAGAAGAGAAATAACATTGCACTGACATCTCTCTAACTCTGTCTACTTCTTAAAAATTTCTTGGCAACACAACTCTATTGAGGAGCTATTACAATTAACATCAGCTGAAGATCTGCCCCATGGACTTCAAAGGCCAGTCCCCCTCAACTGTCAGTACAACTTCTTAAATTTAAGTTACACTTTCCTTTCCATACTATATGCAAACAATGTATCTATCAAACAAACAAGTGGTGTTTAAATTATACTCTTTTATATGCCTTTTCTTTGTTATGTTTTTGAGGGAAAGATGAAATCAATCTTTTAGGTAGAACATCACTAACGGCATATCATCATTACAGCACAGTTCCAAATATAGGAAAAGCTTCGTAATCCGGCATGTTGGGGGGTTGGGAAGGTGCTGGTTAATCAAAAATACCTGCCTCTTTTAAATAAAAGCAGAGTGTAGAATGTGCAATTGCAGAACCTCCTGGGCAGTATACTAGCCCTGGTTACTAGATTGAAGATTTGTATTGAGAGATATCAGGAATCATATCAGATATCAGAAATGCTGGTTAATAAAGCTTTTCTGCTAATAAAGTGCTAATAAAGTGCTGGATAACATAGCTTTTCCTGTATTCCAGTATAGTTCATCTTTTGGAAGCCAAGGCAGGAGACAGACATTTTTTATATATCTGAGTTAAGGAAGAGAAGCAATCCACAGATACATAATAAAAGGGCAGCCAGTCCCTGATTCAGGAAACCATTAAGCACCTGCTTAAGTCCTTGCCTATTGAAAAAAAAGTACTGGTTGAAGTATATGCAAGATACATTGACTTCAGTGGAACTTAAATATGTGCTTAACTTTAAATCACATGCTTAAGTATTCACCTGGTTGGGGGCCCCGATAGAATGGTTTCAGTTACCTTGCACTGAGAACAAGGGAAGAAATACTAAAGTCCTAAATCTCATGCAAGCTTTGTATTGAGGGGAATTACCAATTTAACAGAAGTGTCAGAGGAGGAAGCAAAGAAAAGCCTGAATAGAGAAGCAATATCAGTCTCCCTTTTGATCAAAAGGACATCAGCGATGCATTCTGCTATTTATACAGAAAAAAGTTTTAGCAAAAAAAAAAAAGTGTATACAAACATGGAAACATCTGTGCTAAGAAGCCACTTGAAAAATGACTGTGCTATAATGTGAAAAGGAAACATCTGCTTAATGCTCAGCAGACTCTTAGCAACACAGGAAGAGGGATTTTAAAGTAATACTGCAAAATATATATACAGGTTGCATATTTTATTATAGAAAGTTTCAATATATTTCTAATATTCTAATGTAATTTCTTATTTGAAATATTGTTATTTTTAAGGGAACTTTACCCTAGATTGCTTTGAGAGGACATGAATAGCTGATGTAACGCTCTATGTGCTTACATTGTTACAAACATTAGGAAAGTAATTACTGCAAATGAACATATGTCATTTTTTAAAATGAGCGTTACTCAGTTTATGAACACTGATAAATGCTATTTAATTAACAGATAGTAAACATTAATGTTCCATTTATTTGAGTAGTCACAATCATTTAATCCATAGTAAGTGTAGAATACATTCTGATTATGATTTTAAAATCACATTCACTTTCCACTGTGTTTATAAATCATTTATAAGCTTATTACAGACATAAATGTCAGTTAGTAAGCAGATAACAGTATAATATATCTTGTTGAGTTCATTGTATTTCATATTTAATTAATATATTATTTATACATGTTTGGGGGAATGCTTTATAGTGAAACTATAGCTATAATTAATTGAGAGTTCTGACAGACTCAAACCAGGTTTGAAGAAAGGACAGCATATAGCATGAAACTTGTCTTTTGACTCAGCCTAGCCCTTAAGTATATGCTTAACTATAAGCATTTAATAGATTCCTTCAAAAAAGCAACAGTCCAGCCAACACTGAAGACATTTACCCTGGATACAGTGGTTCTAGCCACTTATCACCCAGAACTGAACCGTCCATTCCTGAGCAAGATCAGAGAAGCTAGCTACTGGCCAATTACAAGGTCATCTAGCTGAAGCCAATATCCTAGCCTTGGCATAATCTGGATTCAGGCCAGGACCTGGAATGGAAACAGGGTTAGGGGCACTGATGGATGATCTGATGCCAATGAATAAGGGCAGAGATCCATTCTCATCCTCCTGGACTTCTCTTCAGAATTTGACACTGTTAACAATGAGATAATGGTATTCCACCTGAGAGAAATGGCATGGATACAGAGAACATGCAAAAATGGTTTGAGCCCTTCCTGAAGGGATGCACCCACAATTACAATGGGAAACTGTTCCTCTACCACTAGATCCCTCACTCTGAGGAATCCCAAGAGGATTGCATTTCTATCTGGCCCTATTCAACATGTATATGTAGCTACTAGATAATTTGGTCAGATTACATTGACTCCAAGTGCCCTCAATAGGCAGATAACATATAAAGCCACTTATCTTTTACCACTACCACCAAGATGGCTTAGTGTTTAGATGAAATCAGCTCATGGATGAAGAACAACTGGCTGAAACTGAACCTGAGAAAGGTAGAAGTGATGCTGGTGGACAGAAGAAAGCACTTTGAGGAATCTACAGCCGCAAAGCAGTATCCTTTGATTGAATGTGCACAACCACAGTTGGTCAAGTCAGTCCATAGTTTAGGTGTGCTTCTCGATTCCTTGCTGATGCTAAACTTGCACATAGCAGCATCTGTAATTATCACTTTCTGTCATCTCCAGTTAGCTAGGAGACTTTGCCTGATGGACAACAATCAAGCTTTGGTTGTAAACATTTACATCAATCTCCTATGTGGACTAAAGCAACACAATATACCTGGGTAATAAATCATCAGTCAAAACTCTGCAGCAACATGGGTTATTGCAAGCACATTAAACCTGTCCTCCACTCTCTGCACTGAATTCACATAGAGTCAGTCTAGTCTTCATCCTTATTGTCAAGTCATTCAGTGACCTAGGCCCAGCATATCTAAAAGATCAGCTAAACCTCTGGGATGAAGACCATCATAGGCACCGACTTTGTGGGTGCTCCAGGGCTGGAGCCCCCATGGAGAAAAATTAGCAGGTGCTTAGCACCCACCACCAGTCAAGCTTTCATTCTCCTAATGTGTCACATGACCCTTCACAACGACACTCAGATATATCCAGCCCTACACTCTGTATTTGATACAGCAGCAATATCATAGCCTTGTCCCTGAGTCTAAGCCTTGATCTTTATTTAGATCAGAGCTTATTTGTCAATATAACTCAAATATGTAATTACTCCACATGTATGTAGAGAAACACAATATGAGGTACTCATAATTCTATCCATATTTTGCTTTTTTGTCAACACATGTACAATTTATTAAGCATCTGAACTTGACAAGCCTCCCATCCAATTCCAAGAAATCCCTTTGATATTACCACCCCCAACATCATGTCTTTTTTGGTCTCACGCCTAGATGTGCACACACACATACATATATTCCTATACATATCTAAATCTATCTATCTATATATCTATATTAGAGCTGTTGATTAATCACACTTACCTCACGCAATTAACTCAAAAATTAATTTGATTATTCAGTTTTAATCGCATTGCTAAACAATAGAATACCAATGTAGTAAATATTTTTGGATGTTTTTCTACATTTTCCAATGTATTGGTTTCAATTACAACACGGAATACAAAGTGCACAGTGAACACTTTGTATTATTATTTTTATTCTAAATATTTGCACTGTAAAAGCGATAAAATAAATATTTTTCAATTCACCTCATACAACTCTTGTAGTGCGATCTCTTTATTGTGAAAGTGCAATTTACAAATGTAGATTTTTTTTTGTTACATAACAGCACTCAGAAATGAAACAGTATAAAACTTTAGAGCCCACAAGTCCACTCAGTCCTACTTATTCAGCCAAACGCTAAGACAAACAAATTTGTATACATTTATGGGAGATAATACTGCCTGCTTATTTACAATGTCACCTGACAGTGAGAACAGGAACTTGCAGAGTACTTTTGTAGCAGGCATTGCAAGGTATGTACGTGGAAGATATGCTAAACAATCATATGTCCCTTCATACTTTAACAACCCATTCCAGAGAACATGCTTCCATGCTGATGACTCTTGTTAAAAAAATAATGCATTAATAAAATTTGTGAATGAACTTGGGGGAGAATTGTATGTCTCCAGTTCTGTTTTACCTGTATTCTGCCATATATTTCATGTTATAGAAGTCTCAGATTATGATCCTGCACATGTTTGTTTCAAGAACGCTTTAGCTGAAGACCAACACTCTGATCCTGCACGTTTGTTTCAAGACACTTTAGCTGAAGCCCAACACTTCGATGCAGAAACTACAGAACCCGAAACACCCCCTCCCCCAAAAAAGATCAACCTTCTGCTGATCTTTATCTTTATCTGACTCAGATGATAAAAATGAACATGCATTGGTCCATGCTTCTTTGGATTGCTGTCGAGCACAGCCTGTCATTAGCATGGACACATCTTCTTGAATGGTGGTTGAAGCATGAAGGGAGATACGAATTTTTAGCACATTTGGCATGTAAATATCTTGCAACACCAGCTACAACAGTGCCAGGTGAATGCCTGTTCTCACTTTCAAGTGACATTGCAAACAAGAAGGAGGCAGCATTATCTCCTGTAAATGTAAACAAACTTGTTTCTCTTAGTAATTGGTTGAACAAGAAATAGGACTGATTGGACTTTTAGAGTCTAAAGTTTTATGTTTTATTGTGAATGCAAGTTTTTTTTGTACATAATTCTACATTTGTACGTTCAACTTTCATGACAAAGATTGTACTGTATTACTTGTATTAGGTGAATTGAAAAATAAAATTTGTTTTTTACAGTGCAAATATTTGTAATCAAAATTAAAGTGAGCACTGTACACTTTGTATTCTGTGTTTTAATTGAAATCAACATATTTGAAAATGTAGAAAACATCAAAAAATATTTAAATAAATGGTATTCTATTATTGTTTAACAGTGTGATTAATCACAATTAATTTTTTTAATCACTTGACAGCTCTAATCTATATATATCTAGATATAGATATGTCTTGGCTGTTTCATCAGGTCTCTACAGTGGCACTTCTCAGCTGCCCGAGCTGCTGTGCTCAATAGACCCTGTTCAGACTTTCAGCTTCCCTGGCCCTGATGCTCATCTATCTCATCTCTTCACGGGCTCTGAGCCTCTGGCAGTCCTGCTCAACAGCTCTGATCTCTTCTTGCTAGATGGAAACACTGCCAGACCACCCAGAAGAAAGACTGTTCATGTACAGTCTGTGTAGATGACCAGAGCTAGAGCAAGAACTGTTATGCTAGCAAGGGAAATGGGAACAATGACTTTTAAATTATTTATCCACAGTGGAATAGTCTTGGGAGGAGAGAGACAAGAAAGACAGAGAAAGAATGACTATGACTGTATGTAAGAATGACTAGGACATCTACCTGGGAGGTTCTCTTTACTTTTCCCCCATCATTCTTTCATTATTCATCCAGAGTTCAACAGCTTCACCAGGAGAGACTGAGGGAGCCCCACACCAGAATACAGTTCAGTGGTTAGAGCACTCTCCTGGCAGGTTGAGACCCCTGTTCAAATATTCTCTCACCCTAGCAGAGAGAAGGGAATTGAACCTGGGTCTCCCACATCACAGGCAAGTGCTCCAACCCATGGAGATAAAAGTTATAAGGTTGGCACCATCACCTCCTCCTCTGGCCAAAATTTGGAATGGGACTGATCCAGTGGATCATGACCCATGGAAGACTTTAGCAGCGAACATCTACCTTCCCCCAGTTCATGAATTACTCTGAGGCTTAGGCATGGGATAGGTGTCCAAATGCCTAGACAGAGGCAGCAATGTGCATTCCCATAGGCAGAAACATAGGCACCTAGGAAACTTTTACTCTGAAAAAACTTAAGGCTCCAAAGAAGTTTTGTGGATTGCAGTGGAACCAAAATTGTTTTTTAAGAGCCTAAACCTGACACTTGGGTGCTTAGCCTGTGGGGTTAAGCACTTTCATGGATCCCACCCTAATTCCCTTCAGATGGGAGCACAGCTACATTCCCTTAAAGGCCAGGCTACCCAGAAATCTATATAACAAGGGCGAGCACCTGCAATAATGTGGCCGCACAATGAGTAAGGGTACCAGTCTTTCCCCATCAGACACAGAATGTAGTATTAATATCCTGTTACAGTGCTCTGTAAAATGTGAATTAATGAGTTGTTCTAATATTACAAACCTGTTGCTTAACCTACATTTTGAGGTTCTAAACCATTATGCTGCTTAGATCAAGCATTCTAATTGGCTGCAAACATATTAACAACAATGCTTAGCTATTAAATAGAACTTCATACCCATTAAATAATTAATTGTCCAAACATCCCTGTCAGGGCAAATAGGCAAGTGTTATTATCTCCCTTTTACAGACAAGAGGAGTTACAGGTGGCTTGTCTAAGGAGACAGTTAGTGGCTGGCAGTACAAGGTTAAAACTCAGGTGTTTCTGGCTCCCTGTCATATATTTAAACGGCTAAACTACATTGGCATGGTCATGCCATGAAGCTACAAGGAAACATACATAAAACTAGATATATATAAACACAGCTGGATGGCCTTTCATCATTGCTCTCAAGAATGGTGGGCACAAAATATTTTTTTAAAACCTATACTCAGCATGTCAGGAGTAAACCAGAAGAAAGATGGTTTTCAGGCTAAACTTCAGAACGATTGTTGCTATTTCAGCCAAGCAATGGGGAAAAAGTAGTATCTAAAACTCACTATATTTTATAATCACTGTCTACCATTCTTTATGAGATGTAGACAGCAGCATACAAGAGAAATGTAAAAAACAGATGAGAAAACAGTTAATGATACTAATAAATTGTTCATTATGTGTCAAATGTTATTCCTAATTACCACATTATTCCTTCACTTGTATAAATAGCCATTATCTATCCTGTAATTACTGAAAAAATATTAGTGTTTTAATCTCATTTTCATAGAATACTTATATGGTTTCAAAATAATGTATCAACTAAGTATTATTTATAAGGCATGCAAGGCCATCTAATAAAATATAATTTTAAACTTAGGGGCCAATCAATACCACCTGGCCCATAATTCTCAAAACTCTTCTTACTGGCTAGTTTTTACTCACATGAGTAGTTCTATGGGGTTCAATAACACTATTTGTGTGGGGATGAACAATATAAATTGGGTTTGCAAGACTGGGCCCTGAACTGGATATGAGGGAGAAAACTAGTTTCCTCCTCTTGCTCTGCAAAACATGTGATAAAGCAAACAGCATTTGCTCCTAATATACCCATTCGAAGCTCATGCTGAAAAAACTTCTAAATTACATCAGCATATATTTCCTGGGTATAAAACAACCATCTCTAGAAATATGCAGAACAGCTTTTCCAGACCAAAATATAGCATGAGCCAGATCCTCAACTTGTGTAAACGGTTGGTCAGTTGAAGTCAATGGAGCTACGACAACTTATGCTATTTGAAAATTGGGGCTCCTGACTTTAAAGCCATTATCTGAGGGCTGGAAGAGAGTGCAGTGTATACCATTGGGAGAGAGGGGAAGGAGGAAACATTTATTTGGCAGTTTGCATTTTAAAAGTCATGTTTATTTGAAAATGCTCAAGAGATTTGAATGTTGGAATAAATCCCAAGGATTAGTGGGTAGAGGACAAATGAGATTGTGGTTGTTAGGTGCACAGTAAACAAATGTATCACCTGATTATAATTTTTATCACATGGATATCACTTCCATACCATATTTGGAGAGAGGGTTTGTTTTGCTCCTTTATAAGTTATATAGCCTCCCCTCCCAAAACACACACATCCTACATAGTTGTACACACCTACATGTGTAAATAGTGTAGGTATATGTACATATAGGTGTATATAGGGGTGTGTGTGTATATATACACATACACATGCATACATATACACACACAGAGCATGCATACAGATATATAATTATACATAATAGCTAATTACTCTGCAGTATAGTATACTCTATAATAAATATAAATAATTGAAATAGCTAGTGTGTTACTGTATTTGTTTTAAGTACCCAATCTAGCTGTAAACAGGCGAGTTTACATGGGAGTTCTGTTGGAGGAGATGGCATTTGTAGAGGCTGGTAGGGGCAGTGTGCTGGGAAGACACAATGAAGATGACTGGATGTGGAAACTGCAGTATGTGCATGATCCTGGAGGGGGTACTTGAAAAGAGTTTCATCTGCATGAAGTGTTGTCTGATAGAGCTGATGGAAGAAAAGATCTGAGGATTGGAGATGCGGGTTGAAACTCTGGTTGAGTTTAGAATGGGGGTTGAGCAGATGATGGAGCAAAGACATGAGGAGGCTGAAGGGAAAAGCTCAGACTTGCAGATGGAAGCAGGGCCAAAGAATTCTGACGGGAGACTGCTGGGTGAGGAAAGTGGAAGCACATGACTAAAATAACCAGGCAGAGGAAAAGACAGGCTAGTGAAGGAGAAAGAGAGCTCAGGAACAGGTTAGCGGAGTTGGAAAATGAAGAAGGGGCACAGCAGGTGGTCACTGAAGGTGGGAAGGCAAGAAAGAAGAGAAGAGTAGCTAGTTCTATAGGAAGAGGGGAAGAGTCAATGGAGATAACACCACAAAATATGAGCCCCAGGAGGACACAAAATGGGTTGCAGAGGATTGCGAGGGATAATAGGAATCGAGAGGACTTGCAGCCAGAGGGAACAGGGGATAGACTGGAGAATCACACCATTACCAGGAAAAGGCAGGTCTACATGTTTGGGGACTTCTTACTGAGAAGAACAGACAAGCCTGTAACCAGAGCTGATCCAGAGAACAGACGGGTGTGCTGTCTGCCAGGTGCTAAGATACAGGATGTGGACCTGAGACTGAAAAGGATCCTAACAGAGCGAGAAAGAACCATTGATTGTCCTTCATGTGGGAACGAATGATATGGCTGGATTCTCACTGGAAAATATCAAGGGAGACTACGCCAGGCTGGGGGAGATGCTTAAGGAAATCAAGGGTCAGATGATCTTCAGTGGGATTCTGCCTGTTCCTAGAGAAGGGCAACAAAGGTGTGACAAGATTATGATGATCAACAGATGGCTCAGGCAGTGGTGTTATAAGGAGGGCTCTGGGATGTATGGCCACAGGGAGGCATTCACGGACAGAGGACCGTTCTCTCAAGATGGACTTCACCTGAGTAGGGAGGGAAATAAACTTCTGGGATGGAGGTTGGCACAACTGATTAAGAGAGCTTTAAACTAGGAATTGGGGGAGGTGGTTAGGAGATGTCCAGGTAATCTCCAAGCCAGATTTTAACATTAAGAGGGAAGAAAACGAAGTAAGAAAGGATACAGCCGTGGGTAGGAGAATGGAAATAAGGAGGAAGGGTACTGTAGATACCAGTCTACCAGTCTGATAGGTGATACTGGCAATAGAATATCTGTGCCTAATTGGATAAAGAATGTGAGCAAAGCCAAACAGCAAAAATGAAGATGTTTGTACACCAGTGTGAAGAGCCTAGGTAACAAAATGGAGGAACTAGAGTTACTGATGCAGGAAGTGAAACCAGATATTATAGGGATAACAGAAAAATGATAGATTAGTAGTCATGACTGGAGTACCTTCAATAAGGCATTTGATACAGTTCCACATTGGGAATTATTAGTTAAATTGGAAAAGATGGGAGTCAATATGAAAATTGAAAGGTGGATAAGGAACTGGGAGACTAGGGGAGACTACAATGGGTCATACTGAAAGGTGAACTGTCAAGCTGGGGGAGTTCCTCAGGGATTGGTTTGGGGACCAGTCTTATATAATCTTTTTATTATTGACCTTGGCACAAAAGGTGGGAGTGTGCTAATAAAGTTTGTGGATGACACAAAGCTGGGAGGTATTGCCAATACAGAGAAGGACCAGGATATCATACAGGAAGATCTGGATGACCTTGTAAACTGAAGTAATAATAATAGGATGAAATGTAATAGTGAAAAGTGCAAGGTCATGCATTTAGGGATTAATAACAAGAATTTTTGTTATAAGCTGAGGACTCATCACTTGGAAGTAACAGAGGAGGAGAAGGACCTCAGAGTATTGGTTGATCACAGGATGACTATGAGCCACCAATGTGATATGGCAGTGAAAAAAGCTAATGCAGTCTTGGGATGCATCAGGCGAGATATTTCCAGTAGAGATAAAGAGGTGTTAGTACCGTTATATAAGGCACTGGTGAGACCTCATCTGGAATACTTTGTGCAGTTCTGGTCTCCCATGTTTAAGAAGGATGAATTCAAACTGAAACAGGTACAGAGAAGGGCTACTAGGATGATCCGAGGAAAACCTGTCTTATGAAAGGAGACTCACACATCTTGGCTTGTTTAGCCTAACCAAAACAAGGCAGAGGGGATAAATACCAGGGAGGAAGAGGAATTATTAAAACTTAGTACCAATGTGGACACAATAACAAATGGATATAAACTGGCCATTAGGAAGTTTAGACTTGAAATTAGAGAGAGGTTTCTAACCAACAGAGGAGTGAAGTTCTGGAACAGCCTTCCAAGGGGAGTAGTGAGGGCAAAAGACATATCTGGCTTCAAGAATGAGCTTGATGAGTTTATGGAGGGGATGGTATGATGGGATAGCCTAATTTTGGCAATTAATCTTTGACTATTAGCGGTAAATATGCCCAATGGCCTGTGATGGGATGTTAGATGGGGTGGATCTGAGTTACCTCAGAGAATTCTTTCATGGGTGTCTAGCTGGTGGGTCTTGCCCACATGCTCAGGGTTTAGCTGATTGCCATATTTGGGGTCAGGAAGGAATTTTCCTCCAGGGCAGATTGGCAGAGTCACTGGGGGGTTTTCGCCTTCCTCTGCAGTATGGGGCACAGGTCACATGCTGGAGGATTCTCTGCACCTTGAAATCTTTAAACCATGATTTGAAGACTCCAGTAGTTCAGAAATATATTACGGGTTTATTACAGGAGTGGTGGGTGAGATTCTGTGGCCTGCGTTGTTCAGGAGGTCAGACTACACCTTAAAGTCTATGACTTTAAGTCTCCTATGAGGGGTTAACCTCTGATTTCAACACATCAGACCACACTTCTTTACATTATTATATTGTTTATTAACATTTCTACAAAGCTTTATGACATTTAACAAATCTTCATATTGTAAGTAATTTATCAGTTAATTGTTTTTTTTTCACATTTCCATTCAGTCTATTACCTTATTCTCAGTTTTCCATTTTATTTTGAAAATGATGTATGCATAGATTAATTTTTTAAAAACAGAACAACACCTACACTAAGGCCCAGGAATGGCTTTCTTTTTATGCATTCCAGAGGATGCCACACATGGAGTTTCAGAGGATGTTTTCAAAAAAATTCAAGATGCTCTTGTGCCAGACTCATTTGCTTCCCTCCTGCTTATCTGCCAGAGTTTACAGTATTCATAATTCCTATGGCAGCTAGAGGAGAGACACTCTACACAAGGATTATAAGCACATACGGATCTGATGATGCCTTTTGTTGATCAATTTTTAATTATTGAATTAGTGCCACTGCAAAGCAATCCACTCTGCTCACTTCCCCATATAACAACGATGTATGAAACAGAAACCTCATTAGTGTAAAGAGCTTTGATTTTTTTTTAAAAAAAAGACAGATCGACAACGGCTTCTGTGGGTTAAAAATGTCTGTCCATAATTCAAAGAGAGAGTGAGGGGCTCCAACATTGATTAGTGAGGAGCATGAAATTTAGGCTCAGCTCCTGCAGGGAGATGCATGTAAACAGACCCCTCTGAATCTACACAGAGCACCACTGAGGTGAATCTACATATTTTCATTATAGGATTAGGGTCTCATTTCTGCTTCTCAAAACTAGCTTAATCTATAAATCTGAAGTGGAATTTTATTATATTTGGTCTTGGTCAACTTTCTATGAGCTCAGTGAGGGAAGACACTTTAAAATGTCTCCTTAAGAACACTCAAGCACTTAACTGTGAAATCACTTAACAAATCTTAGAAGGATGTGCTTGAAGTACAATACACAAATGAAAAAGCATTTTACACATGCAAATCAGATTAAAAGAGCAGATAAATTTCATAGAACCTCCTTCCTGTGGACAAGTTAAAATGCTTAGTGTCAGCTGATAAAGCAAAGATGTTGAAATAGCAGGTTCATCTTATCCTTTTTCATTTTTTTTTCTGAAATAAATGTCTCTCTGTAGTGAGGCGCCCTGGCTCCCGGCTGCGCCTGAGAGGGCCGAGCCACTACTGCCGCCAAAGTGGGCGGAGCCACTACCGCCAGTTCCCGCCCCCTGGAAGTCTAGGGGCAGGACAGGAAGTATAAAAGCTCAGCCCCAGTGCTCACTTGGAGGCCAGTCGCTGAAGAGAACAGACATGGGTGGCTGAGCTCCTGCCTGGCCTAAGCTTCCTCGTGCCTGGTATCCTGAGGAGCTGCCTGCGCTTCCCCGTGCTCAGTATCCTGAGGAGCTGCCTGAGCTTCCCCGTACCTGGTACCCTGAGAAGCTGCCTGAGCTTCCCTGTGCCTGGTATCCTGAGGAACCCATGGTCTGGGACCCACCGGAAGACGCCAGCGAGACACAGGTACCCGGAGAGGGGGAGGTCGGAAGTGGCCCACGGGTAGACGACCCTGGTTTGGCTCCCGAAGAGCCTGAACCAATGTCAGTGTGTTGCGGCCAGGATCCCCACCGACAGCTGCGAGTCTTGGCCACTGCTAGGGCCCCGGGCTGGAACGCAATGGAGCGGGAGGGCCTGCGTTCCCCCTACCACTCTTCCAAGGGTGTCGGACTCCCACTCTCGCTGGCCTAGGGAGGCCTTTCACCTGTGCTTATAGAGACTATTTGTTTGCTCAGCCCCCGCTGTAGGGCCTGAGCTCCAAACTGTTTATCGCCCCTCCCTGACCCAGGGCTTGGGCTGGTTGACTATTGCTGGATTAACTCCCGCTGAAGGGCCGGAATCCGGAACTATTTGCCGCGTGTATTTGCTGTGCCTGAAAGGGCCGAGCCCCAACACCGGACCGTTACACTCTCCATAATAAATGGCAATTTCTACTGGGGTGGGAAAAATTACTTTAGTTTTGCAGTAAAATAGCAACACTTGATCTTGGATAAAATTTGAAAATTCCCATGGAAAATAAAAGATTTTGTACACAAATGCCTGAAGATCTACTTAGAATGCAAACCTACTCACAGAGGTACACAGTCACACAGCCAACTATCTACACACACACACACACAATCAATTTTCAAGTTAAAGATAATCTTCTACACAGTAATATGCAGTATGTCACAAAATGATATATTTATTTTTTTTAAATATTTAACAAAGCTTTCTTTGATTGTATAGTGTGGTAGTTCGGGTGTCTATATGAATTTTTCTGTACAAACTCAACTTTTCAGGAATGAGAATTTTCTTCTGATTAAATAGTTATTTTTTAATGTAGACCTGAGATTTTCCAGACTAAGCAAACCTTAAGAAGTCATAGATTCTGTCTCTATAGGACACCAAACTGTTTAGCAGAAAGTAAGACCTACTGTGGAAACTGATGACCTAGTAAGAAACACACAGCATTGTGCTTGAAAGTGGTGGAGCTAACTGAGAAGTGAAGAGTTTGTGTAATGAATTGCCTTTCTCCCACAGTGACCAAATCACAGAAAGTGATGCTGTCAAAATAAATCATATTTTAAAAGTCTTTACCCAACTTACTGACAATTTAAACTGGTAAACTGCAAAAATTTTAAAAATGTATTTTCTTCTCCCTAATATATGAATATTAAGTCTTACTCTTTGCATCAAACTTGGGTCCCAATTCAGGTAACTACTTATGGATATTCTTAAATCCATACATCTTCAGCAAAGCACTTTAAGCATGTTCTTAAGCCTCATTGACATGCAGAACAGACAATTCTAAAAAGACACTTTCTGGATCAGGAACGCAGAGAATCTTTCTGATGACTTTAGTGGGCTTTAAATCAGACCCTCAACTAATCAGTTTCCTTTCCCAGTTCTCTAGCATGGACTGCAGCACCATTCTGTTGGGTTTTAAACATTGAAAAACAATGTCTAACCAAAAAAAATTAATATATTTGAAAAATATGTTTAATAAAAAAAACTTTCATTAAGTATTTTACTATTTTCATATAATACATTACCATTATAAAGAGGAATTAATCCTTACTTTAGCACACATCATCCACCTTGTGTCCTGCATATTATTTTCAATTATTTAAAAATTCTGTCTATAAAACAGGTTTATTATGGCTATTTACCATACAATAACTATGGGTTTTTGACATTTTGGTGTGAATCGCACTCTAGGTTGGTCACTCCTAAGCAGGGATGGCTCTAAGTATTTTGCCATCCCAAGCATGGCAGGCAGGCTGCCTTCGGTGGCTTACCTGCAGGAGGTCTCCGGTCCCGTGGATTCGGCGGCACGCCTGCGGGAGGTCCGCTGAAGCCGCAGGACCAGCATAGCACACTCCGTGGCTTGCTGCCCCAGGCACATGCTTGGCGTCCTGGTGCCTGGAGCTGCCCCTGCCCCAAAGAGACTGGATTTTGCCCAGCTTCCAGGAATCAACAACCTGTAGGACTTCCTGCGTAGACAATTTGTTAGTGCTCACAAGTGATCTTTGCAGAGATCCATCGTAGAATCGATAGTCCTGTGCTGGAGAGTCCTGATGATAGACCTGTTCAACACCAACGTCAATACCAGGTGCTAGAATTTTTGCCCCAGAAAAGGTGCAAGCCCAGAATTAGTTTCCTTTTGCAGTGGTCTCAAAGCCTTCTGTATGCCTTTCCACCACTTTTCCTGACTCCCAGGATGATTTCAAAGATCAAGAGAGACAAAGCCACAATCATTCTCACAATCTGAGCTTGCCCTCCACCTGTACTGTTGTGTTCAGTCTGTTCTTACTCAACAATATCCAAGTTTCTAAAAGGACTATTAAATACTTACCCACTGGTCAGAAAACATACTCCTGCCCAGGTCATCAGCCTAGTCCTCCTGAGGTTTATGGAGCCCCTCTTAGACCCTCTCTCAGAATGTTCTCTACATCACCTCACTCTGAAAACCGTCTTCCTAACGGCTATTTCTTTGGCTGGAAGAGTGAGTATAGTTCATAGAGACAAGATGGTGGTGAGACCTCCCCTGAAGATCATTCCTAAGGTGGTCTCAGAATTTTATCTAACCCAATCAACCATACCATTTTCTTCCCAAAGCCACACTCTGCACTGGGAGAAGAGAAATCACATATACTAAATGTTTTTAGGGCTTTGTTTTATCACACTGACAGTGCTAAACCATTCAGACTGTTGCTCATGTATTTCTAGCCATAGGTGGTAACATAAATTAAGAAAATCTCATCACATAGGATATGAAAATGGAAACATGGCTTGTGTGCCTTTCCCACCAAATGTCAAGGCTCACTTCACCACAGCACAAGCACTGGCGCTTCTGCTTGCTTCGGGTATGTGCCAATACCAGAAATCTGTAAGGCAACAACATGGAATGAGCCAGTGATCATCATTAAACACTATGCCTGGCCTTAGCTGCTAGATCAGATGCCAAGTTCGGGAGAGTAGTACTATAGTCACTGATGGGCTGATGTAGCTGAAACTCCTCATTCCCAGCATCCTGAAGGGGTTTCCTGCCTGTGAGTAATTCACATTGGAATCCATAATGACACATACTTGGACAAGAAAGAACAGTTACTTATCCTACAGAACTGTGCTTTAAGATGTTGTCATAAGTGTGGATCTCCTCCTCCACGCTCACCATCCCTGCTTTTTTAGATTCCTCAGTTACCATGGACTTCAAATTGTGAGGGAAATGTACTAGCTTAGCCCTTTATAACCTCTCACAGGAGCACAAGGAGGCTCAGCATACATGCTCAGCCCCAACCATTTTTTTGACTAGCAATGTCCAATCTGGAGTTCATGAGACACATGCACATGCACAGTGGAATCCACACCAACACACACTTGAAGAAGAATTTCAGTAACTTTATTGTGCAACATTGAAATTGCAGTGATTGGTAGCCTATGAATGCTTGAGATATAAAATTTCTTCTTTTATTTATGCTTTATGGTAAACTCAAGATCACTTAACAGGGCTGTAGTTCTTGAGTGTGGTTGGAAAGAGGTGAGTATCATCAAGTAAAGGGTACAACATATCATAACTTCTTAAATTATTTTGTTTGAGAAAGACAGAAGGAGAGAGAGAGCGTATCATATAGTGGCAATGTGAAACACTCTAACCTACTCTTCTCCTATTGGAATTTCTTCATCCTTTCAATGTCTATCTTCTATTCATTTTGCTTAAACTGCCAGTATTATGTTAAATATTTGTAAAACCCTATTAGTACTGTACCAAATTTTAGTCCTGAACTTCTTCGTATTGTCCCCTTAATTCTTAATTCCTTCATCCAACCACTCATGCGTGAGGATGCATGACTCTGATAGGACAGATCCACTGCTGGAACATTCTAATGTAGACAAGACCTAACAACTCACCCCAGTATTATACCATGCAGCTAACAGAGTGTGTGTAATATGAATTACAGTAGTCTCAATAAACATCTCTTCTCCATTCATATTTTACCACTAGGCTTACTATTAGTGCTGACTAGATATCACAATGATGGGTACACTATTAATACTGAGGAGCTGATCCTCAGCTGGCGTAAATCACATTGTTTCATCAGCTTCAGTAGAGCTATCACGATTTACACCAGCTGAGGGCCTGCCTCCTAAATTAGGCAGACAATATAGTTTCAGTTTGAGGTCTTTTAGACTTTTGATAGCTTGGCCCAAATATTATATAATACACTTTAAACATAAACCTGGTAAGACTATTTCCAAAACACACTGAAAGCTATATGTGATATAAAAGTTTGGCAGGGGTTTAGGGTGATTGCATTATTAACAGTCACCAAAAAGTCTTAAAAGACAATACAGTTCTTTCGTGGAGTCAAATTCTTCAAGCCGTGGGTTTAAAAAGACGGAGGGGGTGGGGTGGGAAATAACAGGCCAACAATCTAAAGCCAGTGATTGCTGAAGAAGTCATCAAGACTCTTATGCAAATATGATATACACAAGTAATTACTGAGGAAGGAAGAAATGCCATTCAAGATAACAGGTGCCACTTCCTGGGGTGTTTTTCTACATGGAACAGTGATGAGCTGCTGTGATTCTATCAAAGATGACGAATTAAGAAATAGGAGCATTGTAATAAGCAATAAACTGGCACTCAGCTTGTGGAGCCAAATACAATGTAATAAGATTACTTACAACCGAATTTATATTCTGCTACAAACATGATTTCTTTTCCATTGAGGTCAGGAACCTTACCCTCCCTCCTCACCGTTTTTAAAAAGTGTTTGCATTTTTTACCTGAAGAGAAAATGCCAAATTTTAGCAATGCCAAGGTGTTTCCCTAAAACTCTGATGGCATTCTTTGTAGAGAACACTGCACTTGGTTAATGAAGGGCTGACAATGAAGTTCCTCATCATACCACATCATAACTGCCTGCATGAAGACCCACCATGCGACTACATGGTGTGAGGAAAGCATCATCTTTGGAATGTAATGCTACTGAGAGAGAAATCACATTGCCAAAAAAATGAGCATTTCTTGCTATTCAGTTAGGAAGAGGCATTGGATCTGAAAACAGAAACTCTCCCCAAGCTAACAGAACAGCTCCATCAAACTCAGTAATAAGAGGGAATTCTTTCACACAGGTAGGTATACCACATTCCAGTAGAGAGCACAGATACATGTTCTAGCAAGCCAGCTCACCACAATCATTGTCACCAGAAGATCT
The DNA here is from genome assembly GCF_007399415.2 of Gopherus evgoodei. Lineage (NCBI taxonomy): Eukaryota > Metazoa > Chordata > Testudines > Testudinidae > Gopherus > Gopherus evgoodei. Next base: position 185,451,247 of record NC_044322.1, read on the forward strand.
ATATGCAATGCTCCCCAACTAGGATAACCATCTAGAAGAAAAAACAGATCAGACATTATTAGCCACCCCAAAACTAAATATAACTGCTAGTATGTCTGGTTTCAAGAGTCCAAACATTTAGGATGTTAGCTGCCTCTTCTGGGTTTCCATAAGCAAACATAATTTATTATTATTCCTACTAGTAGTAATACTTTGTATTTCTACCAAGCCTTGTATTTGAAGGTTGAGTATTTGCAGTTACAGGGCCTAATTCTCTCATGCTGGTGTAAATCAGGAATATCTTGGCTGAAATCAATGAGTTACACTGGTGTGATGGAGAATAAGGCTTACTAAAGATGTAAGCCTCAGAGCAACCTTGTGAGGAAGGTCTTATTATCCTGATGTTATAGATGGGATAATTGACGCATAGAGGAGGTAAAATACTTGCCCAAGGTAATTTGGGGAGTTGTTTTAGCTGTGTTGATCCAGAATATTAGAGAGACAAGTTTTTGTGCTTATGAAGAGCTCTTCTTCAGATCTGAAGAAGAGCCTGTGTATGCACGAAACTTTGTCTCTTTCACCAACTGAAGTTGATCCAATAAAAGATATTACCTCACCCACCTTGCCTAAGGTAACACAGGAAATCTACAGTAAAGCTAGGAATAGAATCCACATCTTCTTACTTGTAGTCCCATGCATTAGCCATAAGACCATCTTTCCTAATTTTGCTAAAATTCAAGTGCTTAAGTAAAGGCTACAGGATAGGAAAAGTAATTAAATCATAGGAGAGCATAAGGACATCTCTATAAATTGGCTCATTTTGTTAGTTGGGACATGAGCAAATTTACCTCAGATCTCCTCTACAGATAAGTTACTGGTTAGCACATCCATCTTACAAACACATAAAGCAATTCAAAGATAATAAATGAATAAAATAAATAAAAAAATAAATAATAAACAATAAAACAATATTTAAAACAGTCTAGTTTCCACAGCAGGATATTGGTAGTGTGAGCCATCCTACACCTGAGGAGTACACATTGGGTCCTTAATTCTAAAATTCCTGGCCTTTCTGAGCTTGTTGAAGTTCCATTTCAAGTGCAGGTTTTCTTGGGTGAATATGCCATTTTGCTCCCATCTGAATTACCAAGTATAAGATCCATTCTGTGTGCAGCAAAGTATTATTAGATCCCACACTACAGATGCAGATAAAAGGCCAAAAAGATCAGAACAGAAAATAATACCTTAACCTTTACCTCAATAAATCATTCATAGTTTAAACAACAGTTGGGTCTGTAAAACATCAATTTTTTATGACAACTTAAAAAAAAAAAACCCAAGCAGATTATTCTTAAGTGTTCAATAACTTGAAGCACTGCTGTCCTATTTTAGACTTTTGGAAATCAATACAATGAATGAATCTGGTTGCATGGGAGACATCCACTATAAGCTTCCTTTCAGAATCTTATACAAAAAGAGAGCTGGGTTATATTCCTGAGGAAAGATGTCATGTAGCATTGATTTACTGTGTTGGTAACAAGCATTGAACAAACCAAAGTCAACCCACCCACAAAGAAACAAAGTATACTTAAAAAAAACACACAATCAGCTTGGACATAGCGTGCTATATCTACTTCAGTATAGTGCATAAACTGAATATATAAAAATATAACAGAAGGAGGCACTGTGAAAGACACATTAGAAGAAAGACAATATTATTTGCCCTGGGCTCATGTGTGGTGGCACAAAGGAGCCAGAACCTGGCCACACCTGCTGAAAGGAATTCTCAACTGATGCAAACCTGGCAGAGTCAGCTTCAACACTAGTTATACCTTTCCAGCATGGCATAGGAGAGATGACAGGAAGTGGGAGAAAGGGGCTCTGCTACGGCCAGTTCACAGTTATCCCACATAGGAACCACAGCCAGTTGTCATCAGTTTATTTATGTCAGGGCTGCAGCAGCTAGAAAATAACCATCTCTCTCTCTCTCTCACACACACACACACACACATCCCTACACCTTTGTTGAATGTATTTGGGTTCAAGAGAGAATCTGGCCTAATAATCTCTTTTGATTGCGTTCTTCCAACTCCAGTCTTTTTACTAGATAGAAATTAATGATTATACACCCTATATATAGATAGAGGGTGACCAGATAGCAAGTGTGAAAAATTGGATGGGGGTGGAGGGTAATAGGTGCCTATATGAGAAAAAGCCCTGAATATCAGGACTGTCCCTACAAAATCAGGACATCTGATCACCCTAGGTAAGACTATTTCAGGCTTTGGACTTCTGTTTGGCTTTTGTGGAGAGAACTTGCGTTATTTCATGATGTACCTGCTATGATTGGTATGGTAAGAAGGCAACAGAGTGCTGCTCTACCCTGTTGGCTTCTGGTCTCAAAGATCAGAGAAGGTGCAGATGTGGCATTCTTTGTCTCTTACTAGGAGCGTGACATGGAAACATTGGTGGTAACTGGTAGTGGTAACTGAAGAAAGTGAGCAAACTTAGTACTGTTAACACAAAATATTCAAAAGTCCCAAGTCAAGCTCCAAAAATTCAGATTAAATAAACAAATAAAAATGATTTAAAACCATTTATTAATAGTACATTTCGGTGTTCTTTTTATTTGCCTTCTGGCTTTTGATCATCTCATAAACAATATACCAAAAAGCATGTCATTTTGCTTCACTGCAGCTTATTGGACACCTGTTACTTTTCATAGAGCACAGGAACACAATTTCCCACACTTTAATCATTTAAGGAGTGTGAAAACCCTACAAAGTTAGATTAATTATCAAAATAACAAAATGTAACTCTGCTCCTTTGTTTATTTTCATGTTTTCAGAAAGGAATCCATATTAGAATACTAGGTCAAACACCATGAGAACTCTGTGGCATACTTTTCCTCAAGTTTTTCCAACTCCTAGCCTGTTTTCCTACTGATGTAAATGACATCATTTACTCATTTAGTAATCTTTGATGTGCTATGATGAACCAAGATAGGGACACTCAACTAGAAGTTTTGCATCCAAATAACAGATTGCACACATTTTGGGAAATTGAGGTAATGCAACATTAATCTTTAAATAAAATAGTTTACTTTTAAAATTAACATTTTATTTTAGGGTGTTTTTACTAAAATTTGATATTTTCGTTTGGGAACTCATGTATCAAAGAATAGGTGTACCCTTAATTTATCTAACTCTAATCCACTCCAGGTTTTCCTGTGTGTGTGAGGATAGAAAAAAAAGGAATTCTTAAAATGTGTTAGATTTAAGTTTATTTTCTTCCTTTAAAACCTCCCCCTGGTCCAGAGTACAATTTATGTAGAATAATCCATTGATAAGAAAGGTGAGGCAGCTGCACTCTGCAGGATTATACCATGTAGAATTCCTCTAGGGGGCAGTTCCTCAGCTGATGTAAATCAGCACACTAATTGAAATCAGTGTAGCTACCCCAATATATATCAGATGAAGAAATGGCCCCAGGAGTCATTGTAAATATGTGTCATGTCTTATAGGTAAGAAGCCTAACATGACTCTTAAAACAAGATTTTTTACACCAAAATATTATTCTGCATTTAGCTCACCTAAAGCACATTTTTTGTTCACAATTTTCTGAATTTGTTGTAGCAAGGATGCTACACTGCCATTTGGAATCAAACATTATATATTTACTGAATTTGATTCTTTTCTTTTTATTTTTAAGTATGCACCTTGCACCTGTGCTCTCATACAAGTTATAAATATTATAGTTAAAATAACTCTTTGGAAGCAAATCACTATGCTATGTAAACTACCATGTAACGTTAAATGCAATTGCCCTCTGGTTAGTAAGGATCTTAACAAAAAGGGCAACCAGTTCCCACAATCTAGCTCCACAAAGTCTTAATGTCACCCCTGCTAGAAAAGCTTGCAGTAATCTCCACAGTTTGCAATATGCCCTAAAGTTCAAGAAATTAGGATGCAGCAGGCCCAAGTTCCAGACGGCATTCAATCTTAGACCTCTATCATATATTACCGTCTTATATAGTTCAAATGCTTCTGGTGTGTGCCACTGTTATGGTATTTCATGATATGTCTGAAATCCAAATCACTAAGTAAAAGAAGTCACATAATTCAGGGGTGATCACTGGAATTAAACAGCAGTAAAACAAGTATAACACAGAACCCAGTTGTTTGTGTGTAAGAGAAAGAAAAGAAGGAGCACCCTTTCTGTCATCTAACTGACTCATTACACTGTAGTTGTAGTGGTGTTTGTCCCAGGATATTAGAGAGACAAAATGGGTGAGGTAATATCTTTCACTGAACCAATGTCTGTTGGTAAAAGAGACAAATTTTCAAGCTTATACAGAGCTCTTCTTCAGGTGTTTTTAAAGTGCTTCGCAAACCTTGCATTAAACTTTTCCATACCTTCCTTTCCTATATAAAACCACACATAGAAGGGAACTTGTCATAAACAGATAAGTAAGAGTTAATAACAGAAGTGCTTCATATCTCTTTGACTGTAAAGGGTTAAGTTCAGTAAGCCTGGCTGTCATCTGACCAGAGGACCAATCAGAGGACAGGATACTTTGAAATCTTGAGGGAGGGAAGTTTCTGTGCTGTGCTTTTAGTGTTTGGTGGTTGTTCACTCTGGGGGCTCAGAGGGACCAGACGTGCAACCAGGTTTCTCTCTAATCTCCCTGATTCAGTTTCTTATAGATCCAGAATAGTGAGTACTAGGTAGATAAAGCGAGTTAGGCTTATGGTTGTTTTCTTTATTTGCAAATGTGTATTTGGTTGCAAGGAGTTCAAATGTGTATTTGGCTGAAAGGAGTTCAAATTGGTATTTTGCTGAAAATATTTTAATTTGTACTTGTATACTTAGGCTTGGAGAGTGTTCCCAGTGTCTATAGCTGAAAGACCCTGTACCTATTCCATTTTTTTAAATTTACAAAAAGATAATTTTTACTGTTTTTTCTTTCTTTAATTAAAAGCTTTTCTTGTATAAGAATATAATTGTTTTTTTATTCTGGTGAGACCCCAGGGGACTGGATCTGGATTCACCAGGGAATTGGTGGGGAGAAAGGAGGGAAGGGAGAGAAAGAGAGGCTAATTTCTCTCTATGTTAGGATTACTGTCTCTCTCAGGGAGAATCTGGGAGGGGAAGAGAGAAGGCGGGGGAAGGTGCATTTTCCTCTCTGTTTCAAGATTCAAGGAGTTTGAATCACAGTGATCTTCCAGGGTAACCAATGAGGGGAAGGCTGGGAGAGGCAATGGTGAAGGAAAGGGTTTACTTTCCTTGTGTTAAGATCCAGAGGGTCTGGGTCTTGGGGGTCCCCGGGCAAGGTTTGGGGGGGACCAGAGTGTACCAGGCACTGGAATTCCTGGTTGGTGGCAGAGCTACAGGTTCTAAGCTGGTAACTGAGCTTAGAGGAATTCATGCTGGTACCCCATCTTTTGGACGCTAAGGTTCAGAGTGGAGAATTATACCATGACAGAACTAATACAAAGGCTCTACATTTGTTGGCCCTTTCACTTCTCTTATGATCCAACAAAAAGTAGCAGTAAATATCAAGGACCCCCAACTTAGTGAATTGCAAACCAACCACATGGACTGGTTCTTCCTATCAACTCTCCTTTGTCCCTGGCTACCACAGCTCTGTTCCCACATGGCTGTACTGTGAGACCTCTCAGAGAATTAAAAAGTGCACAGTGGGAGTTAAAGGCAGCATTCTCTATCTGCAACTTTCACTACGATTCTTCCACTGTTTGGGGAGCACAGGTTGGTACCAGCATGTTCTGCTGAGTGCAGCTCCATCCCCGTCACTACTCTGCCCCCTTGGAAACACATGGCTAATGGGTCATAAATACTTTATGTAGAGAAGGTAATGGTCGTTACAAAAAGATGAGGCAATCTGGATGTAGCCATTTTCCCCTCTACAGAGCCCTTCAATGGCTTTTTCTGCCCTGTGCACCCAACAGTAGTCTGCCATGTACATAAGCAATTACAGTATACACACACACAAATTCCACCACAATTTCAACAGCTTCCACCCCACCATCAGCCTCAGCCTGGACCAATCTACACGGGACGTCCACTTCCTAGACACCACGGTGCAAATAAGTGATGGTCACCTTAACATCACCCTATACCGAAAACCTACCGACCACTATGCCTACCTTCATGCCTCCAGCTTCCATCCCGGGCACATCACACAATCCACTGTCTATAGCCAAGCACTGAGGTACAACCGCATCTGCTCTAACCCCTCAGACAGAGACCAACACCTACAAAATCTCCACCAAGCATTCTCAAAACTACAATACCCACACGAGGAAATAAGGAAACAGATCAACAGAGCCAGACGTGTACCCAGAAGCCTCCTACTGCAGGACAAACCCAAGAAAGAAACCAACAGGACTCCACTGGCCATCACATACAGTCCCCAGCTAAAACCCCTCCAATGTATCATGAGGGACCTACAACTCATCCTGGACAATGATCTCACATTTTCACAGGCCTTGGGTGGCAGGCCAGTGTTCTCCCACAGACAACCTGCCAACCTGAAACATATTCTTACCAATAACTGCACACCGCACCATAGGAACTCTAGTTCAGGAACCAATCCATGCAACAAACCTCGATGCCAACTCTGCCCACATATCTATACCAGCGACACCATCACAGGACCTAACCAGATCAGCCACACTATCACCGGTTCATTCACCTGCACGTCCACCAATGTAATATACACCATCATATGCCAGCAATGCCCCTCTACTATGTACATCTGCCAAACTGGACAGTCTCTACGGAAAAGGATAAATGGACACAAATCGGATATTAGGAATGGCAATATACAAAAACCTATAGGAGAACACTTCAGCCTCCCTGGCCACACTATAGCAGACTTTAAGGTGGCCATCCTGCAGCAAAAACACTGCAGGACCAGACTTCAAAGAGAAACTGCTGAGCTTCAGTTAATCTGCAAATTTGACACCATCAACTCAGGATTAAACAGAGATTGTGAATGGCTTGCCAACTACAAAACCAGTTTCTCCTCCCTTGGTTTTCATACCTCAACTGCTAGAACAGGGCCTCATCCTCCCTGATTGAACTAACCTCGTTATCTCTAGCTTGCTTGCATATGTATATCTGCCCCTGGAAATATCCACTACAGGCATCTGATGAAGTGGGTATTCACCCACGAAAGCTCATGCTCCAAAACGTCTGTTAGTCTATAAGGTGCCACAGGATTCTTTGCTGCTTTTACACACAAACCGTACATTTATACATATATATTGTATAGCTGGGTTGAGAGGTTGGTGCAATACTGAATTTAAAGGCTTCTAGGTAGCTCTGTAAAATGCTGCAAGCCAAACTCCCTGGTTTGCAATTGAATTCAGAGAGGTGTCAAAGCTCTATCAAATCAGGATGCAGGAAGCTGGATGAATGTCATATGGATGTGCCAGAGAGCAGCTTGTTCTCTGAGCATGCTTTGGGCCATTTTGTATCCAGCAATCACAGAGGAAACCACTGCCATACCTGTTAGAAATATTTTTTAAGACATACAGTATCTCCTACGGACTTCAAAAGATTTAAAGTCACTGGCTGGTCATGCAGCAGTCTGCAAACATTTACAACAGTTTGCTTCATCATATTAGTTTGCAATGGCCGTATGTGTGTGCACATGCTTAGCAGATCATGTGAGTATGTGCAGGTGCCTGTGCACTTAGCATGCGATGTGAGTATGTGAAAATGGGCACAAGAGGATTGAAAGACTAGAGAACAATGTCGACCCTCCTTATTTAATAACACAAGTAAATCATCAGTGCCTTTCACCTAGAGGTCTGAAAGTGCTTTCCCCATTTTGTTGCCACTTTTCAGGGCAACAGCTGCCACCACTAATGGTCCCACTCATTATGGTCACATCATCCACCATCTGCCACACCCAGTGCTTCATCTGCCAGAGCCACAGCTGCCACCAATCACAGCCATTATATCTTGCCTCCCAAACCAGCTCCTCCATGGGTGCTGATTTCCCCTAAACAGCAGAAATGCAGTGGTTCTGTGTAAAATGCAGGATGGAACTGATGAGTTTTGTGCACATGCCTTATTAAGCATTTTGTTCAGCTGTGCAGTGATTACCCATATGCCAATGTGCAGGGAATAGATAGGAGCAGGACAGAAAGAAGGGAAGGAAGGGAATTGACCTGGAGCATCTGCTGTTACACACATTCTCATGTCCTCTTTCCCTTACCTGTCAGGGATCATATTAGGTTGATGGGATTTCAGCATCCCGAGGACTATAGCAACAAGCATAAAGCAGATGGACAGCCTTTCCATAGCCTTGTGTGGGAGATACCATGAAAAAAGCCCGGTAATTTGGTCTGTGTGCTCAATCAAAAGATTAGTGCCAATCAAAAAAAAATTTTGGCTGGAAAGCAGGTATGTCTTGAAATGGAAGAGTCAAAGTTTCTGCCTAAACTTGATGCCTTTCCAGGGTAAAGAGATAAAGAGAGGCACCCTGATTACCTCACACATCATTCCCTGGGCAACAACAATCCTGTAGTCCAGCACTGGGATATGGGGTATTGTTCTCCAGCTCTATTTCATAGTAAGTTCACCCCCTTCCATACAGGTTTGTGAAAGACAGTCCAAACAGAAAGGAAAATAGTTCCAAGGCCTCCTCCCTCATACAAAGGGGAGGGATCAGTATTTCAGGCTCCTCTGATAGTCTCAATCCTCTGGTACAAGCTTAGTCCTGGAGATTTCAACAAAAGAAACAAACCAGTCTATCTTTTTTTTTTCTCAGATCATTCAGGCCTGGCCATATGCTCAAGCTGTTCCTCAGCAGATAATCCAGTACCCTGGTCTAGGAGCACTATCTCTGCTTGTTGCAGTGCTACCCCCACCTGAGGCTGAGTTCCTCCCTTTAAAGCGTCTGTCTATGGGGCTGACAAGCCAAATAGGTGAAGTGGGTTGGCCCTGACTGTTACCACGGGAATTCTTCAACCTATTCTTGACTGGAGGGGGAGGGGTACCTATCACAGGGAAAATAAACTTTATTTAAACACAGGGAAGAAAAGAGGAATTGGAGCCACAAGCAGAGATACGGTGTCACATATAATTATGTTTAATTTTATGCAAAATAAATAAATAAAATAAAGGAACTGTCACTAAAATTTCCAACCTTGGGTGCCAAACTAAAATTATTCTCCTAAATAAATTTAGGTACTTAAATAAAATTGGGCTGATTTTCAGAAGCACAGAGCAGCCAGCAACTCCCTTTGAACAACAGTGCCTTTACTGCTTAGATAGTGCCATGAAATGCTTAAACAGAATTAAATTGTACAGATAACTAATAAGGCTGATCACAAAATGGTGAAAATTAAAATGTCAATTTTTTGAAAATTTGTGACTAGCTTTTATAAATAACACACATTCCCATTGATGGAGTTATTGGGAGGAGTTGGAGATGGTGGAAGGGCAGTGTGTACTGAGAGTCAAAACACCTGAGTTCTATTTCTACCTTTACTGTTACGTGCATATGAAGTTTCTTTCCCCCCCCCCCAAGTTTGTGCCTAAGCAGCAGCTCTTCTCCTTGGCAACAAGAATCATTTCTTGATTTCACAATGATACTTCCTCTGGAATGTACTAGATTTATCTCGATGGATTTTGTCTTGAAAGAAAATCTAAATTCCTGAGAATACTGCCCTATGGATGCTGTCTTAAACTCTTCCGTTATGAAGGTTTCTTTTGCCAATGGGAAGTGAAAAGGTCTCAGCTAATATCTCATGATTTGCTTTTCAGCTCTGAGGTAAAATTGTTAAAACTACCTAAGTGAATAAGGAATCTAAGGACTCATTTTCAAAAGTGATATAGGACCCTAGACTCCTAAGTTTCATTGAAAGTTGTGGGTTTTGTTTTGTGCACACGTATGTGCATGTAGATGTCATTCATATCTGTTTTTTCCCAAGGGACTCAAAGCTATTGTTACACTTCCACCTTTTAAAGTCATCTCCTTTCTTGCATATGTATTATACAAACTACTAATTATATTTTAATTTCAGCTAGTGTAATCTAGTAACTATATTTTCTTTCAGTATCTTACTGACTGTAACAAACTATTTTGGAACCTAGTGGTGCATCCAAAATTATTACACAATGATGCCAAAAGTCACAATCATGTAATGCTTCTATAGTGGCCTAGGCTGTCTCTCTTCAGTTCTTAGTGGACATGTGTCCAAATCATAGAAATTATGATCACCATTGAGATGCGCTGGCATTCTCTCACAGACTAGTGACTGGACTGGTCTGAACACTGACCTATGATGTTACTCCCTAGAGAAGCCCCACCCAGATAACAGTTGAGATGTTGGTGTGATGAAGCAGGAAAAATTACACAACAGCTATTTGTGCTGCAGTTGTCTTACACATAAAGAGATGACTTCAGTTTCTAAAACTAGCAATCCAACATCTCTTACAAGCAGTAAATCAACTAAAATTTGTATTTTTAACAACGAGTACCTAAGAAAATAAGACTTTTTTATTCCTGTAAATCAGACTGTATTCTTTTTTTTTTAATTTGGAGTATAAATTTAGTTTAGACTTTACTGTGATGTTTTTACAAAGTTTCCATGCAGCTTGCAGACATTTCACTCGTGACTGTTCCTTTTAATTTCTGTCCAACTAGGTTTCCTCATTTTTTGTGTAATTCCTCTTTTTTTTTTTTTAAGTCAAATGTTACTGTGGTGGGTTTTTTTAGTATTCCTCCCCCCCCCAATAATGTTAAATTTTATTACATTATAGTTGCTATTACCAAGAAGTTTAGCTATATTCATCTATTTGACCCAATCCTGTCTGCTATTTAGGACTAAATAAAAAATTGCCTCATCCCTTGTGGGTTCCAGGACTAACTGCTCCAAAAAGCAGTCATTAATGGTACCTAGAAATTTTATCTCTGTATCTCATCCTGAGATGACATATCAATATGGGAATAGTTGAAATCCCCCACTATTATCAAGGGTTTTTTTTTAATTTAATTTTATTTTTATAGCCTCTCTAATCTCTGAGCATTTCACAAAAATCACCACCACCCTGATCAGGTGGCCAGTAGTATATTCTTGTTGCTATACCTTTATTATTCAAGCATGGAATTTCTATCCATAGAGATTCTATGGTACAGTTTGATTTGTTTCAAATGTTGACTATATTTGACATTATTCTTTCTTTCACTTATAGTGCCTCTCTCCCACCAGCATGACCTACTCCATCATTCCTATAGATTTTATACCCTGGTGTTACCGTGTCCCATTAATTATCATTGTTCCGTCAAGTTTCTGTGCTGCTTATTACATCAGGATCCTCATTTAATATCAGGCATGTAAGTTCACCTAACTAAGTATTTACACTGCTTGCATTTGTATACAAGCGCTTATAAAATGTGTCAATATTTAGTTGTCTGCATTCACATGATGTAATTGAATGGGACTATGTTTCATTTGATGGTTCCTGCCTCTACTTTATCAACTTCTATCCTTTAGAGAATAGAGAATCCCCTTTCACAAATCGTCCCCTAAGATATGTCTCTGTCTAAATCATGTTCTCCTCTGTACCCGTCAGCTTTCCCCCATCCATTAATATTTAAAAGTTTAAAATTTCCTCAACAACCTCTTTAAACTTGGCTGCCAGCTAGCTAATTCCTTTTTGGTTTGGTCCTTCATGTACAGGCTCCATCTTTCTCAAAAGGTTCCCCAATTCCTAATGAAATGAAATCTCTCCTCCAAACACCATCATCTCATCCATATATTAAACCCTGTAGTTTGGCCTGTCTAACTGGCTGTAGGCATAGAACTGGAAGCGTTTCAGAGGATGCTACTATGGAGATTCTAGACTCGAATCTCTTAACCAGCAGCCCAAATTTGGTAGGACCTCTCTCCTACCTTTGCTTATGTCATCTACCAAGACCATAGGCTCTTTCCCAGTACTGCTCATAAACTTATTTAGATATCTTGAAAGATACACAGCTTTTGCATCTCCTGGTCATCATAAACACATCTATATTTCTAATAATTGAATCCCCCATTACCATGACCTGTCTCCTCCTAATAACTGAGGTCCAGTCTCAGAATGTTTACTCGGTGGATCAGACTCGGATGTTCCCTTTCTAACCTCCCTTGCAAAACTCCCCTGTATGCTAGCTTGCCTGGTCACTTAGGAGCAGGCTTTTTAAACCCCTGTTCTCCCTGAGTTAGACTTGTCCTCTGGTGAAGGGATCCTAAAGAGATTAGGGATCAAAAGATTGACTTCAGAGCTGAAGTCAATGGCAAAATGACCTGATTTTGATAGTCCAGAATTTAACCTAGAGCATCCAATTCTTTCTAAAGGAGTGTGACATAAATATAAAACAGACCATACAACAGATGTACTTTGAGGGTGCTATTACATGGTTTACATTTTAGTTATATTAATACAAGTACCTTCCATGAAAACAAATAAGTTTATTGAGAAAGAAATTAAGCTGTCTTCCCAAATGTTAGGCTAAGTGTTGGAACTGTAAATCTAATTTTCTTGTTCAGACTTGACTTCTGATAAGTTTCTAAATTAGATGGCAGAACAATTTCATTTTAAATGATTCCATAATGAAGGTTGTTATCTTGACAATGTGAAGCCAGGTAAATGAATGGTGATAGGATTTTTAAATAAATAAAGTTTGCTTTGAAGCTGTATAATTGGTCTAAGGAGTCATTAGAGGCTGACTTTGTGGCTTGTTCTGTTTGCTGCACAAAGTCTGCTAAAATTATATTTATTTTTCCTACAGCAAATGTATTTTTGGAAGAAACAATTTATGTAATAACAGCTATTGCTACACTATTCATTATTTATGTTTATTTTTACCAGAGTGCACTGCTGTTCTCTTGATCATGTAGCATGCTGTTACCTATATAAACTGCAGGCACTAATAGCTCCAGAAACTACTGTGGGTGTTGATTATAAATATATAGCACAGTGTGTTGAGTTTGATCATATTCATTGATACTGCACTAATTGATTGCAACAATGTAGTTAGCACAATCCTACTCAGACACTGGTCCTAAGGCCTGGTCTACACTACGTGTTTAAACCGATTTTAGCAGAGTTAAACCGATTTAATGCTGTACCCGTCCACACTACGAGGCCCTTTATATCGATATAAAGGGCTCTTTATATCGGTTTCTGTACTCCTCCCCAATGAGAGGTTTAGTGCTAAAATCGGTATTACCATATCGGATTAGGGTTAGTGTGGCCGTAAATCGATGGTATTGACCTCCGGGCAGTATCCCACAGTGCACCACTGTGACCACTCTGGACAGCAATCTCAGCTCGGATGCAGTGGCCAGGTAAACAGGAAAAGCCCCGTGAAATTTTGATTTTCATTTCCTGTTTGCCCAGCATGGAGCTCTGATCAGCACGGGTGGCAATGCAGTCCCAAATCCAAAAAGAGCTCCAGCATAGACCGTATGGGAGATACTGAATCTGATCGCTGTATGGGGAAACAAATCTATTCTATCAGAGCTCCATTACAGAAGATGAAATGCCAAAGCTTTTGAAAAAAAAATCTACAGGCTACACAGTGCTGCGTGACAAGCGTAACGGGAAGCCAGAGACTCAAACGGATGCTCATGGAGAGAGGGAGGGAGGGGGTACTGAGGACTCCAGCTATCCCACAGTCCACAGCAGTCTCCAAAAAGTATTTGCATTCAGAACCATCCGCGACAATAATTTTAGTCCCATCAGCCACTGGCCTCTCAACCCAGAATTCCAAGGGGCAGGGGAGACTGCGAGAACTATAGGATAGCTACGGAATAGCTATCCACAGTGCAACGCTCCGGAAATCGATGCTAGCCTCAGATCATGGACGCACACCACCGAATTGATGTGCTTAGTGTGGCCGTGTGCACTCGACTTTATACAATCTGTTTTATAAAACCGGTTTATGTAAAATCAGAATTATCCCGTAGTGTAGACGTACCCTAGGTCTCTTGTTACACTTCATCCAATCTAACATGTTAATAAGGCAGAAAATACATTAAGATCTCACTTGGGCCATGGTACAGTAACTCCAATTTCAGCAGAGCATTTGCCTAATTCTTATCTCAGCTGTGCCTGCTGGCTAAAGCTCAGCTCTTTGGGTTGAACAGTGAATGGTGCCTGGACAAGCATTCTCAGAACAACATCAAACCATGTTTCTTAACATGACAAACATCCCTATCTAAACAATTTTTGATAGCTGACTGTCAACTCTGTGTGTTAAATAGCTTTGTTCTTATGGCGTCTTATGATATACCTCTGGCTTTGAAAAACAGAGTTTAAATACCCAAACCCCTCCCCTGCAAAAAATAGCACCATGACTAAATAACAGAGTAAAAGAGGTGGTTAAAGACAAAAAAGCATCCTTTAAAAATTACAAGTCACATCTTACTGAGGAAAATAGAAACTCTGCATAAACTCTGGCAAGTCAGGCATAATAAAGTCAGCCAAAAAAAATTTTGAAGAGCAACTAGCAAAAGACGAATAAAACTAACAGTATTTATTTTTAATTACATGAGAAACAGGAAGCCCGATAAACAATCAGTGGGGTCACTGGACTATTGAGGTACTAAAGGAGCATTCAGGAAGACAAGACCATGGTGGAGAATCTAAAAAAATTTTTTTTGTTAGTCTTCATTGCAGAGGATGCCAGGGAGATTCCCACACCTGAGCCATTCTTTTAAGTGACAAATCTGAGGAACTGTCCCAGATTGAAGTATCAGTAGAGGAGGTTTTGAAACAAATTGATAAATTAAACAGTAATGTCACCAGGACCAGATGGTATTTACCCAAGTGTCCTGAAGGAACTCTGATATGAAATTGCAGATCTACTAACTAAGGCATGTAACCTACCATTTGAACCAGCCGCTGTAGCAGGTGACTGGGGAAGGTAGCTAAAGTAACACCAATTTTTTTTTAAATTAAAAGGGTCCAGAGGTGATCCTGGCAATTACAGGTTGGTAAGCTTATCTACAGTACCAGACAAAGTGGTTGAAACAACAGTCAAGAACAGAGTTATCAGACACACAGATGAACACAATTTGTTGGGAAAGAGGCTTTTCTAAGCTTTTGTAAAGGGAAAACATCCCTCATCAATGTATTAGAATTCTTTGAAAGGGGTCAACAAACATATGGAAAAGGGTGATCCATTGGATATTGTCTAGTTGAACTTTCAGAAATCCTTTGACAACATCGTTCACCAAAAGCTCTTAAACAAAATAAGCAGTTAAGGGATAAGCTGAAAGTCCACTCATGAATCTATAATCAGTGACATGATAGGAAACCAAAGGTAAGTATAAATGGTCAGTTTTCACAGTGGAAAGAAGTAAATAGTGGGGTTCCCCCCAGGATCTGGGTGGATTCAGTTCTCTTCAGCATATTCATATATGATTTGGAAAAAGGGATTACCAATGAGGTGGCAAAGTTTATAAAAAAAAAAAAAATTAATACAAAATTACTCAAAATAGTTAAGGTCAAAGCTGACTGCAAAGGGATCTCACAAAATTGGGTGACTGAGCAACAGAATGGCAGATGACATTCAATGTTTATAAATGCAGAATAATGCACATTGGAAAACATACTCCTAACTATACATATACAATAATGGGGTCTAAATTAGCTATTACCACTCAAGAAAGATATTGGAGTCATTGTGGATAGTTCTCTGAAAACATGTGCTCAATGTACAGCAGCAGTAAAAACAATGTTAGGAACCATCAGGACGGGGACAGATATTAAGACAGAAAATATCATAATGCCACTATATAAATACATAGTACATTGTCAACTTGAAGATGGCATGCAGGTCTGGTCACTTCATCACAAAAAAATTGAAAAGTTATAGAAAAGGGCAACAAAATGCTTGGAGGGGATGAAACAACTTCCATATGAGCAGAGATTAAAAAGACTGGGACTGTTCATTTTAGAAAAGAGACTACTAACGGGGGATATGATAAAAGTTCTATACAATCATGAATGGTGTGGAGAAATAATACGAAAGTGTTACTTACCTCTTCATATAACACAAGAGCCAGGGTGTGGCAATGAAATTAATAGGCAGCAGATTTAAAACAACCACTAGGAAATACTTCACACAATGCACAACCTGTGGAATTCGTTGCCAGGAGATGTTGTCATGGCCCAATATATAACAAGGGTCAAAAAAGAATTAGACAAGTTCATGGAGGATATGTCCATCAATGGCTATTAGCCAAGATGGTCAGGAATGCAACACCAGTGTCCCTAAGCCTCTGACTGCCCGAAGTTGGGATTGGATGACAGGGGATGAACTCTTCAATAATCGCCCTGTTCTGTTTATTCCCCCCTTAATCATCTGGCATTGTCAGAAGACAGGATACTGGGTTAGGTGGACCATTGGTGTAACCCAGTATGGCAATTCTTATCTTCTTAAGTTCAACAATGCTTGGAATGTAGGATGGTAAGATTGGCAACTGAATTGAATGTATGTTATAGTGCATCAATTATACAGCCAATATTTCAGCGGGTTAAACCGTGAATATTTCTGAATTTCTTTGTAGCCATGTGTCAACTAGATTTTAGCAGAATATAGCACCATTCTAGTTAAAAGCCAGATTGTTGATTCTGACTAGCCAGACTAATTAGAAGTATCTGGTGATCCCTTCTGGACATAATCTCTATGACTGTGACATTGCAGTATAGTCACTTTGAAGGGACTATGTAAATATATGGAAGTAAAAAATTAAGGAGTTGGCTTACAGGAAACTGAAGTTCAACATTTCTAATTGTTGGATACATGAACAAAAGGACACCACATCCTTAAGATCTCCAGGATATGAATTCCATTTAAAAATTTTTTTAAAAAACAAACAAACAACTTATTCTTGTTCAATATTTCTCATAGAATACAAAAAAAATAAGCAATGCAATTAGAATCAGTATTGTGCAAATAATTTCTCTTTTCCACATGTAGAAAGGAACTGTTACAAACAACAAATATAGTATAGTGTTTTGGGGAACCTCTTCAACCATGAACAAGTTAACCCATCTCTGTTTTCACTTTGAATAGGCAGCAGCTATCCTTTAAGTCACCCACAAATATATCTTTTAAAATTATGGAATGAACAGAGATTTTCAATTTAGTTTTCCTTTTAAGGTGAAATACTGGAGATGAAAGAAATTAAGTAGAGAATTTAGTTAGGAAATTGTATCACTTACCTAGGGATATGTGCTGATTCTAACTGTTTTTGTGTGATTTAGTAGGTGTACTGGAGTTCTTGCTGAAAGGGGAAAAATGAAACACTGTGTGAAATAATTCTAGAGTCATCACGTTTTTTTGTGGTTTCCTCTTAGATTGCTTTCTGCTCCTGCTGTACATTATACTTTCACAACATTTTGGTTGATCTGACCCTTTTGAAACTATAGCATGATGTAATAAAAACAGTACATTTTCTTTTGTGAGGACATGGCAAAACTGTGGTAGCTTTACAGACCAGTTGTTAATTCTCAGTTAATGAAACCGTCTGATTGTTGGTCTGTAGCTCAGCTTCTTCATCAAGCATTCTGGTTACTTCTCCTCTTTATTAGAATTACGTCTTTCAGCTATGGAGACCAAAAACATTAATATACGATTTAGGCAACAAGAATATTTAATGTGTGTGAATGAAATACTGTCTAGGCTAAAGAGAAAGTATGAAATTAGCCTTTTAAGACTGAACATCCTGCTTCAACTGGATTATCAAACAGCACTTTTATATCAATCTTAGGGGTACCTTTGCAATGCAAGGAATTTTGCACATGTTTCTCCTTAGTATTAATGACAGTGTCACACCTAAAATTGCATGCAGCTTTTTGAAAATTTAGCTATCAGACTATCAGGCCTTTGAATGACAAGCTAAATATAATCTTTATGGCCAAAATAGCAAGATTTATTTAATCTTTAGAGCTGCACTGTACAATAAAAGTTTAACCACTACTGCTAAGCTTACTGACTTATTACTCACAGCACCTCTGAGACTAGGCCCAAAAAGCCAACAAAACCATAAACACCCACATCAGAATAAAGGAGAGTATATGTGAACATTCTTCTTGGGTAAAAAGCTCTGAAAGGCCATATGTCCAGACATAATATTTCAGCATCTGGCAATTATCAATTTATGGCACTAAAATGATTTTTGAAAGCACCTTTGAATTTCTAGAAATGATGCAAAAAATCCCTAAACCACTTACATTTTCAAAAGGTGAGATTTTCAAAACCTGCTCTATAGTGTTGTGATAGATTGTTCTACCCTCCCTGCTAAGGGTTCTTCTTAAGCGTTTATTTGGACACCCTTCTTTCCTCACACCAGATAGTTTTCTGTGGGAGTCTGTGTTGGCATGCAGAGTACATACCCCAAATAATTCAACACTTCCTTCTAATTCTAGTGGAGACAAGCTGCTGATTGGTGATTTCTCAACTCTCTTTGGTGGTGATAAAGTCTCTCCAGCCAATGCCCAGAATCTTTCATAGGCACTTATTTTCATAGGCATCTAGTTTTCTGTCTAACATTTTAATAGATCTCCAGTTCTTGAAGCCATATGTCAATATGTTTGAGTTGAAAATTCTCAGTTTTGGCTCACATAATGCTTGCTGTATTATCATGCTTTCTTTGATTTCTTGACATAATGCTAAGAATACTGCAGAACTCTCTACAGGAAATAACCTCCTTGCTTTTTGAGTTGCTTTTTTTCTGTTAAGAGAGTCTATTCTTTAAGCTATGGAAGAATAAAATACAGGCAGAAAAAAAAAAACACCACCACCCTACTGAGTTCTTTATTAGCCATTTCTCATTCTCGAGTAGCAGCCATCTAGAAGGTCACGTAAAGGTAGAGCGGGACAGATCCACTTGATTCACTGTATAACCAAGGCATTTACTTATTGTAAAATTCTGCCACTAAAAAGCTTTCCCTTGTCCAGATGTTTTCTGTACTATGAGAATGACGCTTCATTTTGTTGCTGACATGGTAGAGAGGCTGTCTATGCACCACAGATTTCCCTTGGTTGCAGTAATGGACAGAATATGCACAAAGGGGGAAATTCACTTCTGCACAGAAGACTAGCACAAAGTGTTGGCACCATTTATATCCCACAATTATTTGGTTGGGGCTTCAATGATCTGTCCTTGCACTGACCCACTACACAGGGATGAATTCCAGCCACTGAACTGTGGACTCTGATAATTAGTTAGGTGTGCTCTAGGGACTGGCATCTAGAGTTTAGGAGCTTTCTTCACATTGCCAGACATGCTGGTAAATAGTTTTTTTTTTCAGTTGATTTATGTTAAAAATAGCGATTATAAGTAATGTGTCTTATGTTCCCTTTGATTCAAAAATAACCAATATCACAAAAGAAAACCTCATTTATTTCTCTCTTCTCCTTTCCTTTCTGTGAACATACTAAAGTAATGACAGATTCACATAAGGATGATTTGTAATTAA
Organism: Gopherus evgoodei; assembly: GCF_007399415.2. Lineage (NCBI taxonomy): Eukaryota > Metazoa > Chordata > Testudines > Testudinidae > Gopherus > Gopherus evgoodei. The sequence goes on from NC_044322.1 coordinate 185,470,741, forward strand.
ATTAAATTCAGCAACAAAAAGTGTGTAAAATGCATTTAATCCAAAACAATAAACAAGTACATGATTAATTGTTTGCAATGTGCATAGCTTTGATGTGTGAAAATAAAGATGATGCAGCAGCTGAGCGCCTTTAAATCAATTCAACATCCACCTGGTATAAAAGCTCATCATTTACTGCAGACTTAGCCAGCTTCCATGAAAGAACTTCCAAGATCTCTGGTGGAAATTCATCACAATAGACATACTTTATATGGTGCTCCTCTCCCACAACCATTTAGGTCAATTCCCAAAGTAATTAGAGGAACAAAAAAAACCCCCCAACTATCTATGAATCAAATAATATGACAGGAAAATACATTTTACTGAAACATAATTGTACATTTTGTATGCATGCTTGCATAACTGAGCAAAATAAATCAGCATTTGGCTATTAAGATTTCTCTTTTGTCCTAATTATCTGTGTATTGAGAGATTATATCCATACAAAATGAAACAAAGAAGACACCACACAAAGAGAGTCATTAGTAATGGCACCTAATCCCATTACTTGGTATTGTGCACCACATCCCCTAGCCTCGTACCCTACCACAGTGTAAAATAGTAACATCCGCTATATATACAAAATGAACACAATGAAGACAAAAAATAAGCTTTAGTTGTACCAAAAAAATATATATATATATTGGACCATCTGTGTTTCAGATGTATAAGATATGCTGCTTTACCTCCTCTCCTAAAGCGATATGTAGTATTGCTGAACAGCCGAAAATAGTTGTTTTAAGAAGAGAATTGACTCCATTTCAGTGGCAGCTTAAGATAGCTAGAAACATGTTCTGAAGATATCCAAAATCTTATTCAAATGGCAAAGGAAGCAACTCATTGATGATAAGCAATATAACAGAATTTGATTAGCTGGAAGTAGAATGAACAAATTTACACTGTAGTTTTAAAATATTAATCTTTTTATCTGTATATTCACATACAGTTATATTATACACACACAACACAACAAGTACATATAAACACACACACACATCCTACATGTCACACTCCAGAAATATTCCTCTTGTCAATGGCTGACATACACTTCACCTCTCACTTTTATGATGGTCTAGTTAGATATAAATTTAAAGGATGGTAGGAAAAGAATAAAAGATTACAAAACACGCAGCAACAAGTACCTTCTGGTTTTGTTTTCTTCAAGTAACTAGTTTACTGACAGTTTAATAGCAAGAGTACAACCATGGCTTGAGCAGCACCAGCAATTCAGGATAATACCAAGTGGCTCAGGCTGTATTAGTGCTCAGAAATCTCTCTTTTATAATTAATACACACATACTCACATACATTCAGAGAAGTAGGCCTGGTGTTTCCATAAGCGCTTGGCTGGAGGTCAAAATACCAACAGAGAGAAAGACCAGAAGAGAGACAGTAATGATAACTGCATGGCAACTTACAAAAAGTAGCATTTTATTATTGAATGGAACAACAAAAGCTCAGACAAATGTAGGTAGATAAATTATATTATGACCAAGAGCAACTGATGTTGCTAATAACTGCTTTAGTTCCTAAGAAATGAATGCAGCCATTCTCCCATCATATGACCACTTGAGTTTTACACTGTGCTCTGCAGAAATCTTTACAATAGGGAGCATTCTACACAAACCCTTGTAAGTTGTCATTGATTGTTTCAGATGTTCTGTACTCAGCAATTCAAACAAGTGTCTGTCTTTTCAAACAGTAAGTAGGCCTAGTCTGTCAAGTATGCCTCTGAAGATAAAGGCATCTGTAAATGCAAAAGTTGCTTTGCTATTTATGCAGCCTTTACAAAGCACATGTACCAAGCCTGTTCCTGGAGACAAAGAAAATAATTCAAACTAGTTTTATTCACTGAACTGGGATTTCAAAATAAAGATTTCACAGACTCACACAAAAGAAAATTATATGTCTTAACAATACATTGGTCTTGTCCTACCACTACTTCTCTTTTTTCTGTACCAATAAAGTGTTGCTACTGAGGTCCTCAAAAGAGCTAAGATCTTTTTACAGTATGTACAGTACATAAATACAGAGACTGGGAGGCCTCAGGATATCAAACTGCTAACATCCAGACTGCAAAAACCAGTTGATCACAGATCTTCATACATTTAATTAAAGAGATGGGGTGAGGAAAGCAAGGGAAACAGAGAAGATCATCTCTCACTAAACCTTTCATCAAATCAGCATTTATTTCTCCCCAACACTCTATCATTTTATTAAATCCCCCTGTACCTTCACGTTTTAGAAACTGAGAAGCAGAGGCAGCACAAAGAAGATTTCACCTGCGCCCCCAAGGCCCAGGTCTGTGAAAAGGTTAATAGTGGCAGTATCTTCAGCTACTCGCAGACCTGATGAGAAGGCCAAGAACCCCCAGATAAGCTGAGCTGCTCCAGAACAGGGCCAAGTGAATGAGGAGGGCTGAGTCCTGCTGCAGCATTCTAGTCTTGTGCTTTGGGGGAAGGAGTGAGCACTAATTGTTCCCTGTGCTAAGGGAGCAAATGGTTACTTAGCACCATAGGCAGCAGGTTTGTTTAATTTTTGATGGTGCCCAAAATGGTGGTGCCCGCCTCGCCCGCTCCCTCCCTGTAAGCCGATATGAAATGAAGCTACAATGTGTCGGCACCACAAGATTACAAGGATCAATTAAAAGTGGAAAGTCAGAAGCAGCACTTGCCTGCTTCAATATACGGTATTATATTTTGTTGCACCTATTGTGACAAAGTGGGAATGTTCTTAATGTTTTCTCTGAATACTGTGTGGGTGCCTTAGTTTCCCCTGCAAGGTGCCAACTGAAGGTGTTGGGGACAAAGAGATTAGGTGGCCTCCTTGTCCAGAAGAGACACAAAGGCTAGAGGAGGGAGTGTCAGTTTGGAGCTGGCTGGGGAAATGGGGAGAGGCCCAGACCTTGGGTCTAGGCTCCCCACCCTCCAACATGGACCTGACTGAGGGGTCCTGTTTTCTGTACCTACAAGCTCCGTTTTAGACTGTGATCCTGTCATCTAATAAACCTTCTGTTTTACCGGCTGGCTGACAGTCACGTCTGACTGCAGAGTTGGGGTGCAGGGACCTCAGGTTGCCCCAGGACCTGCCTGAACAGACTCGCTGAGGAAAGCGCAAGGTGTGGAAGGGCAAGTTGAATGCTCCAAGGTCAGACCCAGGAAGATGTAAGCTTCTTGCCCTGGAGACAATATGCTCAGAGAGAGGAGGCTTCCCCAGAGTCCTGATTGGCTTTGTATGAAGTAGTTCCAAAGCATCCCAGCATCCCCTTCCATACCATGCGCTTCCCGGAAGTCCAAACAGGCACTGACACTCCCTCCTCTGGCCTTTGTCTCTTTTCCAGGCATTAGGAGGCCACCTGATCTCTTTGTTCTCCAACTCCTTCAGTTGGCACCTTGCAGGAGAGCAGCCCAGGCCATCAGTTGCCCGGAGACAGGGTTTCGGCCACTCTCTGTGCAGACGGCATCACACTGGCACTCTAGGGCTCTACAACAATCACACACTCTAATCCCACCATCTAGATCCTTGAAAAATGCATGAGGAAAACTGAGGCACCCACACAGTATTCAGAGAAAACATTAAGAACATTCCCACTTTGTAACACCTGTATACTTCAAAGGGTGTAAAATAATCAAGCATTGTGCAATGATACTCCAAACTGACCATTTAAGTTGCATGTTTTTCCCCTCAAGTGAGGGCTCTGGGTTGGGGCTGGAGATGAGGGGTTCACAGTGCAGGAGGGTGCTCAGGGTTGGGATGCTGGGGGCACAGACTCTGGGGTGGAGCAGGGCTGGGGCTAAGGAACTTGGGATGCAGACAGGCTGCTCCAGGGCTACGACCAGAGAGGACTCTCCTCCCTCCTTACTGGCAGCAGCAAGCTCTGGGAGAAGGACCCCTCCTCTCCCCTCCTCCCCCCACAGCACACTCACTCTGCACCACAGTCACTGCACATGCTCCTAGGGACTCTCTCAGGTCCAGAAAGCCCCTCTATAGTGAGTATCGGGGCGGGGGGTTGCCATCACTTGTGGCCTCCCCTTCTGCTGCCCGTGGGTGCTGGGGGGCAGGGGAAAGAGCTCCCAAGCAAGTGTGTGCCTCCTTACCCCGCCTCTCTCCCTCTTCCCCTCCCCCCGTGCTCCAAGAGGCTGCCGGCCACTGATCTCTGTAGCCTTAGGCAGAAGCAGCAAAAACAAGGGAGAGAGTCACTGGCTGTTTTCTTTCAGGCAGGGAAGCTCCTAGGCGGGGGCAGGGCCAGCTCCAGGCAGGGCCAAGGGAGAATCCCAGCTCCAAATATTGGTGGAGCACAGCCCTCAGCCTTGAATATTCTGGTGCTTGAGCACCTTGAGCCCATATGACCTGCCGCCCCTCCTTAGCACATAGGGGCCCCACCGATTGTCTGCCTTTCCTCAGAAGGTAGGAGAATAGGGAGAGGCAGTTAGTCAGGACAAGGATTTCCCCAAACAGAAGGGTCCAGTACCTGAAGTCCACATGGAAAAACCATAGACTTGGAAGGCTGGAGTGTACATTGGTTGGCATATAGGTCTGAAGTTGAGATATTTTTAGGTTCATATTCACTGTGGTGCAAAGCACTTTAAGATCTTCATATAAAACACACTGCAAGTGCAAAGTACTATGCTTGGCACCAGTCATCCCCTCCCTCACAAAATCTCACAGGAAAGGGTTCTGGAGAAAGAAACCTCCACAAGGATTCCTTCTCAGAGCTCACCAGACGTCATCCAATCTGTCTTTGGGATTCATCCCCATTGCTGCGATAAAGGATGTAGGGCTCACGCTCTAATCTAGCAATTCCCTATGGACCCAATAAAATCTGAGGCCATCCTAATTTAGGTCTTGATGCTGGTGCTCCCCACCTCATAGGTCCCCAGCAGCATGGCTACAGTTCTGTGCAGTGAGATCTGCTGGTCTTTTTTTTCCCTCTACTGAAAGAAAATGCAGATTTGAGTTGCCAAACATTTTACAATCTAAAAAAATTCCAAAAGAGGCAACAAAATTGTTTTGATGTTTTAGAAATACAACATTTTTATTTTCCAGTTGAAAATGACTTTTTTTAAATTGCCTTCCATTTTATTTAAAAAAAAATTAAAAAGCTTCTCATGAAATGAAAGTTCTTGTTCAATCCAGAACAATTTTTCTTTCAACTTTTCAGGTCACTGAACGTTTTGAAAATTTTCATTTTTGGATCAACCCAAAATGAAATTATTTCTTTCAATTTTTTGGTACAGCCAGAGAATCAAAAATAATAAAACAAAATAAATTAAAAAAAAAACACCAGCTCTTTGCACAGCTCCAAGTGCAGCCCCATTAAAGTTGTGCTTCCTGGGCCACACCTGGTTCTGGCTGCCTGGGGAAAATTTGGGATTTGGTTCCATGGGAAACATAACACAATCAGAGGCTATTGTCATTTCTAGAGGACCCTGAAGGGTGGACTCTGTGCTAGATACAGAAACTTTGGGCCTCATCCAGGCCCGTGCAGAGGACAGTGCCACAAAGAGGTGGCTGAACCCGCTTTTCTGTGTAGAAGGGTGAAAGAGGCTCCCCCTCTGTGCATGGATCCCGAGGATGGAGGGAAACACAGTCTAGCCCATTATCTATTAATTATTATTATCAAAGATGTTTATTTACTAAATGATTAAGCACATTTTTTTTCCAAGTTGGGTGGGGTCCCATGACCATGTGAAGCTTGTGGACAGGATGTTACTGAAAATGATTAAATGACACATTTTAGTTTCAGTTTAGTGTTATAAGATATTGCACATAAGGTATGATAGCCCTATAAGGGAATTAATAGGAAGGTCGATACTGCTTGACTCCTAATAGCCTAATCTGCTTGAGGGGACTGATAATACGCAGTGGGGTCTTCCACATACTTGATATTAGTCCTAGTTTTACCCTGGTATGAAACAGCCAGTGTTGAAACATTTGTTTTGATTCCTTTTCCCCATCCACCATGCCAGCCTCTTATCTCTTACTATGTAAAATGTGGTGAGGGTAGCAGCTCTGGTGCTCTCTCTACTAAGTCTGTCTACTGCTCCACCCTAAATCTGGTGGCACTAGAATCGGGGTCTGGATAATAAACTCAAACACACGCGCATGCTGGAGAAGTCCCAGAAAATGCTGCTGCAAGCTTGTGTAAACAAACATGATTACTTGTGACAGATTGCAAGGAAAGAATAGCTGAGCAGCACCCTGGTCACCCAGCGCCAATCAGACAATGCAGAATGGGGCTGGTTAAACAAAGCAATGCCTAATTTGTGGGTGGAGCAGACCAGGAACACTAATTAACCCATTAATTAGAGGCTACAACAAATAGGCACAGGTAAGCATTAGAAAGGGGGGAAAGCAAGCAATGAAGGGAGGGGATTGCCTTTCCCTGCTTGTTATAGGAGTTGCGGGCTCCCTAGGACTATTGTAGCAGACCTGGAGATAGTGTGGAGATGGTGGGAAGCCACACTGTAAATAAATTACACAAGGTGTTTGACTAGCACGAGGGTCTCTGAGCAGTTTGTGAACCAAAGCAGAGGCAAGAGCCAGAGGGCTCTGTTTTTGGGGTTGGCCTCTGGACATCATTTATCAGATATGCACAGACTTTTAATCACTGACATACATGAGCAAAAAGCAAAATATATACAGAAATCCGGGGGGGCTAAGTCTCTTCCAACATTATTAAACATTACTTAACATCCGAAAAGGAAGTTTGATTGAAAAACTCAGTCAGAAGCCTTCATTTTCAGACACTCTGCTATGATAGTTAGGGCTGCTACATTAGAAAATGTAGCATGAAAAAGAAGCTGCTTACTAAGAATATACTTGGGTGTGTATAAAGAGCTGAAAATACTGAAAAATAGTCAAGAATCCTGTGGCACCTTATAGACTAACAGACGTTTTGGAGCATGAGCTTTCATGGGTGAATACCCACTTCCTCAGATGCATGTAATGGAAATATCCAGGGGCAGGTATATATATGTGTGCTAGCAAGCAAGCTAGAGATAACGAGGTCAGTTCAATCAGGGAGGATGAGGCCCTGTTCTAGCAGTTGAGGTGTGAAAACCAAGAGAGGAGAAACTGGTTCTGTAATTGGCAAGCCATTCACAGTCTTTGTTCAATCCTGAGCTGATGATGTACATCGGCCAAACTGGACAGTCTCTACGGAAAAGGATAAATGGACACAAATCAGACATTAGGAATGGCAATATACAAAAACCTGTAGGAGAGCACTTCAACCTCCCTGGCCGCACTATAGCAGACCTTAAGGTGGCCATCCTGCAGCAAAAAAACTTCAGGACCAGACTTCAAAGAGAAACTGCTGAGCTTCAGTTCATCTGCAAATTTGACACCATCAGCTCAGGATTGAACAAAGACTGTGAATGGCTTGCCAATTACAGAACCAGTTTCTCCTCTCTTGGTTTTCACACCTCAACTGCTAGAACAGGGCCTCATCCTCCCTGATTGAACTGACCTCGTTATCTCTAGCTTGCTTGCTAGCACACATATATATACCTGCCCCTGGATATTTCCATTACATGCATCTGAGGAAGTGGGTATTCACCCACGAAAGCTCATGCTCCAAAACGTCTGTTAGTCTATAAGGTGCCACAGGATTCTTTGCTGCTTTTACAGATCCAGACTAACACGGCTACCCTCTGATACTTGAAAAATAGTCCACCTTCTTGCTCGGGGTCTCTCTCACAAATATGTTGAACTAAAACACTATCAGACTGAAAACTTAAGTCCCATCCCACTCCCACTGAAATCAGTAGGACTTCCCCCCCCATTTTTAATGGAGCAGAATTGGGATCTTATATTTACTGCTGCTTGTACAGTGCACACTTATGTGGTTTGAAAGATTCTGGGTCCAGTTCTCCCATGCAATAGGGCAGCTTTATACAATTTTGATGGTATAAGTTTGCTTCACTCTGCTGTCTTTCCCACATCTTTGTTGCTAGCCTTTGGGTGTGGCTTGGTCTCCCATATACCCCAGTGATCCCTGGTTGCTTGAATGGCACCTGGGAAGGCCAGGTATTGGCCCAGTGTACAAGCACACTCAGTATTAGGTGAGTACACATATACGTCAAAGCCACCTGTCTTCACAAACTCTCCCTCCTTCCCCCGCTTCCCATGGTACAATTAGTGCTCCTCTACCACTGGTCATGATCTGGGTCACTATCATTCTCAAAGCTATTCTCAATATTTAAAATATAGAAGTCTGTTACAAGTTGTAGAATCTTTCAATCTATGTAGTGCAATATACAGCTAATGACCTTCACACCCTGCAGAGTCACAAAGACTATAGAGTTTCTATATTTAAAATACAATGAAAAATTATCTTAAATGAGAATCCAGGTAACATCTGATTTTTATTTTTAATGACATACTGATGTAAGGGACTGAAGTTTGGGTTGTAACATGTTACAAAAGTCAGGACATTTAGAATTATGGTTCCCACAGTAGCTTTATCTCTGTACCCTGGTGTGTATGTATTATATAACGAGATCTTTCATTACATGATCGCATACATCATTTAAGGCAGAAACAAACTTCTGCCTACTGTGTGCATCTATAGCTGAGAGTAGGGGAGGGAGTGTGGTTCCTTACCGTACTGCTGGTTATTGTGTGACATTGGCCTGCATTGTTTAATCTTGTAAAGAAATATCCTGTTTTCTTGTCCCTCAGAAAGGTGCTGTTTTTTCCCCTTAGTATCAATTTCCTACTGAAATAAAGGGGAAACTTGAGGAGACAATAGCAGATAAATTACATGGCTTCCACATCTATAGAGTATTTAGAAGAGATAAAATGCTGTTACTCCTTCAGACAACGGGTGCTTCACAGTCTACTCATGATATAAAATATAGTGCTGTCCAACAACTGAAAATTAGTTCCACACACTTTATCATCCAATTCTACATTGCTCTCCCTATTTCGGAGGTTTCTCAATAGTTAGTTCTCTCTCAAATTAGAACAATTTCTCTATGATAGTGTAATGAATGGGGCTGTTCAGTGTCAAAGTGCATCAAACCCCCAACGGTATGCCAGGTGTACCATGACTCTGAGGAAAGCACTAGAAGGGTATCAACAGCTATGCCTCATAAGTGCTCATCCTGGTGGGCCCCAATAAATGCTCAGATACACGGCTAAGTAAAAAGGTATTTACTAGCGGGAAAGGGAAACTTGCAAATACCTTAGGTATTAACTACAGTTCAAAGTGAGCAATTGTGGGTCCTGGGTGGGTTCCCTAGGGCCAATCAGTCTCTCCTGTTGGAGCTGTTCCATTGTGGGCAAATATTTAAAGAGTTGTGCAGAAAGAGAATGAAATACAAGCATGAGAATGACTCTGTAGCTTGGTGGTTAAAGCACTCACCCAGGGCATGGGAGACCCAGGATACAGTCCCCCCTGCTCCAATGACTTCAGTTACTTTTCCAGAGTGCAACAGCTTCAACAGGAAAGACTGAGTGAGCGCTGCATCAGGATGCTCCATATTCCCATGATTACAGCACCCGCCTGAGAGGTGGTGGAGCCGTGTTCAATGCTCTTCTCACACTCAGAGGGAGGACTTGAAGCAGGTGTCTCCCATATCCCAAGGGGTACTCCAGCCACTGGGCTCCTCCCCACCCCTGCAAACCCTGGCTTCTTGCAAAAATGGCTTAAGCACCTAATTCTAAAGAGGGGTTCCTGGCTGTGAATCCCTAGGAGAGATAGGTGCTTCTCTGCAGACCAGACTGTATCTCTGTGAAAGGGATGAGGCTTAGCACACAGCTCTCCGATCAGCATCTCTATCGGCTAGCACAGGGAACTCTGCCTAAAATGCTGTTTTTTTCTGAATCACATTCCAGGGTAACTCCTTCTCCTTCTTCATTGTGTAGGAAGCCTCAACACCTAACTCAGGCTTTATGAAGTATGGTGTGCCCCTATCATAGGTAGGCCACCTCTTCTTCTTCTAGTTTTCTTTTGTGTGCTGCCTCTTGGGCTGCCTGTTCTCTTTGGTAGGCTGCCAGTTTGATGCTTTCTTCCTTTTCTTTTAGCTCCAGTTGTCGCCTATGTTCAGCTTCTTTGAATTGGTCTTCGGCCTCAATTTTTGCCTTAGTAGACATGGTTCCTGTTTTCTTGTGTTGGGGTGCCCTCCTGTTTTTATCTTCTGAACTACAGGCTCTCTGTTGCCTCCTGAAGTCTGCCTAGCAACAGTGCCTTTAGCTAATCTTCAATGTTAAGTAAACCTGAAAAACCACTTTATTTGCATGTATATAGTGCTGGTATGACTCTCAATGGGAGTGCTATTGTGTGACAAAAGACTCTTAACAGTCTGGTAATGGCTTCTTGCTTAACATGCAAGCCACAAACTGCCAGAGAGAGCAGAAAGAAAAAAAAATTCTCTCTGGTTCCCTTTTAAAACCAACCTGTTTCTCTCTGCTAAAAAGCCCTTAGCAGAGAAAAGAAAAATATAATATTCCTACTGGCTTCTGGATTCTGTCTATCCCACCGCTGCCACCATATCATAACCTTAGTCCCAGATTTGGACCTTAGCGTCCAAAATATGGGGGTTAGCATGAAAACCTCCAAGCTTAGCTACCAGCTTGGACCTGGTACTTGCTGCCACCACCCAAAAAATTAGAGTGTTTTGGGGCACTCTGGTCCCCCTGAAAAACCTTCCCTGGGGACCCCAAGACCCAAATCCCTTGAGTCTCACAACAAAGGGAAATAATCCTTTTTCCCTTCCCCCCTCCAGGTGCTCCTGGAGAGATACACAGACACAAGCTCTGTGAATCCAAACAGAGTGACTCCCCCTCTCCGTTCCCGGTCCTGGAAACAAAAAGTACTTTCCTATTCCCCCAGAGGGAATGCAAAATCAGGCTAGCCAATTCAACACACACCGATCTCCCCTGATTTCTTCCTCCCACCAATTCCCTGGTGAGTACAGACTCAATTTCCCTGAAGTAAAGAAAACTCCACAGGTCTTAAAAGAAAGCTTTATATAAAAAAGAAAGAAAAAATACAAATGGTCTCTCTGTATTAAGATGACGAATACAGGGTCAATTGCTTAAAAGAATATTGAATAAACAGCCTTATTCAAAAAGAATACAAATCAAAGCACTCCAGCACTTATATTCATGCAAATACCAAAGAAAAGAAACCATATAACTTACTATCTGATCTCTTTGTCCTTACACTTAGAAACAGAAGACTAGAAAGTAGAAACTACTTCTCCAAAGCTCAGAGAAAGCAGGCAGCCAGAAAACAAAGACCTCGGACACAAACTTCCCTCCACCCAAAGTTGAAAAAATCCGGTTTCCTGATTGGTCCTCTGGTCAGGTGCTTCAGGTGAAAGAGACATTAACCCTTAGCTATCTGTTTATGACAGCCCCCCATGATTTTCTAGGTGCCTAACCCCTTTTGTGAATCCAGGCCTACGATCCTAGTAAGAGTGGACTTACAGAAATTTAAGGAAAGTCCTACCAGCAATATGTAGCAATACTGGAGGAATTATCCTCAAAGGAAACAAGCTATTCATTTTTCAAGTCCTCAGTGCTCATATAGAAAACAGAAGGAAAGGACTAATGTCAGTAATAGCAAGAACTAGTTAACTAGAAGCCTCAGTTTTATTTTCCACTAACTTTAGAATCAACTTTATAGTTTGCATTTTCTGGAATACTACTTTGGTCAGACATCTTTTGCGAAAACAAAAGAAAACAAAAAACATACATAAAGGACATCATAAAGCCAACTAATATGTCGGGAATTTTTAGCATTACCCGTTTGAAAGACTCTGGCTGGATAGCATCAGAGTCCATCAATAATCAGTCTAGATTATACTAAACAGAAAAATAATAGTTTCTTTTTTAAGGCCAGGGAATCTCTCTCCTCTTCTGTTGTGTGTCCATGTTGCCAATAAGGATGGAGTGTCCTCTCCATTTGATGTGGCTGCAATAGCCTGGGCAGTTGATACGGAGGCACTGCTTTGCCCAGGTGTTAGCGTCCTCCTCTTAACTTCACTGGTTTCGACCAAAGGAAGGATGGGAGTCGATACATTTGGAACCAGCTACGCTGCAGGAGTTTCCAGAGCACAAGGGATCTTCTATCTGCCTGCCTTTTGGGGCTCTGCTCCTAGATTGATGATCAGTCATAGCTGAAGGACCCAATCTGTCCTTTGTGGATGTTGTTAGCCAAAACACTGAGTGAATTTGCTCATCTGCCTTTTGATGGCATTTCCTCCATCAAGAGTTCCAATACCCACCTCAGGCGCTCATCAGCTCAAAGCCATTGGCATTTCCTGAGGTTTCTGTGTTAATTAACTACTGCCCAGCACTTGGCATTGACTAATACAGGTTGTACCACTTATGGTCATAGCAGTAGCAGGTTTTCAATTCTGAACTGCCCAGCTACAGCACTGGATTTAACAGACAACCTTGTTTAAACAAGAGGTCCATGTTAGTAGGCTGTTTTCTGTGAGAGACTCTTAGCTCTGTAACTCACTTGTGCATTTCCTCCACCACAGTTTGGACTTGGAGACCATCAGATCAAGCAGCGAGGCTTACCTGTTCTCCCAGAAATACCTGATGTAGAAAAACACATTACCTCTCGCTTTTGCAGATGCTGTTGCTCTATCAATTGTCACTGAGCTATGATCTAAGAAAGAACACTACAGTGCAAACATCTGTCATTCTAATTAAATAGCACCAAGAGATGTTTTCCCAGTTTATTTAGTGATGGTGGAGAATATAGAATGGGAAACTACCAACTCTGCAGCTTGGATAATTCTAGCTCAAGAATTTGCACCTGTTATACATGGAGGCCCCGAGCCTTATGGTGCCAGTTCCCATTCAGGTTCAGCCAAATATTTAAAAAAAGATATCATCCACCTATCTGCACAGGAAGCTGATGACAGTTCACAGTCAAAAAAAGAAAGTGGAGCTAAGGACTTAGTTTAAAAGAGGAGCAAATGACAGAAAGGTCAAAACTGAGAGGGAAAAAATCTTACAGGCAAAGCTACTGCTGAAAAATTCTCCCAAACAATATATTAGCGAAACGCTGAGCAATAAAAAGACCCAGTGGGTCAGCCACATTCCAAAGAACCCTCAGAAATGCCTGAAAAGTTCAGTCATTGCCCTCCTTAACCTGCAATTGATGCAATGTAATGGTGATGAAGAAAAAACAGCTGGTAAGCCTTTTTGACTGTTTCTTTTATTGTTGGAGCAAATGCATGCTTAGTCATTCCCACCATCTGCTGCACAAGTTTTATTTAACAAAAGGATAGTGAACACCAGGATATGTCCATGTTGAAATTCTGTTTACAAAAGAAAACACCAAGTTTAGATGCCATAAAAGTAGAAAACCTGAGTGGCCAAGAGGCACAAGCTGAGGCTATATAGTAGGAAGGAGCAGCAGCACTTTAGGGAAGCAAGCATAGTAACATTTTTGAATTTGACTGATATCTGCTTCACTGCAGTAGCAAAATCAAGCAGCAATATTGCTGCTTATAGCAAATCAAAATCAAGACTTAACCAGCTAAATTGCTCTCATACCTTAAAATCAGTGGAACTCATGAAAGGGATAATTATGTGCTGGCAGCTTTGCTTGATCCACTTGCTTGAAGGATGCTTTTCTAAGAGTGCTGGCACCTGTCATCCACCTTCTCTTCCTCCTCTGCATCTTTTCCCAGTGTAGGTAAATTACCTGATGCAAAACGTCTTTGACACTCAGAGCACAGGCAAAAGGGCTTGTTTCCAAAAAAATACAAGCACACTGCCACTGCCACGTTCAACACTGGTGGTAATCCACCCATAAAGCATGCAAGTCGCTTTATTGAAAGTGGGAAGAGAGACAAATAAATGCAAAGACAGTGCCTGCCTACATAGTGTGCGCTTCATTTCCACAGCTAAAGCAATAGCACTTCCTGACCATGAAATAAAACAATTTAGACAGTCATTTCAAATAACTTATCCAACTAAGCTATGGTTTCTCAGAGACATGATTATTCAGGTGATATCTTGAGGTGTCTGGAACTGCTGGGCATTTTCATACACGTTTACCTTTTTACTAACTGTTTTTAAAGATAAGCCCAGGGAATATCGATAGCTCATGGAGGTGTTTGCTAGCATTAAAGCTGCATAATAGTTTCCATTTTAACCCTCGCTATTCAGGCATTCATAAACCTTCTGAAACTTTCACCTTTGCAGTGAAATTTTGCATGTTTGATATCTGCTCAAAATTTTGTTTGTTTGTTTTTAAAATTCAGGTAAAAGCTATAAATCATCTTCCTCCTTGGCTCTTTTCTGCATTGTCTGAAGCTTTAGGACCTCTATCTTCTCATACACCCTTACTTTAGGCCTGATTTAATGCCCATTGGTGTCCATGGAAAGACTCCCACTTACTTCAGTGGACATTGGAACAGCCCCTTTAACTCCTGTGTAACTGGGGGCCTAGGCTGTGGGAAGAATAGACATGACTTCTTTGTGAACACCAATTTTCAACCAATAAGAGGGCTTACTTTGAGTGCCTCAAAGTACACCCCCAATGGCTGGTTATGCTGCCTCAGCAGCACTTCCTACTATTTCTGACAGTGGGTCTGATCCAAATCCTCTTGAACTCAGTGGGAGTCTGTCCATTGACCTTAGTGGACTCTGGATCAGCCCCAAACAGTGACAAGGATTAATAGCTTGATTCCAGTGGACTGTATTAAAAACACTACAGTAATAAACCCAATTAAAAAAAATAAAAACAGGAAGCCAAATTTATATAAACAAGGAGAACTTATGGTGTTGGGGAGGAGATGAAGGGGAAGAAAGGGTTAACAATAAAACAAAAGACACAGCTGTAACCCAGACGAAACAACTTTACATTGTACAGGGTTTTTGCATATGCAAGAGCAGGAATCAACAGTCTTTGTTAAATTTTGGCAGGATAGCTATAGATTATATAAAGAACACCAGTAAGAAAAGTAAAGCCATTTTCCAGTACATCTGATGAAGAGACGCAAAGTGAAACAGTAAATAATAGTTAAACCATATCCTGAATTAATATATTTGATGAAGACTAATGATCAGGAAAAGGGGGCTATATAATTAAATTTCATCCACAATCCTTAAAATATATATGTAGACTAAGTTTTACCCAAGAGGAATGGGGGGATGAAACAAAAATCTTTCTAATATTAAACTAGTTGAACAGAGGGGCTAATATTTAGAAAGTATTAATGTTATCAATTGATGTAATATGAAGATTAAAACTTCCTGACTTGTCTACTTGAGAGAATAAAATATTTCTCAGCTTCATAGCCTGTACCTTTATGAGAACCTTAAAACCTGTGCACGGTAGTGAGCTATAATTCTCCTTCTTCTAATATCATTAATCTGCATCTGAAATATTACAGCAAGGTTAAGAGAGTCTGACAAGTATTAAGTGAGATTATCCTATACATACAAACCAGGGGATACAACTGTTGTAACTCAAAATGCTTATGAAACTTGAAACAGAAGCTGTCAGAGCCTTCTCTTTCTATAAGACTGATAGAGATGAGCCTGTTTCATTCTTACTGATAATATTCCAATGGAGATTTTGCTATAGGGACAAGAAAGGACAAAATAAACTAATTCAAGAAACTTAAAAAAAAAAAAAAAAAGCACCATTTCTAGGAGATTGTGGCATCTATAATGAGGTACAAAAGTCATGGAATCTCACGTTAATGAGCTGGGTTTGTAGAGGACAAGGAACCACTTGGGAATTCCACTACATGTAGAGTGCATTTGAAGGAAAGGCATTTCAGCTCTAGTGCAAGTGGTTGACCTGCTTTGAAAACCCTGATCATCATATCTCTGATTTGTGTGCCTAATGGCCATTTCCAGCGAACATCAGCTTTGAAAGTATGTTGCCAGCTTTCAATTAATTAGACAGAGGATGAGGAGAGGGGTCACCTGTTGTAAAAGGAACTCCCTTTGAAGGTTATCTGCTTGGTTCCTAGGGTAGTGACCTAGGCATAATATTTGCCTCTAACACTACCAAAGAGTGCTATATTAGATACCATAAGCCTATTTATAGTCTATATACCACTGAACAGCTTGCAGGACTGCCTAATAGTTCTTTATTCAAATTCTAATTCAAGAATTAGAATTTGGATAAAGAACTGTTAGGCAGTCCTGCGAGCTGTTCAATGGTATATAGACTATAAATAGGCTTATGGTATCTAAGCTTGCTAATTATCTGCTGGAAAACTGGGTCAACTTTTTCTACCCAATTCATTACCAGGTCACAGAAATATTTGAAAGTATGTTTTTCCTCTCCAAGTTGCATAACAACACATTGTCATGTAAGACAGTATCTTGCTTTATTATAAAAATCATCCTCTTATGTAACAATATGGCATCTCCCATGCCCACCTAAATAGGAGGTCCCTAGCTATATACAATACATACATATATTTCCACTCCACTATGCAGTAGCAGTAAAGGAGGGATGTGAGCTTGCATAAAGAGCATATGACAGAAGTTTAAGAACACTCAGTTATTATTTTACTCTGCATCAGTCAGGCCAGATTTAGGGTGCAGGATGTAATTTGTGTTTTATATATCACATATTGGTTACAATATGAGAGGACTCCATGCTTCTAAAATCAAACAGGATTTTTAGTAAGAAGTATTTACAGATATGCCACTGTACTGCAGCCAAGGGCATACAGACCAGCTCCCAGTTGCCTCCTCCCAACTCTTCCCTCCTGCAACCTGTGGTCCTCCCTCCAAGTTCCAGGAATAATGCTGCAGTTTGAGCCTCTTTCCCTAACTATATCTTTTTATTGTATTTATGTATTTTAATTTAAAATGGAAGAAAATACCATGGTACAACTAGATCCAAACTTTGAATTGAAAGTGAAATCAGGGTTTGGGTTCAGACTCAATAATGTTAAATCCTTATAAGCTTGGTATAGGAAATCTCTGTGAGATCAACCAGCCTTGTGAGATTTCCTGCCATCATGAATGGAAGAACCAGCAGCTGTTTTCATGTCATTTCATTTGCATCTGACATGAAACTGGAGAATGGATATAGTTTAGGATCTGATCGTGAACTGGACAAAAAAGTAGAGTTAAGAAATTCAAAACTGAACATCCTCATATTCAAAAGTCTTGATGTTTAAGTTTCCTGTTTTTAGTAGTTTCCTATATCTGATTCAAGACCTATTACCAAATATGTTTGATGGCCTATTTTAAGTCCCAAGTGTCTCTTTGATACTCTGAAACAGCACAACTAGAGGACCCAGGTTAAATTAAAAGGGAAAGTGTGTAGGAAAAAAATTAAAAAATATGATTTTTACAAATTGAAGACGAATGAGTGGAGTGGACTTCCAACTGAGGAAATATGCAATTAGTATCAGTTTAATTAAGAAAACAATCATAGCTGTAGAAATTTATGGGAGTAGTTGAGCCTTGCATGTATCCGTTTAACCTCTAAAATGGTGAATGTACCATAACTTAGTATCTTCTGTTTAAAAAACCACGGGCCTCTGACAACTAAGCTAAATGAGATACTCCATTAGCTGTTCAATCAATCAATTAAGGCTTACTAGCTGGGGAAAAAAATGGGTTGGAGGAAATTGTAAGAGAGGTAATAGCTGACACTTTTTATTTTTTAATCTCTTTTTCTGATATTTTCCCACACCATCTTCTCTTCCCTTTGACACCATGCAATACTGATAGGATTTCAGTTAAGTAATTTTTTTAAGAGTTTATGATCCCAGATTACATTAAACCAAATTCAAAAAACACATTCTCATTTTCCTCATTCATGGTGTCACTACAGAGCTGAGTTAAAATTGTTTAGATGCCCTAACTTTCCATTTCCATACCTTAACATGTGTGTATTTCCTTTAAGTTCAATTTTAACTCTGAATTTCTTGAATGATTGGGATAATTACAACAGTCCAGTAATGTATTTTACCCTAAATTACTGATGTGTACTCTGCACTCTATCTTAAAGAGTTCTTGAAGATTTAGTCTGAGAGTTTTAGGGTTTTTAAATAATTTTTTTGTAAATTAATATTAAACAAGAAACAGAATGTTAGCACATGATATTTCTAATAATTTTAAGTTAAGTATCAATATTAATTTTTAAATGTAATATTCATCACCAGATTCACTGGTGTGATCTGGCTGCTTTATCAAACTCTGGACCGGTGCAAAGAGGACAGAACATACTGGCCAGTTTAATTAGAAATACAGTTGCTCTGTTTCACTTGAGATACTGATAGGAGTGGTCAAAAACTTGAGCTGACCTAAGATAGTATGATTGTAGTGGTGTGGCTGAAGCAGTGCCCCCTTGTGGACCTTCTGTTTTCCCCAACTAGACTATGAGTCTCCCTGGGGAGATGACTATCTCCAGTGTCTACTGCGGTGAGCTACTGTCCACCAGCTAATTGTCCCTTCAGTCCTATCCTTTTCTTGTCAGATTTCAGCGGCTGCATCCCAAGATGTTCTGTGACAAAAAAAGAAAAGAAAAGAACCTGGGCCATCTCTCAGTCTTCTGGAGTATTCCTGCCATTTTTCCCTTCGGGCTGGTTTCCATGAAGTCCACCTTCCTCTTCCTTGTAAACTCCCTCCAACCATGTGATAGGCAGGAACTCTTAACCCTTTCCCAGCTGTACTATTTTGTCACACTTGGTAACATGTAGATGGCAATTAAGCTATTTAAATATGTGGACAAAGCTGGAGAACCGCTTCTATGTACACTATTGCCAACCTCATGCTTTAAAAAAAATCACAAGTCAGGTCCCTGAAAAAATCATCAGATTGGAAGTTGGTGGGCAGGAGTGGAGGGAGCGGCTAGGGTTGGTGCTGAGTTGTTGAGTACTTTGGTGAAGGGCAACTTGGCTGGAGGTTGAAAAAAAGTTTGATAACGCAGAATACCATTTATGTTTAAAATTGAAAATGAAGAGAGAATAGCCAGCATGGACATATGTATGTTACAGTATAACCACAGTTGCTTGGACAAAAAAGGCACTAAACTAAGGTAGTTATAAGTTAAATAGCTGCCAAATGGTCATGACTCCAGTAGCACTGACACGGTAAGAGATTTTCTTTGCTCCTTAAGTATGAGAAAAAGCAGCAATGCCTTAGGCCATTTTCACAAATCACTCCTCAGCAAAACGTTGGCTTTGTAGAACTTTGTGCATCAGGAGGGAAACGTTGGATCTGTTGATTTAAACATTGTCTCTTGATTATAAAGAAACAAACAGGGAATTAAAAAGCAATGGTACTTCTTTCTGTTTGATGGCAAACCAGGGGGAAAAAATCATCTTTGTTTTTAACATTATCAAATGTGGGAGAATACAAATGCAAATTGAACAGATGCCTTCAACCTTTTTTCATTCGTTCTACTGTAAATTCTCTCCTTTTCAAACAGTCGCTTCTAATATTCTGCAAGGAAAACATGACAACCAAGCCTTTTGTATTAAAAAATTGCAATTTTCTTTGTGAGAATAGACACTGGACTTTTAATTTTATTTTCTGTGCCTCCTTCTTTAAAATGTTGTATTAAGATCAACATATTGGGTGCACACAGCAATTATTCGTGAATCTCACAGGATTTAGAGTGAAATCTGACAAAATCCTATGGTAACTATATTTTATTTAAAGGGGAAAAAAGTGGAGATACCAGAAGATGATATTATATGATGCTCCACTGAGAGATCCCTATAAAAGCACTGTCAGGAACTGTATGCAATTATTCTGTGTAATTATTTATTTAGAGTAGGCACTGTAATGCTACAGGAGATGGGCTGAGTAGAGGCTGGGTTTTGGTTAATTATGCTTCAAATTGTGAGTCAGGTTTTGGTTCTGAAAAACCAGGAGTTGACTCTTATGACTTATTTCAGTTAAACAATCAAAGTGCAGAGGACATGGAAGAGATTGGGCACCTAGTTCCAGCTCTGGGTCCTCTGAAATGCCACTGCATTATGTAGTGCTTTATTTAGCCATATTAAATAGGGTACTATACTAAAATTAAATACTTATGAAATCAAATCAGTACACACAGTACGAAGTCCCACAAAATTATTTTAAGATTTGAACTAAAGGTACTGGTCAAATTCTCCATCGCTGTCCATCTGCTTTATGATAATCTGGCAGTGTAAAGAGCCTAGATACCTAATGGAAAGCACCAGGAACCATCTCCAGCATATAAAGTTTCTTGGGCTAGCACAGAGCTGATGGAATGGCCATACACAGACATCACAACACTCCCAGAGTATGAGCTGTGTCAGGGAATGGAGGGACATGACCAGAGCTCAATGCAATCCAATGATTTTTGGATATGGAATGGCCCAAGGTGTCAACTGCAATTAAGGATAATTTAAAGAAGCATTCAAGTTGCTCTAACTTATTTTTGTATGCAGTGTTGGTGTAGCTATGTAGATCCCAGGATATGAGAGAAACAATGTGGGTGAGGTAGTATTTTTTATTGGATCAATGTTGCTGGTGAGAAAGACAAGTTTTCAAACTTACAAAGAGCTCTGTGTAAGTTTGCAAGTGAGAGAGACAAGCTTTCGAACTTACACAGAGCTCTTTATAAGTTCGAAAGCTTGTCTCTCTCACTTGCAAAGTTGGTCCAATAAAATACATTACCTCACCCACATTGTTTCTCTAACTTCTTTGGCAGCTTGGGCCAGAATACCAGAGGTATAAAGTTGGCTTAAAGTCACTCTTCCTGTACCACTTTAGTTCATACAACAAGCTTGGCCCAGCTAGAGTGGAAAATTATACCCATAGTATTTAAGTGTGAAATTGAATCAGAATTATGAATCAGTAATATAAAATGGCTTTCCATTTGAGATGGTTTTGGACCCAGATCTTCCCCTGCGCCGCCGTCCCCACCCTCCAATGAAAATGAATTAATTCTGCAGGAAAAACTGCAAAACCATTTCCAGGAATTTTGAAAGAATGTCACCTACTATGATTTAATTGATCCAAGGTGAACCACATCTATAATTATTTGTTAAGAAAGAAGTTGCCATTCATTCATCACAGTGCACAGGAATTTACATGTTTAACTCATTAGCATTCAGAGTTGTGTGTGCAGAGTCACACATATTGCAATGAGAGCACACCTCATAAATTCAAATAGATTATTATCCTCACTTAATATGTTACATCAGAGTAAGCATTTGGAACCATGTCAGACAAGTGTAATACATTCACAGAGATTAATGAATATAGGCTTCTTCAAATCTAATAGTGTGCCTTTGAATATAGCACATCTACAGGCTCTTTTGCAAAGATATCTGTGCTAATTTATTAGACATATATCTGAATTGATGCCTGTCCTTTCTAGCTGCCTGCACTACTCCCACATCCTCAGCTTTGTCCCCACCCACAGTGAATCTTAACAAATATGGTACACTTAATGTTACAGAATATCAGGCTGTAAATATACCTTATTCTGGTTGATTTGTTGAGTTAATAATTCAAGTATTGACCATCCAACTTGTAGTAAGGGAGGGTATTACTTCAGAAACACCTACCACCCCATTTTTCCCCAGGCTTGCTACCAGATGCTGGCAATAAATACACAGAAACCTATAGTTGGCATTTTTATCCTTAAACTTTATTGCAACTTTTGGGGTTGATGTGCTATTTTATCCTTATTGGCTTTATATCTCCTCTCTACATTTTAATTAAACACTAAATAACTATCTGTAGAACATGGATAATTACTATAGGTATGTTAGGAATGAAAATCCCTCACTATAGCCCTGTCTGACTCAGCGAAAACATTATAGAAATATGCACTTTATAGTCAAATTCAATTACATACACATTTTAAATCAACGGGAGTGTACCATTCATTAGTACAAAAAAGCTGAGAATTTAAGAAGCCTAAGGAACAAACTCACAGCTGTAAAGAATCCTGGAACATGTGAAAATTGACTCTTCCTTCTTTATCAGAAAACATATTTGTTTGTTTCAATTTTTGTAAGTTAATATTTTGCTGCTTCAGTTCCCTATCTGCAGCTGCCTATCAACAAGAAAAGCACTCACTCTCTTTGTCAGGAGCAGAGAGATGTGTTCCTTCTTCCCATCATAGACATTGTGGGAGTTGGTTTTAAACAAACCTATTTATTAAAGCAGCAAAGACAAAATAGTATAAGTTGACATGCTCACTAATGAAATGTACCAACACAGAACATTTACCCACAACTATATACAAATACTGGAAGCATTTATTAATTATTATTATTATTGACTCCCTCATATTTCAACTCCACCTTCTCCAGCAGCTACACAGTAGTTTGTTGGAATCCTACAGCTGTTACCCAAAAGATGAACTCTACCTGCTGTTTTCTTAACTTTTCTACACAGAAATGCTTTCATTCAGCCACCTCCTTTCTCTTCCTTTTTTTCTTGTCCAAGGAATAAGGGCTCTTGCATTAAGGACTCCTGACACATCTCTTTCCAAAAATGCTCAGCATTTCATTTTAAATTGAGATCTGTTAGGCCTTCCCTACCTCCATCCTAACAGTGTGGCCTAGGCATGGCTTAAGTCTCTCTGGGTACATCTACACTGTAATTAAGCCCAGGGTTAGTGGAAATCAAGTCAGCTGACCAATGTTAGGAAAGCCTAGGCTTGAGCATCTACAAAGGTTTTTAACACCTACATTAAGACTTTTCTAACCTATGTTCGAACCTGGAGCTCTGGTGTCGACACTGCAGCACATACATCCAAGTTAATCATAGCCCAGAGTCCTTAGTGCTCCCCAAATGTGGCTGCTCCAGCCTTAATACAGTGGTGCACTGTGGGAAAACTTTACTGCCCACCCTGTATGTTACAGGAAGCTTGAACAGCCTATCAACACAGCACACTGACCACTCTTTTTGGTCTGTGCATTCCCAGCTACCAGAGCCAGCAACATGGAGGTGGCACCTTTTGACAAACTTCTCATGCTGGTGCTTTCACTACTGTGTCAGGAAATGGGCAAAGCATCCACAAAGCACTGGTGGATATTTCAGCAGCATTTTTTGTACCTGATGGATTTCCTGCAGGAAGAGGAGAAGTACCACCTTGTCATCGCAGACTCTCACTGGCAGATGCTGCTCAGTGTAAATGGCGTAGCCACTGAGGCCCCTTACATAGATTACTGCTCCTGGCACAGGGCTACAATCACAGACTGATGGAACCACACTATTATGCAGACCTCGGATGATCTGCAGGGAATCCAGAACTTTCAAATGAAGAAAGCCACATTTCTGGAGCTGTGAAAGCAGCTTGCCCTGACTCTCCAGCATAAATAGACACAACTGATGTCACACTTGCCAGTCCAGAAATGTGTTGCTATAACCAACTGGAAGCTCGCTGCCCTAGACTGCTACAGGTTCATTGCCAATCTGGTTGCAGATGGAAAGTCGACTGGTTAAAGTGGTGGTAGAGGTAACAGACAATCAGGTATATGGTTTACCCTAAAATGGCAGGCATTAGAGATATTCCTGAGATAATTACTGGCTTTGAGAGAGCAGGGTTCCCTGACTGTGGCAGGGCTGTTGATGGAACTCATGTGCCCATAGTTTGCCCTCCTCAAGGAGCACACAAGTACATAAACTACTTTATTGTTATGCAGGCACTAGTGGATCAGAGAGGAAGTTTTATAAATGTTAATGTGGGTTGTAAAGGAAAAGTTCATGATGTCAGAGTTTTCACCACTCAGGAGTCTACTTCCATGGACAGGTTGGAACACTCTTCTTACCAAATGACATTAACATAAATAGTGTTACTGTCCCCACTATTATTCTGGGGGGCCCCATATTATCCCTTTTGCCTTGGCTTATGAAAATGTACCCTGATTTCAGAGGCCCTGGCAAAAGAAGGTTTAATTACAGTCTCAGCAGGTATAAAATAGTTGCTGAATGTATGATTGTGTGAATTGAAATCACATTGGAAATATCTACAGAGCCATTTGGATGAGAGTGTCATCAATGCTGTCTGCATTATTGTGGCTTGCTCTTCTCAACCTCTATGAAGCCATCAGTGATCCATTTCCCCCTGAATGGACCTATGAGAGTGAAGGGATGCTAGATCGGTACCCTAAGCCAAAGAGTATAACCTGCTCTCACAGTGATAGCTCAGCTTGGGCAGCAGAAGTCATCCTCTGGATGCTTTGTGTTCTCACATTATGGACTTGCATGGTCGAATGACAGAGGGGGAGATAGTACCTGTAGAAATGTGCTTGCGAGGGGGAAAAGGGTTCATGGAGGGGTGATGCATGTGACGGTGGGAGCTCGGTTGCACTAGAAGCCTGAATGACTTGATGAATAATGAATTTGGATGAGGGAAAAGAACGGGTGTAGAGATGGAATTTATTGCTTCACTGTACCTAGCTAAAGCGAGGAATACCATTTAATTACTAATACTTAATTGCTCCTGATTGTGTTTTTAGCTATATTACCTCAAATAATGGTTGTATGATGTGACATAGTGATAACAATAAGCTTTCCTGAAGATATAACATGCTTTATTTGTAAACGTGTCTTAAAATAGTAATGACAGGTTTCAGACTAGCAGCTCTGTTAGTCTGTATCCGCAGAAAGAACAGGAGTACTTGTAGCACCTTAGAGACTAACAAATTTATTTGAGCATAAGCTTTCATGGGCTACGGCCCACTTCTTCGGATACATCTGTTCTTTTTAAAATAGTAAAGCACTCACACAATGTTGGGCAGGCCAGCTGCCATTACAAAACCACACAAACAAGGAAATAGTTAATGCCTGCCACAGTCCCCCTACCACTACATATCCTTTGGTTTCACATTCTCCTTTTCCTTTGTTGCACATTTTCCTCTCACTTGGTGTAAGGAGAGGGAAATGGATGTTTCCTCCAGAGAGAGGTTGAAGGAAGGAAGGCAGCATGGGGTTTAGTCGCCCTGCACAGCCACTCATGAGTCTTGAATGTATGGACTTCCCAAACATGGGGTTGTCCAAGCTACTGCTGGACTGAGGGCACATTGCAGGGCGATCACGCTGTGGTGTTGAGGAGGCAGCAGGAGATGCTACTCTTGCAGCCATTATGGACCGGAGTTGCTGAAACAGTTTTCTTTTGAACTCTGTCCTACTCTCTTAGCCATGGTTCCTGTCCAAGGAACTGCTTTGCAAGTACCTGCTCCCTTGCTGAAACCGTGTCCTCCAACTGGGTGAAGAGCCTCAGCCTTTCCTTCTGCCTATTATTCCAGTCTTTTGTCTATCTACTTCTGTTACTGAACCTGCTGGTCTGCCCTCTCATGAACATTGACCATAACTTCATCACTGAAATGCTTCTTTTTGGAAGAGCCTGTGAAGGTACGTTGGGCCAAGGAAAGCATTCCCAAAGAACCATGGGCAGTATAGGTTGAGGCTCTTGAAACAGGACAGGAAACAGAAAGATAGTCTAAATTAGCTGAGTGGAGTAGCACAGAATTAATTAATTTTGGTGGAATCTCAAGGACATCAAATGTAACATTTCTGAAGTGAAACAGCTCATACTGTGAAGGGGATGCTTCAGTCCTCATACTGTCTCTGGACTCAGCCTCATTAATCACAGCTAAGGAAGCACAGAGACAATGACAAGTTTAAATTATAACTTTTTAGTTTCATAAAAAATTCATAACTAATTGCCATGGGAGTGGGGGTAGGTGTGGATAGTCCCATATCTGCAAAAAGGCTTTTCTCTGTCATTTCAGGCCTTTCATATTTTGGAAGACATAATTGTTCTCATGGTGCCATACTGGCAGAGGGAGATTTATTCCAAGCTGCTGAAGGGAAACCTGCAGCATATGCAGCTGAAGTATTCAAACATATAGTGACCAAACAGCACATTAGTGAGTGGAGTGGACTAGTTCAGCTGTACCAGGGGACCTGGAAAACATGCCCTTTCCCGCAATGTGACTGACTAGCTGGCATTCCTGCTTCAGGAAACGTTTGCAATTATTGGCAGTCAGAATTGGGTCCGAATCTATAAGGGAATTAACAGGATAGTGCATTAGCTCACAGACGGCTTTTACCCTGTTATTACTTCACCCAAACACACTGAAATCTGCACCTTTCTCCATCCAGCACAGTTCTGGGGAAAAACAGAGCAGCAGCGGGCTGAGCCATTCAGCCCACCACTGCGTGTCATCAAAAATCAGCTCATGTACACTAGTAAGGAGATGAGCATATTACAGTTGTTGGAGGGCTCTATTTAGCAGTAACAGGCTATAGGAAAGTCAGTCAACATTTTTTGTTTCTCTGATGAAAACTGGCTCACTCCCTTCCCCATTCCAAAATTGTCACAAATAATTGTCAACAACTTAATTTTCTGTTTTTGGCTAAGATATTGATTTTTTTTTAAAAAAAAAATATATATATATTGAAATTGAATTCAGGATTCTTAGCAAGCATTTTTAGCAAAAAAATTCTCTCAATGACAATCAAAATGGCAACACAGTACTGCTTTCATGCTTGGCTCACCCCCCCCCCCAGCCTGCTGGTTCAACAGCTGCAGTAGAAGAGGAGAGGTGGAAAACTGCAGGACCCCAAAATCCACATCTTGGGGGGCAGAGTGGCAACAGCAGCAGCAAATCCTCAGGTCTGATCACACACCAATTGGCACCACCGCCAGCTCAATGGACCATGGTGAAGTTAGCACAGCATCTGATCTCAGGGACGGGGCACCCATGGAGCCACAGCAGCTCATCCTGCCCTGTGCAGCTCCCCCCGGATGAGATGGATCACTGCCAGTCCGGGGGAGAGATGCACTCCCCAGCTAGGGTGACCAGATCCAGATGTCCTGATTTTATAGGGCCAGTCTCGATATTTGGGGCTTTGTCTTATATAGGCACCAATTACCCCCACCTAGGGTGACCAGACCGCAAGTATGAAAAATCAGGATGGGAGGTGGGGTGCAATAGGAGCCTATATAAGAAAAAGACCCAACATATGGGACTGTCTCTATAAAAGTGGGACATCTGCTCACCCTACCACAACCCCCTGTCCTGATTTTTCGCACATGCTATCTGGCTATCCCCAGCCCAGCTGTGTGTGACCATTCCAATCCTGGCTGCCTGCAAGGAAGTGAGTCACTTTCACTGTCATTCCTCAACAGGTAGACAGCCAGCCTCACCTCCCCCCCAGCACCTCACCCAACACAGCCCTGACAGCCCTCACGCCAGGGGAAAGAGTCACACTCACAGGTGAGCATAGGCAGCAAGTTTGTATAATTTTTAGTGGTGCCCAAAATGGTGGTGCCCGCCCCCCCCCCCGCTGTCGCCCTGTAAGCCGATATAAAATGAAGCTACAATGCGTTGGCACCACAAGATTACAAGGGTCAATTAAAAGTGTAAACTCAGAAGCACACTTGCCTGCTTCAATATACAGTATTATATTTTGTTGCACTTGTGAAAAAGTGGGAATGTTCTAAATGTTTTCTCTGAATACTGTGTGGGTGCCTCAGTTTCCCCTGCAAGGTGCCAATTGAAGGTGCTGGGGACAAAGAGATCAGAAGAGATCCAGAAGAGACACAAAGGCTAGAGGAGGGAGTGTCAGTTTGGAGCTGGCTGGGGAAATGGGGAGAGGCCCAGAACTTGGGTCTAGGCTCCCCACCCTCCAAGATGGACCTGACTGAGGGGTCCTGTTTTCTGTACCTACAAGCTTTGTTTTAGACTGTGATCCTGTCATCTAATAAACCTTCTGTTTTACTGGCTGACTGACAGTCACGTCTGACTGCAGAGTTGGGATGCAGGGACCTCTGGTTGCCCCAGGACCTGCCTGGACAGACTTGCTGCGGAAAGCGCACAGTGTGGAAGGGCATGCTAAATGCTCTGAGGTCAGACCCAGGAAGGTGTAAGCATCTTGCTCTGGAGACAGTATGCTCAGAGAGAGGAGGCTCCCCCAGAGTCCTGACTGGCTTTGTATGGAGTAGTTCCAAAGCATCCCAGCATCCTCTTCCACACCATGCACTTCCCGGAAGTCCAAACAGGCACTGACACTCTCTCCTCTGGCCTTTATCTCTTTTCCAGGCATTAGGAGGCCACCTGATCTCTTTGTTCTCCAACACCTTCAGTTGGCACCTTGCAGGAGAGCGACCCAGGCCATCAGTTGCCCGGAGACAGGGTTTCAGCCATTCTCTGTGCAAACGGCATCACACTGGCACTCGAGGGCTCTACAACAATCACACATCCTTATCCCACCATCTAGATCCTTGAGAAATGCATAGGGGAAACTGAGGCACCAACACAGTATTCAGAGAAAACATTAAGAACATTCCCACTTTGTAACACCTGTATACTTTAAAGGGTGTAAAATAATCAAGTATTGTGCTAAACACAATGATACTCCAAACTGACCACCAAATTTAAGTTGCATGTTTTTCCCCTCAAGTGAGGGCTCTGGGATGGAGCTAGGGATGAGGGGTTCACACTGCAGCAGAGTGCTCAGGGTTGGGGTGCTGGGGGCGCAGGCTCTGGGGTGGGGCAGGGCTCGGGATAAGGAACTTGGGATGCAGACAGGCTGCCCAGGGCTGGGGCCAGAGAGGACTCTCCCCCCTCCCCCACCCCCACCCCACCCGCAGCACACTCACTCTGCACCACAGTCACTGCACATGCTCCTAGTGACTCTCTCAGGTCCATAAAGCCCACTCACCTCCCCTATGATGGGTACCAGGGCAGGGGGGTTGCCATCATGTGTGGCCTCCCCATCCCTGCTGCTGCCACTGAGTGCCGCGGGGGTGGGGGAGAGAGCTCCCAAGCATGTGTGTGCCTCCTTCCCCCTCCTCTCTTCCTCTTCCCCTCCCCCAGTGCTCCAAGAGGCTGCCTCCCAATGATCTCTATAGCCTTAGGCAAAAGCAGCCCAAACAAAGGAGAGAGGCACTGGCTGTTTTCTTTCAGCCAGGGAAGTTCCAAGGTGAGGGCAGAGGAGAAACCCAGCTCCAAATATTGGTGGAGCACAGCCCCCAGCCTTGAATATTCCTGGTGCTTGAGCACCTTGAGCCCCTATAAGCTGCCACCCCTGCAGGTGAGTTCCTTCCCCTACCCCTTCCCAGAGACTTCCCAGCAGCCAATCTCCTCCCTCAGACTGTGCTGCATTCGGCTCTCTCTAGGACCCAGCAGCCCTGCTCTTACATTCTCCACTGTTTCCCCTCTGTCTGGTCTCCCTGCAGAGCGGTGCCCCCAGACCTTTTGGTACCCTAGGCGGCTGCCTATTCTGCCTATGGCTAAGGATGGCCCTGTGTGTAATCATTCCCCTTGGATCTATGGAGCTACCTATAAACAGTGAACTAAGTGTGGGTGTTTGGGAAACAGTTAGTTCATTTCAGTTAGAGGTTATCCAGGCCATCTGTGTATTACAAAATCATTTCTCCAAAGTAGGAGAGGGGTTTTTCCCCAGAACTGTGCTGGATGGAGAAAGGTGCAGATTTCAGTGTGTTTGGGTGAAGTAATAACAGGGTAAAAGCCGTCTGTGAGCTAATGCACTATCCTGTTAATTCCCTTATAGATTCGGACCCAATTCTGACTGCCAATAATTGCAAACGTTTCCTGAAGCAGGAATGCCAGCTAGTCAGTCACATTGCGGGAAAGGGCATGTTTTCCAGGTCCCCTGGTACAGCTGAACTAGTCCAAAAAAAAAATCAATATCTTAGCCAAAAACAGAAAATTAAGTTGTTGACAATTATTTGTGACAATTTTGGAATGGGGAAGGGAGTGAGCCAGTTTTCATCAGAGAAACAAAAAATGTTGACTGACTTTCCTATAGCCTGTTACTGCTAAATAGAGCCCTCCAACAACTGTAATATGCTCATCTCCTTACTAGTGTACATGAGCTGATTTTTGATGACACGCAGTGGTGGGCTGAATGGCTCAGCCCGCTGCTGCTCTGGGATTCCGGCTGCTGCCCCATTGCCACTCAGGGTCCCAGCTGCCAGCCCCACTCAGCACCTGCTGCTGGCCTGGAGACCCCCAAGGAACCCCAGGCTGGCAGCAGGCTGAGCAGGCCGGCAGCTGAGACCCCAGCTGAGCCACTTAACCCGCTGTCGGCCTGGGGTTCTATTCACTCAGCCGGCAGCAGGCTGAGTGGGACTAAATTCAACGAAATAGGAAAACAAGAGCAACTAATGACAAAGGGCAAGAACCTAGAACAGTGGTCACCACCCTTTTTTGTCTGGCATGTGCCAGACGAAGGACCGTGGTGGTGGACGAGCATCCGCAGAAATGCTGCCTAAATTCGACGGCAAGCAGTGTCATCCAGAGGCATTGGCGCCAAAATGCCACTGAATTTCGGCGACATTTCTGCAGATGCTCATCCTCCGGCCAGTATGTGGGTGCACTGAGAAGCCCCTGTGGGCGCCATGGCACCCGCGGGCACCACATTGTGGATCCCTGACCTACAGAGCCTCCTGAAGCATGGTGATCATTTTGATTTAAATGGACTTGAACTGTACGAAGAACTGAGTTGTTGCCACATGCAAAATCAGTGATGGACATTGTACAGTTTATTCATACCAGCAAACTTGCCACTCATTCTACTGACAATGCCTGTACA
Organism: Gopherus evgoodei; assembly: GCF_007399415.2. NCBI lineage: Eukaryota > Metazoa > Chordata > Testudines > Testudinidae > Gopherus > Gopherus evgoodei. The sequence continues at coordinate 185,501,302 of NC_044322.1, forward strand.
GTAGCATCAGGAGAATAGAGTTTCTCAAAACTAAAGCTCATTAAAAACTATCTGCACTCTACAATGAGTCAGGAACCTTGACTGGTCTTGCTATTCTTACAATCGAACAAGACATCACTTTGTCTTTGTCATACGATGACATTATTACTGATTTTGCAGCCAAAAAAGCCAGAAAGATTGCTTTTAATTAAAAACTAACCCTTGTTTCAATACTTCTTCATATAAATTTCCAATAAAATGTTGACAAATTTAAAAAAATATATTATTTGCATCATTCTGTCAAATCAAAATTTTTTCTATAATGTGACTTTTTCGTGTTAGTTCATCAGTATTACAGTATGCTTAATTAAGTTAAACTGGTTTTAGTAACATGCCTGTGGCAAGTTTTCCAATACTGTAAGCTTATGTTTGTGTTGCTAAGAGCAAGACAGGCACAGGGGCACCAGTTTAATAATCCCGCCTAGGGCACCATAAATCCTAAGGCCGGTCCTGATTACACAGTGACAAATTTCTCATTACTGAAAGGAAAACAAGAATGACCCTAGCAAACATCTTTGTCTTAGTTAAAATAGCCTTTACAGATGTTAATGAGTTACAAAGTTCCAAGTCACCATTTTTAACTCCATATTGTGGGAGGGGAGAAAGGACACCAAGGCACTGTGATACAATCTGCCATTATTGGCCAAGCACTGGTAGCTGGGATTTATTTTTGCATTGCTTCTTAAAGCAGAAATCGTTCCCCTTACTATAATAGACTGTAAATTTGAGTCATACACTCTGGGGAGGCTTCTGTCTCCAAGGGGTTTGCTGCAGGCATGGCAGTAGGTTGTTCCTAGGGGTGGGGGTCAGTGGGAAATCAAAGAGCTCTTTCAAATAGAGACCAAAAATTTGCTGTTGATCCTGACACGCAGCCTGCTTTGAGACTGGTTTCATTAAAAGAGTCACTTCATGCTTCTCACTGGGAACCTGCTGCTAGCTGCCATCAGTCCTTATGCTGGATTCAGGGGCCAACAGAACACCATTTTGGCTGACCGGTCATCATGAAGCTCAGTTGGCTCCATGCTGGGCACAGTGCCCAGAACCTGGTCAAAGTCCAAAGCCTGGGTCAGCACAATTACAGTGTAGATGCAAGGTTGTTAGGCTGGAGTCCGAGCTCAAGCATGGGCTTATGTTTCAGTGTGCATATACCCTCCATCATTATTTGGAAAGGGGTAGCCAGTACTTTTTAACTTCAAGCTTGTTGAGCTTTCCTAGACTGTTTTACTAAGGCCCTGAATGAAGCTCTGAGAGGAGTGAGAGTCAGAGCTCCCCACTGTTGAGGAATGTCTCCAGTTTTATGCAATCAAAACAGAAGTAAGGAACACACAAGAAAGGTGTGACAACAGAGTTCTTGAGATTACATGAATTCTTCAGTTAACCAGAAAGAAAATATGAGAGAAGTATTACGCAACTGAAGCTTTTTCTGTAACTGGCTGAATTTATGTAAGTATGAAGATTCAACTGACTAATCCTGTAACAACTACACGCAGGACCTTCAGCTATCAGTATTCTTTACCTAAGCTTTTTTAACTCAAGCTTACATCACAGATGTCTAATTTTGTCTCAGCGATTCTGTGATTTTCCTCTTCGAAAGAGCTTTTATTTGGAGAAATGGCCTCAGTTTAGATACAAAAAAATATTCAGTTTCCAACATCAGTGAAATTTCATTTCAGAGAGATCTGTGAGGCATACAAAATAGGAAGAGTTACCCAGAAAATGCCCCAAAATGTTCTGCGCCCTTGGAAAATTTTGACTTTTGAGGAGAAAGTTTTCAAATTAAAAGTTTAAGGAAATGCCATTTTCTGTGGAAGCAGACATTTTTCACCTACCCACCTAAAAAAAAGGGTAATCAAAAACCCAATTTCCCATTGGAAAAAAAAAAGTTTCAACAGAAAATTTTAATCAGCCCGTGACAGGGTTCACTCACCACAGTGACACCTCCTGCTGACTGTCCTGGGGATTAGCTCTGCCAGCCGGTGTGCCCTCTTCCAGTGGTGCCTCTCTAGTAGTCACCTCTGCCTGCTGACCCAGGAACTCCAGGAACCTCAGTATCCTCTTCATGATTCGGTCTTCTGGCCAGGTCACCCTCTGTTTTTCTCCCTTCTGGGGTTGGGTACCATTGCTCAGTAGTCAAACCACTTCCCCTGTGGTGAATGGGGGGGGGGGAACCAGGGGGACCCAGGCCAGCTCACTGCTCTGGGTCCTGATGCAGGGACCCTGTAGATAGCAGCCTCCTACTGCAACTCTAAACTGTTTTGATTCCCTGGATCACTTTCTGATGGACCCAACACCTTCTTTGCTTTACCTCATGGCACTGAGCTAGCAAGTCCCATGAGCCAGCCAGAAGCTCTCTCTTGCCCCCACAGACTCTGTCAACAACTGCTCTGTCCAAGGTGCTACCCTTCCTGCAGCCTACAAGGTCCTCACTCCTTGAGCTCCTGGCAGCAACTGACCTGCAGCTCCTCTTATATGGGCCTACTGGGCCCAGATTGGTTGCTCTCTGTAGCTCTTTTCTGATTGGCTGCACCCTACACAGCCTCTCAATGCTGTTTGGAGGACTCATTTCCACTGCTCCACTCTCAGGAAGGCAAAATCTTTACCCCTTCCACACCGGTGTGGCGTGGGCACTCCATCACACTAAAAGACAATGTTTTAGTTTTAGACAGAACCTCTTCCTTTCTGTACACATAAGATGCTTCTTTTAGGTATGATTCTATCAATGTGTCATCCTTACCAAAGAGGTTCTATTCTTATAGTCCTGAAACTCTGTCCATCCTGATTGATTTGTTACTAAAATTTAGATCTAAAGCATCTAGGGTTCACTTTTAAAATATTTCTTTTATGTCTCTTGAATTCAACCCTCTCCACCAGACCAAGGATAAAAATCCTTGGATCCTGTTTTGAAGATCCTCCTGGTGATTCTAAGGTTCTCCTGGGTTATTTCTAAGAAGCTCATATATTTTCATGAGATGGAAATTAGAATGGGCATTAAATCTAATTCTTTAAAGAGTTGATAATGGATTCCACTTGCTCCATCTAGCACAGAACTCAAGTGGTCACCCTTATCCACACCAAGTCAAACTTGGGAACCAAATACCAGCTGATGGATGAAGTTGATCACTACCTTTCTTTTTATTTTCCAGAAACATCCTATCACAGAAGACTTGGTTCACAGCATACTGAAAGCTAGTGGGTACCACCAGACTAGCAACAACATATCCAGATGGCATTTCTTGGCCTGTATGGTGAGTTTTAGATAAAAAGACTTTCTACAGAATAACTCTGCTGTATTTCTGCTACAGAAGTAACAGATTTCCACAAAGTTTGATATAGAATTAATTAATGTCCCTCATTATTTATAGAACATAATTTCTAAAACCAACATGGCTATAAGAAAGAACACCAACTAGTATTTTCTGTGATGTGGTCAGCCTATGTTGTCAGTAACCAACCCACTCATTTTTCAATTAGATTCGTACCAATTTTTAAGTTAATATTAAGTGCTATAATTTCAAAAATCAATACATTCAGAAAAGATAAAAAATTTAATTGCAACTTAAAGGGCTAAATTTTCAAAAGCTGCCTCGAAATTTGAGCCTACTAGTTTTAGGGTACAACCCTGACTGACTAAAATTCATATTTGCTCACATATGGTATTTGCATATTTATATATATTTCTGTATGCAAAAATCCCAGTTTTGAAGTATTTTCATGCTCAGAACTGGACTCTGAGACTAATGTGCCCAAATGTGCAGATACATAATATTGAAAAAATGGTCCAGGCCATTCTAAAAAATTGACCAGGAAAATACTTTAAAAAAAATATGTTGTTTCCTCTAGTAGTCTTCCAGCTCGTAAACACTACAAAGAAATCCTCAGAAAGATTTGGAAATGTATTTTCAAATAATTAAAAATGAAATGTTTCATTTGTGACACTAGGTTTACTTAGAACTCTGTTTCTAACATGAAGTAGGAAAAGAATTCATAAAGAAAACACTTTAGCTTGGAGTAGCAGAGGGCTGTATGAAGTTTCAGTTGCAATAGTATACCTGAATATTAAAATGAACTTTCATATCTCATTGTTGCTGATAAACTGCCTTGGAAGATTTAATAGAAATTCATTCATTTTCATGGATATCAAGATCCTAGGTTTAAAATATACTCTGCATATATTCAATAATGCAGAATAGATAAATCTATTTTCAGATAGAAAAATACATATATCTAGAATATATTTTAAACTATTTTCCTTTCTAAAAAGCAGTATTAAGGAAGTTTTTATGGTATATGTATTGCTTAGAATAGGAGTTATAAGAATAAACACTAATAAGATTAGGGAAATAAATGTATAGGGTCAGATCCTTTGTGGGTGTAAACTGTTGCAGCTCCATTGATTGAGACAGCTGTGACTATTATAATCTACACAGGTTGCTCATGACAATCTAATTAGATGCAGAGCTTGCAAAGCAATGCTGTGAGGGTTTACAAAACTGCACTCCTTTGTCCCAGCCATGCCCAGTTTGCAACACAGTCTCCAAACCAAGGTAACGCTGTCTACAAAAAAGTTCAGATAAGTAGAAATTCACCTCACTGGTGTCTTTTTGCCTCATGTTGTGGGTGGAATCTCTTTACATTAAGTTCACATGAGTTTAAGTCACTACAGCAGGGAGAATCAAGCTCTTTGCTTTCTCCACGTGGAAGCAGCAAGTCTTGCAGGCCCCCAAGGATCAAGGGCCTACATTGCAGTATATATTGTGTAGAGAGGGACTATGCCGGAGGCCTCACTGAGATGCCTGACAGACAGACACTGTTGAACATATGTGGTAATAGGAGCCAACCTCTTTGCTTCATGTTTTCTGAGCATTAAATATGTATGATATGTGGGATAAGGAAGTGGGGGAAGGGAGAGAAACTCTCTTTCCTCTCTACCCCTTCTCATTCTTGTAGCACAGGGTAAAATCTACTCTTTTTTTTTTTCCCCAAGTTGTCTCACCTAGGAGTAGATCTCACTTTTTCTTCTGGAACAGGCTCACAACATTTGGATTCATTAACACCCACATCATTTTAAAACCACACAATACAGATGCAATTAAGCCTGACACAAACAAGATAAAGGACAAGCATCAGGGAGATCGAAAACACCAAACTCAATTTCACACTGATTAATACAGGCTTAATAAATCTAATTGCAAGTTCAGTTATGTGCTGAAAAGTTCACTTGAATTTGGACAGAAGCCGTTACACCTCCCACTATGTTCAAAGAACAGGTATATTAGAACCAAGCAAAATAGTCCTTAAGAAAAACATATTTAGGGAATTTACGCTACCCACTAAAGATTTTTGCAAACATATTTATTATTCTTACTGTTCATCAAAACTTTTGTCTGAAAAAATTGTAGCCCCTAGATCGTTGTAAATGGAATGCAAATCATTTGGTTACCTAGCCTTCAAATATGGGTGCCTACAGTTCAACTCTCAAATATATGTCCTGATTTTATGAGGTGCAGAGTCCCTGCAGCTTCCATTGATTTTAATAGTGAGTGCTGAGCACCTCTACAAACTATATCATTTACTTTAAGCACCATGACTGGTCCAATGTCTAGGGTCATCGCCTCAGACTCAGGAGACCCTGATTTAGTTCCCTAAACTGCCACAACTTTGTGTGTGACTTTGGGCAAGTTACTTTGTCTGTGCCTCAGCTTCGCCATCTATAAAATGGGGATAACAGCACTTCCCTATTTCACAGAAGTGTTATGAGGAGACATATGTTAAAGATTGTGAGGTTCTCATAAAATAATGAGGCTATATAAGTGCCTTAAATATAAAGTTTGAAAATGTTGATGTCACATGTTTTTATTTCTGTACTCTGATTGGATAAATAAAACTTTTGACTAAGGCAATAATTAGGAACACAAAGTGAATAATGAGTGACAAGTAGTAAATAATGAATACCCTTGCTTGTCTGTGAATATGGATTTTGTGTGTGTCATAGCTGCTCTATAAATGTTAATGCAGAAACAGATCATTCATATGCTAACAGAAAATTAACAAAAAAAAATATGAATATGTCTGATTCAAATCAATAATTGGATTTTGAAATTATGCTCACAAATGTATTTGTCCAGTATTTCATTTAAAAAAACTATTAATTTGCAAAGTCAAACACTGAGAAATTAAGAAATGCAAGTATTTAGGTTGCCTATGCAATTTATTCCTAACCCCTTGCATGTATTTATTTACATGCTCCTATATTTATTACAGTTCCCATGCCTTGTTCATTGAAAGATGGATGATGCTCAAGAAACAAGGCAGCTGTTTCATACATTTAATTTCCTCATTCAGTATGTGGCCCCATTCCTCATGTACTGCGGTGCACATCACCCAAACCTTGCACTAAGTACAGAATATTTTTTCTCCCTGTGGGTTTTCTAATGTATTCACTGTACTATCTGATTGCCTTGCAAACAATTAATTTATCTTCACAAATAAGGAAATATTGTTAACCTCATTTTCCAGATGGGGAACTGAGGTAGAGAGAGATTAAGGACAACATTTACAAGAGCATCCACTAATTTTGGGTGCTAAGGTGAGATGCCAGATGCCTGAATTTTCAGACCAGATAAGCATCTGTAGTTTCCATTGCTTTCAGCTGAACTTGGGAGCGGTCAGCATTTCTAAATAGCAGGCCTCAGGTATAGCAAGTTCTAAACCCTTAAAATGAGAAATATAAAATAAGTGACCACCTTTGAAGATTCTGGTATAAGTGTCTTACCTAACACTACGTAGGAATGTTTGGCAGAACCCAAGTTATATCCCAGTTCTCCTGTGTCCTCATCCTGTACTGTGGTCACTAAACCTCAATCAATTTCTTTATACAATGTTGCTGTTTCCTCATTTGCTGAATATCTGAAAGATCTGTGTTTCTTAATTCAAAAATAATGTTACATGGTCTTGCTACTTAGAAAAAGTCAAAAAGCAATATTTTTATTCCCTGTTCAGAGAGAAATGGAAGGGGGCTTAATACTTACCTCAATAACACATCAATGTTACCCAGGGTGATGCTAAAACCTCTTCATTTCTTATACAGTGGATGGAAGAAAGAGTTACAGGAAGTGAGCACAGTACCCTCACACCCCTTAAAAAAAGCTGTACTGTTTTCCCCTTTTGCCTTATTGAAGACAGAAACATTGGCTGGAAAACCAGAGTAGAAAGGCAAACAATGTCCCCCAGGACGGTTGTCTATTTCCAGTGGAAGTCTTGGGAGCGGGGTGGGAATTTTTCTGGTTATATACTTAGAAAATCATTCTTCCCCAGTAATGAAAGCATGCCTTTTCTTTCAAGATATTTGGCTCCCAGGATTGACTATTCTCTCATTAGTATTTAAAACTGATATTCCAGAAGTTGCCAAAAAACACCATTAAAAATTGATTCCTTGTGCTAGGATCAATACAAAACACATAGAACGATACAGTACCTATCCTGAGGAGCTTAAAATCTAAACAGATAAATACACAGTAACAGAAAGACAAGACGTGAACAAGGCACATATAGGTGTTCATTGCTTTATTATTGTTGTGCTGCAAGTTGTTAAACGTGGTCATCAAATGGGTCTTTTATCTGTAGACATCACAGACCTGGAGAAATCTGATGGGTATGCTTAGTACACTTCTTTCAAGTTAAATGAAAGGAGCAATTAAGCCCTTTGTGTGGTAGGATAGCTGGAAATACTGAAAGCCACAACCAAAGGGTTTAGGCTGCAAGGCAAGGCCTGATCAGATGATAAACTGTATGGGCAGAGTGGTTCTGCATTTCAGGAGGCAGGGATTTTTTTTAATACGCTCTGAGTTTTCCAAGGAGAAAAGTGGAGAGGATGTTAGCAGACACTGGAGAAGCAGTTCTGAGTGTGGCCTGAGGGGGAACAGAGACACTGCTCCTTGGGGCACAGAACTGACTGGAGAGGTAGACTTGGAAACTGTGAGTAAAGCATCTGCCTGCTGTTATGTCTACTATGTTGAAGAAAACAAGACTTCATGTACTTTCTTTGTAAATAACCAGGATTGCACCAAAGAATTTCTCCTAACTGAAAAGGCAAAGAAAAAACAACAACATGTAAGGCCCTGAATATTGGCTAACCTGTGATGCAAAGAGGCAACATTATTATTGTTTATCCAAGCCATTTTTCCACCACACTCTACCTGTAAAACTATGCCAAGTTCCTTAGCCACCATGGTCCATCATTTATGATCCAGTTCTTCCAGTCTCCTGCTCCTCTTACAGATGTTTTATTTTGTTTGTTAACCTTTCCAGTTAGATAGTTTATTAGCAACACAAGTTGCTTTATTTACTGCCTCATGCATCACCCCTCCCCACAGCTCTATCCCAGGATTATTTCAACGATTATGCTACCACATCTTGTGTTTTCACAGTTCAGTAGGTTTAAAAAATCTGTCTGGTTTCCAGTAGGTTCCAAAGTCATCCTGAGTCACTGAAGGAAAGAGTGTTCCAACCCAACCTGACTGCTCCTCCAGGGTCTCCTGTCATACTCTATGCCTCACAGGAGAATAGATATTTAATGGGCCACCGCTGATGGAGGAACCTGGTGGTCTCCTATCTTCACTCTGTGGAATCTGTGAGGAACAAGACTTAATTCCTTGCCATTCCTAAAAATATTTAATAATCAAGTAAGCAGGATTTTCTCTCATTGTGGTAGTACCCCCCTTGCTAATTATCCATTGTAAAATGGTCTCTGGCATCTGCTATCTTTATTTTATTCTCCTCATTGATTATGCTTTTCAAAACAATTGCTTATCATGTTTCTAGAAAATGAAACAGTATGTTTTCAGAGTAAAGTCTCTATTAACACAGAAAGAAAAGTTATAAAAAGCAGCCAGTGTTTTGTTGTTGTTGTTTTCCAAGCCATCTCTCTTGCCTACAGTTCTAACTAATGCCGAACCCTGCAATTGAATCAGGACTGAGTTCCACTGAAGTCAGGATCTTGCCTCATCTCCAAGGATACATCCATTTCCCACTGATACATACAAATGGTAATTATGTGTAATTTGAAGGGAAAAAAAGCAGATACCGTCTAGAAGTGAAGACAGGTTGTAATTAGAATTGCTGTTGTTCTAGACACTATAGATATTTATTAATACATATATATTCCACAGTAAAGTTAGCTACCATTTAAGAGCCAGTGATAAATGATGACCACTTCAGTAAAGAAGCGGTAAAACAAATTTAGAACACCCATTTTCTTTTTACAATAGCAATCAAGGTGTAAAAGAACAGAATAAAAACCTGGGTTGCATGTCACTTGGACTATATTACTCTAAAAGAAAGAAAAAAAACCCAGACAACTTTAAATTGTTTTGTAGAGTTATGATTCCACTACTCATTGTTTCTGATACTAACATTCCTCTCAAACTCCCTTACCTATGAGAATGGATGTACTAGTGTTCGGGTTTGGTTGTTCTGTTCTTAATAAGAGGTCAAATAGAACATGGAATTTATTCATCAAAGATTATTAGTCAAGATTAATACACAGCACAATATAGAATGGTTTAATATGTACAGCCTACCTAGAGACTTTGCATCTTATAGAAGATTAGGGTTGGAAGAGACTTCAGGAGGTCATCTAGCCCAACTCAAAGCAGGAGCAACACCAATTAAATCATTGTCAAGGGCTTGTCAAGCCGGGCCTTAAAAACCTCTAAGGATGGAGATTCCACCACCTGCCTACATAACCCATTCCAGCACTTCACCACCCTCCTAGTGCAATAGTGTTTCCTAATATCCAACCTAGATGTCCCCCACTGCAACTTGAGACCATCGCTCCTTGTTCTATTATCTGCTACCACTGAGAACAGCTGAGCTCCATCCTCTTTGGAATCTCCCTTCAGGTAGTTGAAGGCTGCTATGAAATCCCCCCTCACTCTTCTCTTCTGCAGACTAATCAAATCCACTTCCCTCAGCCTCTCCTTGTAAGTCATGTTCCCCAGCCCCCTGATCATTTCCATTGCCCTTCGCTGGACTCTTTCCAATTTGTCCACATTCTTTCTGTAGTGGGACGGGGGTGCAAAACTGGATGTAATACTTCAGATGTGGCCTCACCAGTGCTGAATAGAGGGGAATAATCACTTCCCTTGATCTGCTGGCAATGCTCCTACTAATGCAGCGCAATATGCCATTAGCCTTATTGGCAACAAGGGCACACTGCTGACTTATTCAATAAGCTAAATATATATGTTATCAAGTCCTTATTATAGAAAACATCTGTGTCAACAAGTAATTTCTAATGAGCTAAAAACATTTTCAATAGATCACTATCTCATCGCTCATGGAAGACATTTTCAATAACAAGCATCCCTCATTAATCACAAGTGATCCCTTTTGGGACATCTGACATGTTCTCCACAGGTCATCAGGGTCAGGGTAAAAATATTATATATATTTCATCACACATTAAAACTCACCCTAAGTTCAGTGTCCCTAGAATCATAGATAAAAAGTCCAGTCATCCAAGAAAATTCTATAGCAACCAGATATATTCCTTGCTTCTCTGAGTTACAGATCAATACTAATAGCAGCTATTGGATATAGCCCAGTATTAACTCCTGATGGGAAGACAATTCCAGTTCTATATCCAAAATGGCCAAACATGAAGATAGTAGCCAAACTGGATAAAAAAGCAACAATTATAGATACAAAACACTTGGTGTATAAAACCCAATCATCCTTTGCGTGTGAACCAAAGAATTATGGAAATACTAAGAATCATGGTTTATCCACTAACACTGGTATAATTCTAACACCAGACTAGTTAAAATTGAAGATTGGCCAAGGATGCAATGTTTTGACAGTCCCAAATCTCTACCATGTTTTTGCTTTACAAAACAAGAATAAAGAGTGGTTCAGGTCTGGGAGCTATTTTATCTCAACCAGATTTCATAGGGAGTCTGTGGTGAGTTCAATAAACATTTGCAGTTTAAACCCATTTCTATTTAGAGAAAGTGAAAGTGAAAGCCATAGTGATGGGTATATTGAGGAAGGTGTGAAGGAATTTAGTACTGGGGAAGTAGGCGGGGGGGACAGAAGAAAACAGAAAGGAAGATGGAGATCAGATTTACTGGATTTTCTGTGTCTGTGTAGGGGAATAGGAGGATCAAAAGTAGAACCTGTGAGTCAGGACAGTAGATGCTGTCAAATTTGCTTATACTCAGGAACCTCACAAACCCACAGTAACAGCAAAATGGAAAGACAGAAGAGCTCGTATGTAGACTGACACTGACCTGTGGCATTGTTTGAAACCAACCACTTAGAATAATGACTCTACCAAACACAGATTATCCCATCAAAATTATTCCATAGAAAAGCCTTTTGACACTATCATATAGCCATGCCTTCAGATGCTCTGTAGCATCTGGTAACAAAATTGTAGGTCATTGATTCAGTTCAGATCACTCAGGTGTACAGATTATGCAGATATTTGATATTAAATATTTGTCAATACAAAATGTTAAGCCTAAGAAGTCAGCCACAATGATGACAGCATTAAAAGTAGCGTAACCCAAGCTAACATTTGTGCTATTAGCAGACTTTATTGCCTTTATGGCTTCAGCAGGCCATTATGTCCAACTCACTACTTCTCTTCAAAATACTGTAAATAAGAAGCTGAAACGGAAGAACCGCCAGAGACAATATGTTTTAGTGTTCCTAATGAAGACAAAATTTAAGCTACAATTCTTTAGGTTTCAAGCACTGATCACCAGGAAAAAAAAATTCTTACAAATAAAAGTACATTTGATCCCATCTATTTTTCTAATGACTAATTAGTATAGAACAGGAACTCAGTATTTCAGCTATCTAATGGCAATACACCCACCATTTGGCAGAACAAGAAGAGAGGAATCAATGCAATAGTGACACAGCAGCAACCAAAATGTCTCATATAGGAATATAATGTATAAAATAATGCATCTATACAGACCCAGGTGAAATCCTATCTCACTTGAAGTCAGTATATTTTTCCCATTACTTTAGAGGGACCAAGATTCCACCTCTAATCCTTTCTGATAATAGTGGAAGGATTATTTTATATCATCCAGTAGTCAAAGATTAAGTGAGCATGTTAGTTTTGGAGAGTTGTCACAGGGTAAGTGCAGGCTCTCCCACTTTTGTGGCTGCACTCTCTGTTTAGGCTGGTTTAATAAAGAGTGTTCACTCCATCTTTTGTTGAATCACCCCAGTGTCTTTATTTACAGTGCTAGTGCAGTGCCCAGATCCCGCAACAGATAGTGCCCCCACAGACCCTCCCCAGTGTCTCCTGGCCCTTGAGGCATCCTTCTTGGCAAGGAGACAGATACTGCCCAACTGTCTCCTCCCAGGCTAGCCTCTCCACTGAGGTTTGCCCAAGACTTTTACAGCCTTCTCCTGCCTCAGCCCAGCTGTCACTACTTAGCCCAGCAGGTTCATCAGAGTTAGCCCTCCTTAAGGCTTGCAGCTGAGCTCCCTGCTGAGTGCCTGCATCTCTATTCCTGGCCTACCAGCCAGAGAGCAGGCTGTAGCCAGCGTTTTGGCAGGGCTTTAAAGGGGTTTTACCCCTGCTCTGCCGCAAGAGTATACAACATATTTTTCATACATATCAAAGAAACTGAGTCCCTGCTTTAAGTGCAATATCCAACTGATGATTAAACAAACATTGGGTTGAGGTTAGCTAATTTTGTCCATTTACTGCTATTGGGAATTACGTCAAGTCCAGTACTGTATACTTTCCTATATCTTGCCCTATCTGTCTATGACTAGAACAGGTCTCTCTCTCCTCTTCATATAGCCCAACTATGGATAATTCATGTAAAACTGAAGCACCCCCAAGCAATTATTCAATTGGTTCCACTGTGGCAAGGCCAAGATGAAGAATGTGACTCTCTCCTTAACATTTGTGCCTTCCTGGGAAGGGATGGCAGCAGTGAGGAATGTGTCCAGAAACAAGTGCCTTTCTGGAGCAAGGGGAAGAATAGATGAAGGTTTCTTGTTAAACAGAAGAGGTTAAATTCTGGCCGCAGTGGACAAAACAGCAAAACTCCCACTGACTTCAATAGGGCCAGGATTTAATCACCAGATCGGGAGAACCTGTGATATTTCCCCTGGCTCTTCAGCCTTAGTGGAGTCACATCTTAAATCATCAAGGAGCTCATGTTTTCCTTGCAGAGCTCTCAGTCAACAAGTAGCCACTCTTACAACACACAGCTCTCCACTGACATTTCAGCTTGTCCCTGATTGGGCAAGCTCCCAAGAGCTCATCAGCCTCCCTGCAACTCCAAGTTTGATAACATTGTCTGAACCTGCCCTGGGCCCAAACGTCTAACAAAAGTCTGGATAAGGATATGTTACCATTAACAGACATTTCTCAGTTCTTACTATCTCCCTCATCTTCTCTCCTTTGCAAATTCTCCTTCTTTTGTTCTCCTCCCGTATAAGCAGTTTATGTACTGTTCTATAGTAAATCAAATACCTTGCAACAGCCATTTATAAAGTTTAATATTTGCAAACTCATTTGCTATTATTTCTCCTACAAACTGAACAATTTCTATTGAACAGCAAATTAATTTAGGTTAGCACTCCCGAGCACATGACCTGAATTTTTGTGAGTAATTACTAGGTTGGGTTATTTGTTGAAGGCAGATACAGGCAGTTTAGGCTAGGTAATTTCACCTGTTTCTACAAAGAATGGCCTGTTTGGAGCATATTTTGATTCAGTGGACCCATTTATATGGTGGTAAATGCAAGCTTTGATAAGCTAGGGTACTATTATAATCAAACATTGCCTGCATTTTAAATTACCACCCTTTCTCATGCAATGTATAATAAAGGATAATACATGTAACTTTAGAGCTCATTTTGAGTTTCAAAACAAGTTACAATGCAATCACCTGTTAACCTTTTCATCCCATGGGTTTCTCTACAAAAAGCTAATATTCCTGACAGCTCCTTGTTTATTTTCAGATCCATGCACTGTTTGCTACTAGTGACCTTGCAAGCAGATTCATACCTTGCAAAGTCCCTGACCTTGTAGTCATTAAAATCCAATCACACACTGGGCAGGCTTCCATATTCATTAGGACAGCAAAAAGATAGATTTGAACATGCTTCTGAAGTGACCAATACATTCATCAGCCAATATCCATCTTCTTCAACATTTCTAGCTTGCTGAGGGATATTACTAGATTAATTGATACAGAAAATCTTTTGCTCCAAAACACTAGCAATCTTAAACAGATAGAATGTTCCTAATTATAGGACTGTGATCAAACATAAGTTGTAAATTATACGATGTCCTGCAAATACCTGTAAAAAATTATTAGAACAATCCTATTTGTTTACACCTTTGGTGAACGTCAGGAGTTTTCTTCATATACACTTTAACGAAACTGGCATTAAAAAAAATATGAACACCTTTTTCTAAAACTATCGGTATATCTAGACTGCAATTAAATATCTGCATGTGGCCCATACCTGCTGACTCAGGCTAAAGGACTGGGGCTCAGCAATTGTTTGATTGTGTGTAGACATTTGAGCATGGGCTGGAGCCCAGGCTATATGACCCTGCAATGGGGAAGGTTCCCAGAGCTCAAACTGCAGCTCAAGCCCAAACATATACACTGACCCTTAGCCTGAGCTCCCTGAGCCCAAGTCAGCTGGCACATGTCAGCTGTGTGTGTCTCACTGTAGTAGACATACCCTAAGTGAAACTTCATGTAGAACAATAAGCAGAAAAACATGGATGCTAAATGGATGAACATGCCAGGAACACCAGGAAGTTCCCCATGCACATTTCAGAAACATATTTGAAAGTTAAAACATGTCCATTCTTTAAAATAACCAAATTAATCTGTGTCCCTATTACTTTGATTTATATTCTCTTTTCTATACAGCTGTGTGACTCCCATGGGGATAATGGAATATGTGGGACTACTGAGAGAAAAACCAAGAGACTCTTCAGATTTGGGACCCCTTAAGCAAAATGTTCTGTGAGTGTGTGGGGCAGAGGGGTTGAAAGAGAGCAGATCAGAGGAAGATTTTGCTAAGGCTGCAAATCACAGGTCTCACATAAATTGCTAAACAGTAAAAAGGTCTGTTCTACTCTCATCATTTAAGAGATGCTACTTTATAGAATGTCAGTTGACAAATATTTACAGTTACTTTGGAATGTACTTTATGAGCCAGAGTGATATCAAATATGAATTTTCAGATGGACTATGCATAGATAGTGCAGATAAAGAGATTTTATCTGTTCCTACGTAAGTCAATTGAGGTTGCGGGTATAAAACTTGCATTGAATTCTGTAGGAGTAGGAACAGACCTCTCAATAGGCTAATTCTAAGTGTAGTGCATGAGTTTCATTATCATTAGGGAGGGAGAGCTCTCTACATAAACACTGGCAGCCATTTTGGTTAGTCTTCTTCTGAAATCTGGATAAGGGACATGATCACTACTCACAAAAACCAAACCATACCCTTTCCTTCCCCCCCGAAGGACTTTTGGTCATTACAGTTGAGTCTGATTAAATGGTTTAGTGTGACATGAGGAGGAGCAATCTCTCACTATAGGCTTCCCCTATTGTACAATTACAGAAGCTTACAATGCCATGCAGAGGACTGGATAACTGTCTTTCTGTGTATGGCACCCAGCATCATTGGCATTGATGCATCATTTCCAATGAATACGGAATTATTTTTTTAAAAAGGAGGCACACTCCTTTCCTGCGGCACAAGTAGAATTTTAAGGCCCCAGCATAGCACCATAGTTGGGCATTCAAGGAGCTGTTGTGGAATAATGACAGAAAAATCGATATTGTTTTGAAAATGTATTTTCCTTGGTTGGAAAGGTTTCTGTTGTCTTGAGATTCCTATGTCAGATATGACTCTGCTTTTCTGGCTGTTTGTTCAATGTTTGTTCAATGCCATGTGATGAATGTCCTGAAATGGCATCCCTATATCGATAAAAACAGTATAATAGGCTGCCCAATCACTGCACAGTAAACTGCATGATATAGAACAGTACTCTGTATTCCTTGTGTAATAGTCAGGCAGTCTTCATTTCTGATGTCCTTATAACCTATACGACACTTGCATTGGGCCAAATTCAATAGTAGTTGCACCCACTTATGTCATAAAGTGAAATGATTCAGATTATTTTTATCTGGTCTTGTAAAACTTGTCTAGGGAGGTGAAAATATAATAAGAGTGCTTTTCCAGCTGAGTTTTTCAAAGAACGAGAGTAGGGTGCCTACACTGAACTGTGTTTCTTAAGAAACGTGGACACAACTGGAGAATTTTTATTTTGTTACAATCTATTCTGAAAGCAACAAAATCCATCAGGCTCATTATTCTAAATTCATATGAATATAAAAAGCTCTTTCTGAAAAGTTGTGTACATACAATATAGATGCAATTATTTAGCTCTGGTATTATCTTGGCATGCTGAAGAGACATTTCATGTCACTACATCATGGGCTGCAGATATTCAAACACACACTGCTTCAGAAAGATGGCCGCTGAGAAGATAAGTGCCTAAATCAACTCACATGGACTCATTTAGTCATGAATTGAACAAATCATACAGTTTTGAAATAGTAATTTTGACGGTGGCAGACCAGGTGACAGCTCATGCCAAGGCCCCAAGGCCTCACTGAACACGGACAAATGCATAGCTGGAAACCAGTCTCGCTCACCTGTGTTAGTATTGTTAAGATAGATATCAGGCTTATATCAATGTTTATAGTGTTTAGACTTCATGAAATGCTTGTAAGTTGTTGCATGTATTAATCTCACTTATAACCTTTATATTCCATGCTATAAGATAATACTTAAGGGTTTACTTTATAACTGTAAAATTTTTGTTCTGAAGGTATGTAACTCACCAAATGGGGGGAGGAGGGAATTTCACCTAATGCAAAATGCTGGGTTCCTACAGAAAGTATTATCTCCTGACCATTAGGAAAGACTATTGAATCCAAATGGGACCACTATGAAACAAATTGATTGCTTCCCCCCAAGCCCTGAAGAGAATATGCAGCCAAGCCCTTGTCCCATCACAGCTTGAATGCAAGGAGGAAGGGAATAAAAATGCCTGTTAAGGAGAAGGATCTATGATTCTTGAACTCTGAGGAGGCAAGGATTTCTAGGTATCAGCAAGAAGTCCCCAACTGTTTATCATGGGTTAGCCTTAAAAGACATATAAAGATTGTTTATTATAGAAGTTTCTATTATCATTTGCAATTTAAAATCAATTCATGTGTGTATGTTACCTTCTTTAAACTTGTAAATAACTCATTTCTTTTTCCTGGTAAATAGGCCTTTGGTTAGTTACAGTATTGGCTACAAATGTTCTCTTTGGTGAGCAATCTAAGGGGCAAATTGACCTGGGTAAGTGACTGGTCTTTTGGGACTGGGAGTAACATAGAATCAAAGAAGATTAAGGTTGGAAGAGACCTCAGGGGGCCATCTAGTCCAACTCCCTGCTCAAAGCAGAACCAACGCCAATTAAATCTTTAAGGATGGAGATTCCACCACCTGTCTACGTAACCCATTCCAGTGTTTCACCACCCTCCTAGTTTTTCCTAATATCCAACCTAGACCACCTCCACTGCAACTTGAGACAATTGATCCTTGTTCTGTCATCTGCCATGACTGATAACAGCATAGCTCCATCCTCTTTGGAACCCCCTTTCAGGTAGGTGAAGGCTGCTATCAATAACCTCAATATTTTGTGATCTTTGAGTGATTATCCATCACAAAGTCCAGCTTGCCTGGGAGGCAATATAGACTGGAATGTCCAAGGAGACTCTGACTCCATGGTAAGACTATTAAACCCCTTTGGAGTTCAGAGTTATTTGGTTGGTGAAATCTGATTACAGAACACGCAAACAATTTGGCGGTCTGTGCCCTGCTCCTAGATAGTCTGCCCTGAGGTTGGCACTTATGCTCATGAGCCACTCCAGACAGTTTGACAGTAATATTGTTCCAACACAAGCTGTGTAGACTAGAGCTCATTGAAAAGTGAAACCCTATTTTCATGAAAAAAGTTAAATTTACAAGTTGTTCTAATTTAAAACTGTTCAAGAGGGACCATTTGTCTTTTATTTTATTTTTTTGAAGTGTTTTAGGGGTTTTTAAATATTTTCCCCATTTTATAAAAGTATGAAAATGATTTTGCAGTTATTTGCAATTTTGACCACATTTTTCAATGAAAAATTCTAATATAGAAGCCACATTTTCACAGAAAACATGCCATTTTTTACAATGTTTCACAAAATCCCCTGGCTTTAAATAAAGGAAGATTTTTTTTTTAATTCTTTCAGTCTATAAATTTCAACTAGCCCAAATATACACTACAGCATAATGTATGAATATATACATATTTTTTTCAGTGGTCCCCAAATTGTCCCCAGCTATTACCAACTTGGGATGGGCCTGGGGCCAGGAATGGAGTTCTGGCTGGGTTCTAGGGCTGGAAACTGCAGCCAAGGGCTGGAGCAGAGCTTTGGGTGGAGCAGGTATTTGTATCTTCTCTCAAGATAATCTTAACACCTTATTTTCATTCAATTACAATCAAATCAATGAAGATTTGAGGGGCATTAGGACCTATTTTCTGAGGGACTGAGCTCCCACACATCCCATCAACTTCAGCTAGCCTTGAATATCAGGGTTGGAAAGGACCTAAGGAGGTTATTTAGTCCAACCCACTGCTCAAAGCAGGGCTAATCCCCAAATTGCCTCCTCAAGGACTGAACTCACAACCCGGGGTTTAGCAGGCCAATGCTCAAACCATTGAGCTCTCTCTATGATCATCTGATCATGAAAAATCATGCTTTATATCTGATTCCAACTACTGTTGATACTAAAATCATAAATTTTGAACATATGTGACCAAATAAACATGAGAACACCAGATAAACAGAAAAAGTTGAGAATTCCACATGTTTGCATGTAGATACTCAACTCAGAGCAAGCACAAAATGCAAACAAATTTCACCTGCAGAAAGCAGCAGGAACAAATGGGTTTCAGTGCAATGAGCCAGCTCAAATTGGCCTTCTGTCTCAGTGCTCCAAAACACTGCATAGTCTTTTGGGTATATTATCCAAATTTGGCACATAATATAGTGCACTGCCATTATTTGTCCCATTAACATCATGGGAAGAATAATAGTTATCGTCTATTATCCACCCCCAATGCTATAATAATGTGACTATTGTGGAATCTCAATCATTGGAGATTTTTAAGAGCAGGTTAGACAAACATCTGTCAGGGATAGTCTAGATAATATTTAGTCCTGCCATGAGTGCAGAGGACTGAATTTGATGACCTCTTGAAGTCCCTTCAAGTCCTATGATTATCACAAAACCATAAACAGCCACTTTCTAACCTATGGGGCTGATATCTCTTTTTTTTCTCCTTAAAAAAGAAAAAAAAATTCAGCTTCCTATCTCTTTAGGTCTATGATTCCTTATAGCTGTCACCAAGTCATAAAAGGAACCATATTTATGTATGTTTGCACTAATGAGATTTCTTTATGTTCTTTGACCTTTTTGAGTTTACACAATCATTAGCAGTGAGTGTTTTACCATATGTCCTGTGTTCTAATTGTTAATAAGGAATTTCCCCCAAAAAACTAATTTCCCCTCACATAAAGAGAAGAAAGCACTTTGGTTTGGATTTCTCAATCTCTGTGCCAGTTCTAATTTGTTTTTTCTATAAGTTCTCAATTTTAGTGTATTAAGAGGACAGTTTTATTTGAAGAGCTAGCAGGTTGCTTAGTAGTGTCTCAATAAAGCACAATTTGGTATGAAAAGAGAGTTCAGTTCACAAGGCCTCAGTATGCCAAAGGTATCCATCTCTTCCCAGTCACATAAGCTGCAGGACGCTGAGGGTAATTGCTCAAAAATTGGGATAACCGATTTGAGAGAAATGCTGGTCTGCTGTATAAGGTCAAACAACTAAACCAGGCATGTTGGTGAGTCGCTCGGGGGAAGAGAACTCAGCACAAAAAGAGATCCCGAAAACCTGAACTTCACAGTTTCTTCTCCTCCTTGTGTTCCTTCAACCTCCACCCCCATGAAGGGTGCAGGAACCCCTAATATCCTAGCTCTGACCCCTAATACCTTAGCTCAGGGGGGAGAGATAGCTCAGTGATTTGAGCATTGGCCTCCTAAACCCAGAGTTGTGAGCTCAATCTTTGAGGGGGCCACTTAGGGATCTAAGGCAAAATCAGTACTTGGTCCTGCTAGGGAAGGCAGCAGGCTGGACTCGATGACCTTCAGGATTCCCTCCAGTTCTATGAGCTAGGTATATCTCCATATATTTTATTTTATTTAACACCCCCACATGGTTCCCAAGAGAGAAAATAAAGACAAATCCCAACCAATGTATAGGTCATGTAAAAAACAAACTACCTACTTTGGGGAGAGATTGTCTTTTTATCCCGT
Source organism: Gopherus evgoodei (assembly GCF_007399415.2). Lineage (NCBI taxonomy): Eukaryota > Metazoa > Chordata > Testudines > Testudinidae > Gopherus > Gopherus evgoodei. The sequence continues at coordinate 185,521,824 of NC_044322.1, forward strand.
CATTTTGATGGGAGGGCCTTCTGCCCCAGTCACACTGGATAGTGCTGGGCAGAGGGGGTACCTATTTTGTCTCCTGGTTTTTTCCTCCCCTTTTTCTGTTCAGGATGATGGATATTATATTTGTCACTTTATGGGTCACATTTCATTTCCCCTGACCAAGTTCTAGAATGAAGCAGTCAGCTTGGGAGAATGGGAATATTTTGTGACTGTTTGGTTAGTAGTCAGACAGAAAAGCAAGAGCCAACATAGAACACTAGGGGGTGCACTGAGAAGTATGACTTTATATCTGGGAAGGATAATCTTGTGGGGAAGGCACATAGTCCCCATACTGCATAGCCACTACTCAGAGGGAAGTACCCATTCACAATAGGCTTTATGGATTCACAGTCAAGGAGGACTGCAGAGCTTCCCTTGGCCAGCAGCCACAGAGGCTGCCTTTCTCCTGCATAGCAATTAAGACTCTGAATCATGCATTTAGAAGCAGAGCAATAATTACAAAGAAAAATAAAATGTTTTTGACGGAAAGAAAAACTTAAATGCTATTGATGTAGTTAGTAGTCCAAAACTAAAACTTAACCTGAAAGGCTCTCTGCAGTATAAAACACTAGCAAGTAAAAAGTGGAGTGGTGATTTTTCTGGCATGGCAGTTTCTTCAGGCACTTTGTATTGAATTAACTAGAAATATATAGGAAATTTTCATGAAGAGCCAGGGCAATCTCAGTGTGGGTTGTCATCCTGAGAAAAATAGGGATATAATTTAACACCACAGAAGCCTACTTACCCTTTAACATTCTCCTCCTCTTCAAAGAAAGTTTGTCAGAGACTGATAAGGAGAAAAACAAACATGGTTTCCCCATGTGCCTGCCAATGTTGCATGTGAAAATATTACAAAAGACACGTCTTCTACCCAGTTGTGAAGATGGAAAATAACACTGAGCCATGTGTAAGGTGAAGGCATGAATGAGGATTAAGGAAAGAACTCAGAAAAAGTATTATTTACTGGAGATGTGCTGAGGATGAAAGTTCCATTTCATGAAGGATTTCAAAATTTCATTCTCAATCGAAACATAATCAAAGAAATTTTGAAATTATCCTGGAAGGAAAATGTCATAAAGCAGTTCAGTTTTGATGACATATAGTTCCAAGAAATTTTTGTGATCGTCTTGAGAAATCACAAAGGGTTCATGCAGAACTTATATTTGATTAATTATTGCTAACATGTCTCGAAGCAGTTTGTCTGAAGGGAGACAGGCATGGTGTTTGATTGTCATAAGAAGCAAAAACAGAGAGAAAGCCATTTCCTCCACAAGTCCTAAAAAACTAAAAGAATTTGATACAATTATTTTCATCTGATATTCTATTTATAGAGCTATTTGTGCCAGGACAAAAATCTGGCAGATTTCTTCCTCGTGCCCCACACTGATCTATCAGGTACAAGCCAAACTAGCTACATAATCTGTCACACAATCCATCATAGAAGGCACAGATTACACTTGAGAATGTCAGTGGTGATGGACCAGTTAGGGTATGTCTTCACTACCTGCCGTATCGGTGGGTAGTAATCGATTGCTCAGGGATCGATATATCGCGTCTCATCTAGATGCGATATATCCATCCCCGAAAGTGCTTATATCGATTCCGTAACTCCACTAACCCGAACGGAGTTGCGGAATCGACAGGAGGAGCCGTGGACATCGATCCCGCGCCGTGAGGATGGTGAGTAATTCGATCTTAGATACTTCGACTTCAGCTACATTATTCACGTAGCTGAAGTTGCATATCTAAGATCGATTTTCCCCCATAGTGTAGACCAGCCCTGAGAAGAGAAAAATTCTCTCTGAAAGTAAATCCTATGAAAACAAAGTCACAGCAGACAGGAAGCTGAATTTAATCATGAGGGACAAAGAAGTCATAACTAATAGTTTCCAACCATTAGGTCAACTATTACATTTCTTTTCTTACCAGTTAACATCTGAGAGATGAGATGGGAGAAGTAATCTCTTTTATTAGAACAACTTCTATTGATAAAAGAGGCAAGCTTTTGAGCTATACAGAGAAAAAGACCTCTGTGTAGCTTGAAAGTTTGTCTCTTTCACCAACAGAAAGTGGTCCAATAAAAGAGATTGCCTCATTCACCTTGTCTCTCAATATCCTGGGGTCAACACAGCTACAACACTGCAAACAGTTAGCACCTGATAATTCAGGTAGACAGATGTAACCAGCTTTTCAACATTTAACAGCAGTAGCACTCCCAAAATGGAAAAGGAAAGAGGAAAACATTCCATCAGCCCATGTCTCATGTTTAGTCTCTCGGAAAAGATATATGCTGAAAGCAAATAAAAATGCACTGCATCACTCAGCTGAGAAGGCCTGAAACAAGAAAATCAAAGCCTAACTCAGGAAACTCAGAGATTAGAGAAGCACTCTCCTCATAGTGCTTATTTTATAGTGGATATTGAAATCTTTGATTTACAGATAGGAAACCAAGGAAGTAGTGAAGTCATTGTGATTATTTGGGTGCTTAAAGTTAAGCATTCACACAAGTCTTTTTTTTTTAATGCTTATGGGCCTTTAATGATGAATGGAAGGGAGAATCTTCATGGTGAAATCCCACAGGGGCTGGGATTGAATCCAATATTATCCAGAATATTCACTGGACATCTCAAGAAGGCAAATTAAGCATAAATTAAATAGCAGATTACACCAAACCGGGAAGTACCTAAGGCATTGCAATGACATTTCTGTTCCATATAAATGTGGGTTATTTCCTAGTCTAAATTCAATGAGGCTTAACAAATACAGCTCTCAGGCTGAAATTTACCCATTTTGATGGTCATAAGATGAGGGATGGGGGATCTAGTCCTTCTCCTCCTCTCAAGTATAGCCCCAACTTCCCTTTCCTTTACCAAATGATGACACTCTCTCCACTTGGCTGTGCTCTCTTCCTTCTCCTCAATTGACCATGAATGTTTTCTCCCTTCCAGCAGACATAAAGCTTCATGTGCTGGTTCCTCTACACCTATAGCCTGATCATCTGAAATATTCCTCCTCCTTCTGCTTTTCTTGGCCTGAGGGAGAAATCAAGTTCAGACACAGAGCTATGTACTATGCCATGAACACAGCCCAGCCCTGCTTAGCACCTATTTCCAGGGGTCAGTGTTTCATTTGCAAAGAGTGACGCCGAATGCAGGTTAAGTTGAACAAGTGGAACATCATTAAATCTTGTGCACTTCTCTCTGCCAACCTAACTCTCCATGTTCCCTGGTGTCAATAACAATCCCTCCAGGAAACACATCTCCTCTGACTCCAGTTATACTGATCATGCTACATTGAGAAACTCTCCCTTCTTCTAGCAAAACACCTTGTCTGATGTTCCCTCATAAATCGACAGACTTGTCTAGATGAGCAGTTAGTGCACAATAAGCTGAGGTGTAAATCTACAGAATATTAGTGTGCCACAAACTAACTGTCCATTTGAACCCTGCTTTGTGTACTAAAAGTTCCCTAGTGCGCTTTGATCTACTCTGCTTTGAAACACTTTGAAATCTAAGTACCTTTAGGTTAAATATAGAAGGGATACAACTTAACATATCTGATGAAGAATAACTCACAAAACTAATAGAAGCAATGGAGCTATTATTTAGAAAGGAGTCAAAAAAGATCTCAGATAACTGGATAATTAATTAAATCCAAGTTCACAATGCAGTGACATTGCATAAAAGGCAAATTCTCGTTTGTCCCATATATTCAGAGTGATCTCTGGCTATGTGAAGGAGTTTATGTCCCCAAAATATACTGTACTAGTAAATGTGTGTTTGGAATACTGTAAAGCCAGAAAAAGTGCATAGACAAAGAAAGTTAAAAAAAATAGAATTATACAGACTCTAATTTTGCCTCATACGTTATATTTGCACTAAATTTTTATTTTCCCCTAAGGAAATCACACGTAGGAAGGGAACTCGGTATAAATATGTATAAGCAATAAAGAAAGAAAGGGGAATGTAGTATTTGAATTGGACACTAGCAATAAAACAAAGTGGAAAGACTGTATGCTAACCTACATTTAACTTAGAAAGTTCATTTGACTCTCCAAGGAGCATGGAATTATTGCATTTCAGCAACAATTTGGGGTGCGATTTGGAGAGACTTTTTGCTCAAGATTACTTGTATAAAACAATGATAATAGCTAAAGGTGGTGGCTAGATACATGTACACCACCATGGATTTCTCTCTGATTTAATCATGAACTATTTCTTGTATGATTAGTATGAGTTTGGAAATACTAAAACCTCTCAAATACTGAAAAAAGCAGAGTTTGTGAACATTTGTTCACATTTGTTCAATTTCAAGACAGCTGTTCAACTAGATCACGTTCCAATAGGTATTATTATTATTGAACATATACATGAATAGATTTTCATTCAGATATTAATACAGATAATTGTACAAAGAATAGCCATTCTCCAAATACATGTAGACTAGTGTATTGAGGTAGAAACCTAAGTATTCACTATATGTTATTCATTCAAACAAAAACAATCAGAAAGAGTATGAGACTATGTCTGGGGGACCAGCCATTATCAAAGGTACAGAAGTCAAAGTACCTAAGTTAAATAGTACAGGATAATGGTGAACTCAATGACAAACTTACAATCAGAACAAAAAAAAAGGCATAGACTAAATGAAGAGAAGTGAGCAGAGTGATCTGTGACAGGAAAATGCCTATTAATTTGAAAAATAAGGTCATTAGGTGGTAATTAGTCCAGGATTTCTGTATGGCTCCAAATGCTGGGCACTGAGAAATAGACAGGAATGGATTTTTAATACAGTGGAAATGCAAGATTTTTCAAGTTAAGATGGGTGCTAGGCATTACAAGGACCATATTCAGAATGAATGAATTAGGGGAAGTTTGAAGCTGCAAAAAGCTTAGGGAAATAAAGATTAGATGGTTTGGACACGTGAAAAGAAGATCAGAAGAAGATATAGGAAACAGGATGTTAAATTTATAAGTGGAGGGTCAGAGAAGGATTGGAAGTCCCAAAAATTGATGGATGGATGTCAGACGAAAGGATCTGATTAACTGTGGAGTTTCTGAGGAGCAGCTTCAAGATAGACTTGAATGGAGAAGAAGGAATTTAACAACCTACCCCATATCAACTGAACCAAGGCTAAAAGAAGAAGATCCAATCAGAAACAATAATCATGTGATCTAGTTAGTCAATAATACACCAAGAATAGTGAATAGAAAATAATCACAACAAGCTAAACTGTTCAGCAAGTGCTTGAGAGTAATGAACACTTGTAGAAAGCATGATTGGTTTATGCATGATTCATAGAAAAGAGACTTAAATACATTGGATAATTTATTCATAATGACTAATGTGGCAAAATATAAAAAAAGTATATATTAGTAGTGCTACAAAATATGTAAACAATTGTTCCAGTCTATCAAATCAGAAAAAGGTTCACCCTACTGCATGAAGAAAGTCACTTGCTCAGCCTGAACAACCACACAAACTGAAGGTTCTGATGCAGAACTTTTCATAGGTTCTCTTCTTCCAATAATCCCTCAAGCAGCTCATAGTCTGGTTGTGAAACACAAGATCAGAGACACCAGTTGTAAACAGGTATTAGTAGCCCAAGGCCTGGTTTAATCAAGTTTCACACAAAATGGTTTTCAAACAATTATACATGATACCTCCCATGATCCTTAGCTTTTCCTGCAGGATTGGCTTCCTCAAGGCTCCTTCTCACTATACCAGCCTGATCCAGATTTCAGAAAGTGCAGTTTTCTAGGTCACCCATTGACAAGAAATTCTGCATCTGTTTTCAGAGAGGCCAACTGTACAAGACAGGATGCACATTCTGACTGTTAAATACAAGTAATGATTCTTTATATTCTGATCCATTACTAATAGCAGCATAGATAAAATGGGATATAATTTAAACATGTTATTCTACTTTCAGTTAATCTGTACAGTTATTAGGTGTAACACTTTCTATTCAGATTAAAGCCCCAGAACAAAGAACAAAAAACCAAAAATATGCTCTCTGCCCCCCAAGGAATTTACAATCTAATGTAAACTAAAAGAAAAGAGATAGGGGGAAATGTCCTCCCTGAAATACGCACCTACTACAGGACATATAAATACCTAGATAGATGAGGAATATAGGTATCATTAAGTCTCTTAAATATAACAGAAAATTTGAAGAAATACTTTGGAAAAGTATATTGTTGTAAATAGACAGCTACTAATACAAGAAAATCCTCTTACATCTTTGTCAACTTCAGCATGTCATATAAAACAACCTAAAACTATAACAAAGACATTTATAGTGTTATCTCAGATGTGTTACCATATGGTTTGGTGATTAAATGTGATCATATTTCCTTCTTTGTTCCCTCCAGCTCTATTCTTGCATTAGGTAATATTTTTCCTTGTCTTTCAATTTTATTTTTAATACTTTACCACATTTCTGATCTCTTAGAAATAGTGAATATCTGTTACAGTTCAATAATGGATATGAATTTTGAGATTAACAGCAACAAGTATTTTTGGACCTCGTTTCCCCTTTTCCTCTTACCCAGTGTGACTGTTATATTATTGTAGTTCTATATTTATTAAATAGTGAAAGACTGCTTGCCTTAATTGTGACTACATTATCTCCAGTGTGACTGCAGTCCTGAGAAAGGGAAAGAAGTTTTCTCAAATTGTGTGTTAGTCTTGATCTTTTGTTTGTTTTTGAAGAATATTGAATCAATATAACTATCAATAGAACTAATTTAAAAGGAAAACAAAACAAAAAAACCCAAACAACTCCTCCGATGTCCTATAATATTTATATGTTAAGGTTAAGTGATGGTAAATTCAAAGCTTCTATAAGTTTGGATATATTCATTTTATATAAAAAAGAAACAGTTTAATTGAATACATTAACAATTTAATGGAGAACAGTAATGTGTCAACAAGCTTGTTGATAAAATTGAGAGGTCAGAATTGAATATGTTAATTAGAGAACAAACAGTAGTTTTTAGTTCTGCCTGTTCAATTCCAAATTGTACTGCTTCCCTGTATCTGGGAAGGTATATAAGCAATCCAATGGCAGATTTGAAATTGACCTCTTCCTTTTAACTCTGCTTGACCAGCTGCCTCTTGCCTATGACCAATGTGGAGGCCTGTTTGGATTCTGACTGTTTTGGCACTCACTCCATTTGTCTTAGTTACTGTTTTTGGTATTGTAGATTGTCTTTTTGCAATGCTTTCATTGGACTGACTCTTTTACTTTCATTTTTGCCTCTATGTCATTGTGAAGGTCAAAATCTGTCGTGCTGCAGTATAAGTACTGTTAGTAAGGCTCCCTTTCTTGCACTTACTCCCCACCTCAGGCACAGTGCATAATTCCTCATGCGTGCCCTCTGTCACAAAGAAATATCCCTACTCAAAACCACCTAAAATAAGGAGTTTGGTGGCTTAGAGATAATTCCTCTGACCTTTCACCTCAGAGAACATGACTTAAGTTCCAGCCCTGGGTATAAGTGAAAAGAGATTTGTGGTTTTAGTGGCATTACCAGCACACAGTATTATGGAGTGAAAAAGAAATTAGGTCACAGGAAAAATACCAAAACTAAACTTGCTAGAAAAAGCTCCTTATTGAAAAAGAAGGTGGTCCCTCCATTTCAGAACTGAAATTGCTATAGAAATAGTCAGTAAGTGGCTTATAACCTTCCTGACTTCTACACAGATAGGCTCCAATTTAGAGCCTTGTTGACTTCACAGCTATCCCTGAAAGAGCATGTTTTTAATTTTAATTATTTTTATTCAGTTGAACTGAAGAAGCACCCACAATGTGTGAGCTATTTTCCAAACACACAAAATGACACCATTCTTGTTTCAAAGTGTTTATGATCAGAAAAAAACTGAACCAATTGAGCTTTGCCAATTTAGGACATCTAAGGGTCTGATCCTAAATTGTACAAAATATTCTGTTTTCAGGGATCATTACTCAAATAGATTATCTTCATTGCTAAAGGGCAAACTTCAGCCATGCTAGACTCAAGCAGAAGTACTCTTTTCCAGATCTTAAAAAAAGGGAAAGTGGGAGTTTATAAGATTATGCCTAGTAATGGGCTTCCATACAAGAGTTATGAGAGGTTTTCCTTAGCATTCTATGAAAACAGGGCCCTGAATTTTCAAAAGTGGCTAGTAATTCTTGAGGCCTCATTTTTTGATTGCTCAGATTGGGATCTTTTATTTCAGAGGAGGACCACCTTTGTGTTGACCAGAAATATGTGCAGTCACATTAAAAATATGGTATGTAAACGTCCAGGGGCCTCTGTTATAGTGACATAGTGCTTACACTCTGGCACTTGCATAAATGGGATTATTCAGTGGCGTTGCTGTTAACATTGTTCCACCTATGCTACTGACATCATTGGAGAACAACATATAAAAAGGAAGACATGAGAAGAACATAAAGCAAAGATTAAAATGGAGACTTCATGAACTACATTGGGCACTGTACATTCAAAACAAAGTAGAAAAATTGTTTCAATTTTTTTTCTTAATGTGTTTTGCATTAACACAAGCAGCAGCAAGTGGTAAATCAGTATAGGCTCTAGTGATAGGTCTTCATCATGTATCTAGTATAAGGGTTTGGGCCACTGAAAACAGCCTGAAAACAGTCTTCCCATCTTTTCCTTTGCTCTCCTTCTGTACTAAGAGTCTTTCCTTTTGAATATTTAAAAGGCCTGAGTACTGCTAAAGTTAAGTGTTAGAATCCACATTTTACAGAAGGGAAGCTGCATTTCCAGGGGTAGGTCTGCACTGCAAACCCAAACCCAAAACCAAACAAAGCAATGAGTCTCAGAGCCTGGGTCAGCTAAGAAGTGTATTCAGAAACTTCCCAGATAATCAACATCCTCTAATCCTTACTAAAGTTGGATTAGCCAGACCTGTTTTAAGGTCTGGCTAATCCAGACCTTAAAACAAATACAAATCCAATACAAATCCTTGCTGAACCTACCAGAAAACACCAAGCCAAACCTTACACAATTCATTGAGTCATTTACAAAGCTACCAACAAGTCAATTCCAAGAGCTTGTTATAAGAAATATGTTCCCTGCCTAGATGAGGAATGTACAGAATTCCTCAAGCAATATGAAGAAAGTGGTGATCCAGACCTCACCACATATCTTTCAGACATCTTGCATGCTTCAAAAGTGTGAGATGGGAATAGGCTACCACAGAACTAAACATGGTCAAGATCTAGTTGCAAAGTCTGGGTACTAATCAGAAATCTTTATGTTGCTCAGAAGCCTCCAGCACAGTGAGATTATAGAGTCTCTCCAAACAGCATTGCAACTCACCTAATAAATGTTATAAAGCTGGATAAAGATAAAAACTTTGAAGAAGAGGTGAAGCAGAATCGGTGGCAATGCAAACAGTGTATACCTGAATCAAAGAAGACTTCCAGCCTTTCACTACATATAAAATAAATGGGCAATCAAAATATTGAAAACAGGTGATGCCTGTGAGCTTGATAACTTCTCAAAACTTTGGAAGAACCTGACAAAAACTACCAAACAATGGCTAGGCATCTTTCTAGCTACAGACACCATGGGAATAAAATATCTAACATCTGGTGAAGAGCAAAAGTAATGGCCTTGTCAAAACCTGAGAAAGACCTCCAACTTCCAACAAATTACCACCCCATCTCTTTGCTAAGCTGTATGTACAAATTACTTGAAAGACTTATCCTTCAAAAATTGTCCCTATCTTTGATGATATCCTGAATGTAGTTAAGCAGGTTTCAGACCAAACCATAATACCACCTACAGGGCTTCCAGAGCATCCAGAAGACAAACCCAAGGTCTCAAAACAATGGTCTGCCTCAAGGCTCAGTTATAGCATAGAAACTTCATCCTCTTCACACATGACCTTCCCAATACTACTGTCAGGCATTTTATTTAAGCCGATGACATTAGCATAGGACCAGAATTTCAGTCATCTAGAGTAAGTCCTGAATGCTAACTTGAAAGATATAGCCCATTATTGTAAAAGATGGAGACTGAAAAGACAGTTTCCAGCTGCTTCCATCTATACCAGAGATCAGCAACCTTTGGCACATGGTCCACTGGCAGGCTGAGACAGCTTGTTTACCTGCAGCATCTGCAGATTTGGCCAATTGCAATGCCCACTGGCTGCAGTTCACTATTCCAGGCCAATGGGGGCTGCGGGAAGCAGAGGCCAGCACATCCCTTGGCCCATATTGCTTCCCGCAGCCCCCATTGGCCTGGAACGGTGAATCCCAGCCAATAGGAGTTGTGATTGGCTGAACCTGCAGACACTGCAGGTAAAAAAACCGTCCTGGCCTGCCAGCAGATTTCCCTGATGGGCTGCATGCTAAAGGTTGCCGATCTCTGATCTACACCATACAATGGTCAATAAACAGCTTAAAATCTTCTTGAATCAACACAGGCTGGACAATGACCTGTATCTCGGTGTCACACTGCACCATATCTTGATTTTCAAGCCCTCACTGCAAATAAATATATACCATCTGATGAGCAAATTAGCTGGTTCTAAATGGGGAGCCAATGCACAGACACTAAGAAATTCTGGGCTTGCCTTATCTTATTCTACAGTACTGTATTGCTCTCCATTGTAACTCAGCTGAATGAAACCATGTATATAACAATAGGTGCCTTGATACCAAGCAGCCTGGACTCACTGACAATCTTGTCCAATATGGCCCCTCGACATCCAGCAACAAATCACCTTGCAGAATACGTTTCTCTTATGATGCAAGACAAGCCACATCTACCCCTGTTTAAAGATCTGTTGAATCCATTGAGTCACCTCCTTAGTTCAAAGGCACCCTATTTGGACAGTTCCCCTGAGGAACCTCAATATCACCTCCAGGTGGCAAGAACAAGTTTCAAACATAGCCAATGATTCTCGTGTGACATATCCAACAGCCCAGCCCCCTGGTTACGCTCTTCCATGCCTTCTTTGGGCAAAGCTCAATCACTTTTGATGCAGAGTGAACAGATGTGCTGCTAATGACTATAAGTGGGGTCATTGTCATTTTCCCACTTTGCTAGTTCAGCCAGTTAGAAGACATGGGTCACAGACTTGCAGTCTGCATCCATCAGCAAGGGCTGCTTGGTTCCTAGATGGACTTGCATAATGCTCTTCCCAAAGCTATTGAATAGTTAAGTCACTTCAACTAATGCGCTTGACTTGCCTGTCTATGGAGGAACAATCACAACACACATGCTTTACATATATACTGTGCTGTAGAATAGCATAAAGCTAGCCCAGAATTTTTGTAAGCTTGTCAGTCTATGTAGATGCTGTCAAAGCCGGCATCTTAGTTTGCACATCCATTTTTATAAGAGGGAGAATTACTACATGTATTAGATATGGGTATTTCTGTATTAGATGTGGCTAATTCTGCCTTTTATAAAAATGGACTTGCAAATAAAGACAGCAGCTCTGAGTATCGACATCTTTCTGAGTATAAAAAGTGTATATCCTGCTCCTATGTGTGAAGGATTAGTCTGTGTGAAGATAGCTGCCAGGAAAACGGTCATTTTTTTATGCATTGCAACAAATCCTCTCAACACTGTTATTTACATACTACTAATTTGTTATATTTGACCATCTGCGGGTGAATTACTGTAGGCACAATTTCATTTTCTTTTGACTTTCCTTAAAAAGCTTACCAAAATCATTTACACACACACACACACACACACACACACACACACACACACACACACACACACACACAGTTCCTTTCAGCCTGATGGGGGAAACAACACACTAGATAATGGTAATCCAAGACATTCATGTTCCAATTTTTGAACTATCTTCTGGAAATTTATTTGGGTTGTGAAGCAATGAATGGATGATTTTAAGTACTAATTTCAGTTAGAAGCTTCATTTTCATTCTTTGCCATTTATACTGAAATGAGCATGATGGGACTCTATCTTCTATGTAAAATAATACTATAAACAAAGCAAATATTTTTGAACTGCTAAATACCTTGATGGTTTTGGATTTTTTTTTAAGCAGACTAAGATCTCTCAGAAGTACTGTATGTGATAAGACAGGCTTCCTCACAAGTCTAGGGAACTATCCGCCATAACAGATTAGTTCTTAGCCCTTGGTTCTGGGCTCAATTTATTGTACACTACTCACAAACTCACAAAAGGAAAACCCAAACCTTCCATCTGGGGCTTATCCAGCCACAACTTCCAGGACTTACCACCTGGAATGAGTGAGTGAGTGAGTCAGTCTCTTCCTTCCCAACCACTGCAAGAAACTTTCTCCTTCCCTCTGCTCTGTTGCCACTCCACTGAGCTGAGCTGTTTGCTGGCATTTATAATTACTTACTCCCTTTCCCTCTGGATCTGACAACTAACCAGGGCTGGCTGACTCCAGTTCTCTGGCCCTCAAAGGACAGGCCACCCTGCTACACTGTGTTAGATAAGGATAGTATAAAATCTACATGCTATTTGAAATCCAGTCAAACGAAAGCCTGCTATACTAACTTCCTGGAAGCAAAGTCTTTCAGAAAGCCTGTAACAGCAGCCCTTTAGTAGCAGATCTGAAACACCCCAGTGATTTAAATCCAAGTAGTATATAACATAATCCTCAAACAACTGAATCCTTACACTCCTAAACATCTGAATGTGAATGTGAAAAATACAAGCATTTCTAAAATCTCATTTCTATATGAACAGTGACCATTAATCTCTTCTCCTCTTTTCCTAGCTTCTCTTTGGGAAGTACACCATCTGAACATACATCTAAGTTTAATCACCAGTACTGGGGAGCATATTTTGATATTCAGAACGTACACAGGGTACACAGATTTGCCAAGGAGAGGACATGAGGAGTGCTTTCTCCTTCGTTCTAGTATTTGTTTCAGCTGCTATTTTAGCTGGTGTCAGGAAAGCATTTATAACATCTGCCTTTATGTTTCTCCCTCTACTGACTGTAATGGGAACTGATTTTTCTTGTAAATATATGACATAAATCCACCCCCAACTTAATGACCCATATTTTAATAGCAAGTAGCTATAGACCCAGTGTTCAATCATAGTCTACTGGTGCACTCCTTGGGTGGTAGGTAAGAGTTGCAGCAATGATTTATTAATGCAAACCTCATAGCTTTCTGCTAATAGATGTGAGTCTGCCCATGTGATAGTATCATTCAGGGTTACCTGTATCACCAGATTCTGGAGGGAGAGGTGGGGCAGTGCAGCAACTGTCAAAGCTGTTATTTCCCTCCTCTCCTTCTCCCAGTACACAAGCTAGTGCAATAGAGCTGGGACAGAGGGGTGATAAGCTGTGGTAATGAAAAGGCTAACACAGAACACATCACCCTGGAGTAAGAAGGAAGCAGGCAACAGATTTTTGACTGTAAAAATCAATCCATTGCTGACCTATATCTGGGAGAACATAGCTCTATGGTGTGTCTTACCTGAATTGCATGGCAAGGTGGCAATGCAGCCTGTAGTAATTTAGCTGCAGAATGGCTCTTGGCTCCATGCTGAAGGGAATTCTGTGTTCCATAAAGCCTGAGAGCTGTGGGGTTGGGAGAGATCCCCCAAATCTACAACCTACCTCACTCCATCACACAAGCAGCTGCTCACTCACCGAACTCAGAGATACAATTAATTGTATCTTTTTTGTATTCTGTTACTTGTCTCTTTCAGGTTACTTATTCCCACATGATTGCCCTATCCTAGTCACTGTTAGACACTCACATCTAAAAATTTGGCATTTCTATCTAATTTTATTTGACGTTGAAACAGACATAAATCCTAAGATTTTGCCTAGCAAACACAAATAGCTAAACATTTATACATTTTAGTCAATCTTATTGCTACTCTGTGTTTTGCCCTTTAACGAGCAGAAAAAAAAATAGGGTTATTCTTCCACATTATTTAGTTTTCAAAAGCTTTCAAGTTTTATCTTAATGCTGGTCAGACATTTTTTTTGAGGAAACTGAAACTTCACACAGGAATTTATCAGTATTGACAAAACTTTCTCAGGTCCAGGATGGAATTTGAGACAGAACCAAAGAGAGAGAAACAGAGAGACAGACAGATAGCCACCCACCCTAGAGGAGCCAACAGTCCAGTGATTAGGGCACTCACTGCCAGGAACTGAGGAGTAATACGTTGAAGTGTCTCCTCTATAATGAGGCAATGCAGAGACTTTGGGTGGGGGTTTCCTCTCTCACATTTTTTCATTAAAAAATGCAAATGGTGTTAGTTTGCTTCCCATGGAGACTAGAAACAGATTTAGAAACCTCAACATTTGTCATAAAGCAGACAACTTGTTTTCTGGCCAGCCTGAAAACTAATTTTCGATTATGACAGCACAATGTTGTTGTCTGCTGTTTAGATAAAGCTCCTTGTGTTATTTGTTCATGCTGTACCAAAGAATACTTGAGTAATGCTGTATCAGTATCAGCCCTCTGAGAGACCTCAAGAAAATAAGATATGTATCTCATGAGATTATTTCAGTGGAACAAAATTTTAAATAATATCAATAAATAATGTGACCTGGAGGTACAGTGAACTGTTCACTCTAGCCGTGAGTTGCATGCACAAGCCTGCCCTAGGCTCCTAAACTTTCTGTCACTTGCCTAGTAAGCTTCAGTACAAATCTGAATGATTCAACTGGACATACTATGACAAGTGAACCTAAAAGAAAACATTAAAAATCATGCCTGACATGGCAGGAGTTCTAAACTTTTGTAAGTGCAGAACCCATCAAAATAACCAAAATGAAGGTGACATTGGAGCTAGAATGCAGTATCTTCCTATATGGGATTTGAGAAAGTAACAATGCCCTTCTGGAATCTCTATATTTTATATGAAAACATTTACTTTGTTTTAATGAGAGAGATTATGTTTCCCTTCTGTTAGAGTCCTGGATTAGTTAAATTGATCACTGGTAAACTAGCCAACATGGTTTAGATAGGACATTCTGCATGATGCAAAAGGCACTTAAAAGTTGTGGAAAAGCATGGAGACCACTTTTAATGCTTTAGGGAAAATATTATTGTACACTGAGGTAGCTATGCCAATGGTTTCATCCACACATAGATTTTTGCAGCGCTAATTTTTGGTTAGGGATGTTATTTTTTTTGGTTTTTACTGAAATAGGTGTACTGGTACAATCTGTAGCGTGGATGTGTTCATATTTGTATAAACATGTCTTGTGCCAGTTCACCTGATTTGCCCTTCTTATATGGGAACAGATAAACCAGTATAATGTACCTTTATACTGGTATAACTACATCCACTCCAGGGGATTGTTTACTTTACCTATGCTAGTATAGTTAAGGGGTTAAAATTTGGGTATAGAAAATCCTTAAAGCAGGTCTTCAGTGGAAACTTTTGCAGGTTAGAGAGGTAATTTCTTTGCTACGTTCCTATAACAACAAAAAACCTAGGTGTTTACTTATGCGTCCCTTCTTCCTATTCTGATTTGCAGAAACTTCCAGCTAGCTTTGACCTTGCTTCTGAAAGCCTGTCTCCAAATTAACCCTTAAGTATGTGGTTTCATTAATTCATGGCGGCTGAAGGCACGTAAAATGATTACAATTAACATGACCACATTCTGGGCTATACACACTCCTCAAATCCAGAGCAACAAATATAGATGCAGTTATACAAACATGAAAATTCTTTACTGGTACAACTTATTTAATTTGTGGGACTGGTATAAGTTATAAAAATACTTTTTTGCTGCTATAAGCTGTGTCTAGGAGGGTTTGGTGATAAAGCTAGATCAGTATTACTATACTGGTAAATCTTTTCTAGCGTAGACTAGGCCCTAGACCTAACTATTTCAATTTACTTTGTAAGTGCACACACAAAAAAGCCAATACAAACTGCCTGAAATATAAGACACATGCTTAACTTCACTATTTAATTACACTGTTTTTTATTGCTCTTCTCACTTCTGTATCTCTAACCTGACTGTGTAGATTGCAAGCTCTGAGGCTCTGATCCAATGTTCACTGAAATTAATAGAAAAAATCCTATTGATTTCAAAAGGCGCTGGATTGGGGCCTGGGGTGAGAGTTGCATTGTCTTGTCTGTAGTGCATCATGCACCTCACTGGTGCAATACAGACAGTAAGTAAGGGCATGGACACTACTGAAACTCTGGAAAAAGCTTAGTCATTTCTATTGAACAGACACAGCAAATTAATGAAGGGAAAGAGAGGAATGAAAGATTATTAACTAATCACAGGACCTTCTACTTAACGTAGTTATGTCTCAGCACATTCACTGATAAATATTGCAATCAATATTCTCATTTGCTACTTTATGGGCACTTTAAAAAAGGACATGGCATCATCAAAACCTTTTTAAAAAATATTATCCCCTTATACATCATTTTAACCTCCAGAGTAAAGAATAAACACTTATCCCCAGAAACTTTTCCAATCTTGACCTGAAAGAAACTCAACTCCTCTGCTCTGGGTGATCTTACATGAGTTCAGAAACAAAATTAATCTTCCTGCCCTGCTGAGTAGCTGAAGAAGACAAATGAAAAGTTGGGTGCTTCTTCAAGAGCTGAATTTCCAGATTAGAAGATTAGGTTATTTACTGTTTTAAAAAATAAATGTAGACCTGGTTATTTCTTAGGAAAAGGATTTTTTTTTCTGTTTGAAAACATAATTCTAACTCTAAACTAAGACCTTGTCTACACTGTGGAAGGAGATCAATCTAAGTTATGCAACTTCAGCAACGTGAATAACATAGCTGAGGTTAATGTATTTAGATCTACTTACTGCAGGGTTCCCACTATGTGATGTGGACTGGAGACGCTCTCCTGTTGATTCCCCTTGCCCTTCTCGTTTAGGTGGAGTACAGGCAGACAGGAGAGCGATCCCACTAAATCGACCGCCGATGCATCAATCGCTACGCATCGAATCTCCGGTAAGTGTAGACAAGCCCTGAAACACCATTGAAGAGTTTTTCATTGTTTTCACTTGCAGTATTTCCTTCTGAAGATTCAAATCCCTGTTTTTCATAACAGTTTCCAGTAAGAAATTTTCCTTCCCATCTGGACACCTATTAGCAAACCACTGAAGCGCAACCTGAACTTGGAGCACAAATAGTGCCCTCACTAATCCAACAGAAGTTCCAAAATATCACTAATTCTTTCCACTTTCTTTCTGATGACAGTTTTTCTTTCCTAGAAAAATACAATCTAACATGTGTATCTTATTCTCTTCCTCACACAGTCTTTGGGCAAGAGTTTTATTTCCCCCCTGCCTCCCCCCAAAACTGAACAGAAGATAATACAGTTGCTGAAATTCTGTTGATATGTTCTGCTGAGGTGCCCTTGTGTTTGATCTTCTCTCTAAGTAAAACTTGTTTTAAGTTGTCAGAGGGACTCTCATGCATAAAATTCAGTGCTTCCCTTTGGCCTCAGCTATTTGCCTGGGTTAGGATAGTCCCAAAATGTCTTCTCTCTTTCCTTCATAGCATATTCATCAATCAGCCTGAAAGGCACACCATAAATCTAAATATTAATCAACAGCTGAAGATATAAGAAACCAAGGCAAACAAATTACATGAATTAGAGACAGCAGGCAAACCCATTCCAAGTCCGCTTTACAGAGGACAAAGCTAAAGCACTGTAAAAAATGTGGGCCCATAAGAATTGTATTATTTTAACTATCAGTATGCCTACACTGCAATCTGAGGTGTGACTGCAGCTTGAATAGACAAACCTGCATATACACTGTTAAAAATAGCAGCATAGATGCAGCAGCATAGGCTTCAGCACGGGCTGCACAAGCCTTCTGGGGATCTTAGGTACATATTCACACTGCTGAAGCCCATGCTGCTGCATTGCCACTGCTATCTTTAATACTGTCATATGAGTAGGTCTACACACTGCAATCACACCTTGGATTACAATGAGGCACACTTGGAACTTCAGAACAGAAATCGAAGTCAGCTTCCTGCTACAGAAGTGCAGGTTCCTTGCACTTGAGTTAAAGCAGAATCTCCTTTAACTATTAGAATTATAGGACATACGTTACACAGATGAACAGCTTTGATTCTGTTCTCAGGGCAGTGGCATTATTGCACACTACTCAGTTCACTACAGCTTCTTGATACTGTGATAAAGTTCCTCCTCTACCTTGGTGGGTCATGCACTTATTGATGGATTTTGCTAGCCTCAGAGATCTTCCTGTGTTGGATCAGGAGTTGGGAGGGTTTGGGGGAAACTTGGGCCCACCTTCTACCCCAGGTTCCAGTCCAGGGCCCTGTGGACTGCAGCTGTCTAGAGTGCCTTCTGGAACAGCTACACGACAGCCACAATTCCCTGGGCTACTTCCCCATGGCCTCCTCCCAACATCTTCTTTGTCCTCACCACTGGACATTCCTCCTGGTGTCTGATAATGCTTGTACTCCTCAGTCCTCCAGCAGCACATCCTCTCACTCCCAGCTCCTTATGCACACCTCACTAACTGGAGTGAGAGCCTTTTTATACCAGGTGTCTTGATTAGCCTTAATTAATTTTAGTAACTTCCCAATTGGCTACAGGTGTCCTAATTAGCCTGCCTGCCTTAATTAGTTCTAGAAATTTCCTGAGTGTTCTGGAATAGTCCCTGTTATCTTACCCAGGGAAAAGGGACTTGCTTAACCTGGAGCTAATGTATCTACCTTCAACCAGTCTCTTGTAGCCATCTGGCCTGACCCTGTCACAATAGATAAACAACCAAATCCACAAAAAACAATAACCACATTTGAAAGAAGAAAACGTATTCTTAAAAGTTCAAATCTGAAATATAAGGAACACAAATCAGCATTCCTTCTCTCCATTATGTTCCAAACTACTCATTTATTTTATTGTTATAAAGTATAGACTGCACCTGTACCAGAGTATTTCTTTGGTGGCGGTGATGATATTTAATCAGAATAGTGCCAGAACAGTGGAGTAGATATAAAATAATAATGCACATTTAGGTCACACATTTGAATAAGGATTTGCTGCACACGATCTGCCTTATGAAGAATTACTTCTTAGTTACTGCTGGTTGCAAATTAGGCACCATATAGTCATCTAGAGCCACATACTAGAGGTACGAAGCTTGTCAAAACTGCATGTTGATCTCTAGAGAATCCAGTCTGAGTCTGTATAAGTGAGCCTCTCCAGGTGCTAGTGCCTCTCTGAAAGTTTTACAAACTGAGTAATCAGGCCCCACTGTTCTTGGTTTCTGGTGGGCTATGGTCACCAAACCAATGGAACTGTAGCCAGTCCCTGGCCCACAATGATACATAAACTTAATATATTAAAGATCTCCCAAAGATATTGCAGGAAATTGCCATATCTGTCACACCACATTCATGTCCCTCCTCCAATAATTATCTAAGTAGTTCATAAAAAGTGGAACGGCTTCAATAGCAGAGATTGAAAGACCATCACATCAAAATGTCCCATAATTAAGTGGCTTGGACAGCCTCCTGCAACATAGGAAACCAAAGTTCAAATCTCTTCTCCACACGAGGCAGAAGGAAGAGACTAAAACCAGGTCTTCTGTATCCCAGATGAACACCCTCATCACTGGGCTGAAAAGAAAGTGAGTGGCGGCACTTTTTCAACTGACACCCATATCACTCCCAGTAGATTGGGAATAGTTAACAATGTTGACATTCAAAGTGTCATCACTGGGCATCTGAAGTAACCACCCATGGAGATGAGGGTGCTGTTGACACATCTGAGGGATGTTGTTTCAGACTCTGCAAATTCAGGCAGACATTGTTGCATCACATACACTCAGTTCACTCTGGCAAGATTTTCTTTGTGAGTATAACAGATTGAAACTTACTTTTTCAAATTTGTATTACTATTAAAACCTTATATTTTGGAGCACAAGTTGACAGCTTGAAAGATATAGTGATTTGCTGTCTCACTGCATCCTCTCTCCAATTCAAGTCCTGCTCTTAATTATCAGCAACATTCACCTTTTATTGTAAATCCTTTAGCAATAAGAAATTTTTTTAAACATTCTTTGAACAAACACTACTCAGTGAGGTTTACTTGAAAATCCCTCGACTTTGCTTCATCTTTGCTTTAGTCCCACCTTGTGCACCATTTAGGTCCTGATTCAACAAGGAACATAAAAATGTGCTTAACTTTGAAAATTTCAGTAGTCCTGGTCTCATATATTTAAGTTCTTTGAAGAACTGGTACTTTAGTGTTTAGAAGGCACAGGGAAGTTCGCTTGTTTGGAGTGAAGGCACAGCCCTTTATGAATTGCACAAGTAGGTAGCTTAGTCTGAGGACATGTCTACATTGTTAAACTTAAGGCAGTACAAACTCCTTAGTGTGGATGCAGCTTTAGATGCATAACGGTGCTTAGTATTGGTATAGCTATTCCTCTGAGAAGGGGGAAAAGATATACTGGTATAGGGCACCTTTATACCAGTGTAACTGCACCTGTGCTAGGGGTTTCACCAGTATACCTATTTTGGTTAAGTGCAATTTTAGAGCTGTCTGTAGACCTGGCCTGAGGCTGTCCAGGAATTTGCTAACTATTTGTACTGAAAATGCTTGCACAGTACCTCCCATACTGACATTACATCACAGATTTGCAGAGCCACTCTGATCCTGATACTTGTTGACTAGCCTTACAAAGAAGAAGTGAATTATTTGTTATTCACACGGGAACCAGTAATGATACCCGTTCCTTGGTTTTTGACAACTTGTATTTGCTGCTGTTTGTAACCAAGCAGCTTTTGTACTTGTTTTAAATTTAAATCAGAGCTGCTTTGTCTTGAAAAAACAACCTTTGGATTTAATTTGTGCTTTAATTATTGCCACCAACCAGTTACCACTGGAATAAATTTTGTGATGACCTTATTGGAACTCTTTAAAATAATTTATTATGCTATGTAACATGCTAATTATAAACACTGTCCCATATTAATTGAAAAAACTAGCAAATTACTCAAAAGCATGTCAGTACAGTACATCCCTTGATAGTTTTATTTGTATTTGGCAATATGAGCATAATACTTTTTGACTCCAAACAAAGGAAATGTTTTGAATATCATGTCTGCAAGTGTCTGTTAAACCAAAAAGTAATTCTGTCAGTCTCAATAGGATATTAGAAAATATTAAGCTGTTTTATAACAAAATACCATCTATGGTAGAGTGTACATATTTTTGATAGCTTAGGGATCTAATGTTATTTATTTTTGTATCTTCTTGACAGGATATCATATTTGATTTTCTTGCACAGTATACAGAATCAAAATCTTACCTTTGCAATAAAAGCAACCCTCACTCATTGGGCTCAGCTCTGCAATACTACATAGACATTTGTTCATAAAAAATAAAGTATTTAGATCATTAATCTCTGGCATGAAAAAATCTGGCAGTGAGAGTTAAAATACATGTTCACATAACAGATATTTCACATAACAGATATGCAGCAGATCTACATATTCTGGCTTTAACTTGACAGCAGCTGGAGTTTGCTAAGAGCTTCATTAAGCATTTCAGCGGGCCACATCCTGGTATGCTGAGCAACAGCAAAACATTCACTTATGTTATAAGAGTATTAGACGGGACCGTTCAATGTAATTTAATAAGCTTTATGTATGTATTTATATGAAGATTTTCAGATAAGTGGTCCACCTAACATCCCTAGCATCATCAAGTGGGTTGTCTAATAACCAGCATGTTAATGGACAGCTGTAGCAGTAGAAAAGGCTGGTGGTATTAACAGTAGCAGGGGAAAAGGAAGGAAGTAAAGTAGGAGGCTGATGATGATCACTGTTCCTGTTAGCACTGACTGCTCCTGCTGCCTGATTACTATAGAGACCAGGTCCAGGCATCAGTATAAGCAGCTGTTATTAGCAGCTGTGAGTAGACAGCAAACAGGTGGCAGGAAGAGAGGGTCTAGCAAAAAGAACAATTTACTCTCTAAAAGACGGAAGGGATGAAACATGTGAGGGCACCAGACAAAAGCAAGGGAAAAGGTGAAGCAACAAGAAATCTTTGGGAAAATTGAGGTGGAAGGAGTGAGCTTGACAAAATGGTACTCCATCTTATATGCTTCTGTAAGGACCAGTTTATATGCTCTGAACCAATGATTACACAGTATTTACAGAGAAGTTTTCAGGAGAGATGCAATGGTCCAAAATCCTTGAGCAAATCCTATCAATTTCTAATGATCAAGGAGACTGTTCTCTTGGTGAATGAGCGGTATATGCACAACTCCCATTGTTGTAAGCTCTTTGAGACAGGGACTGTTATTTTATTACGTGTTTGTACAATGCATGGGAATTCACAATAAGGTCCTGGTCAACGACTGGGGCGTTTAGGTGCTATCATAATACAAATACAATGAATAATATAATTAAAATGTTAATAATCTAGGTTATCTGCATTCCTCTGCCTCTTTTTAAACACAAATCAAAAGAACACAACCCCAATCTCCTACAAAAGCTGATCGATTGTCTTCACTATAATTGATCAGGACTTTTTTCTTTCTGTTTTGTATCTACTGAGTGGGCATACACACACATACAAATCACCTTTTAGGCTGAATTTTTTCAAGCTTTGGCTCTGTACGTTGCATCCATGTGGAATCCCAAGCTCTGTGGGACAAGGATCACCTTTCTCCTGTGTTGTACAATACCTAACACTGTGGGATCCTGATACTGACTTGAGTCTCTAGGCATTACTGTTATAAAAAACAAGAGGCACTCCATGTGGCTGCTGAAGTCTGTTCTAGCACATCAGAATCAGGGTCTGCACCATAAAATGTTTTGCAGTAAACTCAACAGTATATGAAATTATGATTAATGCATACTTGTACTGTGGTAACATCAAGAGCAATATAGGCATTGCATTTGACACTTCTGTATTTCAGAACTTCTGATAACGTAAACTATACACTATTTAAACAGCAATACCACCATTTTTATTTGTTTGGGTTTAGGGATAGTGGGGTTTTTTGGGTGGGGGGGCACATTTAATTTGTTTGTATTTTATTATATTTAATTTAAATTACATTAATAATATTGGATTGTTTATAGTTTGTATTGCAGTAGTGCTCAAAAACACTCACTGGGATTGGCACTTACTGCAGTAGGTGCTGTATAAACACATGGAAAGATATGGTTGGAAATCATGGATGAGTGACAAAACTTCCATGGTCTTCTGTGGGGCCAGGATCTCAGCACTAGTCTCTGCCCCAAGGAGTTTACAATCTAATTAAAGGGTGGAGAGGAGTGAAATCACATATATACCTTTTATATATATTGAACTTAAAAAGCACTTTTACTATCTTTTCTTATAAGCAGCTTAACTTTCGTTCATGGCCTTTTTTTGACCAGAATATCTGTGAATAAGTCAAGTGATTTTTATGTTAATTGATACTTAGCTTAAATGTTGCAACTAAATCTATGTAAGAAATATGTCAAGCACAAGATGGAAAATATTATCCAAGTATAGCATTTTTCCATTAGTTGAAGTAAAAACAGTAGTCAGTATCATACCTTTTATTTATGGTGTTTCAAGAACACATTAGGTTTCAATTCATATTTCATGTAATCTAGGTTCTAAGTGCAATTTTACAAATACTTTACCTCCAGATAAATTATCCAGTAAATCATCACTTGGTAATAGGCACTTTATTTTTCATGCTGATTATGTTAAATGCACTCCTTTGTAGTCTCACAGTCATGGTCCCATTTTTCTCTGGGAAATTTTCTTTATGAATTTGCAAAAAGAGCTGCATTGTTTGCTGTTGACAGCTTTTTGCTGTGATTCTTGACGTACTCCCAAACAGTTCTCTAGTCTACACCTAAAAACCTCCTGGCAGAAGTATGCCTGATTCTACAGTCAAAAAGCAATTAACTGAAACAGAATATAATTTTATAAATTACTGTTAAAATCTGAGAATATGCAGCAACTCCACAAGAATGCCATTTTATTTCAAGCTGTCCTTGAGTAAAAGGCATTTCCATTTGTTCCTTTAAAAAAAATTGTGTCTGTCCTTGGTGTTAATAGATTTTTTAAAAATGAATATAAAATTTGACACCTTTTTAGCTATGTTGTACGATCCTGGTTTAGTTGATTCTCATGCCACTTAAAGAATTCAAAAAGCTTTAGGCACATAAATCAGGTTTGAATGAGGGCAAATAGGTATAGTAAATGACTCATGCATTCACAGAAATTGATCATATAATGTAATATATGCAATAATGTTATGTAGCTAAATGAAATAAGGCATATTGAAAAGAATTGAACAAGCTTCTAGAGTTTGACTTTTATTTGATTTTTATATTTTTTATTGTATCTGTTGCCTGGTAGTGACCACTATAATAAGGTTGTCAAAGTTTCAGGGATGACACTGGTTTTACACACTTAACTGTCTGAAACATTGTCTTTTGAGATACCTGCAACAATGGAAAGTCTGGCTGGTCCAATATATTTAACAAATATAATATTAAGATAAAATAAAAATAGAAAATAATAAACTTGCACAATTTGGGTAGGTTGTTCCAATGGTTAATTACTGTGACTGTTAAAAAGGTGTGCCTTATTTCTAGATTAATTTGTCTAGCTTCAGTTTACATCCATTGGATTGCTATGCTTTTTAGAGCTGAGTGAAAATTGTAATTTCCATCTCACAGGACATTTCGATATTTCAGCTTTTGTTTTGCATCATGTAAAGTTAACAAAAATGATTAGGAAATATCACTTTTCATTTCAAGTCAGTTTGACATTAATCTGCATCTACCTAAGGTGCTTCAGTTCCTTATCTGAGTTGTGTTTCAGGCAGGGGTGAAAGTGGGCCAATATGGCGTACCAGAAAAAAGTGGTCACCAGTACCGGCCCGTACGTAGCCTATGTTAACATCATTGCCCCTTTTGCCTTCCCCACCACTGATGGGGGGTGGGGGCAGGGGTGGCCACGGGGTGCAAAAGGGGCAGCTGCTTCAGGGTCAGCGATTTAAAAGGGACCGGGCCTCCTGGCTGCTGCTACAAAGAGTCCAGCCCACATGAGAGAATGAACCAGGATGCATCCAAACTACAACTCTTGTTCGATATTGTGGACTCTTAGGCATATGCAGTTTAATGTTGAACTAACTCAATTAAATATGTGGCAACACTGAATTTTTTCTGTGAAAAATTTCAGTTATGTTGAAGCTGCGTTTTCTACAGGAAAAAATGACAAACATTCCCAATTAGCTGTAATAATTTTACAATATCTCAGATTTATTTTATCTACTTTCATGTTTTTTATTCTGCTCACCATTTTAATGATTTTAATAAATACATAGTGCAACTTAACTCTGAACTAATTACTGCATTAAATAATGCACAAATAAAATATGAATGTGTTATAATTAGCACATAGTTCATAGATTTCCCCTAAACCTTAATACATGGTGAACTATTTACTATAATTACAGATTATTCCCTACAAATTCAAGCTTTTGAAATCAGTTGAAGCTGCCAATGACTTCTGCGAGAGGTAGATTGGGTCCCGAACTGTTAAACTGAGAAACAAAAAGCTTAGGTAAAGTTACAGTTGCAAATATGTTTCAGTGATATCTAGTCACCATCCCAAAACAATGTTGTATATTCATTACAAATACACCTTAAAATAAAACAAAACAAATATTGGAAATTATGGAAATGAACAGGAAAGCCAGTACCTCGCAGCCATATGATCCTTCATTGCTCTCTTACCCTAACAAAATACCCTTTCTCATTTTTTCTTGATTAAATGTGTATCTTAACATATTCCTGGGTCATAATATGCATCCCAAAAATGCACCTTGTGCATTCATTTACACCTGTGCAAACTGCTGCCATCCCAAATTAATAGCATTTTACACTGTGTTTGCACAGGTGTATAAGTACACGCAATGAAAGGCCATCAAAGATCAGGTTCAAAGTCCAATGTGGCAGAGTTAATGGGGCTTTTGGAATTTAACTCTTGCATTTCCTAATCCTGAGAGGCTACCCTGACACCTTAATTTTGCACTACACAGTTTTTTTGGTGTTTAATTTTTTTAAACCAGTTGTATTATCCTAATTAAAACCCAGGGTAATTCAGGCATCTAGTCCTTTCGTTCTAATCCCTAGACAACACAGTAGTGCTGATGAACCTACAGGCATTGCTTTTTGTTGTCTGTTAATTTGTTCTGTGAATTTAAAATATTTTAGTGGGCATGAAAGTGAGAAACTGCTAACATTGGCTAGAGCCAAGCATAGTTCAGATATGAGCTATATCAGGTTCTCCAAACAGCTGTGCTAGCACACCTCCGTCCAAAACTGCGAGTTGAGTTCTGGGCCTTTGTTGAACAGATTGCCAGCTTCATGAAGCAGTGCCAAATTGTATGGTAAATATAAACAAACATCCATATGTTTAGAGCACCAGACTTGGTATGTTTGTGACCTGGGGTCTGATTTAAGCCTAGATCTCCGGAAACAAAAGACTAGTGTATTGACCAACTATGTCATCTAGTTCTCTTTTAAAGTAATCCTATTATGTAATGAATTAAAATGAGAAGTTTTAGTATAGCTGAATTTGAGTTAACTAATCCCTCCAAGCAGTTGGATTCTAAATGAAAATATTTCTGCTGTACCTAGGCCAAGTCTGAAAACATCACAGTATTTCTCATATACAGATTAATTCAACATCATTAGTTTACATAATTTTTACCAATAATATGTTCATGCAAGAGGCTTAATTTTAAAACATCCTCAGCATAATTTACTCACATCACAGCCAAACAGTCAGTACAAGAGACCTACATTTGTATTAATTGTAGATGCTTCTGAGAAACAGGCTTATCTCAAATTTATAAATGGAAACGTCTGATTCTTACCATTGAATGGCCATTTAAGCATTAGGTTTTCTCTAAGAGCATATGTCAGGCGTGACACTGTCACAGAGAGTCATTATGAAAAGTGGATCAGCAGCCATCTGATATCAGCACCTAGAGGTGAAAACACAAGCATGATGAAAAGGGAATGTTTCAGAAGCCCTTAAAACCAATTCAGCAAACCAACCAAAGGAGGAAAGGGGAAATTACAATATTAGCACGAAAATAATACGACTGCAAGACATACAATTATGGTAATTTAAAGAATGAAAGGACTTGAGGTTCCTTCTGAGACGAGGATTCAGAGGTGAATTCTTCATGCAGCCAAGAGCCTTGTGCTTGATAAGCAGTAGCTACTGGAGACTCCAGATTAGGTGTTCCCTCAAGGACTGTTTCCTGATTAAAAGAAAAAGGGAAAAATGTTATTAATAGCAAAACATAGTTTGTTAAATAAAGTGAAGAATGACTGGAAAGGGAATGACTGGGCACTTCAATCTGAAGTTTTGTGTCAAACTACAGGCATTCTTCAGCACGGTAAACAATGAATGACCCCATCTAAAAAAGATGATGTGACATTCACTACCCAGGAGCCAAATATATAACAGAATTATAGCTAATGCAGGTGGGAAAGAGATAACAGGCCATCCAGTTCTCTTTCCTGAAATTTGCAGACTATCCCTACAGACAGAATTCTCCTTCTGTGCTATCTCTGAATATCTGCAGCCACTAGAAAAAAAAGCAAAAAACCTTCTTTCAAGGTTTCAGTGAACCATAAGGAAAGCTGTTGATCCTCACTACAGGTGAGGATAATAAGGGCTTTAAAAGTTGCCTGCCCATACTACTAGGTCATCCTAAAAGACAAAACAGAAACACATATACATTTTATCCATCTATATTATATCTATAAAAGCACACATAAAATGTATAATTTCTGACTGGAAAGGGTATATTTTAAACACCTTCTTAAAGCTATGAGAAGGATAAAGACAAATGAACCATCTATCCTACTGCTTTAGCAGTGCTTTTTCAAAGATGGCAAATCTCTTCACAAGCTAAAATTGCCATTCACATCAAAGGGAGTTTTATCTAAGGACTGCAGGGCTGGGCCCTTATTTAAGCAGATCCCTATACATAAAACAAAACCAAAAGAAAGACTCAATCCTAAGCACTGGGCACAGCTATGGGGATCAGGGAGGAGAAGACACAAATAAGCCTTTTTGTAGCTCCTCAATCCTGGGTCTGGCTATGTTCTGTCCCTGTTCTTGGCAGTGTATACAACAGCATCTGGGCAAGGGTCATAGCCATGGATCACTGGGGAGCCATGTGCTCCAGCTGTGCCCCCTTGCTTTCAGCCACACCCTCTATTACAGCAACTGGCAGAAGTGATGCTGCTCCTATATCACCTAGTGATTTCACCCAAGCCAGCAGAAGTTGCAGGAGGCCAGTTATAATGGCTTATTAGCCCTTTTGCAGGGCCAGCGCTTCCATTTAGGCAGCTTAGGCAATCGCCTAGGGCACCAGGATTATTGGTGGGTGGCATTTTGCCAGAGGGGGCGGCAGGCGGCTCCGGTTGACCTGCCGCAGTCGTGCCTGCGGGCGGACGGTCAGCTGCTCACGCGGCTCCGGTGGACCTCCCGCAGGCACCACTGCGGCAGCTCCACCGGACCCACGGACCAAAGGACCGTCCGCAGACACGACTGCGGCAGCTCCACCGGAGCGGCGGAACCAGTGCGCGGGGCGGCGAAATTGCCATGCGCCTAGGGCGCTAAAAACCCTAGCGCCGGTCCTGCACTTTTGTGCTACTGGAGTAGAACAAAGGTCAGAGCAAGACTAAGGATCAGATCCAAAGTGTTTATAAGGATGTAAAATGAATGTGTAAAATAGAGTATAGGGAAGGGGTACCAGAAAATTAAGTAGCAGTTAAAGCCTCAGGATATTATCTAAACTAAAGATTTGAAATGTGAAATTAGTGGAATTCTGATTATCTTCCATGCTGACTGAGTGGAACATTTCTCAGAGATGACCTCAAGGGAGCAAGCGGAATTCTCTAATGTGAAACAGGAACCAAAAGATATTCACCATCAAAGGCTTGACTAAGTTTGGAGCTGACAGGAGAATCAGAGTGGAATCCCCTTTCTAGTATGGTAACTTGTACTCAGAATTAAAGGAGAAAATTAAGTTAGCTAAACTAACTGAATAATAGAAACACACTGAGATAACGTGACAGCATCTTTGGTGACCCTGTATGCCTTCAGAAACATTTGGAATTCTCTAATAGGCCAAAGGTAATAGTCCTCCAACTGCTGTGTTATTTCAGGGGGAACTTCTGATTTGAATTTTGAAAGTGAAGGGAGTATTGGATGACACTTGTCTATGAATATTTTAAGCCAACACCACAGACTTCTGGCTCAGCAGAGAAAGGAGGCTATTAATTGCCTTACCTTGATGTGTGAAATGAGAATAACTCATGTTTAAAGACAACTGGAACAAAATAAAAAAATCTCAAGCCATCTTCCTCTGCAATAAGGTAACCTATGAAGTATTTTATATGTGTCTTGAAAACTGAAAGAAGGGTGAAGTAGGGAGATTGTCTTCCCATTAAAATATCTGCTGCAGTTCAAGCTGAACAATGTTTAAGACAAACAATAAAGAGGGTTTTGTTAATTATCCAAATGGTATAATAAAGAAGCTGTGGTAGCCAGCTCCCTTTACAAACTTTTTTTTTTAGTCCCCTATAACTTTGGTGTGGAAAAGTATTTTGTTCGGGAAATTGCCATGCTTATCCTACAGGGAATGGCAAATAACGAATTTTCTTTTAAAAAATGCACAAAGAAACTGGGGTGGTTTTGGATTGCAGGTCATTAACAAATTGAAATGTTGACTCTTGTCTAAGATTTGTCTCACTGTAACACAAGAAGAGCTGATTACACTTCTAAGCTTTATAACTAGCCTTCCTACCCATTTTAGGTACTGATGTGGCCTCCATTACCAAAGTATCTGAACACTTCACAAATTTTAATGTATTTAACCACACAAAAACCCTAGGAGGTAGGGAAGTGCTATTATCCCTATTTTACAGATAGGGAGCTGAGGCACAGAAAGACAAAGTGACTTGCCCAATTCCCTGTAGCAAAGCAGGGAATGGAACCTGGTTCACTTAATTCCTAGGCTAGTACCTTAACCATTAGATTATTCTTCCTCTAATTCCAGGATTCCCACACTAGTTAAATCTCCTTGAAAAAAGGTGCATGTTGGTTAATGTAGTCTGTTGCGGGGAGTAACTCCTCTCCCTCTGGGTCCATGGGTGACCAATCCACCCCATTACGTCTTTGGGGTCGCCTGACATGGGGAATCAGCAGGGTGACAGGAGACGTGAGCTCGGGCCTGTGATCAGGGCTGAACAACAAACACAGTTATGAAGCCTGGCGGGTTTTCAAAGAGTCTCAGGTTCAGGCCTGTACACAGGCTGGAAAGCAACCCAGCCTGTTCAGTTAGCCCAAGCCCTTGATCAGGAACGGGCAGTAGAGATTCTGAGGGCTCAGGCCTGCAGCCAGGCTAAGCAGCAAACAACCGGGCCTCCTAGCTCTGGTGGAGGGCTGACAAGCACAGGCTTCTTGCCTAAGAGAGGGGGAGACTGCCACCCATGGATTGGGGCGGCGGGCGGGATGCAGGCCCACCCACTCCACTGCATTCCAGCCCAGGGCCCTAGCAGTGGCAGAGGTCTGCCACTAGATCAGCAGGGATCCTGACTGCAACATGCTGACTCGCTTGCTGTCAGCGCTGCAGCCCGGCAGGTGTAGGCTATCCCTGGGCCACTTCCCAACTCCCCCTCAGGGTGGATCTGGCTCTGTAGAGTGTCGTCCTGGTTGTTGGGGAAGAAGGCCTCTGTCAGGTCTTGCAGCGCCTCCATGCTCAGGTCTATAAATGGCCCTGGTAGTCCTGGCCAGTCCTCGGCTCCCTTGGGGTCTGCAGCATCCTCCCATTTCGGGGGCTCATAGGAGGCATCTGGCTCCTCCAGCAGCTGCCTCTCTACTGAGTTCTCCAGATGACCTTTTATACTTCCGGTGGGAGGGTTGAGCATGGCGTGGCTCCACCCACCAGGGTTCAATGAGGGGCTCCTCCACATTTGGGTCTGTGGGAGGCCAATCTGCCCCACTACAGTTAGATATTGAAAAAATCAGGTTGCAGTTAAGTGATGATGATTTTTACATAATACCAATCCTACTTCCATTAATTTCATTGGGACTTAAGGGTGATTAGCATCTCACAAAGTTTGTGAGATAATGACTGCACCACACCTTTAAGTGCGGGGAGGGGAGGGGCAACTCTGTCTGCCTGGCCAAATAACGGGAACAGTGCTTTATGACTGAGTGGGGGGAGATAAAGAGGTAAACTGCTTCAGAACAGGGCAAGAGGCCAGCGTGACAACACTGAGTCATCCCCTGGGAACTGGATGGGTGGAAGGGCTTAAAAGGGGCAGTTCATGCAGTGAAGCCCCCTTTAAGTCTCCCTCCCCTTCAGATGGTGAAATACAAGGTTTGGTCAAGACCTGGTGAGGACATTGCACTAGCTGTCCCTTTTTTTAGGGGGCTGGGAAATAATTT
Source organism: Gopherus evgoodei (assembly GCF_007399415.2). Taxonomy (NCBI): domain Eukaryota; kingdom Metazoa; phylum Chordata; order Testudines; family Testudinidae; genus Gopherus; species Gopherus evgoodei. The sequence goes on from NC_044322.1 coordinate 185,553,342, forward strand.
TTCCCTTACCACCAGATTGGTTTAGGTGAAGCTGTGGGTTCTTTGCCTTCCCCACGGTGGGTTCGGGGAGGGCTCTATTGACATATGGCATGTAGAGTGTTAGAATATAAGTCACAACTCATATAAGTGTGGAGAGGATGTCTAGTGCAGGTACTTCATAGGGAAGGTATACAGTGACTGGATAAATGGCTTGGAAAAGGACTTAAAAGGAGGTGTTCATTAAAGGAACAGAACGGGGGAAGGGTTGTTAGGGATCCTATGTTTGGCATGGCAGGCAGCCAACCCCCTTTCTTATACAGTAGCCCACCTTAACCCTTCTACAAGCTGGGGGGAGGGGGATGATAAGATCCCAGCAATGGGTTGGCTGGGGGGGAAAGAGGGGAGCTGAGAGAAGCCCCCTGGGTAATTATTGAATGAAAATGGATTTTACCTGCACTGTACATATTTATCTGCTGGGTAGTCCCTTACTTCTAATACAAAAGTTGCAGTCAGATTAAAACCATATCAGATGTCTCCTGCCCTTCTTTTGGTTTGGGACAATGGGAAAAGATCTCAGATCACTGAAATGCTGAACTTGCGTCTTAATCACTTGATTCCATTGCTTCTCAGGCAGATTTTTTAAACTCTTTGTGACTGCTTATGCCATATATAAAATGGGCAAAATAATGCTCATCTGTTTTAGTCAAGGGCTTTAAGAACTGCAGAGGAAAAACGCCATATTCAGCTGCAAAGCATTATACCTATTTTTCAGGAGGGAAAAAGGACACCAACAAAAGCTGAATAACTTGTTGAGCAGCACTGTGGTATAAATGGATTAGATCTTAGTCAAATAAATGAGATTTAAGAGTATTCAGCACCTTCTAGGATTTGAGCCCTTAGGGAGAAGGATCCATTGTAGCAGATGTTACATCCCAAAACATGATGATAGTTTCCTAGTCCAGCAATTTGGTGGTATAGGCAATTCATTAAGAATCTGACCCAAATCTCAATTAAATAAGTAGCCTTAATTAAGTTGCACATGCATGAGCACCATCTAAATACTAAACAATGAACTTGACCTCTGAGGCTCAGTGTGAGATTTTCAAACACTCATAACTCTATTGAATCAATACTAATTGCCTCTAAATAATGATCAGGAACTGCTCTCCAATGAGGACTATTTCCATGCCTAATTCCAACTTTTAAATACCAGCTACTTCCTCTGTAGGCCTTAAAAATAAAAGTTGTACGTTTTCTATATATATAAATGAATGAATGAATGAATGAGAAAAGTCTGAGTTTTTCCAGACTTTGCTGTCTTGGGGCTTGTCTACATGGGATCATTTAGGGAAATAAATGTAAATTAACTAAAAAAGTGTGATTTTGAAGTGCATTGCTAAAGCATTGCATTGCTTTTTGAAGTGCATTGCTAAAGTGTGAGGACACTGTTGTTCAGAATTAAGAGCCTTAATATCACTTACTTTAATTCATATTGAAAGTGAATTAAAATAACCCAAATTAAAGCCACTTTAATTGTGAGTGAGGGTGTTCACACAGAGATTTAATGGGGTTTAGCTAATGTACTTCTAATTCCCACCATTAGTTAATTTAGATTAACTTTTCTGGATGCCCCCCATGTAGACAAGCCTTTATGATCAACTGTTCAGTTTTTGCACAAGTAATTCACCTTTAGGCAGAGCAAAAGCCTGGGAAATTTCAGTCTGACAAGTGTTTGTTTCAAAAAGCGACCAGCAACTGAAAGCAGGTCATAATGGAAATTGTTTTACAACCTTAAGCCATAGCAATTGCTACCAGGCAACCACTATTTCCTCTAATAACTAGAAATGTAGACTAAATGAAACTTTGATAATAAATTAAAATAAAAATTGTTGTATACTTTATTTTCCATTTTTCAACGAGCTCAGTTCATCACATACATCGACCCATCTACCACATATATATGCCAGTGACAGCAAAGAACAACACAGTTACTGAATAAATTGTATTTATTACATACATTTCACCATTCCACTGATTTTTGCTAGGACATAAGAATAGCCATACTGGGTCAGACAAATGGTCCATCAAACCCAGTATTCTGTCTTCTGATAGTGGCTGATACCAGAAGTATCAGAGGGAAGGAACAGAAAAGGGAAATTATTTTTAAACAGTAAATAAGGATTTCCTTTAATAATAGCAAACATCTGAGAAACTCAGACAGCCAACAATTAATAAAATAAATGAACAAACAAAAAGCCCACTACAAAAAATTCAACTTCCCTGAGCAATGGTTCCTTCCTTCCCTCTAATATGGAATTTACACTGGCTTGAAGCCCAGAATTAGCAATATTTAGTCGTGCACCTGTGACAAGTCTAAGACCTATATCTTGCGACCCATCAATCCTAGAGATAGGAGCTTGAAACTGTTAGAGAAGGAAGATCTACAGTTTTCCAATAGGAAATGGAATTTTCTTATAATTTAGGAAGTCCTGAAATATTGCTACTTAATAGTGTTCTATTTTTTAAGGGGAATGGGTATTTTAGCTTTTTTAGAGGTTTCAGTAATGTTACTTATAATTATCTTCTCTCTCAAAGCTTGTACATCTGGATTTATGGGACATCCATACAAATGTCTGAGAGAAAAGAACAGTAGCTGTAGGGCCTAATTTGCACCTGTACTCATTGAACTAATGACAAAGATCCCATTGATGGTGCAGAATCAAGGCCTAAGACATTTCTAAAGTAGTTTTTGTTTGTCTGTCTTTTTCTCCAATAAATGTGACATATATAGGAAAATGTGGGATAAAGGTTTTCTTGGCACTAGTTTGGGATGACCTGCGTCACTCACTCCTAGCTGACTACTCTGAGGATCAAGCTCTCTGTATGGTGCATAAGTGAAGAAGGACAAGCTACACCTCAAGTGTACTGAGGTACTGAAGCATGTTCATTGTGACGGTAAGCACAAAGGAACCAAATCAATGCTCAACAACATTGAATGCTAACAATAATCCTTGGAGTGGACTAGTAGTTTTATCTGGTTTGATATCTTGTCTCTTTGACCAGAAGCCATTTTGTACACTAAAGATAAGTGTTATCTAATCCTCTACTGACATATTAACAAAAGTACTGTATATCTAGGGGGGAAAAGGAGAAAAGAAAATGAATTTATAATTGAAATGTGAATAAAACATTTTAGGAGTGCTGTTTGGTACAACTGTTATTACACAAATGATTCAAATTGTAACAAAGACACTGCACAAAGTATAATAATCTTAGTTTGAGAGAAATCCAGCACCCAATTTATTAAACATTTAACAAGCAATTTTTTCCCCTAGCCACTTATTTTCAAGTATTCTCATAGTGACTAAAATGAAGATAACTGTGTCCTTGCTTATACAATAGAGCAAGCTTGCTTAACAAACAACTCTTTAGGGAGTGATTTTACCTAAAATACAATAACAAATAATCTCCTCTGTGCATAATGAATGTAGCTGTATTGAAAGCATGAAGTTATATCAAAATTCCTAATATTTCTGTATTTGAATAGATGTTAGTATTGTCCCTTGCCTGCATTTTTTAAAAGTCTCACATAGTCAAAATTTAGCTACAATTATATTAGTTGCAAATTTAGCTCTTTTCCTATCTGTGAAGCATTCACAACTGATGTTTTGTGAATGTATAGCTATTCACCAAATCACTGGGAAAAATAATTTTCAGCCATCTGATTGGTCACACATTGATCAAGTCAGCTGTTCAGTATCTGTCATTTGTGATTGGTCACCTGAGTCACATTAGTTTTGCTCCCCATTTGAAGGATGGGATTTTTGTAAACAAAAACAGAATTATGCATAGGCCTGTTTACCTACACAAACAGATATTTGTACCAATAGCCATCATTCTTCAAATATTCATGCAAACAAAAATCCTTTCTAATAAATAATTGAAGAGAGTAGCAACTAAAAATTCCAACCAATGTTCGCAAATACTAATTTTTACTGAATATGTGTACAAACCAAAATAAAAATGTACTTTACTCTTACAGTTTATATCTTCTGTATGAGTATTACAAATGTTTTGGTAAGTTTGTTTGTTTGTAATTCAATTAATTTAATGGCAAGAGCATGGGACTGACAGAAGTTTTAGGTTTTGTTCTCAGCTCTGTCATACTCTTCTTGCTCTATAAAATTGGGTAAATCATTCACCTCAGTGCTTCCGTTTACTCCTAGATAAATTGGTAGCAATACTGTACATACATGACAGAGGTTTAGGGAGGCTTAATTTATTATTAATAAAGTACTTTGAAGTCAAATGAATGACAGAGTATAAATGCTAAATATTATTTACTGTTAAAAAGACAATGGAAAGTGACTCACAATACAAGTCTTTTAAACCACACTTAAGGTCTGTTTTTATTTGTGTCTTAAACTTATGGTTGAATCTCATCTCTCCAGAACATGGAAAACTGGTCTGACCTACCAAATTTATTTTCTGACCTAGACTAGGTCAGATTTTATGGTACCCTGAGTTTTGTATAATTCTGATCTTATTGAACATCTAGGGCCATATTCTACAGTCCATTAAGTTTACTTTTTGCTATGCAAAGTGGAGTTAAACAGACATTCATTGGAGAATTCTTCATGTGTTGGCAGAATCGCAGCCCCTTCCCCACCTCCACTTCTCCAATGCATTGGAGTAGTAAGCTAGCGGGACATTCATTTTCCTGTTTTCTATCCTTAAAAATTACAGTTAAAAAGAACCTGAAGGATTTTTTCAAAATTTTTATAAATAGCTTGCTCACTATTGCTTACAGTAAAGCCGTGAGTGTTTTAAACTTAGATCCATATAATAATTTGGGACAGACAGAACTGAGGGTAATGACAAATCTGTGATCACATGCAGACAAATCTATGGTCACCCAAAACTTTTCAGTTAACTTGAAATAAGAACCCACCTAAGAAGAGTAGATTTGGGTTGTAGATAATTACTGATGCAAAGGAAAGGTAACCATGCCATTTTAGTCTCAAAGGGTGACATTGAAGCCTAACTTCTCATTTTCAGGAGTGACTTAGTCACTTAGTCACTTGGGTGGCAGGCCAATCCTTGCCCACAGACAACCTGCCAACCTGAAACATATTCTCACCAGTAACTGCACACCACACCATAGTAACTCTAGCTCAGGAACCAATCCATGCAACAAACCTCGATGCCAACTCTGCCCACATATCTACACCAGCGACACCATCACAGGACCTAACCAGATCAGCCACACCATCACTGGTTCATTCACCTGCACATCCACCAATGTAATATACGCCATCATATGCCAGCAATGCCCCTCTGCTATGAACATCGGCCAAACTGGACAGTCTCTACGGAAAAGGATAAATGAACACAAATCAGACATTAGGAATGGCAATATACAAAAACCTGTAGTAGAGCACTTCAACCTCCCTGGCCACACTATAGCAGACCTTAAGGTGGCCATCCTGCAGCAAAAAAACTTCAGGACCAGACTTCAAAGAGAAACTGCTGAGCTTCAGTTCATCTGCAAATTTGACACCATCAGCTCTGGATTGAACAAAGACTGTGAATGGCTTGCCAATTACAGAATCAGTTTCTCCTCTCTTGGTTTTCACACCTCAACTGCTAGAACAAGGCCTCATCCTCCCTGATTGAACTGACCTCGTTATCTCTAGCTTGCTTGCTAGCACACATATATATACCTGCCCCTGGATATTTCCATTACATGCATCTGAGGAAGTGGGTATTCACCCACGAAAGCTCATGCTCCAAAACGTCTGTTAGTCTATAAGGTGCCACAGGATTCTTTGCTGCTTTTACAGATCCAGACTAACACGGCTACCCTCTGATACTTGTCACTTAGGACTGACTTTCAGTGAAATGTATAGTACATTTACACTGCAATCAGAGGTGTGACTGCAGCAAGGGTTGTCATACCCACACTAACTTTAATCTAGTTTAATGTGGCTAAAAATAGCAGTGAAGATGCAATTACATGGGTTTCAACACAGACTGTGCAAGCCTACCTGGAACCAGGGGTACATACTTGCATTGGTAGCCTGCACTGGGATCCATGCCACTGCATCTTCGCTACTCTTATTAGCCACACTAAAACTAGATTAAAGCTAGCACGGGTATGCCAACCTGTGATGCAATCACACCTCTGACTGAAGGCTCCAAAGTCACTTAAAGGCTCTTGAAAGTAGTACCCAAAATGTATATGAGTACCAGGGCTGCCCAGAGTATTCAGGGGGCCTGGAGCAAAGCAGGGGAGCTGTGGCGCTTGTACTCACCCAGCGGCACTCTGGGTCTTTGGTGGCATTTAGGTGGCAGGGGTCCCTTCAGTTGCTCCGCGTCTTCGGCAGCACTGAAGGGCCTCCCCTCCCATCCCCTCGCCGCTGAAATGCCGCCAAAGACCCGGACTGCCACCAGGCCAGGGTTTGTGGGGCCCCTGTGGGACCCAGAGCCTGGAGCAAATTGCCCCACTTGCCGCCCTCCCCTCTGGGCGGCTCTGATGAGTACCCCGAGTCTCTTTCCATATTCAGCATAATTTTGTAGTACAAGCTTGCTATGCATATTTAAAATGAAGAATCACATTTCATAGGATTATTGTATCATTCCTAATCTCATTCGAGGCTACAACTGAACTGCAGTAAGAATGCAAACTGAATCTTAACTTTTTGATTGTTACAGTTACTTTGCAGTTCCAATGAATTACTTTTAAGTTACTACACTATGGCATGTTTTAGAAGGATTTTTTCTTAATTCAGTTGCACAACTTAGAGATTTTCTCTTAAAAATATACAAGATAAATAAATTCTGACAAGAGACTATTATTCCTCATTGAAGTGGCCAAAATTTGCTGTAATCAATTGTCAGTGCCTTGATTGTTTCTTGTTCTTTTACATATAAAATCAAGTTTATTTTTTAAAAAAATGGAATGGAGGAAAGGACGAGTGATTTTATAGTAATCAGTTGTCAAGGCCTTTATAAACAAATATATCTGTAAACAGAATTTGAGTGTTATTTTTCTAGTAGCAATGTCAGTTCGGGGGTGCAATTTTTAAAATTACATTTCTATACCAGCAAAAGACCCAGGGTAGATGCATAAAAGCACTTTTACAGGTGTAGCTTGTTTGTTTGCCAAACAGGTATAATCTATACCAGCACAAGCATGGATAAGCTGCATCTCCTCTAGGAATACAACTATATCTGAAAACCTTCTCTAATTTACACCTGGCCTAAAGACCAGCTTCTGCCCTCAGATACAGAGATGCAAAAAAAACAACAACCCCCCTCAGGAAAAAAAAAAACAAACAAACCACTACCTTCAGTGGGAGTGCACCACTGTATCTGGGCCCAAATTTCTAAATCAAGAGTTTCCACATGGACCAGTAGACTTCCTGCTTCAGCAGAGCCTCTAGGAATATGAAACCTGGAGTAAAGGTTTTGTTAAGGTATGTATGCTTTCATTCATTGTGCTAATGATTTCACCTTAACTATTGGAGCATCTGATTTTCATTAAGCTATTTACCAAGTTCTGTGTTCTTTACAACCCCACTATGTCTTTGTGGATCACTTTTGGTAAGGTGCTAACAGCTTAAAGGGAGTGTAAAAATTTCCAATCATGTGTCTTATGTCCATTAAGCTAACACCAGAAACAGAGGAGCAAAGCAATGCTGTACAGGGAGAAATAATCACCAATATTTTCTATAACATTATGTGGCAAACCACTAACTATACCAGTACCATGATAGCTTCTGTCAAATATTTAGATGTTATGTGAAAAATTTTAGATAACCCTAAGAATCTATTTTGCCACTTGTTGGGTATAAACCAACCATTCCTGAATGTTCTAATTGTTATCTACATATCTGAGTACAATGCTAACTAGTTCATTATTGCTTACATCACACATTTAGCCTTATCCATTAGTTTGAAACACTCAACTGCACTAATTACCTTTAAAGCTAATGTAAAAGTAATACTGAACTAGCTTTTATCATATCATTTTGGCCTCTAATGGTAACATTTGGTAAGTGTTATTTCTGAGCACAAGGTCATGCTGTGCTAATAATTTTTCTCATGCTATAAAGCAAAAAAGTCCCTCACAAATCTTTGCATCTCTATGAAGCACTTTCAATAGTTGTTCACACTGCCCTGAAATTATCACAATGTCAATTCATTACCTCATAGCTCCTGTTTTCTTTGTGTAATTATGCAGGAGCACCAGTTGTTGCAATCACCTGAACTTCTAATTGGCAATTAGGAAATAGGAAACAATTTTATAAATGTATGGTAGAAGACAGCTGTATGTTTATGGACCACAGTACTTCCTGATCTCACATAATGGACCAGGCATCATTTCACCCACCTGCTTGTATTCCTGCCATCGGGGGTGGCTCCAGGCCCCAGCATGTCAAGCGCGTGCTTCAGGCGGCAAGCTGCGGGGGGAGCTCTGCCGGCACCACGAGGGTGGCAGGCAGGGTGCCTTCGGCGGCTTGCCTGTGGAGGGTCCGCTGGTCCCGCAGCTTCGGAGTGCCTGTGGGAGGTCCACCGAAGCTGCGGGACCAGTGGACCCTCCGCAGGCAAGCTGCCAAAGGCAGCCTGCCTGCCCTGCTTGGGGTGGCAAAAAGCCTAGAGCCTCCCCTGCTCTAGGCTTTATTTAATAACAATACATTATTTAATAACAATAATTTTAAAAAAGTTTAATGGCCCACAGAAAATGAAATATTGTCACTGACTAAACTGAGAATATTTTGTCTTTTGCAAGTAAAATACTATAGTACTGGATAGCGTTGGTAACCTACTGGTTAGAAAGATCTGGGATTTTTTTGCTATATATCTTGCTATAAGGCAGAATGCACATGGAGAATCTGAGATGATAACTGCATGTGTGAGGCAGTAGATATCATATATTTTATTTCTTTTCATATAATTACCAATTATAAATTTTAATAGAAAAAAACATGATCAACAGCATGTGTTTATTGCTGGTTTGTATGGATTTCTACAATGCAGCAATTGGATGCAAGTTTACATTTAATCTCACCCATGAAGTGCTGGTTGTATAATAAAGCTTCTACTACCAGAACATCAAGGATCCTTCAGCATCATCTATCCTTTACTGAAAGGTTCAAAAAGTGACATGAGTTTTATCACAAATACTTGACAACTTAGCCTTAAAGAAAGGTACCAACGAATGAGCTAGCTTCCTCTATCAAACTGAGTGAGAGGCACCATGTGCTATTCATTAGCTGAGTATTGGACAAAGTTACTTCTTCAAAAATCAGCATTAAGTCATATCCTGCACCCTGAAATGAAGAGTGTTATAATCCTTTTGTATTATTATTATTTTTCCTCAATGCAGAAAATAGTGTAAGGCCACTATTTTAATTGGTTAACAAAATATAGTAAGACAAAATAAGTGATATAAATGAGGATATGTTTCCATAATTATCTTTTTAGACAGTCTACTTTTACTACGTGAGTATTACCATGGTTTCGCTTTACTATTTTAAAAAAAAAACACCCAAAATTTGAACGTACCAGCTGTAGCCTCTATGCTCTTCTCCAGGGCCAAATAGAGCAAGAAGCAAAACCATGCATCCTGTGGAAGTGAGGCTGGGCAGCAGGCCAGAGAGGAAAGGCATTTATGTGGTATTCCTCTACTGCATTGCTGCTGGCAACCCTCCCTAACACCTTACATGTTGATGTAATGATATGGCCAGCTGAAGGATGACTGTGCTGGGAAGTGATGCAGCATGCCCCCAAACAGTTAAGCCAAAGCTTCTCTTAGAAGTGTAAATATACCTTGTGCATTATGAAGAGTCTGAGGGATACAGGAAGCTAGGGTGTCAATAGCAACAGGACAATGAGCTAGCTAGGACGTCAGTGGTAATAGTGGAAGCACAGAGTCCGGGATGCTGGTCATGGAGGCTGCATGATCAATGAGTATTTGTACTCAGCATTTTCTCTTAATGACACATCATGGAGAGTTCTGCATCTCCAATGACCTAAATAATAATGTGCATAACTTGAATAGCCCAAGAGTTGTACAAACTTGGGAGGTAGTGGCATCAAAATACACAAGTGATAGCTATATCTGCTACTATTCATTAAATTATTCCAAGAAGCCTGAGAATCACAGAATCATAAGGTTAGAAGGAATACCAATTTCAAAGCTGCTACAGTTTAACAAAATGAGTTGAAAAATTTGTGGCTTAATTTTTTTTTTTAAAACATTTTTACTTTAAAACAATATTTGCTACTATAAATGTCCTTAAAGGATTAGACAATTGCAATCAAATATGGCCTTCCCATGGGCCTGAACTAATCCTTTTGCTGGCCTCATGATAATTAGGGCTGACACTTCTCAGCTCATCCAAACTTGGGCTATTTGTTCTAGGCATATCACTACCTACAATATACTGCTGCAAGAAACAATTTTGCATACAAGTCAATTTAGTATTTTAAGACAACTTGACGATAATGCAGTCTCTTCTCTTTATTGTACTAGCATTTTTCAGGAAAAGCCCTTCTAAAAGTTGAAAATATGTGTGTGACGCTAAGGAAAGGCAGTTCTCTAGATCTGTTCATTTGGGTGTGCTCTTCCAGTTCAACTTTAGACAAATAAAAATGCATCATTTTTGTAAAATATCTAAAAAAGTTCAATATTGTATATTTCTTGAAACTTATGGTCCAGATTCTGCATTCCTAACATCCCATAGCTCCTTTTTAAAGTCAATGGGGAGACTGGGTATACAAGCAATCCAAGATTTTGCCTTGTAACCAAAACATAAACAGAACCTTAGCAAGTTAATAAGAGAGGGTGAGAATAATTTTACAGCCTCCTCCATAACATTATTCATGTTCCTTTTTCTCCAGATACAGTGTCTGTCACTTAAGGCACCCAAATCCTTAATATGCAATGATCTACCATTTTTTAAACTCTTGCCAATTATTATTTGTGCAGAAACTCCCTGAACATGTGGTAAATGCATAAATTAATGGTATTGTCCAACTGTTTTCTATTCTTCCCAGATTTCAATCTGGATTCTAAAAACAGAAACACTTTTGCACTGAATTACTAATAAATTGCTTATTAAGGTTATAACATTACACTCTCGCTGCTTCTTGACATTCCATAGACCTTAGAAGCTGTCAACCATGGCATTTTATTATCATTTTTTGCTCTCCATTTTAGAGTTGCTGTTGCATAGTTTCAGTGATACCTTTCTAATTGGTTTCAGCTACTTAAATATTATTGGCTTCACATCCTCCCCATCTGCTCTTCTAGTTTTCATTCCTTAGTGTTCAGTTCTTGACCATTTAGTACACATAATTTAAATAATTCCTATTTGCAAATTTCCATATTACTTGCCAGGGTGTATAACTTTATTGTTATATAAAGAACAAATATTGCACAACTTCCCTATATACCTCCATTTTCATTCATACTTTCAAAAATGTTTGTTGACATATACTATTGAGTGACTATATGGGAATATAAAATCTCAACAATCCAATACACAAGCACACAGTATTGATGGTTTTGTATATGAATGTCATACTTTGATATACTAAACATATGGATAACATACCACTGGACTGATATTTCAGCAAACATTATGTTTTAATATAACTTATAATGTACAATAATGTCTTCCTTACAGATTTAAAAGTTTTATCACTGTGTTTAACTTTCATTTAAATTTGTTTAACTCTTTATATAGAAAAGCACACTTTCCCCATGTACAAACTCTTAATATTTCATGAAATTCAACTGTCCATTTATCAGTTACACTCAAGAGTTGTGGGACACATTTAAAGAATTAATTCCAGTTTGAAAAATATTGTAGATTTCAAAGCTATTTCCAACACTGAATTAAAAGGAGAAATACTTCTACCAATAACATTTCTAGAACTTTAAGTAACTTTTCAAGTGTGGCTACAGTGGTACTCTAAAATACCAGTCTGGCAATCTATTCCTACAGGCAGACCCATTTGCCTGCATGGAGCCCCAGTTAAGTCAATAGAGTTATGTGAATCAAATGGAAAAGGTCAACAATTACTGTGTTTTAAGGGGGAAAAACTTTAAAATGGAAGTACCATTCATAAATTATATATTCCTATTTATGAAACCAAGTCAAATTATTTATTGAAATGTATTGAAAGATCAAAAATCATGAGTAACAGTGTTCCAGATGATTTTATGAATGCTGTTACAAATTATATTGCTACGTACATAAGAAAATTTTGGTTCATGATTATCTGACGACCTTCCTGTGTTGAGTAATATTCTGTTTACTTTGTCAGAGAGCAACACTGAAGTCTAGGTAATGTTAGCCATTCGGATTGTGTATGCATATCAGTACATGCTGATCCATTGAGAACTATTTACTTTCTAGAAGATGAGTAATAACCTTTTTTCTGGGCCTCTAACTTCATCTCCACTTTTCAATTTTATTTTATTTCAAATATTAAAAAAACCACACACACTTTTGAAATGTATGCTGACAAAGGGGAGATTTTTAATTCAGATATTCAGGATTTATTGAACAGTATTGTATTCAAGGACATTTCTTTGATGAACATTCCCTGGACCTATTTTCACCTCTCTGTTAAATAGTTTCCATGATAGAAGTTAATATTTCCTTTTTATAAAGCAAGATGTAGATATTGTTGAGATACTTTATGCAGAAGTTTACCACCTGCATGAAAGGTATCCAACATGCTATAAAATGTTTTAACATGTAATCAATTTTAATAAGGTATTTATTAAAGGTAATCTTTTTACATTAAACCTAGAACAATCTACAGCCCTAATGCAGAAAATCACATAGCTTGGGAAAGAATTAGCTCATTTGATATATCATGAGTTAATCAGTATACCATAAGAAGGAATCAACAGACACTGATAGCATCAGAGAATTTTCCTCAGTTTTCCCTGGATTTTCTCTGCCATGCACTGATGGGCTATTTGTTCCAATCCTCTCCCTCATAGTCTCTTTACCTCAGCCTCACTCCACACTTGCCCTACTTATTCTCCTTTTCTTTCTCTATCCACCTTCACATCAATGTCCCCTATCCCTTCACTTTTTTTTCAGTCTATATTCTATTCCCTTTCCATCCACCCACCAGAAAGAAAAGAAGTGGAAAAGTGACATTTCCCACTCCAACATAGTTCACTCTGCTTTATTCCAAATGCATTGTAAATTGGCATTTCCTTTATTCCTTCTAATAAGCTGAATGGTTATGTACCAACTGTACAGTATCTCACTATTTTAGCCTCTTCTCTGTGTGTGTCATAAGGAGTATTCTAGGATCATGTGTTCCCCCTTTGTAATGGGTGAAAATATGTGGAAAGGTATAAAATCTTCAAGAACATGTTACAAAATTGCACTGAGTAAATTCAGACCATACTATCCAGCCATTAGAAAAAAATAGTGAAGTGACTACAGATCTTCACAGAAGAAAACATGTGGCTTCGGGGGTTGGAAATGTGGGGATATTAATACGCAAAAAACTAATGGCAAAGAAGTTAGAATTTCTACCGATATACCAACAAAAACAAGGATATGAAAGCTAATCCCCCCTAAGAGCATATACCTTCAATCATGTTAGCAATGAAAAGTAGGAAGGCTAAGGAAATCTTTAGTCAGAGTCAAATTTCAAAGACTTCCCATTATAAGTTATGAAGAGAAACCAAACAAACGTACATAGGCAATTCAAATGGCATAAAAAACAAACTCTGTGTGAAATTTCACACTTATTGGCCATTTATTGTAAAGGAAAAACAGAGATGTCTGCCCTATTGTAATTCAATTTAAGAATGAAATCCTGACTATGTAGTCACTACCAGGCACCTCAGTAATTCTATTCTCCTATGGAATAAAAAAAGAAAACATAACAAAAGATGAAAAATATTTACAAACCAGGAGAGTGGGAGATGCAGGAAACACTAGGTGGTTACAAAATGGCACCTGAAGGCTGCAGCTGCTTGGCTCTGACATATTTAGATGGCCAACCTAAAAAGGCAAACTGCAAAACCACTCCTATAACAAATTAAAGCCACACATAACATATAAGGACTAATTAGAGCATTCATGTTCAAAGAATGATTAAAATGATCACAGAGCTGTGCCAGCCACTTGGGGTCAATATGTCGTATGTCCAGGAACCCTTCAAAGCTTTATCTGCACTTTGGAACAGTCCCAATTCAACCACCATTATCCATTCATCCATCACTGTAACTGCACCAGTGCTGATCCATATGGGTAGACAAGGATATGTCAAGTTTTTGCATAAATTGAGCAAGTTGTTTGGAACAGAGCCCAGAGTGTCTTTGGTTATATGCGGGATTCATCACCTGTGCAGCTAAATGGACTGCTGAATGAGGGCTACTCCTAAGTGTAGACCAGGCACAGGTTTGCACTGGGGAATATACTTTGAGTCTCACAGAGGGAAAGACTTTTACCATTCAAAACGCAAGGCCATGCTGCTCTAAGGCATACAAATTCCCCTTAACAAAAAAATGGAAGTTACACACAAACAGGACAGAATAGACCCATGAAATATAGAGCCAACCTTTAAATAATAATAAAAAATACTTTATTGATTTTGCATATTCAGGTTTTGCAGAATAAAAACTTGTAATCCAAAATTATAAATTACAATCAATACCTTGGGAACTACAAAAAATTTAGTCATCAATTATATAATGCCAATAGATCATCATCTCTTTTGCCACCTCCCTATCCAGGGTCAGAAATTCTTACAGCCTTCTTCCAAATCTCATGATCATATGCTAAGCTGTCATACAGATTGGTCTGCTGATATCTTGTCCACATACCAAGTGTTTGGTCTCCCCCTAGGTTGTCTTCCATCCACAGTCATTGCAGGAGCCATTCTATCAACACAGCTCTCAGCTCTCTGCTGGATGTGCCCATACCAACATAGCCTCGCTTCCCTCAACTTTGTCTTTTATTAGAGCTACCTCTTACAACCTCCTTTTGTTTCCTATCATGGAGTGTCCACTCATTCATTTCACCATCTCAACATCTTCATTTCCATGCTGAAGAGCATACTGATTTCCTTTCTTGTGTCTGGCTAAGTGTCTGTTCAGTACATCAAGATTGGTCAAATTAGTTTTATACAGCCTATCTTTTAACTTTATTGGCATCCTTTTGTTCCAGAGAACAGAAGAAAACTCCCACCACTTGCACCAAACAGCTTTATTATGATGCCAGTTATCATTCAAGAGGGCACAATCATCAGCAACCAATGATCCTAGGTATTCAAATTATTTCATTCTTCTAACCTCTCCGCCTGTGATATCCTTTAGGGTGAGTCCGTTTAGGGTGATTCCCTCAGCTACCATTGCCTCAGTTTTACCAATGTTAACTGTGCATCCAGACTGCTCAAAACAATGTTACCAGTATTCAGAATTGGCTTGCAGAGTCTCACAACCTTCCACATGTACCACTATGATATCCGCCTACAGTGTATAATCTCACTTATTGCATCTTTGACCACTGCAAACAAAAGGAGGCTCACTGACTTCTGACTGCTGATACAGAACAAAATTTACGACAAATTCTCTAGCTCCAATTAGTTTCGACTTCCTTATATGTATCCTTCTGGCACATCTCTCCATCACAAACTCAACCAAACTAGTTCTCTTGGTACATGATCATACATCATCTCCAGGTCCACAAAGACCATACCTCATACCAAAGTTGCCATCTCTTTTCTCTGCATTTCTCCATGAGGATATAATACCAATAGATTATAGCAGGATACAGAAGATCTAGTGTGATAAAGCTCTAAATATTGCCATTTGTGCACAGCTCTGAGTAGGGAAACACCACTCATCCAAGCTGGCGGTCCTCCCTGTGCTGTGCATAGTGCTCCTCACTATAGGATATTGCAAGCCTGCCTCCTGTCTCCACACACTGGTATGACAAGCTTGCTATGTAGGCTGATTAAGGTGCTGGGTAGCCCTACTTCCTCTCCCAAACCCTTTGGGAGTGATTTACACCCTTGGGGGCAAACACAGAGAGCAGCCTTTATGCTCTCTGCCTCTTTCCCCATGCCCACCTCTCAATGGCGCCCCAATATAATGACCAGACACAATCTGGCCTTAACACCTCTGGCACTCTCATAACACATAAACATTGCAGCAAGGTGTGTGCTGACAT
Source organism: Gopherus evgoodei (assembly GCF_007399415.2). NCBI lineage: Eukaryota > Metazoa > Chordata > Testudines > Testudinidae > Gopherus > Gopherus evgoodei. The sequence continues at coordinate 185,569,544 of NC_044322.1, forward strand.
TTCTGCACTCTGCAAAATAAAAATAAATGTTGTTAAATTGTAAGAGTCTACTTAATTCTGTTGATCAAAAAATATCTGTTTACAAAAACAAACCAACACATACACACCTTTCTCCTAATATATATCTATATTATAGCAATTGTGTGTGGGCAAGACAAGTAAGGCAAACCTGCATAGAAATAGAAATTAAGAACAACATTCTCAGATACTAATTTTATTGCACAGAAAAAAAACACTATGTTTTAAATACAGAAGAGCCAAACAAGAATGGTAGAAATGTGAACATAGAAGCCAAGACAGCCCCACAGCTGCATGCCCCTAACAACATCTCCAGATGCACCTCTGTTGCCTGCCAATAGAAGAATTAGTAAAGGAGCCAGCAGAGGTGACACCAAGGAGTTAGCAACAGACCCAGATGCTGCTGCTAGACCACACAGTTCAGATTTTGGCATCTGGTCTCTACTTTTGCCAAATATGCCCTGTTTGTTTCCACAGCTGTTAAATGTGTTTGCTAGAAAAGGAAGAACAGTAAGAGATATGCCAATGACTGTGGGAGGCAGTATGAAGCCAACATGTCATGTTCTCCCAGCTAACAATTTGCTTTAGAAATATATTGTTTCTTACTAGGACAAGTCTGAGGTATGCTGCATGAACCTCATGCATAAATTATATTTATGTTTACATCTTCAAAACACTGTAGGCAATTATAATGGGGTTAGGAATACACCTGCCATAAACAAAACTTTTTTCTCCATATATATTTTAAATAATCTTGTAATAATCAACTCCAACCAGCAGAGAAAATTAATTCATGTGAAGTGAAATCTACAGTAATGGTTTCAATGTATCTGAAGGAAAGGGGATGCAAAATTAATCAATCTCATGAAATTATGTAACACACCACATAAGCACTTATGCCTAATGTGTTGAGCTATCACGATATTTCATGCAACACAGCAATAAAATCAACAAAACAATAACTAATGCAATAGAACACATAAAGGGAAAAAATAGTCTTTTGAAGATATTCTTCCTGTTTAGCCTTTTTTAGATTTTTGTTTGTTTGTGTGTTTTTGTTTTTTAAATCTTAATTTGTGTAGGGAAGAGCAGGAAAATGCTGCATCCTCTTAGGTTTCAACAAATGTGTGAAGCCAAATTCTGACCCTAGCTAAATCCTAGGAACTCCATTGACTTAATTGGTGTTGCAAGAGTGCAGCTGGGAATAGTTTCTGGTCCTTGGTTATTAGATTAGTTGACTCTGTTTTACACCCCAGTAAGGCTAATAGAGTTGCTCAGAAGGCATATTGGGGTCAAATTTGCCCCTTATCAGAGAAATGATGATTCACTGAAGCACATTTTCTCTTCAATTGGCAAAGATCATAAATAGTTCAAAATACAAATATAGCATAAAAGTTGACTCCCATCCAAATGATTGCAAAAAGTTACAGCTTAAACAAAAGTCAAATATCTTTGGTATTACAAGGACATTGTCAACTTGAATTCTATTCAATTTTAAAAAAAGTTATCATTATAGGTATTTCACCTGCTCCTGATTTTCTCTGACAATTTTTGCAGTTTTACAATTATATATTTTCTTAAAATGTTTCTTTCCCATTACTGCATGAAAACCCTACACAAATAGCAAAGGAAACAGTGATGTTGACTACACACAAAGCACTGAGAGATACACAATATAAACACACTGGAAAAAAAATCAAGAACTCTTCCCCCCAAACACAACACTCAATCTCTTTCATATGTAGGAATTATGGATGTTGCTTGTTAACAATAGTGGATAGAAACATTCAGATATTAAGAGTGAGAGTTACACTGATAGTGTCCATTCTTTACAGAAGATAGACATTATGGGATTTCCTTGCACGTATAAACTCAGGGACAGATTAAGTCAGGGGTGGGCAAACTACGGCCCGGGGGCTGCATCCGGCCCTTGAGCTCCCTCTGGGGAGCAGGGTCAGAGGCTTGCCCCACTCTAGGTGTACTGTGGCTCCGCCCGGCTCCTGGAAGCAGCGGCATGCCCCCCTCCAGCTCCAACATGTAGGGGCAGCCAATGGGCTCTGCACACTGCTCCCACCCCAAGCGCTGCCCCACAGCTCCTATTGGCTGGGAACCACGGCAGCATGCAGAACTGTCTGGCCATGCCTCTGCATAGGGGCCAGAAGGGGGACATGCTGCTGCTTCTGGGAGCTCCTTAAGGGAAGCGCAGCCTGGAGCCTGAACCCCTGATCCACTCCCATGCCACAACGCCCTGCTCCAGCCCTGATCCCCCTCCTGCCCTGTGAATCCCTTGGTCCCAGCCCAGAGCCCCTTCCCACACACTAAGCTCCTCATTTCTGGACCTACCACAGAGCCTGCATCCCCAGCTACAGCCCTCACCTCCTCCTGCACCCCAATCCCCAATTTCTTGAGCATTCATGGCCCACCATACTATTTCCATACCCAGTTTGCCCACCCCTGGATTATGACATTCACACTATAAATCTGTGCCTAGGCTCCAGCTGATGGAGACATGTCATTATATCAGAATCTCAGCTCTCAATTTAAAAGAAAATGTTTTGCAATTGGGAAAAAAAAAGCTTGAAAATGTGCCTGCAAACAGCCTGAAACAACATCTCATGCGGTGAACTGTCCCATCCATTTCAGAGTGGTGTTAATTTCAAGGCTAACACCATCCAACAGAGGACTGTGTGCTGCTGGAGACAAAGATTGCAGATGGCCTCACCGACGTACCAAAACATATACACCCCAGCTGCTGGGGTAAATACCAGGGAAAGCCCACTACTCACACCAAGTGTCTCTGAAAGGGAGAGGGACTCCCTTCTGCTCCAAAGGAGATAAGAAACCCTGTCATAGCTCTCATTGGAGGAGGCAGCTCTATGTCACCTCCTTGCCTCTCCATAAAATGAGGGGCATGCTGCCCCCTGCCACTCCAAAGGGGGAGGAGTGCCATAGCACGGTGAGGAAGCCGCAGGATGGAGCCATAGTGGGCCATGAGTTGTACAGTGCTGAGGGATATGGCTTCCCTTATTTCAGTCTTGATTATAGTGTGATGCTGCTGCTAGGTCTAGTGCCAATGGTGAATGTCATTCTCTTCCGTAGGGCAGGTTTATTGCTTCCCTTAAGGAAGCATTGGTATACGCTTTGCTCATGTAACCATCACTTGACATTGGTCAACTGTGATCCTGTATCTGATCTCCCCTTTGTAGTTAATATTACTGAGAAGGTTCTGGCAAGACAGCCCTCACAGCATCCAAATGCCTCATGTTTTTTTTGACCCATAAGTCTATGTAGCTCTATTGTTGAGTCACCTGTGGACTTCAAAGGAGTGGATGGGGCTGCCCTCAAGTGAGTATTAATTTCTTTTTTCTTATCTACACTAGAAAAAATTCTTGGAAGTTTCCCACCATTGCTTTCTCAATGGAAGAAACACTGGAAGTGTTAGAGTAGACTAAGAGATCACAGCAATGGCATTTTAATTACTGTTTTGTGTAGAGGCCTAGACTCCTGTCTTCACTAATGCTCACACCATGGCTATCATCAGTTCATCTGAACCTGTGTGGAGACAGATTTGGATAGATCCCAGAGGGTGGTATTGGACAATTGTTTCTCCTACCTGAAGGTGCTGTCATAGGAGGTTCCACAAGACTTCATCTTATATATGGTAACCAGAAGGAAGCATTGTTTGCTGTGCTTCTAGTATGCAAATGAGACCCAACTTTATAATCTCTTTAAACTCCATTGGTACAGGTAAGTGTCTTGCCTGGTGTCTGCTGAGACTGGGACAGCATGTCTAGTTCTCTGAGTCTCAATCCTGGTAAAACAGAGGTGACATTGATGGTTTGGAAAACCTATCAGAAAATATAGTAAGGATTATATCTATTCCTGTGACTGAGTAAATATTCACAGATTCTCAAGCATATTCAGAGTCACTACTAGAACTCCAGCTAGATTCCCAATCACTGTTGGATATTTAAACTGAGGCTGATGTAGACAGCCCTTTTGAACTGTTAAACCGGATATCACATTATTGATATTCCTTGATCTGCAACGGCTGCCAGTTCATTTCTAGGTGGAGATTAAGTTGTTGGTTTAGATGTATCAAACTTTAAACGGCACAGGATCTGCTCTCTTTCCCTGTGTAATACTCACACAAATGGCCTCAGTAGAGTTATTATGATGAAGCCTTAAAAAAAAAAAGTCTTTAAAGGCCTTTAAAAAGGCAGGTGATTTTTAATATGACAGACTGCATAAGGGCTGCTTAACTTTGAAACGAACCCCTCCATTTGTTTAGAAAGAGCCTGAATGTCTTGATCTTTCAAGCACAAGGGAAAGCTAGTTTTATATTATTCAGTGAAGCAGGGATGCTGGATAGTTGGTACTTGATGGATTATTTTTCCCAATTCTCTCCTTCGGGAGATGATGGGTTGACTGCTGTGGGGAAGTGTGTCGGGGGGGGGGGGGTTATGTTGTTTCTGTTTTAAGGTAAGAACTGTATTTTTAAGGTAATGTCACAAAGCCTCTATATCCTGGCATAGGAATCTTTTTATAGGTTTATAAACTGAAATAAATGAATAAATATTTAATTCCCATTTTGAAACCTTCACTGCCACTTTGCCTCAACTACATCCACATATAATAGAAATGGATGTATTAATCCATAACTAGTCTAAGCAGATCCATAGGCGTAACTGATGACTCATAGCTAGCACTTCAGTGCTTTATCCTTCTTCAGCTAAAGTACAAACTTGAGCAGTGTACTAATCGGCACAGAGTGGTACCCAAGAGTTTTGAGGTAGTTTAGTTGGTACTAAGCCACACAACTGTAAAAAAACTGGGCTAAAAAAAATTCTAGATGAAATATATCTAGCCCAAATCATTCCAATGTTTCTACTCCGCTAGACTGCTGATTAGGAGTCGAAACTTTAAGGAAAGTAGACATCCAACCTGCCTGTTGCAAAACAACCCAACAACAACAGTATGTTTTGTTTCATTTCCCTCTTCTGCTGATATTTGGGGTATGGATGATATCAAATAGATAAAAATTGTATATTAGTTTCATTTTTGGTCAATGGGTGACAGTGTTTGCAGCATCACCAAAAGGTATTTCTGATGTGAAATCTTCTAAGAAGGACCCCTGCCACCATTTGATATGCAGCCCTGGTTATCCAGACTGTAAATCTGGGCATCTAATTTTAAGGACAGAGTAGGGCTGTCTTATTTGAAGCATATAAAGTCTTAACTGCCACAGATAATGTCAGCTCAAATTATTATTTCCATTCCAGCATGGATTATAGGACAAGAGAACATAAATGGAAATTAAAAAATAAATTCAGCACATATATCAGAAAGCACCTTTTCATGTACAGAATAATAATGCTTAGAATAGCCTGTAGGCAAAGTTGTTGAGGCAAAAAAGCACCAGTGTCATTCAGGAAACAATTAGATATCATCCTTGGGGAAATAGAGTACTAAAAAGAATATGTCTTGATGGACCAAATGACCTTTATTCATTCTCAAAAAATCTCTCATGTTCTTATAATTCTATTGAAGAATATTTCAGCATTTTGGCCTCAAGCAATGTCAATTCTTCCTTGAATTATTATGCTCACCAGTTCAGTGCTGTGACTGATCCTCTCCTGTACAGTTGCAAATAATGAAAACAATGGCCAGCTACTAATACCACAGCACCTTGAGTAATTTTATTCAAAATGAATCTTCATACAGTGTATTATGCCCAGACTGACTAGAGAGGTGGTTTTTTTCCATGCATGAGGGGAAAAAAAACCCACCTTACTGCCTTAAAATTAACCTTAAGAATTATAACTGTTCTTCACCTGAGGTATGCGGCATGCGTCTGATTCAGAAAAGGCTTTTAGGGAAATGTCAAGCAAAACTTCCTCAAGAAGTTAGGCAAGTTCCCACTGGCGTTTACAGCATCCCACTGGTTGCTAAAATAAATCTATTTGTCTTTGAATTACACTGAGAGTGTCCAGACATTGATTTTATTTTGATAAAACACCAATGAAAATGAACATAAAATTATTCATGCAAAGGAGGTTGTCTTTGTTATTGACATTGTGTAAGGACCCTTGACAAGAATTTCAAGGAATATTGTGCCCATGTGAGCATATCTATAAACAAATATAAACTTATTAGTTTATCACTACTGATACAGGTGTGAACTGAAGAAAGATGAAGAAATGTAAATGTAACCTTGATATTTGAGACAACTGGGGAAATTTTAGTGTCATCTGCAGAAACAGTATAGGGGTTATATTTGAGACATGCTTGGTTGACACAGAATTCATATGGGCTCAGGGACAGTGTAAAGATTATTTCCACCCCTCCTTTCCTATTGTCCTGTGAGGTGCTTAGGAGTATCCTGCAAGTTGTTGTACACAATCAGCTCTTATTGAAGACACCAGAAGTTAAAGGCTCACAGGACTGGCAGTGTTAGCACAGGAAATAGTGCATGTTGATATCTATCATTCTCCCCCATATACTGCAAAATGGAACTCAGCGCTGAACTATAAGTTAGGAGCGTACTCTTAAAAGCTAAGAGACTGTGGAACAAAATGAGTATTTCCAAGCAGTAATAATAAGAGCCACAGGAAACTCCAAAACATTTAAGAAGATTGTTAAAATAGCAAGGCTTTAACATATTACAAGGCTTTGGCATTTGGAATGAGTAGATACAGGATACCAAAGAAAGTGTTTGGTTGATTAATCTCAATATAACTGAGTATAGAAATTAAATTGCTTAATCCACAGCATATTCAAAATAACTGGTCAGATGAGTTACTTAAAATGAAAGGAAATTAATTTCCTCAAATTCTCTTTATTAAATAGGTCTAATATACCAACAATCTCTGGAAATTAAGCATTTTGAAGTTGTTGAACCCTGTAAATATTTGGAAATTTGTTAGTACCATATAACTTTCAAGAATTAAATTGAAGTTAAATGACATGAAAACATTAAACTCATATTTTCAGTGAAGGCATTTACAAAAATATTAGTGCACTGACAAATTCAGATTGGCTTCAGATGCTTTTTTACAAAACAATATTTTGTTAGGTTAGGATATACATTTTATTGGAAAGGACAGCAATATGAAATCAAACTTCCCCTTCCATTAAATTTTAAAAAGAAACAAAACTAAAGATTCTTGTAATATGCAGGAATGTAACATTAACATTAGTTATCAAGGCTATTAAATTGCTGAAGACAAGGAAAAGATCACCTGGCATATTATGCACTGCACCTGTTGTCAAGTTTCCATGTGTTTGCCATTTCTTCACTGCTCTGGGGATCAGATCTCTGAAGAAATATTTTTCTGCAGTGAACTTGCTCTGTCCCCATGCTTGCTAACATATTAACATCATATTCTATTGTGTAAAATTCATTGTCAGAGTTCTTGTTCTTCTACTTCACCAGTGTTTTAAGTCTGCTTTACCAGTGTTTTTATGTCCTTTACTAACATAGAGCTAGACCTTGCAATCCCTCACACATTTTGGTAACCCTTATTCATTTAGAAATAATAGGACTACTTGATGGAACTACTAACACATGCAAAGGCTGGCATGATTCAACCTTCCATAATAAGTAGATTAGAGACAAATTCATGCTGCCTTAGGATTCCCCCACATAAGGAAAACCCTCAACTGGCTGGTGAAGCTAACTTTACAGCCCCTTTACACCACTGGAGCGGCACTAACAGGCTATAGTGAGAGCCAGGATCTGACCTTTTATCTTTAAGAAAATACAGTTGTTCTCATCAACTTTACTCCAAGAATCATTATTCTGTGTTCATCTGCTGCCAACTGCATTTGTGTTATATTAGTCCAGATACTGAAATTGTGCAAGACATTATACAATTGACTGCTTTGCTCAGCATTTCTTTCAGTTCAATCATCCACATCATCTGTATAAATATTTTAAAAGCTGCAATTTAAACACTAATTTTGTAGTAACTTAGTAAAACTTGTCCAAGGCAAAAATGTGTCATCTATAGCTTTATTCATTGTCCTCTATATTTTAAAGTAGGAGTATAATTTAACAGCTTTCTACATGCTTATTTTAAAGAATTTTTTCCCTCTGAGCCATTGATTTACTTTAAATTTCCATTGATAAATAAACGATGCATACATCATTCTCTGGATAAAGAAACCAAATCCTGAATTAAACTATATTTCTTTTCTAATTTATGGTAGTAGTTTAAGATGTCCCCTGAGCCTCTCTCCTGTGAGGTAGCTCAATTTTGAAGATTTTCTAATGTTATTTTAATTAGAAACAGGACAAAGCTTTTAAAAGAAGAAAGAATATATTTCCATGCTTACCTAAATCAAAACTGATTGAATGATTCCTTTCTTTTACCTTCCTCCTCCACAAACTTTCTGGAAAAAAAAGGTTGACATTTGTGGTGAGACCAGGCATGGGACATATAAATCCAAATGATGTATGAGTAAATTCTGAATATCTGGGAAAGAGAAGTGTCAAATGAAAGGGGATCTCAATATTTACAGCTTCAGATATTCCTACCTATACCTGGCAAACTCAAATTAGAATAGCTACATTCACTTACTAAAAGTATAAATTTGGCTTTAAAAGCTGGAGAATGAAGAAACATCATCATAATTTCATCCACCAATGGAGTGAAAATTCTGTGCCTATATCTCTAGTTGTTGGTTAGACATATGAAGGGAAACACAAGTGCCAATCTCATACTCCATTCCAGTGTGAAGAGGAGCTTAGCTTTAAATCTCCTGCCCAGCATCTTTTGCAACCATGTTACAACATCTTATTGATTATTTCACAAACATTTTTACTAATTGAGCTAAACAGATGCTAATGTGGCTTGTTAGTCATCCATCCTGTGAGGTTTTTGATTAATATTATGTACATTAGCTAGTGTAACATAACTCGTAAAGAAGATTTAGTATTGTATCTCCAATAGATTGGAAATATTTACACTGTGACTCAGATAAATGCAGCAGAAATATCCCAAATATTCATACTAAATGATGGGTATCTAAATTAGCTGTTAATACTCAAGAAAGATCTTGAAGTCATCATGGACAGTTCTCTGTATACATCTGCTGAACGTTCAATGGTAGTCAAAAAAGTGAAAAAAATATTAGGAACTATTAGGAAAGGGGTAGATAGGATAGAAAAAATCATAATTACACTATACAAATTCATGGTACACCCATACCTTGAATACTGCATGCAGTTGTGGTCAACCCATCTCAAAAGAAATATATTGTAATTGGTAAAAATACAGAGAAGAGCAACAAAAATGATAAGGTATATAGAACAGCTTCCATATGAGAAAATTAAAGAGACTGGGACTATTCATCTTAGGGAAGAAATAACTGAGGGGGGATATGATAGAGGTCTATAAAATCATTAATGATGTGGAGAAGTTTTATTTAACCCTTCACATAACAAAAGAACCAAGGGTCACCAAATGAAATTAATAGGCATAAGGTTTAAAACTAACATAAGGCAAGTACTTCTTCACACAGCACACAGGCAACCTGTGGAACTTATTTCCACAGGATGTTGTGAAGGCAAAAAGTATAGCTGGGTTAAAAAAAGAATAAGATATATTTATGGAGGATAGGTCCATTAGTGGCTATTTGCCAAGACGGTCAGGAACACAAGCTCATGGTCTGGGGTGTCCCTAAACCTCTGACTGACAGAAGCGGGGGCTGGATGACAGGGAATAATTATTCAATAAATTGCCCTGTTCTGTTCATTTCCTCTGAAGCATCTGGCACCGGCCACTGTTGGAGGACAATTCTAGATGGACCATTGGTGTGACCCAGTATAGTCATTTTTATGACAATCATACTTGCATCCAACTTACCCTAAAATTTACAACAACAAAATAATAGAATGCATGCCCTAATGTCTTATATACAACAGTTTACCTGCTTTAAACTTTAGGTGAGGTTTCTAAAAATAGATTTTTTTTCCTGATTAGGTAGTAATGAGACTTCTGATGAGCTTCAAAGAACATAACTCTTATGTTTTAACTCTAAGAAAAAGAGAACTTATCACATTCTTATATTTTCATTTGAAAAAGTTGGCCAACATAGTTAAACTATATTACTGGATCTGCTTCTTTGGAAAAGGCTTGCAGAATGAAATAGGGATGTGAGTAAAAAGCTTATTCTCAAAACTCTTAAATGGCCATACTGGGTCAGACCAAAGATCCATCTAGCCACTGTGGCAAAGTGCCTTCTTCTCCTCAGCAGGCTCAGTCCTTTTTAGCCTTGGAGACACAGGCTTGGGCAAAGCAAACCCTTCTAGGTAGCACAGGGTCTGGCTAATCCTTCTCTCAGTCAATCCCTTGTGCTTGTTTTATCCCCTTCTGGGGACAGAGCGCAGCCTTCCTTGCTGGAAAGGTTCAAAGCCTTGCTGCACTGAACTTGCTGGCAGCTTCCCTGCTTCTCTCACTCTCCAGCTTCCATGCCAGGGAGGGTTTAAAAAGGTCTCCAGCAATCGGAGCTGGCTGAACTTAATTAGTTCCCTGGTAACCCCTGTTCCAGCTGAACCTTATTTCCTCCTGGTTCTCTCTCCTCAGTGGATTGGGAGAGGCCTTTTAACCCCCTGGGACTAATTACTACCCTCCCTTTGTAGCCATTTGTCCTGGGTTTGCTACACCCCATATCCTGTTTTCTGACAGTGGCCAATGCCAGGCGCTCCAAAGGGAATGAACAAAACAGGTAATCATCCCTTGTTGCCCATTCCCAGCTTCTGGCAAACAGAGGCTAGGGATAGTATATAAAATTCTATCTAGGTTCTTTGAAGTACCCTACAGAATTCTACAGCAGGGATATAGCCCTTTAACCTTAATAGCATGGTCAAAATTATGAAAAAGAACTTTTCCTATTAAATTCTTGGGTTTTCCCATAAATATAGAGAAGGGAAAAAAACAGTAATAGATGGATATGAACCCCAAATAATGGCATTTGGAGATTGTGATGGGGTGCACTTACCGCTGTGGCACCTCCTGCTGGCTGTCATTGGAACTAGCTCTGCAAGTTAATGCGCCCTCACTGGGTGGTGGCTCACCACTGTCACTCCAGCCCTGGAACTCAGATCTCTCGGACCACGACATCCTCTTCAGCAACAAAGCCCTCCAGCAACACCACATTGTGCCTGTGCCCCCATCCCCTTCCGGGGGACCTGCAGTCCACTGTTCAGCCACTTCCCTTAGTGGCTACTGCAGCAAATTGTCTGGCCACTTCTTCATATCCCAGTATCCTCTTTGCCCTTAACTCAGAGCCTCAGCCTGCAAATCCCAGCAGCTATCCAGGAGCTGTCTCTCACTCCTCCAGTCCCTGCCAGCAGCACTGCTCTGTCCAGGATGCTGGAAGTCCTCTCAGCCCTCCAGAGACAGTCATTCCTCCCTGGTTTCCCAGCACAGAACTGCCTTCCAAAACCCTGCAGCTCCATTTTTTTATGGGCCTGCTTGGCCCTGATTGGCTGCTTCAGTCATTCCTTCTCTGATTGGTTGCCTCTGGAACAGCCACTCTAGGGCTGCTTTTAACCCTTTTTCTGCCAGTGAGGGACAGCCTCCCCATCACAGAGATACAAAACAATATATTCCTAGTTTATATTTTAACTTTGGCCATAAAGGTATAATGCATTGTATTACAGGTCTTAATCAAAATCCCATTAAGTCAATGAAAAGACTCCCATTCCCTTAAACAAAGCTACAGTCTGACCCTATGACCTTTATGGCAATGTTCTATAGAAGTTGCAAACTAGAACCTTTTTTAAAAAAAATGTAAACCAACCTATAGGCTTCTACATTTTCTACACATACATAATTATATAGTTACTTTAAAATTAAAAGCTACAGATTAATTGCTTCTATGTGGGGTATGTCTATGCTGAAGCTCGGGGATACAATTTCCAGCTTGGATAGACCTACACATACTAGCTATGATCAAGCTAGTGTGTTAAAAGTAACAGTACAGCTGTGATGGTGTGGGCACTGTCATGAGCTAGCAGCCCAATTACTTAGCTAGGATTTCCAGTGGGATTGTACTAAGGCAGCTAGACCATGCTACCACAGATTGTCAAAGGGGTAGGTAAAGCTTCAGGTGAGCTACAGTGCTATTGTCAGCCCACTAGTTTGATCAAAGCTAGTGCATGTACATTAAGCTGAGCTATAAATTAGACTTCTAGCTGTAGTGTAGATATACTCTAAATTTCCTGTTTAAAGAGTAATTTTTGTAAAATCTCTATTTGTTTCATCTCTATTTAATTTCATAGTACTTCTCCATATGGGTAGGATGATAATTCTGTTTTTTGGTTACTTGATACATGAAATTTAAATATCAAGCTACCTCCCCTATACTATGTAGTCTCTATTTTGCAAATACTTATGTACACAAATGATCCCACTGAGTTACTCATGTGTGTAAGTATCTGGGGAATCACTATCCATGTCAATAGGATTATGGTTAAACTATGCCACAGGCCTCAGAATAACAGCAAGGAAAAAAATAAATCTGATAATTGTTCTTTAACAACAAAATTGTGTAACTTTGGGCAATATTGGTCTGGTATTTGGAATTTAGCTAATAATGCTCTTGACCCATGATCCAGAAGAGAACCCAGTTCTTTCTGCGACAGCTTGCATAAGATCTGCAGCACTGTAAGGACTAAAAAAAATTTCATACTTAAATTTAAATCAGCAGATTCTGACTGAATATACAGATAGAAGATCTCTGGGATCAAAAGATACTGTTTTATAATCACATTATATGGTCTCATTATATTGCTTATATTGCATAGGTTCAATATGCTTCACATAGACCAAAAGTACATTATTTTTTAATTGGACGAGTGAAGCAGAATTTAGTTCTAATTGTCACAATAGTCTAGACCTCACAAATAATAGATTTTCAATTAATAAATAAACAATAATAATTAATTATTTAATAGTCTATTAATAATACTTATTATTTAATACTTATTATTATTTATTTATTAATGATTTATTAATTTAAATTAATTAATAAACATTAATTTAAATAAACATATTTGCAAATCAACAGTAATAGACAAGAATAGCACAAAATACTGAGATTTATATACAGTAAGGATTTCCTAGGAGAAAATGAGGTAACAGTCCAATTAAGCTATTACTCAATATAAATTAGGATTCATACATTCTCAACTTCCTTAATAAAGAAAGCATTCAAAAGCTAAATGACGTATTTCTTGTTATATTGTATTTCAAACAAGTCAAATAATAAGTTGTCAAAGGGGCAGGTAAAGGTTCTGGTGAGCGGAAGCAGAAGGAAATAGTTATGTAAAATATATTTAATGATAGATGACTTTTGAGTGTTTGCAGAAAAACTTATAATTGCTTCACAGTTAAAAATTCATTAGGAGTTGCAAGGCCTGGATAACATTTTGTAACTAGAAGCAGCATGTGAAAAATTTGAATCAGAATGAAGACTTAATAGAAGAGCCTTGAACCATTGCACTAATGCACCACAAAACAGCAATAAACAAACATGTATCCACACAGGGCTAAATCTAGCTTGTTCTACTTGCACAAATATCCCCATTAACTTCAGTTTGATTGGCATCATTTGGCTTACTCACATGGATAAGAGAAGCCGAAGTGGCCCCTATAACTTGGGAGACAATTCCTCCATCCTTGCACCAAGTAATAGAACCTTACTACATGAGAAGTGAAGTAAACTGAATGGGACTACTTGCATAGTATGGGAATAAAGGTGGCAGAATGGGGAACTATAGCAATAGAGGCCTGACCCTGCCCCCCCTGAAGTCAATGGCAATATTCCAATCAACTTCAATGACAGCAGGATCAGACTTTACTTTAGAAGAAGAAACACTCTGGATGAAATATTGGCCCCACTGAAGACAATGAGAGTTCTGACCTTGACTTCAATGGAGCCAAGATTTCACCCTCTCACTTATTCCAGATGATATCATTGGTTTTAATAGTATCTTCTCTACCCACTCTCACTAATTTATATACCATTAATCAAGTTCAAAAAGCTAAAATGATTCAAAGGGACATGGACAAGAATACTACAGGGCAAAGCAAAACCACTGCCCAGACTGGAGCAGAGAACCGATTTCTGAAGAAGAATAGCATGCAAAATAATTAGTTTATAAATCAGAATATACCTGTATTTTGACTCCCCTTATATGATGTACATCTGCCTTATTCTCTCTGATCACAGTTACAGTCACTGACTTTAAGATTCCAAGCCTGCAAGGTTCTCTTGCTGATCACTGGCCCTACCTCTGTAGGATCAACTTAGTAACAGCAGACAATGAATCTATTATATGCAAACAACAGACAGGACATATGATCAATTGAGCAAACTGTGATTTCTAAATTTAACTTTGATATATAGAGATTTAATTAATCATACAAAATTCAAATTTTCCATCATTGTCTTTGTTTGGAAATATACATCCTTTATGGAATAATATCATTATAAGAAAAACTTCAAGGCACTATATACAATACATCCCACCAAAGAAAGTCCAGTTTAAGCCAGTATATTTTTTTGCCAGATGCCTTTGTGGGAGAATAATCTATATGTCTGGGTTGGCTGCTCCGCTCTCCATGTAGCCCCTTTGTCCTGTATATGTAAATGGCAGAGAACTAACCTTTGGTAATGGTGGTTCTCTTTTCTTTCCATCCTGGTACCAAAACACACCAAGACAAACTACCAGCCAAAACCAATCGATTTAAACACAGTTTGTATTTCTTTGGGCTCAAAGCTATTAGTTTCTCTTCCCTGTCCTCCTTCTTTGCCTGTCATACAAACATACCTCCAATGGGAATTTATTTTCTTAATATTTTCAAATCCTCTTTACTTCAGTTGGTCAAATAAAATGGCTGCTCCCTGTGCAAACCTCTTCTTCCCCTTCCCCAACCTAACATCTCAGGAACTGTCCATAATGTTTGAAGAGCTCAGTTAGGATTCACCTTTGAAGAGTGAAACCCTTTCAGGGGTTACAAAAAACATATCTCAAACTTTTATGTCATTAAAAAAAAGAGTCTCTCTTTTATGTGACCTTCTCATTTGAATCATGGAAGTGTAGTATTTTGTTCACAACCTTCCTGACAATGTATTAAAAAAAAAGTCCAGAGAGGACTAAAAGATACATTGGCAGCAGAAGTTATTTTGCAAATGTAGATGCATTACTCTGTGTTTCCACATCATCACTATTGTTTCCAGGGAAGTTATTGTTTTGCTACAAGTAGTTACTGGGAAATAAGAGGCATTTCAGAGTGGAAAATCATGAAATTCTAGATGCATGCTGTGACGGGTTGGAGCTGCCAACTAATGTGCCAAGACTATTTCTGCTCTGCTTTCCTGCCCTGATAGCTTAGGACTTCAGTGCCCTGCCTGGTTTGAGCCAGACCTGCTAGCCTGCTGCAATCCCAGACCCAGGTCTGAACCACGTCCCCTAACAGCTGTACGCTTAATTGAAAGCAGCTTAAGAAGTGTTCTTGTCTTTAACACTCAGATACCCAACTATCAATGGGGTCCAAACCCCAAATAAATCCGTTTTACCTTGTATAAAACTTATACAGAATAAACTTATAACACTGATAGAGAGCTATGCACAGCTGTTTGTCCCTCTGCCCTTTGTCCCCCGGTATTAATACATACTCTGGGTTAATTAATAATTAAAAAGTGATTTTATTAAATACAAAAAGTAGGATTTAAGTGGTTCCAAGCAGACAGAACAAAATGAATGACCAAGCAAAATAAAACAAAATAAAATGTGCAAGCCTATGCCTAATCCAGTAAGAAGACTGAATACTGATAAAATCTTATCCTCAGAAATGTTTCAATAAGCTTCTATCACAGACTGGACACCTTCCTAGTCCGGGCACAATCCTTTCCCCTGGTATAGCCCTTGTTCCAGCTCATGTGGTAGCGAAGTGATTTCTCATGATTACAGCCCTCTTTGTTCTGTTCCACCCCCTTATATACCTTTGCACAAGGTGAGAATCTTTTATCTCTCTGGGTCCCCACCACTCCCTTCTAAATGGAAAAGCACCAGGTTAAAGATGGATTTCAGTTCAGGTGACATGATCACATGTTACTGTAAGACTTCATTACCCACTTGCCAGCCCACACATATACAGGAAGACTTACAAGTAAACAGAGCCATCTGCAGACAATTGTCCTGGTTAATGGGAGCCATCAAGATTCCAAACCACCATTATGTATCAGAGGGGTAGCCGTGTTAGTCGGGATCTGTAAAAGCAGCAAAGGATCCTGTGGCACCTTATAGACTAACAGATGTTTTGGAGCATGAGCTTTCATGGGTGAATACCCACATGCATCTGAAGAAGTGGGTATTCACCTACGAAAGCTCATGCTCCAAAATGTCTGTTAGTCTATAAGGTGCCACAGGATTCTTTGCTGCTTTACAAACCACCATTAATAGCCCACACTTTGCATAATTACAATAGGCCTTCAGAATTATATTTCATATTTCTAGTTTCAGATACAAGAATGATACATACATACAAACAGGATGAACACACACAGTAGATTATGAGCTTTGTAATGATACCTTACAAGAGACCTTTTGCATGAAGCATATTCCAGTTACATGATATTAAAACTCATTAGCATATTTTCATAAAATCATATAGAGTGCAACGTCACACTCTCCTCCTGAACTTACCGCCAGAGACTTGTACACTGACCATGGAGGAGACAGTATACCTAAAATTTGTTTTGGGGCTCCCCTCTGGGGCAGACACTCCTGTGTCCCCCAAAAGGGAAGAGAGCTTGATCCAGCTGTGGGTTCACAGCTACCAGCTATGACAGACCTTTCACTGGCCAGCAAAATTCCCCTCCCCTCCCTTCACTCAAGTTGGGCTTGCTTCCAGCTACAGAGTCCTTGGGGTTTATTCCCACCGCAGCAGTCACCAGGGCTCCAACTTCCAGCTACAGGTTTCTGTGAACCTCTTCCACTCCATTAGTTCCAGTTCATGCTTCTGGGTCTTAAGTGTTTTTTCTTTTAAGTCCAGGGTTTGCTGGTGGGCAGCCTTTTCTTTTTCCAGGGCAGCCTTTTCCAGGAAAATTGCACATCAGTTTCCCTTTGTTTTCCCTTTAGACCATCACTCGATGAGCTGGGATACCACAGAGAACCCCCTCCTGCCAGAACAGGCACCCCTCCACTCCTGTTTTGCTAAGTTAGACACTCCAGTCAGCTTCAGCACAGACAGAGAGGTTGGGCCATACCCATCTGCTGGTCACTGAAACTGAGATGCACTTAGCTCAGGGGCTTCTTAGTTAACAGAGACTTTCCCAGTGTTCAGCCTTTCTGGGCAATTTGCAACTTGTGCAGTTCTAGCTTCTTCTGATCTTCACTCTTACTTATTTTGATTCCTTTTCTGTCCTATTTCCCTAACCCAGAATAAGTAAACAGAAAATAAACCAGTAACCACTTTGTCTGTTCTCCAGCCACCAGACTTAAAACTCGATTAAAATCACTACCAGTATCCCAAAGCAATCAGTTGTGCACAGATC
Organism: Gopherus evgoodei; assembly: GCF_007399415.2. Classification (NCBI taxonomy): domain Eukaryota; kingdom Metazoa; phylum Chordata; order Testudines; family Testudinidae; genus Gopherus; species Gopherus evgoodei. The sequence continues at coordinate 185,587,133 of NC_044322.1, forward strand.
CTGCTCAACTACGCCACAGAAACCCCCTTGGGGCTGCCAACTATATTAACATTCATTAGCATATTTTCATAAAATCATATAGAGTGCAATGTCACACATGTAAGTTCAAAAAAAGTCCATAAAGTACAAACTGTAGTGTTATGTTTGATATTAATGCTAGGTATCTAAAGATTTTTCTCAAAAGAAATTCAAGTTCATTTAATCCATAACACTCACTGAAGAAAAGATAGCAACTTTGTCTCCTTTCTACTGTTTTCTGACCATTCCTCACATATTTCTCCCCCATTCATTAAATTTTATTATTATTTATTAGCTTTTCACATTTGTGTCCCCCTTTTTATCCAGTATGATATGTTGGTCTCTAGCTCTTAATTTATTTATTCTTTTCTAAATCATTTTTAACAAGGTTTCACTTTGTACGTCTCATTTTTCTGTCCCCTAACTGCAGCTAGACATCTCATGTTGCCTGCAAACATAATTGATGTTAATCAGCATACAATTATAACTGCTTTAATAAGTCCTCAGCCCAGCCAGACCAGTGACATTCTGTCAGCTCTTTTAGTTTCCAGGCAGGACACTCAGCTTCAAGACTTCAGTATAATAGGATATCAAATTTCTCATGGAGGCAATGAACTAGGACTCCAGTGAATGTACTGGCAATCCACATTGTGAGTACTGCCAACCACTACACTGAGCAGCCAAATGATAGCAACCACTAAGGGAGCCAAATAGCCTAATCTTCCAGCCTTAAAAAAGTGATACAAATAACATCCTTTTAGCAGGGTGGGACAGGGAGAACATAGCAGTGGGGTCTTCTGGTTGAGCTTTAACTTTAAGATCTCCTCTGACTAATGGCACGTGAGAAAACTCATTATTCCCACTGCTTTCTCCAGAGCAAGATGTTTGATTCCATTGTAAGCTGTCTCCATGATGACAACACCTTTGTCAATCATCCTTCAACAGTCCTTTCCTTGTCCTCCACATCTTTTTTCCCCTACAGGTGTGATCCAGTCTAAGACTTACCTTCTTCTGCCATAGGGTAGCCTGATAGTATTGCCAGACAACTGTAGCCATCATATTGATTACTCAGTCTCTAGTCCCAAGTGGCACAATGCTTTTTTGTTGGTGAGTTGATCTCTTCAAAGAATTCCCAAGATCCTCCTTAAACTATGCTGGTAGAATGCTTTCTGTAGTGTACATTCACTATGTGCCATGATTCTGAAGCATACAATAGTGTTAGGATGACAATAGCATTGTAAAATCTTATTTAGTGTGCAGATATATCTTCTTACTCTTCCAGATGTTTGACAAATGAGAAAAAAACCCTACTGGCTATGCCAATTCTGATATTTACTTTTTTAAGGAGCTGGCCATTAGCAGATATTGTATTTTGAAGATGAACAAAGACATCAACTCTTTCATCTCCATGAGTTGCTCATCCACCAGTGTTGACAGCATTCTTTCCTATCTCCGTGATCTTGATCTTCTGTCCCACTTTGGCTGCTTCCATTTCTATGCTCATAAATAGCCTTTTCTTTCCAAATTGGTATCCAGTATGACGGTATCGTCTGCAAAGTCTAAGTCTGGCATATTATATCTTGCCCAAACAGTTCCAGTGTCCTCAGTAGTAGCTATTGCTTTTCTACTCACAAAGTCTATGGCAATGCAGAAAATAAATGTGTATAATATGCAACTTTGCTTCACGCCAGTGACAATCTTAGACCATTACGTTTCCATTTTTTGTCCTGACATAGCACACAGATTGATCATACAAAGCCTTTATCAAATTCACAGTCTTTGCTAGAATTCCATAGTATCTGAAGATTTTCCAGAGATTTTCTCTGTGGGCATTATCAAATGCTTTCATAAAGCCAAGGAATTTAAAAACCATCTTCTGCTGGTATTTTAAGTATCTCAGAAACCCTAAGGTCTGAATATGACCTATCACATCAAAATCCAGCCTTTATTACTGGAGTACTTTATTAAGAGCAGTTTTCATCCTATTCAAAATGGCAATGCAAAACACTTTTCCAGGTAGAGATAGGAGCTTCACCGCTCTCCAACTAGCAAAAATAAGCTGTCCCTCTTTTTAGGGATACTGCAGATAACCTCTCTCCTCCAATCTTTAGGACAGAGTTTAGGTACTAGAAAAAGTTTTATAGAATTCCCCGTTATATACCTCTTCAGCTTCTCTTGCTTTATTTTGCAACCATTATCTCATCTCTTCTGGCTGATCTTTTAACTTCCTTGTCTTTGTCTGCATATTCTTGTTGCATAGTAGCTCTTTTATTACTCTCTCATTCTTGTTGAAATTCTCTTCCTTATATTTTGTCCTCTTAAACAAGCCTTTATATATTTGATTGGAACTATTCTTATTTCTTAGCTCTTTTCACCTCCACTATAATCCTGGCTGCAACCACACTTGCTTCTTTGAAAAATTGCTACTGTTCTTCTAGGTCATCCATCAGTGTCTTTAAATGTTCATATCTCTTGCTAAGTTGAAGCTTGAAATATGCCTTCACTCCTGGATCTGCTAACTTTCTCGTATCAGACATATCCTCTGTCTTATGTGCTGTTACCTTCTTTAGTTCTATTTTGATTGGCCCAATAGAAAGATGGTGGTCACTTCTGACATCAGCATTTGTACCTTTGTATCTCAGTTCCCCAGCATATAAAGGTGGAGAATAACGCATCCTGTCACCTATTCTTTTTCTGTCTTGTCTAATCAGTTCTTTATCATGCAAAGAGAACCAGGTTAGATAGATCTGTGTACCCTAGACAGAGCCTCGCTGACCTCAGTGAGCCCCCGGCAGCTACAATGGTCAGCCTACATGATTCTCCTTGCAGGTCTTAAGCCTTAGAGTGTGAACACTTGGGAACAATCTCTTTAACTTCATGTTTGTACAGTGCCAAGCACAGTGGAACCCTGATCCCGGCTCTGTTCTGTAGGTGGGGCAATATTTTGCATAATAAATATTAATAAAAAGTACAGCTTAATGTTGAACCTCAGTATGAATTAATGTCTTTAAAGAATTGGTGGACAGAGATCATTAAATTTAGTCATTCACAAGACATTTAGAGACAAGCTTGCTCAGTCTTATTCTTATGTATGAACCTCAGACACTTCTCAAACTGACTCGTATATATTAGTATGTAGGACAAATCCATGATGATACATATTAGTCACTAGTCAACATTTAAGTTCATCCCTTCTGTTTGGCAATATTGACTTATGCTTTGAAGTTTTTAAATCAAACCCAAACAAGGAAATTAAATATTTGAACATTTTCCAGAGTCTCTTTTTGAGTTCATAAAGATTCTTCATTCTTCTATTAATTCAATGCTCAGTATTTGAAGAATAAGGGACAGAGAAACCAAAATACCACCTGTGGTTCTATTTTATTCTTAACACATCCTTCACTTATCATTTTAAATACTGCATCAAAGAGAGTCTCTCAAGGTGATCGTCTTCATTGTCATTCCAGAAAAATAATATACTATTATCTCCTAGTAATGTGATTCATATGTATAATAATAATAAAATCTACTTTCTACTTTATTCTTTCCTCGCAAACCTTAATAATACCTGGAAGATAAAGAAAGTCATATCTGATTTGTATATCCCAACTTTTGTCCAAGATATGCTCTTTAATTAGCAGTAGTCTGTGTTTCATTCAGAATATACACTGCATACCAACTTCTTATTAATAGTTTCATGTGTACCAGATATAAATGGTGTGATTAATATAATGCATATAAATTATATGTATAAAAAGAGCAAAAGCAGTGCACATTTTTTGAAGTTTTTGAATATACATTAACATTATACAGTGCTATAACCAGTGGCAAGGTACACCTGCTAAGCTTTACAACTGCTTTGTTGTCTTGAATTGGCATAAAATACCTGGAACTGCTCCTGGTAGTCAAGTTAGCCATATGCATATGTATTTATGTGATAGGGGATAACATAGAGATGATTAGTACAGTATAAAACTATGCCACCTATATAAAAAAAATCTTGTTGTGGTTTTATTTTTCAATGACATCTCCCTTTTAAAATTACAATAATTGAACTTTTTAAACAAAATTATTATTTATTTTTTAAATTGTTACAGTCCAACACTTACTAATGATTAAATCCTTTTTTCTTGTTTTAACTCTGCAAGCATAACTGTTGACAATAGGCAACTTGGCTGTGCTTCATTTTCAACAGCTACCCCAGGCAGGTTTCAAAAGGAAAACCCTCCTCTCCAGGTGGTCCAGCACTTGCAGTTTGTCACATTTGTTTGATTTCCATTTAATTCTCTGGCACACAAGAAAGAAACCAATTGTTTCTATTAAATGCTTCCTCACATCTTAGTCTTTATCCATCCTGGGAGAGTAGGAATCATTTCCCACACACACACACACACACTAGCTGGGGTTTTCCATCCTTTTTTTCTGTCACATTTGACTTGAACTTGGTTGCCAGGTGACAGATCAAACAGGGTTTCAACTGAGTGATGTCTGTTATAAAGAGCCCAAACCATCTTTACCTTTTTATAACATTCGGCTACTTTTTTAAAGCCTGGCCATTCTTTGGTATAGATCCTTTTCTAATATTGCTATTCAGAACTATTTTCTCCAATTTCTCTAGGAGTGGGCCTTGACTATACCCAGTAGATAGTAAGGAGATTATTCTATTTCCCAGAAGAGCAAGGAATAGATTATCTTGCTTCAGTATTTCTTTGGCTAATAGACACACCACTCACAAATTGTGGGGAAAAAATACCACCACCCCCCGCCCTACTAGTAATCCATAAGTCTTGCATTTAAAAAGACAACCCTTGTTTGGTCCCTAATGTCCATAACCTTTATTCAACCAGTAGTGACTAAGAAACATTTGAATACATAAAGTACATATTTTTGCAAGCATCTATCAAGCAAGACATCATACAATGATACAAATGTACAATTTTGTGCTATGAATAGAACATTGTGAATAGATGTCCTTTAAATATAAATTTTTAATTTGTCCTTCTCCCTCCTACCCCTCCTCCCCAACACACACACGTGAAAGGTCACCATAGTTGCTGCTGTCACCTTCACAAGCATATTGCATCCTGAAGGACTGAAATTAGGATGAGGCAAATCATAGTCCAAACAAATACAAGTATTCATTGATTGTCATTGAATATCAAGTAGAACAAATGTGTTCCTTACTTTCTCAACAATGCTGGAGGTCAAGATGTATAGTACTGTAATTATTTTGGCACATTTGGAAAACACTTGCTACAGGCAGGTAACAGTATCCTCTGAATTTGCATCTGCTCTCACACTTTCCAGGTTTGTCTGGTGGCTTGTAGTTATCAAAAGGTCTCACGTTGTTTTGTTAATTCTTCAGTGCTCACATCTTTCTTATTTTTTCTACTCATTGTAGATTACAGAAAATCACAGGAACAATCTGAATAATTCAAGCTCTTGATTACTTAAATATTCTCATGACATATTCCTCAAGGAGTTCCTCTCTCCACTTTTTGGGCTAACAATGTAGTCATTACTGGGCCATATGGCTTTCTTACTTTTCCACATTAATCAAATGAATCATTCTTCTGCAAAGTCATGGTTTCTTTTTGGGTCACCTTGACATAGTACATGGAGAACCTTACTGATTTTTGTTTTGTCTATGTTGGAAGCTTTAGATGAAAAAGCTTCCTACCTCTTATGGTGTGCAAGATCCCATGATCTCCACATAAACCTTTATCTCTTCCACAAGTGTAGGGAGGTTTGTGTAGGCCATTGTGTTCCTTAGATAGGCCCATCTGCTGTTACCAGCTTACTTTATCAGAAATGTATTCTGCAATTGGGTTTAGTCTCACTAGTCTAATAAAAAGAGATTGATATTGTGATTTACCAGGATACAATGCAGACTAATAAGTAGCTGTGTCACCTCTACCCTCTAACCTAGGGTTCCCTTTGCAATGCTTTGCTGCTGGATCCTGCAGCCTTGACTGCTTACAAACAGCATCCAGCATGCAAGTGACTTCCAGCTATGTCTGTGTGTGGGTTGCATCCAGCCACACTTTGGCTCTTACCAGTCTTGGTTATACTGCAGGGTGACTTCAACACACCCCCAGTCTTAGATTTTCCCTTATATCTGTATATCTTCAACTACCCTACCCTCTCCTGGACAATACAAGTTTAGATAAAGTCAATTATTTCTTTAATAGAAATAATATGCATACAACTTGCCATCTCAAATGGAGTTTCACAGGCACTTCAATCTAAATGCACTGGATTAGAGAAAACAATAAAACAAGTTTATTAATTACTTATAGTGAGTATACGTAATGAGGAACAAGGGTCAGAAATGGTTAGAAGAAAAATCAAGATAAAACATAACTGGTGCTTAATTTAACAAATGATGTCAGATTCAAGCAAACTCTCTCACAATATTCTTTCATCAGTCTTATTGATGAAACCCTATAGGTAAATACCCCTTCTCCCAGCATCCAATGGATGCTTCCTTTGTCACTTCAGGTGCAGTGATTGCGATGGGAAGAGAGAGAGAAGGAGGTGTCTTGAGGTGTTTGTTCCTCTTTTTTATAGACTCTCAGTCCCCTTCTTGGGAAACATTTTCAGCTGAGATTCAGGATAAAAAGAGTCCATGTGGAAGGATACTCCTTGCTGCTTTTCCCCCTCACCTGTTTGAGCCTCCTTTGTTTCCCTTCCTGCTTGATAACTCTGTTCACTGCTCAAATGCAAATTCAACAGAGTGCACATTCCTTTGTTTAAGATAGTTTGGAACATGTGTTAATAAAACCATATAGTGGAATGTTATAACTTCACATGTTATAACTTCACATACAATGTTGCCACATATTTTATCAGGATGATAATGACCAGCAAATTATGCATTTTCAATGATAGCTTGCAAGGCATACTTTGTACAAAGATTACTACAATAGTGTGTAAGGTATAGATACAGGTACATTCTGCCACAGACATCTCAAAAGGATGTGATGCACGACTTTTCTGTTGATAAGGCTCACAGAAATTTAGGATCTGTTATTTATTTACAAAAGTCCAATCAACACACCTATTTATAGAAGTTCTCATAATCCCAAATGCTTGCCAGACACTCCTTTTCTAACTGTGCGTATGAGTTTTCTGCCCAGTAAGAGTACAGTGCAGTGTAATCAGCTTCTACTCAGGCACAAGTAACTAAAACAATACCCTATAAGCTGTAGCTATTCACATCAGCACTGTCCTGGGTGGATTTCTGCTTCTCAATTCTGGTACATATGTTGATGTATTCAGTTCTCAAATTGTTGCAGTTGCTTGAGTCTAGGCATAGAGAGCTGGGCAAACAGCTGGAAGGCATTACAGGCTGCAATAATGGAGAGGAACAGGGCAGGAGGGCTTCCAAGGAGGAAGAGGAAGAAAGACATACTCTGGAAGAAAAGAAGAGGGAAGTCATTGAGAGGGAAATGGTTTCTTTCTCAAAGACTTTAAGGCCATCATGATAATCAAGGCTGACCTCCTGCACATTGCAGTCACAAAATCTCACCCATCCACTCCTGTAAAAGGCCCATAACCTCAGGCTGAATTACTGAAGTCCTCAAATCCTGATTTAAAGACATCAAGTTACAGAGAATCTCCATTAGTTTAAACCTGCAAGTGACATGTGCCCCATGCTGCAGAAGGAAGGTGAACCCCCCCAAAAGTCTCTGCCAATCTGACCTGAGGGAAAATTATTTCCAATCAGTTAGACTCTGAGCATATGAGGAAGACTCACCAACCAGACACCTGAGAAAGAATTCTCCTGACAGCACATCTCCAGCCCTCGGGTGGCTAGCGAACAAGGGACCACAAACAGGGGAGTTTGAGAGGAGGAGAAGGAGATTCCCACTGCTGAAGGAACAAGGTGCGAGTACTAACTTTGGGGTGAGTGAGTTTGTCTGGCTGTTTGTGGTCCCCCCCCACTTTCAGGTTATTTCCATTATTTTCAGTTATTTCAGTTACTGGGTCAGTTGGGAGTGTGTGTCTCAGGACTGTTTGAGCCTTTGTTCCCTGAGTAGTGCTTGATCATCTTTGATCAGCCTTGTGATTACCTTACCTTTGTGTGATTAACGAGGAGGTAGAGCTGACCTAGGAGGGAAGGCCTTAAAAGCCAGAGGCTAAGCAACCAAGGGACCGCAAATAAGGGAGTTTGTAAGAGGGAATTGTAATATAGTTAGTATGGTTAGGAAGGGTTGCCAACACTGCTCCTGTTTCCTCCACCTGCGCCTATATCCAGACAGACAACATAACCATGGATGCCTCTATCCAGATCCTGGTGTAGACTTACAGAGGCTGTGGCCTGCATTTCCCACTCACAGAAAGCCAGGCTGTGAGGGGTATCCGGTGTGAAAGGTGCTGGTGTAATATCTCAGGAAACAGGTGGGAAACTACATAAGACGGTGGCTAGGATAAGGAGTACCCATGTCCATGAGGAATTCCTTGAGAGTACTCATATGGAGACATCCAAGGTTGAGGAAGCTATCCAGCTACAGAGGATTGCTGTCACACCAGTGGGGGAGGAGGATATGGCTCTGTCACAGGGAGGATGCTGGCTGCTGGTTACTTCTGGCAGCAGGAAGTGCTCCATGCCTACTCCCAACCCACCTACCGTGATGATGGAAAACTGATATGCTGCCCTGGCAATGAGCAATGAGGAATCATCCCCAAAGGTGGAGGAGAAACCAATTTACACTCAAAGCTTGGAGGATCACAGTCACCACTCCCAGAAGGAAACATAGGATAGTGGTGGTTGGAAACTCTCTTCTGAAGCGGACAGAGGCACCCATCTCTCACCCTGACATGGCATCCCGGGAGATATGCTGCCTGCCAGGGGCCCATATCAGAGATGTTATGGAAGGATTGTTGAGGATCATCCAGCCCTCTGACTACTACTCCATGCCACTCATCCATGTGGGCACTAATGATACTGCAAGGTATGACCCTCAACAGATCAGAAGCGATTACAGGGTTCTGGGAGTAAGGGTGAAAGAGCTGGGAGCATAGGTGGTGTTCTCTTTGATCCTTCCAATCAAGGGTAGGGGTCCAAGCAGAGACAGATGCATCCTGGAGGTGAATGCCTGGATGAAAAGATTGTGTCACCAGGAGGGCTTTGGCTTCCTTGACCACAGGATGCTGCTCCAGGAAGGCCTGCTAAGCAGAGATGAGGTCCACCTATCAGGGAAGGGGAAGTGCATATTTGGATACAGACTGGCTAACCTAGTGAAGAAGGCTTTAAACTACATTTGAAGGGAACAGGTGACCAAAACCCACAGGTAAGTATATGGAGACCAGGGAAAAGGGTTGGAATCTGAGGGGAGAATGGGCAGTTATAACAGGGATAAAGGAGAGAAGACAGAACTGGAAAGTGGAATCAAATCAGTATCTTAGATGTCTGTATACTAATGTGAGAAGTATGAGGAATAAGCAGGAAAAACTCGAAATGCTAGTAAATAACACAGTTGGCATCAAAGACACTTGGTGGGATAATACGCATGACTGGAATAGTGGTACAGAAAGGTACAACTTGCTCAGGAAGGACAGGCAGGGGAAAAAAAGAGAGGAGATGTTGCCTTACATATTAAAAATGTATACACTTGGGCTGAGGTTGAGATGGAAATAGGAGACAGACTTGTTCAAAGTCTCTGGGTAATGATAAAAGGGGTAAAAACAAGGGTGATGTCATGGTAGGAGTCTTCTACCTACCACCTAACCAGGAAGAAGAGGTGGATGAGGCTTTTTTTAAACAACTAACAAAATCATCCAAAGCACAGGACTTGGTGGTGTTGAGGGACTTCAACTACCCAGACATCTGTTGGGAAAACACCACAGCAGCGCACAGATCATCCAGCAAGTTCTTGGATCATACTGGAGGTAGAGAAAGCTACTGGGGGGAGGTTGTTCTAGATTTGATTTTGCCCAGTATGGAGGAACTGGTTGAAAATTTGAAAGTGGAGGGCAGCTTGGGTGAAAGTGATCATGAAGTGGTAAAGTTCATGACTCTAAGGAATGGTAGGAGGGAGAACAGCAAAATAAAGACAGTGGATTTCAAGAAGGCAGAGTTTAGAAAACTGCGGAAGCTGGTAGGGTAGGATCCCATGGGAAGCAAGTCTAAGTGGAAAAACAACTGAAGACAGTTGGATGTTTTTTTCAAAGAGAAATTATTAAGAGCACAAGAGCAAAATATCCCACTGTGCAGGAAAGATAGGAAGTAAGACAAGAGACTACCCTGGCTTAACCAGATCTTCAATGATCTAAAAATCAAAAGAGAGTTCCACAAAGTGGAAATTACAAAGGTAAAATTATAAAGGATGAATATAAACAAATAAGATAAGTAAGTATATAGGGACAAAATTTGAAAGGCCAAGGCACAAAACAAGATGAAACTAGCTAGAGATATAAAGAGTAAAAAGAAAACATTCTACAAACACATTAGAAGAAGAGGAAGACCAAGGACAGAGTAGACCTATGACTCAATGAAGGGGGAAACAATAACAGAAAATGTGAAATGGCAGAGGTGCATAGCGACTTCTTTGTTTCAGTTTTCACCAAGAAGGTTGGTAGTGCTTGGACGTCTAACATAGTGAATGGCAGTGAAAATGAGATAGAATCAGAGGCTAAAATAGGGAAAGGATGAGTGAAAATGTATTTAGACAAGTTAGATCTCTTCAAGTCACCAGGGCCTGATGAAATGCATCCTAGAATACTCAAGGAGGTGACTGAGGAGATATCTGAGCCACTAGCAATTATCTTTGAAAAGTCATGTAAGACTGGAAAAGGGCAATTATAGTGCCAATTTATAAAAAGGGATATAAGGACAATGCATTGGATTATAGACCAGACAGTGCAACTTCTGTACCTAGAAAAACAATGGACCAAATAATTAAGCAATCAATTTGCAAACATCTACAGGATAATAAGGTGATAAATAACAGTCAGCATGGATTCGTCAAGAATAAGTCATATAAAACCAACCTGATAGCTTTCTTTGACAGGTTAACAAGCTTTGTGGAAGCAGTAGACATGGTATATCTTGAATTTAATAAAGCTTTTGATACGGTCTCACATGACCTTCTCATAAACCAACTAGGGAAATATAACCTAGATGGAGCTACTATAAGGTGGGTGCATTACTGGTTGTGAAATCATTCCCAGAGAGTAATCATCAGTGGTTCACAGTCATGCTGGAAGGGCATAATAAGTGGGGTCCCACAGGGATCGGTTCTGGGTCTGGTTCTGTTCAATATCTTCATCAATGATTTAGATAATGGCATACAGAGTACACTTATAAAGTTTGTGGATGATACCAAGCTGGGAGGGGCTGCAAGTGCTTTGGAGGACAGGATTAAAATTCAAAATGATCTGGACAACTGGAGAAATGGTGTGAAATAAATAGAATGAAATTCAATAAGGCCAAATGCCAAGTACTCCATTTAGGCAGGAACAATCAGTTCAACACATATAAAATGGGAAATGGCTGCCTAGGAAGGAGGTGGGGAGTCATAGTGTATCACAAGCTAAATGAGAGTCAACAGTGTAACACTGTTTCAAAAAAAGCGAACATCATTCTGGGATGTATTAGCAGGAGTGTTGTAAGCAAGACACAAGGAGTAATTCCTTAGCTCTGCTTTGCACTGATTAGGCCTTGACTGGAGTATCATGTCCAGTTCTGGGCACCACATTTCAGGAAATATGGGGACAAATTGAAGAAAGTCCAGAGAAGAGCAACAAAAATGATTAAAGATCTAGAAAACATGACCTATGAGGGAAGATTGAAAACACTGGGTTTGTTTAGTCTGGAGAAGAGAAGACTGAGAGGGGACTTGATAACAGTTTTCAAGTACACAAAAGGTTGTTACAAGGAGGAGGGAGAAGAAATTGTTCTACTTAACCGCTGAGGATAGGGCAAAAAGCAATGGGCTTAAATTACAGCAAGGGCAATTTAGGTTGGATATTAGGAAAAACTTCCAAACTGTCAGGATGGTTAAGCACTGGAGTAAATTGATTAGAGAGGTTGTGGAATCTCCATCCTTGGAGATTTTTAAGAACAGGTTAGACAAACCCCTGTCAGGAATGATCTAGATAATACTTAGTCCTGTCATGAGTGCAGGAGACTGGACTAGATAACCTCTCAAAGTCCCTTTCAGTCCTACGATTCTATGCTGCTACTCAAGACCATCAGCAGTAGTCCAGGGAACCTCTTCCACCCAGAGGTGACCTTTGTGGCTCTGTCTCTTGGAGCTTTGATCAGTCCCACTCTTTGAAGTCTCTGAGTGGTTAACTATTCCCTGTAGGGTGGGTTAGAGGTGAGCTGAGCTAAACAGGGAGACTTTTTATTAAAAGTCACTTGCTAGGCAAACTTGGGAGCCACAGAGGTAGCTAACGAGAGAGTTTGGAAAGTGTAGCTTTGAACTGTGCTTGGAGGTAGCAGAAGTTGGTGAGTGGTATGTTTGGTCCATTTGTGGTTGGGTTGTATGTTTTATTAATTGTTTATTTGTTCTCTGTGTAGGTGCTGCATAGCTAGGCTATGGGCCTCTGAGTAGGAAACCTAGATAGGTCAGATTGTTGATGCCTTGGTAAGAACCATGAGGCTTTGATCTTTAGATCTTTGATCAGCTCTATTGTTTGAAGTCTCTGGATAGAGCTGAACTAAGCTAAGCAGGGATACCTGATATAAATAGTCACTTGCTAGGTGAACTTGAGAGCCCCAACAAAGGCAGTGAACAGGTGAGTTTCAGGGGAAGTTGAGAGACTGAGTATGAGAGGTTTTCCTTCCAGGTTCAGATCTACATATGATTCCATGGTAGCCAGCAGCTGAACAGTGGTGGTGGCCTGCAATGTATGTGCCAGGTTTACTTTCCTGTCTGAAGCCACAAGGGACTTCCTCTGCAAGAAATGCAAGTTGGTGGCTATGCTGGAAGGAAAGATTCTTGGAGGGAGAAGTAGAAATGTTACTGAGAGTCAGAGAAACTGAGAAGTTCATAGAAAGCCAGGTTTGGGAAACATGAAGACCCCATGCTCAAGAAGAATAAAGGAGCTGGCCACCAAGGAATCAGAAAGAAAGAGAAGATTGGCATTTTGTATCTACCAGAGGCAGGATGTTATGGTGGCATGCTACAGGACTGGAGACCGATGAAGATGAGTGGGCTATAGTCACCAGAGAGAAGAGGACCTGAAGGAATTCTACAAAGCTAGAATGTTCAAATAGATTCTAGGTCCTCAATATGGAAAGTGTGGAAGAAGTGTTTGAAGATCAAGCTGATCCAAGGAAATGGGGAGATGTACAAGACGCACCTATGACTGGGAGCTTGGCTACAACCTCTAAGAACATCAAGCTTGCTTATAAAGAGTTTTGCAAAGAATCCAAGGAAAACAGACAATCCTTATTTGGGATTCAATATTCAGAAGAATCAAAAGAACATTGTCCAAGGGACAAGCAACAACAGGACAATGTGTTGTCTTCCTGAAGCCAAGACACAAGATATCACTTTAAGATTGGATAGGCTTCTGAAGCCGATGGGCATGGATCCACTGGTGATGGTTCATATCAGAACTAATAATACTACAGATTACCTCATGAAACTCAGAAGCGTGCTGAAGAGGGAGCATGTTCAAGCGATCTTCTCAGAGATCCTTCCTGTCCCAAGAACAATGGAAAACAGGAAGCAGAGGATTCTGAAAGTGAACCGCTGGCTAAGTGGTATGAGTTTTTGATTTTGTGGAACATTGGTCCATCTTTTATGGAGTGATGAGGTATAGTCTGGATGGTTGCCACTGAATAGGAGGAGAACTGAGGTTGACTGGCTAAAGTAGTCAAAAGGATGTTAAATTAATGAAAAAAGGGGGAAGGTATAAAGAGGGAAGATATGAACATCAGTTTAGCACAGAATCAAGATACTGATTAATGAAGGAATCAACGGACATGAAGTGAAGACATTCTTTAGTTGCTTGTACAATGCTAGGAGCCTGGGTTACAAAAAAAATGAATTGGAATTGCTCATTTATTAGCATAAATTCAATCTAGTTGGTATTACTGAAATCTGGTAGGATGATGAGTGGAATGGTCAGATCAATAGTAATCTATTTAGAAAGAATTAAGTGGGAAAAAGGGGAAGGGAAATGGCACTCTATATCAAAAATGGCATTCTCTGTTTCACTGATAATTCAGAAGAAAATTATCTTCAATGCTTATTGATCAATGAACTAACAGCTAAAGCACAAAATGAGGTATTATTTGTTGTCTGCTACCAACCACCAAATCACACCAGGGAACAGGATGACTGACTCCTTATGCACCTATCTATAATGTGTGGGGAAAAAGATCATGTGGGACTTCATTTTAAGTGACATATTCTGGAGATCTCATGCTGCCAGTAATAAAATATCTGCTCAGTGAGGAGGGAGAAACAGTAACAGGAAACTTGGAAATGGCAGAGATGCTTAATGACTTCTTTGTTTCGGTCTTCACTGAGAAGTCTGCAGGAATGTCTAACATAGTGAATGCTTATGGGAAGGGGGTAGGTTTAGAAGATAAAATAAAAAAAGAACAAGTTAAAAATCACTTAGAAAAGTTAGATGCCTGCAAGTCACCAGGGCCTGATGAAATGCATCCTAGAATACTCAAGGAGTTAATAGAGGAGGTATCTGAGCCTCTAGCTATTATCTTTGGAAAGTCATGGGAGACGGGAGATATTCCAGAAGACTGGAAAAGGGCAAATATAGTGCCCATCTATAAAAAGGGAAATAAAAACAACCCAGGAAACTACAGACCAGTTAGTTTAACTTCTGTGCCAGGGAAGATAATGGAGCAGGTAATTAAAGAAATCATCTGCAAACACTTGGAAGGTGGTAAGGTGATAGGGAATAGCCAGCATGGATTTGTAAAGAACAAATCATGTCAAACCAATCTGATAGCTTTCTTTGATAGGATAACGAGTCATGCAGATAAGGGAGAAGCGGTGGATGTGGTATACCTAGACTTTAGTAAGGCATTTGATACGGTCTCGCATGATATCCTTATCGATAAACTAGGCAAATACAATTTAGATGGGGCTACTATAAGGTGGGTGCATAACTGGCTGAATAACCGCACTCAGAGAGTAGTTATTAATGGCTCCCATCCTGCTGGAAAGGTATAACAAGTGCGGTTCTGCAGGGGTCTGTTTTGGGACCGGCTCTGTTCAATATCTTCATCAACGACTTAGATGTTGGCATAGAAAGTACGCTTATTAGGTTTGCAGACGATACCAAACTGGGAGGTATGGCAACTGCTTTGGAGGACAGGGTCAAAATTCAAAATGATCTGGACAAATTGGAGAAATGGTCTGAGGTAAACCGGACGAAATAAAGACAAATGCAAAGTGCTCCACTTAGGAAGGAACAATCAGTTTCACATATACAGAATGGGAAGAGACTGTCTAGGAAGGAGTATGGCAGAAAGAGATCTAGGAGTCATAGTGGACCACAAGCTAAATATGAGTCAACAGTGTGATACTGTTGCAAAAAAAAGCAAATGTGATTCTGGGATGCATTAACAGGTGTGTTGCAAACAAGACACGAGAAGTCATTCTTCCACTCTACTCTGCGCTGGTTAGGCCTCAACTGGAGTATTGTGTCCAGTTCTGGGCACCGCATTTCAAGAAAGATGTGGAGAAATTGGAGAGGGTCCAGAGAAGAGCAACAAGAATGATTAAAGGTCTTGAGAACATGACCTATGAAGGAAGGCTGAAAGAATTGGGTTTATTTAGTTTGGAAAAGAGAAGACTGAGAGGGGACATGATAGCAGTTTGCAGGTATCTACAAGGGTGTCATCAGGAGGAGGGAAAAAACTTGTTCACCTTAGCCTCTAATTATAGAAGAAGCAATGGGCTTAAACTGCAGCAAGGGAGATTTAGGTTGGACAATAGGAAAAAGTTCCTAACTGTCAGGGTAGTTAAACACTGGAATCAATTGCCTAGGGAGGTTGTGGAATCTCCATCTCTGGAGATATTTAAGAGTAAGTTAGATAAATGTCTATCAGGGATGGTCTAGACAGTATTTGGTCCTGCCATGAGGGTAAGGGACTGGACTCGATGACCTCTCGAGGTCCCTTCCAGTCCTAGAGTCTATGAATCTATGAATCTATGAATTTCTAAATATTATAGATGACAAATTTCCTAACTCAAAAAGTGGCGTATCCTAAACTGGGGAATTCCATATTAGACCTTGTCTTGACAGATAAAGAGTAATTGATCGCAGAACTAAAAATGCAAGGTAGCTTAGGCCCCTTTTTCTTGACAGAGGTGGTACAAGCGTACATGTTAGAAACTATGTATCATTCCTAGTATATTGGTAGATTGAATGAATGAGTGCAAAGTTTAAAGGTGGTTGGTTAGTTATTTGGGCAGGGGAATAGTTTGAGCCATCTAAAAATATGTAGTGTGTACCCTGTGAAGATGTATGAAAGGCTTTGTACGAGGACTTTTCAGTTGGCATGGACTTGTTCTCTGGAGTGAATAACTAAAAAGCTTATTTAACACTGTATTTAATATTATATTATGCCACAAAGAGAGGGGTTTGTGCACAATATAATGATTTGTGCACTATCAAGGAACCTCACCTTGCTGTTTTGTTGTTTGTAAGTTGAATTGGAAGAGGGCAGAAGTCTAATTGTCAGCCAGAAGTATTTTTTGTTTGTTTGCACAGAAGATAAACAGAAAAAGCAACCTTACCATGACAACAGGTGAATAAATCTTGTTATCTATCTTGTTATTTATATGGCCCTCATCAACATAGTTTTGGAGAGCCTCACACTCCTTAATAGATTTTATCCTCCCTTAGGTAGGGAAATATTATTCTCACAGGCAGAAAACTGGGGTACAGATTGAGTCATTTGCCACATTTACATAGGAAATCTGTGAGTTAGTAATTAAGCCCAAATTTCATGAGACCCTGTCCAGAGCCCTATCTGCTAGACCATCATTCCACCTTGCTCATCCCTTTAAAGATTAACCTAGATCAGACTGTTAATATGATTCACAGAAAAAACAATTTTGAACCTCTTCTATAATTCCCACTGCACCATGTATTTATAGTCAGTTTTATACAAGGATTGGCTTCATTTTAATATGCTACCTGAAGTATTATATACAAAAGTAAGACATTTAACAACCATTTATTGCTCTGACTCATGCTATGAATTAGAGAACATTTGAAGAGTACTTAAACCTGAAAGTAACAGTGAAGGTCCCTAACTACCACTGAATGGCAAATTCATAGGATTATACAGGGATCATCCTCCATAGACTACAGACACTTCAACACTGGTTTTAGCACTAAAAGTCTCAAATATTTCCCATGTAAATTATTTTCTCCTAGACACCAGGACTTGATCACATACTTGTAAAAGGCAGGTGAATTTCATGTCCTTCATATGAAAAAATAACAATTACGGTGACTTTTACCAGCTTTCATTTTGTTTGTTGATTGTTATCATGATCTGGGTTTTATTAATGTCCAGCCATCTAATTTGAGATTGCTACTTTCTCAATTTTTATGTTGATTTTTGTTATCAAAATACAAGGATATTTTTATGGGTGCTACCTCTCCTTACACTTGCTGCTCAAAATTATGACACTTTAATTAAATCTTCATGTTAATGGATTTAGAAGCAGTTCCCACCTAAGTAAATCAGGACTTTACAAATCTGCTCAGTTTATTCAACTAGCAATCAATGTTAATTTCCTTTTGGTTCAGCAACTTCATTTAGTCCTGTATTAGAAGTCCAATTATTTCTGATTACAATTTTAATTCATTAAAATAAATTTGATATCATATCTATGTTGTAATATATAGCAATTCAAGCTTTATTACCTTGTGGTATTTAAACTATTTTGAAGCTAATCTAAGTGTTTGTCTACATGGTGGGGTAATGCACTCTAGGGAATGTGGTTTCTAAAGCGCACCAACATGTTTTGCATTAATTGATCCATGTAGACCCTACTGGTGTGCACTAACAGTTCGCTAGTACATTGTCATGTAGTTTCAAACAGAACTACATTAAAGTGCACCAGCAGGGTTTACAGCATCGAATTAATGTGCAATGTTAGTGCGCTTTAGAAATCATGCTCCCATAGAGCACATTATCCTCACCATATAGACAAGCCCTCAGAGAATAAATGTCAATGTTATTATCCAAAATTCTACCCTCTTATTTTCATATAAAATGTAGCTGCATATTAGTTATGCTGCTCACTATCTGTGCTGTTAATATCATAAGCTCTATTTTTGATCATACAACATTTAATAGGAAATTGCACATGAAAAGTTATGGTTGCTTCTGCAATTATAAAAGTTTGCCTATCATAGCTTGTGGGCATTTTGTAAAATTTATGCAGTCCCATGTTCTCTATTTAATGAGTTATTTCTTGGATTTTCAGGCCCACTACAAAAAGCTGAGAGGCTTCTAAGCTCATTTATCCCTTGCCTCTTTCTTTCCACATTCATGCCATATTAACATTTTTTTCGGGAAGCGTCTTTCATTATGTCTTAGACGTCACTTCAATATGACTCAAAAGTAATGAGTAAAGAATTTCCCCTTAAGGCAGAGTACATGATGAATATGAATATTATATACACACACACACACAACACACGCGCACACACAAACACACATACACTTTTTTATTTATTTATTTAAAAATTGTCCAACTTGTCAACCTATTAAAATACTGTAGAAAGTAACGTCTATGAAGTTTTGTTGAAGACTGTTAAGGTTTATCTCCAGGTTTGCATGCATTTACCATGGATTTGAACTCATTTGTCCTTTACATTGGATGATGACTTTTTGGAAACAGAGGCAAACGGAATTTTCTTAAGGAAAAGCCAAATAGCAGAGGGAACTACAGAGTATGGGAGCTAAAAATCTACATCTGGTCACGTTACACCACACAGATCTATGGGACTAGCTAATCAACACACAGTCAAGAGCTACAAAGTTCTCTATATATTGTGATAGACCCAGGCCAGTTGGCAACAGCAGAGTAGTCCTATTGGACCTCCCCCCAGCCTAAGGGGAGGACCCACAGGTCTGGGACACTAAGTAAGTACGTGGGACAACTAATGAAAAAACAGGATCGGGAGTGAGGTCATAGGGCTAAAGAAAGGGAACCTGATGGAAACACCGAGCAGAGAATCCCGGACAACGCCCACTGCTCCTCGAAGGCGTCAAGAGAGCCAGTGGACGCCGCCCAGAGGAACTCTGCCCGGATGCGTGAACAGACGGAGGAACGGAAATAGGCCCTACAGTCACAGGATATCCCGTCGGAAAACCTCCTCTCCCCGGTGTTGTAGATAGCTAGTTTGGGCAGGGCTAAGAGGAGGTTGATAAGGAGATCCCTCGACTTCGTGGGGCCACAGATGGGGAGCGTGTAGATAAAAAGATGAGGGGAAAAGTGCAACCAAAAATGCAATAAGATATTCAAGAGGAGCCGGAACAGGGGCTGCAACCTGGTGCACTCCAAATAAATGTGCACCAAGGTCTCCTTCTCGCCACAGAAAGGGCAGGTGTTAGGGACAGGGGTGAACTGCGCCAAGTACACGCCCGTGCTCACGGCCCCATGAAGGAGCCGCCAACTGACATCCCCGGCGGCCCTCGGGACCAGGGCAGAGTACAAGCTGGCCCACCGGGGCTTCTCACTCTCAAGAAGTGGCAGGAGGTCCCGCCATTTGGTATCGGGGCGGGAAGCGAGAGTAAGGTAGTGAAGGGTGTGGAGCACGAGTGTGTACAGGTGTTTCCGTGACGCGGCCTGGAACAGAACCGGCTGCAGCGCATGCAGCCAGTTGGCAGTGAAAGGGTGAGGGGGCCGATTGGGTCCACGGGGCAGGGGCCCGATAAAAATGTCCATGGGGCCTGGGGTGGAGGGTGGGCGGGCCGTGCCCTCTCGCAGGACCCAGTTGAGGTAAGCCCGAGCAGCAGGCAGTAGAGCGGCCTTCACCTCCTGAAGTACGCGCTGGGGAGTACGAGGTCTGGAGAGCCCCATGCGCTGAGCGAGTGTCAGGGGATCCAGCCAGTCTCCCCAGTCATAGTCCAGGAGGTCGCCGACCCTGGTGACTTCCGCCAAGACCAGCCTCTGGCGCACCACAGGGCACTCCGCCACCTGCAAATGAAGCTGGGGATTTTGTAGCAGGGGCTCCGCGAGGAGGTCGGTCCCCACGGTGGCCGCCACGGACCTGGTCATTGAAAAGAGCTTCCAGGTCCAGAGGAGGTCTTGGTAGAAGACCGGCAGCCCGGAGAGGTCTCGCAGAAGACCTCTCAGATGGAGGTAAAAGAGCTACCGGTCATATCGGAGCCCTTGGAAGCAGTGGAGGAAGGCGTGCGCCAATACGCTCCACGCCAGACTACCTGCACCATACAAGAACCTCTGCAGGGCCTGGAGGCAGAAGACATGGACCTGAGTGCATAGGCACTTCAGGCCCTGCCCCCCCTCCTCCAGGGGCAGGTGGAGGACCCCTGCAGAGACCCAGTGTGTCCCTGGCCAAAAGAACTCCAGAATCGCCGTCCGGAGGTTGGCCAGGAAAAACGGGGCCGGGACCAGGGTGTTGAGATAGAGCAGCAGACCCGCGCTCCACCAGATGGCCTGAAGCGTGGGTGGGAGGGAGCTCACCTGCCACCCGTCCCCGACCACCAGGCCAGAGTTCTTGACCCAGTTGACCCAGGCGGAGGAGGCCACCGAGTACACAGCCTGGCAAGCCTCCACCCGCGCCAAGTCGCCCGGGTCCTGGACCACGAGTAGCACATCGTCAGCGTATGCCAACAAGACCAGCTGCAACCCCAGCTCCTGAAGCACCAACCCCGTCAACCTCTTGCAGAGGAGACAGAGGAAGGGCTCAATCGCCAGAGCGTACAGCGGGTCCGAGACGGGGCACCCCTGCCGCACTCCCCGCCCGAAGCTGACCGGCTCGGTCAGGGTCCAGTTGAGCCTGACCAGACACTCCGCAGAAGCGTATAGCACCTGGAGAAAACCCACAAACAGGGGTCCAAAGCTGAATGCTCGCAGAGTGCCCAGGAGATACCCGTGATCCATCCGGTCGAACGCCTTCTCCTGATCCAGGGACAAGAGGGCGAATGACAGACCATCCCTACACCCCAATTCCAAAAGGTCCCGGACCAGAGACAAGTTATCAAAGATGGTGCGGCCCGGGACGGTGTAGGTCTGGTCTGGATGGACCACGTCCGCCAGCACGGACCCTAGCCACATCGAGATGGCCTTCGCAACAATTTTGTAGTCCGTGCTGAGGAGCGAGACGGGACGCCAATTCCGTAAGTCGCGGAGGTCCCCCCTCTTTGGCAATAAGGCCAGCACGGCTCGCCTGCACGAGAGAGGGAGGACCCCGCTCTGCAAAGCCTCGGCCCAGACGGTGACCAAGTCTGGGCCGAGGATGTCCCAGAACACGCGGTAGAACTCCATGGTCAGCCCGTCCAGGCCCGGAGATTTATTGGTGGGCATGTGACGGAGGGCCTCCGAGAACTCGGCCAGAGTGAGAGGCAGCTCTAGCCGGTCCCGGTCGCCCGTGCTGACCGTCAGGAGCCCGTCCCAGAGCACTCTGCAAGCGTTAGGATCGGTCGGATCCGGGGAGAAAAGAGTGGCGTAGAAGGCCCTGGCCCTCTGGCACATCTCCGCCGGATCCGTGAGGGGGGTGCCGTCCTCCGCCAGGAGGCAGGTGACGTGCTTCTTGGCCCCCCTCCTTTTTTCCAGGGCGTAGAAGAAGCGGGAGCCGCGATCCATCTCCCGAAGGAGGTGGATGCGGGATCAAACAAAAGCACCCCGGGCCCGATGGTCTTCGAGGGCCCGGAGCTCCTCCCGCTTCTCCCGGCATGCTCCGCAGAGGGATGGATCCTCGGGGTTGACGGCCAGACGCCCCTCCAGCTCCAAGACCTCCCGCTCCAACTGCCCTATCGCCGCATCCCTCTGTCGGCTGGCACCCCGAGAGTAGTCACGGCAGAAGAGCCGGGCGCGCACCTTCCCCAGATCCCACCACCGCCGCGCCGAGGAAAAGGCGCACCTCTGCCCTCGCCAGGCCAGCCAGAACTCCCGGAAGAACGCCCCAAGCCGCATCCTCCAGCAAACTATTATTAAAGTGCCAATAGGCCGGCCCCGGCCTCTCCGCGCAGAGAGAGGCCGTCACGGTGGCAAGGTGGTGATCCGAAAAGGGGGCCGGCCGAACGCTGGAGGAGTGGGCCCGTGAAAGGTGGAAACGTGACAGGTAAATACGGTCCGGCCGGGAGTGGCACGACCGATGGGCCTTCACCCGGACGAAGGTGAACGTCGAGACGTCGTCTGGGTGGTGGTCGCGCCAGACGTCCACCAGGGAGTGGCGGTCGACAATCTCCCGGAGGACGTCCGCAGCTGCCGGGCACTGCTCGGTCCCCGAGCGGTCCCGTTCCTCGAGGGTGGTGTTAAAATCCCCTCCCAGGACCAGGCACTCACGAGGATCCAGGGAGCCAAGGAAGGCGGACGCCTGCTGATAAAAATGTAGCCTCTCCGGGGCCGATGTCGGGGCGTAAACGTTGACGAGATGAACCACAAGCCCCTCCACACGGACCCGGAGGTGCAGCAGGCGACCCGGCACAGCATCGGCGACCCCTAGCACCTCGGGCCGTAGGTCGGGGGAGAACAGGGTCGCCACTCCAGCCGCGCAGACAGAGAAGTGGCTAAAGTAGGCCCCGTCCCCCCACTCCAGCCGCCAGCTAGCTTCAGCGGCAGGATCCGTATGGGTCTCCTGCAGGAAAACCACAGAGTACCCCCCCTCCCGGAGGAAGGAGAGCACCTGGCTCCTGCGGAGACCCATCCTACAGCCTCGGGTGCTCAAGGTGGCAAGGATGATCGGCACCATGAGGAGGGCTGGGGGTGATCCTCGCTGGCAGACACGCCCACGGCCTCCGGCAGGCCGCGCAGCAATCCGTGACCAACCCCGAAGGTGAGTAAGGAGTCACGGAAGACACGGACCCGCCGGTAGGCCGCGGAGGTCTGCTTCCCGGTCCTCTTACCCTCCCCCATGAGGGCCCTCGCGGCCCGGAGGACCTGATGGAAATCCCCCCACCGCTGGAGCGCAAGATGGACTTTGTTCCGGGAGCCACGGACGTCCTCGAGGAACTCCCGCAGCTCCTCCCTCAGCGCATGGGGGGGTGGGGTCACTGATCGATGACTGGCCCCCAGTGGGGCCCCCGTCACAGCCCCGTGGCGGGTAGGCAGGGGGCAGATCCCCAACGTGGCAGCAGATGGACCGACGCCACACGACCCGCCCCGCTCTCAGAATCAAGAAAGGGCGGTGGAAGGGGAACAGCAGCCCCTGGGAGGTAGGGACAGGAAAGAACTAGTGAACCCGCTCCCTGGGAGGTATTGCCAGAGGCGGCACTGGCATCACAGGAAGTGGGGGGGATAAGGACAGGGCCAACAGGAGTAGGGCGTGGATCAGGGAGAGAATCCGGGAAGGAGGCAGAGGCAGGATCCGGAGCCTCCATAGGTGAGACGCCGGAAGGTGGCTCCTCCTGGCTAGGCTCAAGGATCTGGGAAGTGGGCAGGGGACCCTAACGATGCCGGGCTCAGCCACTGTGGCACGTGCGGCAGCCTCGGCACCCAGAGAGAGATGGTGGTCAATGGGGTCCCCGCTGAGGAAGGAGGGCGGGTCCTCCACACCCAAGAGGGACACCTCCTGGGAAGCGGGTCTCGGCAGCGGGGCACTGGCCGTCGCCCCAAGGGGTTCGGCAGCTGCCAACAGAGTGCCACACACAGCCGAGTCGAGGGAAGATTCCAGGGGACCCTCAGAGGTGGGAGCAGAAACAGCGGGTAGGGGAAGGGAACCCAGGGACAGGGGGGATGTAGTGAGGTCGCCCAGATCGAGGCCCGCCGGCAGAGGGTCATCCTCCCCCTGCGTGACCGGGGTCAAACCCAGGGCCTCTATTTCTGCGTAGATGGGAGGGAGATCACAGTCCACCACCCCAGGGCCCTCCCCACCAGCACCCGAAGCGATACCCACCGCGGCGCTCTCAGAGGCGCCAAGTGGGAAGGGGGCGAGAGAGGCTCCCTCGGGGGCATCCACGGGAAGGGACCCCGGAGGAGGGGCGGTGTCACCTTCCGGTGCTGCCACGGCATCCCCAGCCGGCACCACAAACTGGGAGTCATCAGGGGACAAGGCGGAAGACTCAACATTGGCGCCCCCCTTCCTGCTCTTCCAAGGGGCCTCCGAATCCAAAGTATGTAAAGAAACTCGAGCCTTCCGCTTGCCCCGCTTCCCCTGCACTAAGGACCAGCCCTCCATGGCATCATCCGGGGGCTGGCTAACAGGGGTCGGCTCGGGGGGTAAGGGCAATGGCTCAGGGACTCGAGGAGGCAGTGGTGGGACAGCAGAAACTGGGGAGGATTCCCCCTGGGATGAGCCCTCTCCCACGTCCGGCGGTAGCCCCGCCACACCCTCCTCCACAGAGGTGGACCGAGAAGGAGGAGGAGGGGCAGCTTCGGGTGCCGGGCAGCTAGGGGGACCGGCGATGACAGGGCCGGCGCCTTGCCGGGGCTCGGGGGTCCCGGACGCTCCTCTGTGCTGGGCCAAGGGACAGTCCCTCCGGACGTGCCCCATCGCCCGGCAGAGGTAGCACCGGGCCTCCCCCGTTGAATAATGCACCCGGTAGTGGGCTCCCTGGTAAGGGACCAGAAAGGACCCCTCGAGCGCCTCTCCGCCACGCGCCGCCGGCGGCAGTTGAAGCTGCACTTGCCGGCGGAACGAGAGAACATGACGGAGGGCGGGGTCCTTGCAGCCCAAGGGGAGAGGGCTGATGACAGAGACGGGGCGTCCCAGGGCAGAAAGGGCGGGCAGCAGGGCGGCATTGGGCAGGAAGGGAGGGACGGAGGTCAAGATCAAGCGGACCCCCAGGTCTTCTAACGGCTCCAGGGGGACGAACACGCCCCCCACCGCCAGGCCCGTCTCTACCGCCTCCTGGGCGGCAGCCTCCGATGCCAGGAAGAAGACCACCTTCCCGTACATTTTGGAGGCCGCCACGATGGCCGTGGGCCCCACTACCCTGGCCAACGCCCGCACGTAGGTCTCCACGTGGGGCGAGGCGGGCACCAGGAGGCAACGGACGCCGTGCTTCCTGGTCAAAGCGGGAAAGGGGCCCCGGCCGCTGTAGATGTTGGCGGAAGCAGCGGGCGGAGGAGCAGCGGCAGGCGGGGGGGCCACCGCCACCTGGGCGTACGCCCTGGGGGCCGGGGGAGGGACACCTGCAGAGCTGGTGGAGGGAACAGCGGGGAGGGATGCCGCAGCCGGTAGCGGGGCTGCGGCAGCTGGGGCAGTCTCTGCCATGGAGGGCCTGGCCTTTCTAGCGGGGCCCTTACCCTTCTTCCCACCCCGACCCTTCCCACCGGCTGGGGGGGCTCCCCCCGAATCAGAAGGGGTGAGAGAAGTGGCAGCAACGGAGGTCTCCCTAGTACTCGCCGCCGCCGGTGCCCCAGCAGCGGCGGTGGTAGGTGGATCGGCAGCGGCGGTCGAGGTAGAGGCTTGGGCAGTGGACACGGGGGCAGGTGGAGGAGGGGTAGTGGGAGCATCGCGAGGGGTCTCCCCCGCCGCATCCCCCGCCATAACGAGAGCGGGAAGGGGGACAAAGAGCGAGGGGAGGGGAAGGAGAGGAGGCGGCCACCCTTCCCCGCTAGGCTGCAGGCAGGGGAGGAGGGCGCCAGAAGGGGAAGGCTAAAGGGGCGTAGGGAGCAACCAAGGACTAAGGGTGGGATTGTTGCAGGGCACCAACGCAGAGGGGGGTTCCGGCTCCTCCAGTTGCACTAGGGGAGCGGGGGGGCAATGGCAGAGGGGGGAGTGCAGTGAACAAGGGGAAACCAAATGGGGAAGGGCACAAGCGCCTGAGAGGGGGCGTGGGCGCATGGGGGGGAACCGATCAGGGCTGGGGGAGCACAGGGTGGGGGGAAAGGGCGAGCTGAGATTGGGGTAGAGGGACCACGGGGACAGCTACAGGGCCGGGGCAGAACTATCAGGCAGCAGAGGGAAATAGGTTTGGTGGACAAATGTGGCAAAGGGGAGGGGTTCAGTCCAGTATGAGGGGGGAGGTGGTGCACCCACAGGCGCTTGTGACAAAAAGTCAATGGTTGGCTGCTGCTGCTGCAGGCCCAAATGGTGGAAGTGGGCGTGGTGAGCCAGGCGAGCAGCTCAGTCCCAGAGGCAGGAGTCCAAAGCAGAAGGAAAACAGCCAGCGGGGGTGGTGGAGGGGGCAACGATGGTGGTGGGGGCAAAGGGGACACGGATGGACTGGGGACAGGCTCCACGCCACACCCCCTGTGCCCCAGCGGACACAGTCCAAACCCCCACCACAAGAGCACAGTTTGAAAAAGACTCAGTCCAGAAAAGCCCCCTCCACAGTGGTCTTCATACTGTCTCCAGCAGCGGGTGGTCCTCTTCTCCTTCCTCTCCTCCTCCGGGCACCAACAGCTCCCCAGCAACAGCCACAGTAGGCCCAGCAGCTCCAGGTGGTGGTGGTCTGGCGTCCAGGCAGGAGGGACCCCGCTCAGAGGGTGGTGGTCTCAGCAACAAGAGCTGGGGTCCCTTACTCCCCTCTTCTCTGGGAAGCAGGCCAGCAGCCCCCCCCCCAGGGGCTGTAGGGGGAATAACAGCAGTAACTGAGGTTGGGGGGGGACCACCAGCCAGCCAGCAAACAGACAGCAGAGAGAGGGGTCCTATTGGCATCCAGCGGGGGGTGTCCCAGACCTGTGGGTCCTCCCCTTAGGCTGGGGGGGGCCCTTCTAAAGGGCCTCCCCCCAGCCTAAGGGGAGGACCCACAGGTCTGGGACACCAAATAATTACGGGGGACAACTAATGAAAAAAACAGGATCGGGAGTGAGGTCATAGGGCTAAACGAAGGGAACCCGATGGGGACACCGAGCAGAGAACCCCGGACAACGCCCACTGCTCCTCGAAAACGTCAAGGGAGCCAGTGGACGCCGCCCAGAGGAACTCTGCCCGGATGCGTGAGCAGACGGAGGAACGGAAATAGGCCCTACAGTCGCAGGAAATCCCGTCAGCCAACCTCCTCTCCCTGGTGTTGTAGATGGCCAGTTTGGCCAGGGCCAAAAGGAGGTTGAGAAGGAGATCCCGCGACTTCGTGGGGCCACGGATGGGGAGCGTGTAGATAAAAAGGTGAGGGGTAAAGTGCAACCAAAAACGCAGGAAAATATTCAGGAGGAGCCGGAACAGGGGCTGCAACCTGGCACACTCCAGATAAACGTGCGCCAAGGTCTCCTTCTCACCACAGAAAGGGCAGGTGCTAGGGACAGATGTGAACCGCGCCAAGTACACGCCCGTGCTCACGGCTCCGTGAAGGAGCCTCCAACTGATATCCCCGGCAGGCCTCGTGACCAGGGCAGAGTACAAGCTGGCCCACCGGGGCTCCTCACCCTCGAGAGGCGGCAGGAGGTCCCGCCATTTGGTATCGGGGCGGGATGCGAGGGTGAGGTAGTGAAGGGTATGGAGCACGAGCGAGTACAGATGTTTCCGTGTCGCGGTCTGGAACAAAACCGGCTGCAGATCATGCAGCCGGCTGGCAGTGAAAGGGTGAGGGGGCCGATTGGGTCCACGGGACAGGGGCCCGATAAAAATGTCCATGGGGCCTGGGGTGGAGGGTGGGCGGGGCGTGCCCTCTCGCAGGACCCGGTCGAGGTAAGCCCGAGCAGCGGGCAGTAAAGCGGCCTTCACCTCCTGAAGTACGCGCTGGGGAGTACGAGGTCTGGAGAGCCCCATGCGCTGAGCGAGCGTCAGGGGATCCAGCCAGTCTCCCCGGTCGTAGTCCAGGAGGTCTCCGACCCTGGTGACTCCCGCCAAGACCAACCTCTGGCACACCGTGGGGGACTCCGCCACCTGCACATGAAGCTGGGGATTGTGTAGCAGGGGCTCCGCGAGGAGGTCAACCCCCACGGTGGCCGCCACGGACCTGGTCGTTGAAAAGAGCTTCCAGGTCCGGAGGAGGTCTTGGTAGAAGACTGGCAGCCCGGAGAGGTCTCGCGGAAGACCTCTCGGATGGAGGTAAAAGAGCTGCCGGTCGTATCGGAGCCCTCGAAAGCGGCGGAGGAAGGCGTGCGCCAATACGTTCCACGCCGGACTACCCGCACCAAACAGGAGCCTCTGCAGGGCCTGGAGGCGGAAGACATGGACCTGAGCGCGTAAGCACTTCAGGCCCTGCCCCCCCTCCTCCAGGGTCAGGTGGAGGACCCCTGCAGAGACTCAGTGCGTCCCTGGCCAAAAGAACTCCAGAATCACAGTCCGGAGGTTGGCCAGGAAACCCGGGGCCGGGACCAGGGTGTTGAGTCGGTACCAGAGCATGGACAGGACCAGTTGATTAAGCACCAGTGCCCTCCCCCGAAGGGAGAGGCACCGGAGTAGTCCTGTCCATTTCCGGAGCCGCTCCGTCACCCTGCCCTGCAAATCCTGCCAGTTCTCCGGCGGAGACAGATGCGTGGCAGAAAGGTAAATGCCGAGATAGAGCAGCGGACCCACGCTCCACCTGATGGCCTGAAGCGCAGGTGGGAGGGAGCTCGCCTGCCACCCATCCCCGACCACCAGGCCAGAGTTCTTGACCCAGTTGACCCGGGCGGAGGAGGCCACCGAGTACACAGCCTGGCAAGCCTCCACCCGCGCCAAGTCGCCCGGGTCCTGGACCACGAGGAGCACATCGTCGGCGTATGCCGACAGGACCAGCGGCAGCCCCAGCTCCCGAAGCACCAACCCCGTCAACCTCTTGCGGAGGAGACAGAGGAAGGGCTCGATCGCCAGAGTGTACAGCTGGCCCGAGAGGGGGCACCCCTGCCGCACTCCCCGCCCGAAGCTGACCGGCTCGGTCAGGGTCCAGTTGAGCCTGACCAGACACTCCGCAGAAGCGTACAGCACCTGGAGAAAACAAACAAACAGGGGTCCGAAGCCGAACGGTCGCAGAGTGCCCAGGAGATACCCGTGATCCATCCGGTCGAACGCCTTCTCCTGATCCAGGGACAAGAGGGCGAATGACAGACCATCCCTACACCCCAATTCCAAAAGGTCCCGGACCAGAGACAAGTTATCAAAGATGGTGCGGCCCGGGACGGTGTAGGTCTGGTCTGGATGGACCACGTCCGCCAGCACGGACCCTAGCCGCATCGAGATGGCCTTCGCAACAATTTTGTAGTCCGTGCTGAGGAGCGAGACGGGACGCCAATTCCGTAAGTCGCGGAGGTCCCCCCTCTTCGGCAATAAGGCCAGCACGGCTCGCCTGCACGAGAGAGGGAGGACCCCGCTCTGCAAAGCCTCGGCCCAGACGGTGACCAAGTCTGGGCCGAGGACGTCCCAGAACACGTGGTAGAACTCCACGGTCAGCCCATCCAGGCCCAGAGATTTATTGGTGGGCATGTGACGGAGGGCCTCCGAGAACTCGGCCAGAGTGAGAGGCAGCTCTAGCCTGTCCCGGTCGCCCGTGCTGACCGTCGGGAGCCCGTCCCAGAGCACTCTGCAAGCGTTAGGATCGGTCGGATCCGGGGAGAAAAGAGTGGCGTAGAAGGCCCTGGCCCTCTGGCACATCTCCGCCGGATCCGTGAGGGGGGTGCCGTCCTCCGCCAGGAGGCAGGTGACGTGCTTCTTGGCCCCCCTCCTTTTCTCCAGGGCGTAGAAGAAGCGGGAGCCGCGATCCATCTCCCGAAGGAGGTGGATGCGGGATCGAACAAAAGCACCCCGGGCCCGATGGTCTTCGAGGGCCCGGAGCTCCTCCCGCTTCTCCCGGCACGCTCCGCAGAGGGATGGATCCTCGGGGTTGACGGCCAGACGCCTCTCCAGCTCCAAGACCTCCCGCTCCAACTGCCCTATCGCCGCATCCCTCCGTCGGCTGGCACCCCGAGTGTAGTCACGGCAGAAGAGCCGGGCGCGCACCTTCCCCAGATCCCACCACCGCCGCGCCGAGGAAAAGGCGCGCCTCTGCCCTCGCCAGGCCAGCCAGAACTCCCGGAAGGACGCCACAAAGCCCGCATCCTCCAGCAAACTATTATTAAAGTGCCAATAGGCCGGCCCCGGTCTCTCCGCGCAGAGAGAGGCCGTCACGGTGGCAAGGTGGTGATCCGAAAAGGGGGCCGGCCGAACGCTGGAGGAGTGGGCCCGTGAAAGGTGGAAACGTGACAGGTAAATACGGTGCAGCCGGGAGTGGCACGACCGATGGGCCTCCACCCGGACGAAGGTGAACGTCGAGACGTCGTCCGGGTGGTGGTCGTGCCAGACGTCCACCAGGAAGTGGCGGTCGACAATCTCCCGGAGGACGTCCGCAGCTGCCGGGCACTGCTCGGTCCCCGAGCGGTCCCGTTCCTCGAGGGTGGTGTTAAAATCCCCTCCCAGGACCAGGCACTCACGAGGATCCAGGGAGCCAAGGAAGGCGGACGCCTGCTGATAAAAATGTAGCCTCTCCGGGGCCGATGTCGGGGCGTAAACGTTGACGAGATGAACCACAAGCCCCTCCACACGGACCCGGAGGTGCAGCAGGCGACCCGGCACAGCCTCGGCGACCCCTAGCACCTCGGGCCTTAGGTCGGGGGAGAACAGGGTCGCCACTCCAGCCGCGCAGACAGAGAAGTGGCTAAAGTAGGCCCCGTCCCCCCACTCCAGCCGCCAGCTAGCTTCAGCGGCAGGATTCGTATGGGTCTCCTGCAGGAAAACCACAGAGTACCCCCCCTCCCGGAGGAAGGAGAGCACCTGGCTCCTGCGGAGACCCATCCTACAGCCTCGGGTGTTCAAGGTGGCAAGGATGATCGGCGCCATGAGGAGGGCTGGGGGTGATCCTCGCTGGCAGACACGCCCACGGCCTCCGGCAGGCCGCGCAGCAATCCGTGACCAACCCCGAAGGTGAGTAAGGAGTCACGGAAGACACGGACCCGCCGGTAGGCCGCGGCGGTCTGCTTCCCGGTCCTCTTACCCTCCCCCATGAGGGCCCTCGCGGCCCGGAGGACCTGATGGAAATCCCCCCACCGCTGGAGCGCAAGATGGACTTTGTTCCGGGAGCCACGGACGTCCTCGAGGAACTCCCGCAGCTCCTCCCTCAGCGCATGGGGGGTGGGGTCACTGATCGATGACTGGCCCCCAGTGGGGCCCCCGTCACAGCCCCGTGGCCCACCGCGGCGGGTAGGCAGGGGGCAGATCCCCAACGTGGCAGCAGATGGACCGACGCCACACGACCCGCCCCGCTCCCAGAATCAAGAAGGGGCGGTGGAAGGGGAACAGCAGCCCCTGGGGGGTCGGGACAGGAAAGAATTAGGGAACCCGCTCCCTGGGAAGGATTGCCAGGGGCAGCACTGGCATCACAGGAAGTGGGGGGGACAAGGACAGAGCCAACAGGAGTAGGGCGGGGATCAGGGAGAGAATCCGGGAAGGAGGTAGAGGCAGGATCCGGAGCCTCCATAGGTGAGACGCCGGAAGGTGGCTCCTCCTGGCCAGGCTCAAGGATCTGGGAAGTGGGCAGGGGACCCCTAACGATGCCGGGCTCAGCCACTGTGGCACGTGCGGCAGCCTCGGCATCCAGAGAGAGATGGTGGTCAATAGGGTCCCCGCTGAGGAAGGAGGGCGGGTCCTCCACACCAAAGAGGGACACCCCCTGGGAAGCGGGGCTCGGCAGCGAGGCACTGGCCGTCGCCCCAAGGGGCTCGGCGGCCGTCAACAGAGTGCCACTCACAGCCAGGTCGATAGAACATTCCAGGGGACCCTCAGAGGTGGGAGCAGAAACAGCGGGTACAAGAAGGGAACCCAGGGACAGGGGGGATGTAGGGAGGTCACCCAGATCGAGGCCATCCGGCAGAGGGTCGTCCTCCCCCTGCGTGACCGGGGTCAAGCCCAGGGCCTCGATCTCCGCGTAGATGGGAGGGAGATCACCGTCCACCACCCTAGGGCCCTCCCCGCCAGCACCCGAGGCGATACCCACCACGGCACTCTCAGAGGCGCCAAGTGGGAAGGGGGCGAGAGAGGCTCCCTCGGGGGCATCCACGGGAAGGGACTCCGGAGGAGGGGCGGTGTCACCTTCCGGTGCTGCCACGGCATCCACAGCCGGCACCACAAACTGGGAGTCATCAGGGGACAAGGCAGAAGACTCGACATCGGCGCCCCCCTTCCTGCTCTTCCGGGGCGCCTCCGAATCCGAAGGATGTAAAGAAACTCGAGCCTTCCGCTTGCCCCGCTTCCCCTGCACTAAGGACCAGCCCTCCATGGCATCATCCGGGGGCCGGCTAACAGGGGTCGGCTCGGGGGGTAAGGGCAATGGCTCAGGGACTCGAGGAGGCAGTGGTGGGACAGCAGAAACCGGGGAGGATTCCCCCTGGGACGAGCCCTCTCCCACGGCCGGCGGTAGCCCCGCCAAACCCTCCTCCACAGAGGTAGACCAAGAAGGAGGAGGAGGGGCAGCTTCGGGTGCCGGGCAGCTAGGGGGACCGGCGATGACAGGGCCGGCGCCTTGCCGGGGCTCGGGGGTCCCGGACACTCCTCCGTGCTGGGCCAAGGGACAGTCCCTCCGGACGTGCCCCATCGCCCGGCAGAGGTAGCACCGGGCCTCCCCCGTTGAATAATGCACCCGGTAGTGGGCTCCCTGGTAAGGGACCAGAAAGGACCCCTCGAGCGCCTCTCCGCCACGCGCCGCCGGCGGCAGTTGAAGCTGCACTTGCCGGCGGAACGAGAGAACATGACGGAGGGCGGGGTCCTTGCAGCCCAAGGGGAGAGGGCTGATGACAGAGACGGGGCGTCCCAGGGCAGAAAGGGCGGGCAGCAGGGCGGCATTGGGCAGGAAGGGAGGGACGGAGGTCAAGATCAAGCGGACTCCCAGGTCTTCTAATGGCTCCAGGGGGACGAACACGCCCCCCACCGCCAGGCCCGTCTCTACCGCCTCCTGGGCGGCAGCCTCCGATGCCAGGAAGAAGACCACCTTCCCGTACATTTTGGAGGCCGCCACGATGGCCGTGGGCCCCACTACCCTGGCCAACGCCCGCACGTAGGTCTCCACGTGGGGCGAGGCGGGCACCAGGAGGCAACGGACGCCGTGCTTCCTGGTCAAAGTGGGAAAGGGGCCCCGGCCGCTGTAGATGTTGGCGGAAGCAGCGGGCGGAGGAGCAGTGGCAGGCGGGGGGGCCGCCGCCACCTGGGCGTACGCCCTGGGGGCCGGGGGAGGGACACCTGCAGAGCTGGTGGAGGGAACAGCGGGGAGGGACGCCGCAGCCAGTAGCGGGGCTGTGGCAACGGGGGCAGTCTTCGCCATGGAGGGCCTGGCCTTTCTAGCGGGGCCCTTACCCTTCTTCCCACCCCGACCCTTCCCACCGGCTGGGGGGGCTCCCCCCGAATCAGAAGGTGCGAGAGAAGTGGCAGCAATGGAGGTCTCCCTAGTACTCACCGCTGCCAGTGCCCCAGCAGGGGCGGTGGTAGGTGGATCAGCAGCGGCGGTCGAGATAGAGGCTTGGGCAGTGGACACGGGGGCAGGTGGAGGAGGGGTAGTGGGAGCATCGCGAGCGGTCTCTCCCGCCGCATCCCCCGCCATAACGAGAGCGGGGAGGGGGACAAAGAGCGAGGGGAGGGGAAGGAGAGGAGGCGGCCACCCTTCCCCGCTAGGCTGCAGGCAGGGGAGGAGGGCGCCAGAAGGGGAAGGCTAAAGGGGCGTAGGGAGCAACCAAGGACTAAGGGTGGGATTGTTGCAGGGCACCAACGCAGAGGGGGGTTCCGGCTCCTCCAGTTGCACTAGGGGAGCGGGGGGGCAACGGCAGAGGGGGGAGTGCAGTGAACAAGGGAAAACCAAATGGGGAAGGGCACAAGTGCCTGAGAGGGGGCGTGGGCGCATGGGGGGGAACCGATCAGGGCTGGGGGAGCACAGGGTGGGGGGAAAGGGCGAGCTGAGATTGGGGTAAAGGGACTACGGGGACAGCTACAGGGCCAGGGCAGAACTATCAGGCAACAGAGGGAAATAGGTGGGGTGGACAAAAGTGGCAGAGGGGAGGGGGTCAGTCCAGTAAGAGGGGGGAGGTGGTGCACCCACAGGCACTTGTGCCAAAAAGTCAATGGTTGGCTGCTGCTGCTGCAGGCCCAAATGGTGGAAGTGGGCGTGGTGAGCCAGGCGAGCAGCTCAGACCCAGAGGCAGGAGTCCAAAGCAGAAGGAAAACAGCCAGCGGGGGTGGTGGAGGGGGCAATGATGGTGGTGGGGGCGAAGGGGGACACGGATGGACTGGGGACAGGCTCCACGCCACACCCCCGGTGCCCCAGCGGACACAGTCCAAACCCCCACCACAAGAGCACAGTTTGAAAAAGACTCAGTCCAGAAAAGCCCCCTCCACAGTGGTCTTCATACTGTCTCCAGCAGCGGTCCTCTTCTCCTTCCTCTCCTCCTCCGGGCACCAACAGCTCCCCAGCAACAGCCACAGTAGGCCCAGCAGCTCCAGGTGGTGGTGGTCTGGCGTCCAGGCAGGAGGGACCCCGCTCAGAGGGTGGTGTCCTCAGCAACAAGAGCCGGGGTCCCTCATTCCCCTCTTCTCTGGGAAGCAGGCCAGCAGCCCCCCCCCCCCCAAGATGCTGTAGGTGGAATAACAGCAGTAACTGAGGTGGGGGGGAACCACCAGCCAGCCAGCAAACAGACAGCAGA
This sequence comes from Gopherus evgoodei, assembly GCF_007399415.2. NCBI lineage: Eukaryota > Metazoa > Chordata > Testudines > Testudinidae > Gopherus > Gopherus evgoodei. The sequence continues at coordinate 185,621,815 of NC_044322.1, forward strand.
GAGAGGGGTAGGTGGTGGTGTCTAGCCCAGCCAGGGAAGCAGCAGGAGCAGGAACAGCAGCAGAAACAGCAGCAGCGAGGGCCCAGCGCCCAGCAGGAACAGCAGCAGCAGCAGCAGCACTCTCCCTCCTTCCTCTACAGCAGAGCGGTTGAAGAGATATCAGCTACTAGCCCCAGGAGAAGCAGGCTCCTGCTCCCTTAGGGACCAGAGCAGGGGCTGCTCCAGGCTAATGAGAACACCTGACTCCAACTAACCTCCTAAGAGTCAGGTGAGGCTATTAAGCACCTGACTCTAATTAAGGCCCCTCTGATGCTATAAAAGGGCTCACTCCAGTCAGGCCAAAGGGAGCCAGAGGAGAGGAAGTGCGTGCAAGGAAGTGGGAGAAAGAAGCTGAGTGAATAGGCATACTGCTGGAGGAATGAGAAGTACCAGTGCTTTCAGACATCAGGAGGAAGGTCCTATGGTGAGGATAAAGAAGGTGTTGGGAGGATGCTATGGGGAAGTAGCCCAGGAAGTTGTAGCTGTTGTGCAACTGTACCAGGAGGCATTCTAGACAGCTGCAATCCACAGGGCCCTGGACTGGAACCCAGAATAGAGGGTGGGCATGGGTTACCCCAAAACATCCCAACTCCTGATCAAACACTGGAGGAATTGCCCTGGACTGTGGCTTCTACCAGAGGGAAAGGTCTCTGTGCTATTTCCCAACTCACAGCATGAATCTATGAGGCGAGCAAATCTGCCAATAAGTGCAGGACCCACCAAGGTAGAGGAGGAACTTTATCACAATATGCATTACATTCCTACTTTCCTTACTGGTGAGATCCCATTCAACATATGGCATTCCAATGAATGCATATGCATGGATGGGGTCCAACACTCCCTTTGCTTTCCCTCACAGAACCTGTATGTCTTCAACAAGTCACCATCTCTCTTTCCAGACCATGCTCAGAAGCAGAAGAGGTGAAGGAGGCAGTGTGAAGACATGGTAGCTTGGTATTCTGGAAAGTGGGAAGCTGTATTTGGAGGGTTCTAGGATCCAGAGACCCAGGAGGAGCCACCGCCACCTCTCCAGTCATGCTGGTCACTGACAGCTTCAATCACTGCTTCTTCTCCCCAGGTCCAGCCCATAACATTTTGGCACCTGAGGTGGGGATCTGAAATGATGCCTCCATGTCCCCTCACTTGGGCCAAAACTTTGAAAGGTCTCAGTTCTGCCTTCTTCCTGTTCTACTCCTCTCATGGAACCACTCTGCTACCTACCCCAATAAAAGAGAAATAACTTAAAATGCCTTGTTCTAAAATTTTTAGCAACACTTAACTTTCAAATGCCTGAACAACAAAGGTAACTTTTCTTGTATGCATAGGAAACACTGGCATTTTTACTGTTTGAATAATCAAAGTGGTGCTTTCCATGCCTTCTTGGCTGCAAAGATTTGAACTGCTTCCTGCTGAAGGTCCACAGTCTGGGCTATTGCATGCTCTACAGAGATGCTTGCAAAGCCGACCAGTCTCTCCTGTGTCTCTGTGGAGCGTAGATGTGATTTTATTAACTTCAGCTTGGAGAAGCTGCGTTGTCCACTGACAACTGTTACAGGAAGTGTTAGAAGTATGCGCAGAGCAACAAAAGCATTTGGAAGGAGGGTGGTCATCTTATTTGTGCACATATATTCCAGAACAGCCTTTGGAGTTGATCCTGCTGAAATGTATCTTGAAAGGGCTTTCAGTTCATCACCTAAATTGCTCACATCAATATCGCACATGTGATCATGTGTCAACCATAGGCACCGACTCTGCTCGTGCTCCAGGGCTGGAGGACACACAGGGAAAAATTGGTGGGTGCTCTGCACCCACCAGCAGATCTCTGCCCCGTCCCCCCGCACCAGCTCACCTCCACCTTCTCCCCTGAGCAAGCCACCAAGTCCTGCTTCTCCCCTCTCCTTCCGAGCACTTGGGCCACAAAACAGCTGTTTCGTGCAGCAAGCAGTGGGAGGGAGGGAGAGGAGCAGGGCTGGTGCAACCATTTAGGCGACCTAGGCGGTTGTCTAGAGCACTAGAATTTGAGGGGAGCCATTTTCTTCGACAGCAACCGCGGCAGCTGGATCTTCGGCCACCCCGGTTGCCACCGGCATTTAGGCGGAGGGACCTGGGGCAGGGAAGCGCGGGAGGGCCACCTGCAGAAAGTAAGGGGGGGTGGCGGCACACAGGAGAACTCCCCGCCCCAGCTCACCCCGCCCCACCTCCTCCCCAAGCAGCTATGGCTGCTTCACTTATTCTGCCTCCCAGGCTTGTGGCACCTAAGCTGATTGGCGCTGCAAGCCTGAGAGGCAGGAGAAATGAAGCGGCCATGGCGTGCTTGGGGAACAGGGGTGAGCTGCTTCACTTCTCCCGTCTCCAGGCTTGCGGCACCAATCAGATTAGGTGCTACAAGCCTGGGAGGCGGGAGAAGTGAAGCAGCCACGGTGTGCTTGGGGAGAAGGCGGGGCTGGGGCGGATGGGGTGCCTCAGAGCGAAGGGTGGGGGGTGGGGAGCTGCCGCAAGGGGATACCTCGGGGGGGACGGAGGGCGCAAGGTGGAAGTTTTGCCTAGGGCGTGAAACATCCTTACACCAGCCCTGGGGAGGAGGAGGAACGTGATGTGGTCGGGGAAGAGGCGGGGCTGGGGTGGGAATTTGGGCCAGAGAGGGGATGGAGTCAGGGCAGGACCAGGGGCAAGCACCCACTGGCACCAAGGAAAGTTGGCACTTGTGGTGTCAACATTGTCTCTAGTGACCTGCATTGCTGGTCTAGGTCTTCTTCAGGTATAGTGAGGAGTTTTGGAATATCATACAACATCTCAAATATACTGCTGTATTCCCTGAGCTGCATGAAACATTATTCAACTGACTGTATTGCACAATCAAGCACCTAGTTAAAGAATTCAACTTTCAATTGTTGTTTGGGGTCTCTTATGGGATTATCCTGTGCCTCATACTCAAAATGTCTTCTTCTTCAGGGACTCTTGTATTCTTGAATGGGTGGGAAAATAGCTTCAGTGTGAAGTTCCTCTGCCAATTTCTGTTCACTCTTCAGAATGTTTTGAAATCCCTCACCTGATCGGTAAGACTGTAGGTATGACTTTGCTTTTTCCGGTTGCTCCCTTGCTCCAGATATATCAAGGTCAACACCTTGGAGTCTCTTGCTTACAACATTTATTGCAAACAGTACGCCATGCCACAACACTAAGCCACACAGAAATTGGAAGTTATGTATGTTTCTGGTGATTCCATTTCCCTCTGCCACTGTTCTCCCATAAACAGTTCCTGTCATAGCATTATCCTCCATAATGGCAACTACGGCATCATCTATCTTCCCAGTTTGGTGTTTGATAGGCTTTATCGCCTCCACTCAACTTTCCCATCATGTGGCGCTCAGTGGTTTCAGTGTCAGAGAAGATGTTCCCAGATGTTGCTTTAAAATTTGCCATCGATGAGTTGATGCAGAGAAAAATACATAGATGCTTTGAATTACATTAAAAAATTCAGCAGCCTCGCTAGAACCTGATGCGGCATCACTGACCACTAAGTTCAATGAATAAGAACTGCATGGGAGAAAAAAAGCTTGAGGGTTTAACTCTTGGATCCGTGTCTGCACTCCACTGTTCTTTCCTCTCAGATTGGCACCATTATCATAGCCCTGACCTCTCTTGCCAGCTATCGCAATTCCCGTATCGCAATTCCCACAATTCCAACTTTTTAAGAAGCACATTTGTCATACCAGCTCCTGTAGTATCATCAATGTCAATAAATTCTAGAAAATGCTCTGACAGTCACCATTGCAGGGACATTTTCACTAGGTTCTGTTGTTGTTACAAAACACACCATTAAAGTCAATTGTTCTGTATGGCTGATGTGAGATATGCAGTCCAGAACAACAGTACTGTCTTAATGACTTCAGATCTGACACAATCTTCTATTTGACTTTTGTTGCCAGTAACTGTATGATCTCATTTTGAATTGTTTTTCCAAGGTAGTGGTGTGTGAACATTTCTTGGATGGTGACTCCTCTTAGATGCTGCTGGAGTACAGCATCAAACTCAGTCATCAGCTCCACAATTTTAAGGAACTTTCCATTGTTTGGCACATACAGCTAATCTGAAGTGTCACACAGTGCTAGGTTTTGGGTAGCCAGCATTCTCAGAATGGCAATGAGCCTTTTCCGAACATTTTGACAGTAAAGAGACTCTGATGCAATCTTCTCTTGATGCTAATCATCTATGGTGGCCTTTAACCTTAGTCTCATCTCAAGCTCTTTCCACCTATGAAATGATCTCTGGTGATTTGCTGCCTTCTCATGGCATGCCAGATCTTTAGCCAGATTTTTCCAGTCCTTTGTTCCTGTAGAACCTAATGTGGCTGGAACATTAGACTGGAAGAGTTTGCAACAAAAACAGTATGCAACATTCTGGGTTTTTGAGTATATAAGCCATGGCCTCTCTGCTTTGTCACCATTGGGGATTTCACGCCAGTAATGTGTTGGATGGAAACCTCTATTTTCATTGTCTTTGGGGAACATGAAGTTTTTCACTTGCTGTGGCCCATGCAGTACAAGGAAGCCCCTCAGGCTACTGCTCAAGTGGGTCCACAGTCCTGGATCATCTAGACTTAAGGAATTAAACTCAGCAGCAGCTGTTTCTTGCACCTCTACCACACTCTTCTCTGACCTACAATTTTCTTCAGGAATGTGCATGGTTACATCCATTTGAGATGGAGATATGGATGCTGCAGTAGCTGCCAGCTCACCTGCACTCTGACTGACTGGAAGATCAGGCATCTCCTCACCACTCATATCCTCACTGGGGCCAGAAGGCTCACCATGAACATTTGTCTCTCCATATCTCAGGAGAGCTCCTTCCTGCTTAGATAGAAAAGCTTCCTTTGCTTTCTTTCTTTCTTTTTTTGAATGCTGCTCCAGAGGGACGTTTTCTTCTTTCACTCATAACTGCTGTTCTGTGCCAGCCATAGCAGCTCTCAACACTCAATTTAAAGGGACAAATAAGCAGTCTGGTAGCAGGGCCTGAGTGAGGGAAGATATCAGCGTCTTAAGGGCCTAACTGGCTTCTACTACTTCATTTGACTGCCTGTTCTCCTCAGGTGGGTTCCGGGAAGCAGCAGGAAACAGGAAGCTTCCTGAGAAGCTGGTGTTAATCAATCCAGGCTCATGGGGGTGCTAGAGAGGTACAGAAGAGGCTCCTCCTCCTCTCTCTCCCTGCAGCTCCTGCTGCTTTCTGTTATTCTCCCTCACCTTTTCTCCTGCCTGCCTGTTACGTCTCTTGTGCCCTCCTTCCTCCAGCACAGCACTCCACCATCCCTGTGCATTTAGAGCAGAGAGAATACATATGCACTAGCAACAGACACAATTTTCTATACTCTGGGTCCTAGTGGCACCCCTCCAGAGTCACGCACCTGAGGCAGTCGCCTCAGTTTGCCTCATAGTAAGGCCAGCCCTGCTTCCCCCTCTCCAACGAAAGACCCCATGTGAAATAGACTGGCTGGGATCTCTCCCTCCTGCCCTTCCACTGGTTGGACTGGGACCATGAATTTGTAATAGCAGCTATGGCCAAGAGGGGGCCCTGCCTTCCCCCCTCCCCACTTCATTGCATCCCTGACTGGAAAGCCTAAACTTTGCAACTAGTTTGCTAAATTATGTTGTCTTCCTTCACTGCAAATTGTTATTGCCACCTTTGTAACTTTTCATATGGACAGAATGAACTTTTGGCCTTGCATGTCAAACAACTGAGATGTACTTTATGCAATTAGCAAATTGTACGGGTGTATGTGCTTCTAGAATAAGTGGCTCAAAATGTGATGAAAAAGCTGAAGCACTCCTAAGATAATTTGATTAAGAAATTTCTGCAACTGTGCAAGTGATAGGAGGTTTCTTTGGCAAAGTCTGATCATTTCTTTGAATCACTTGAGGAACCATTTGAGACATTTTGACACTTCATTAAGCAAATACACTGCACTTCTGGATCTATTGTATAGTCAGTTCATTAGGTCATTCAGTTTAGATAATTCAGCTGTGTTAAGATAATGTGGCACCGAATCAGTTGACATACTGTTTAAGCGTTATTTTCCCAGCTTTTCCCTCTTCAGGATGTATATGCGTAGAAAAATTAGGATCAGATTCTTCCAATACTTGCACTGATGTGCAAGGGAAGGAGCAGTGAGCAAAGAGCTTTCCCTCCACCCCACTTTAGTCCACCAGACAAGTAGTCAACCACAGTCCTGGGGTGAAATCTTTGCCCCAGTGAAGTCTATGGGAGCTTTTTCATTGACTTCAATGGGGCCAGGATTTCACTCTGGTGTTTGCACTCCCTGACGCAGCTGATTGATTCCTTGGGCATGAGTGAAGTACACCCTGTATAGGGTGACTAGTGCACAATACGCCAACTGGTCATCCCAGGTCAGTGCTGGGGGCATGAATGATGGACATCCAGAAAAAGATTGTGTGAGATACAGATTGGGTCAATGTACACAAGTTCAGGTTTTCTAACTGGTCTGGGTTTGTCCAGCTTGTTGTGAGTCCTTTATCACTGTGCTATTTTTCAGCTAGCAAAACCCTCTTATTAGAAGTATTGTACGCTTCAGCCAATAAGGTAGTGGTTTCTTGACACAAAAAAGTAACACCAGAGGCACAGATAAATGTTTATCTGATGCTATTAGGATTGTTTCAGAGTTGCCCTGACTGTCAGGTAGTTTTGATAAAAGATGGGCATTTCAGTGAGATAGACAAGCTTTAGACACTTAAGGAAGTCTAGTTTTCAATTCATAGCCACCTTCAACCACTCCTCCCTCCATCCCACTCCTCCTCCTTGATGGTAGCTTGGTGAGTAAAGTATATAAATAGAAATAGGACACTACACGGGAAATTCTGAACTTTGTAAGCAACATCACAAAACAAGGCAGGAAGCTATACTGGTTACATTCAGGCTTTTGATGAAACAAGGGCATATCTTCACTCCCTCAACCACTAGGGAAGCAAGGGCATATGTTGTGGGAGAGGGGCTCATTGTTGTATTTATATTGGCTCAATTACATCATTAAGGAAAACTATTAATAGAGCCAAGTTGGAGTTTGGAAAATGTTTAACAAATTTTTTCCTCAAAAATTCTATTTGACAGAGAAAAATATTTTCCTTGGCTGTTTTCACCCCCATCTGCAGTTTTCAGTCTCAGACTCTAAAATGTCTGGATTTTTTGAAGCAGTTCCACTTATTGAATGCCAAAACTTGAGGAATGCATACACATACACAAAAATTAATAGAAACAAAACTGCTCCTACAATCAGATTGGCTAGCACAGATTTCTGAATCCCAAATGGCTCTGCATAGTCATGAGCCTCCATATGAACTGATCAGATTGCAAAATCAGGAAAAACTTAGCCCTTTAAAAAAACAAACAAACAAAGATATTCAAAACAAACACAAGGTCAGTTATTCAAGGAAACACCTAAGGAAAGTTAAAAGTATCAGATAGTGCTAAAGGTTTAAAACACATTATGCAGAGATGCCAGGATTTCTCCCTGTCTCATTGAAATCAATAGCAAAACTCCCAATTAACTTTCCCTAAGGTTAAGGTTTCGCACAAAATGGTTAGCCATATAATATCTGCTTGCTTTTACAATAGTTAACTTCATAAATATTTTAATTAAAATAATTTAATGCTTTATATTTTTGAAAGTGGAAGGAATTATGTAGTGAATTTTGCATAGCCAGTTTTAACTGATGGCTTCCAGTTCCTACTTCTGCTACCTTGAAAATAGGTTCCAAAACATCAGTCAGACACAAGCTAAAGGTTTTAAGCTGCCATTTACAAACCTATTCTGATTTTCCTCTCTCTCTCCCTCCGAACTTCATTTCCAGAGAAAAGAGTCACAAAGTCTGCCAGCAGCCAAAAGCAAAGAGGAAGAACACTCCTGTCAAGGTTTCTTCCCCACTCTGAACTTTAGGGTACAGATGTGGGGACCTGCGTGGATACTTCTAAGCTTAATTACTAGCTTAGATCTGGTATTGCCGCCACTACCCCCAAGTACCACCTTTTTCCCTGGATAGTCTTGAGGGACTTCACCAATTCCCTGGTGAACACAGATCCAAACCCCTTGGATCTTAAAACAAGGAGAAATTAACTATCTCCCTCCCTTTCTCCCACCAACTCCTGATGGATCCAGATCCAACCCCCTTGGATCTAAAAAACAAGGAAAAATCAATCAGGTATTAAGAAAAAGGCTTTTAATTAAAGAAAAGAAAGGTAAAAAAAAAACCCTCTGGGAGAGATTAGCATACCAGCTACTCTCATAGATAACAGATTTAAAACACAGAGGATGTTCCCCTGGGCACAAATTTAGTTACACAAAAAAATACCCAAATATCCAATTTTGATAATTCCCTAATTTTGCATAAGACAGGTTACAAAGAAATAAACTAACCTATTTGTTGCTTTCTAAAACTTACTACTCTGATAAAAGGCTGGTTCCTTGATCTTTTTCATTCCAGCTGAAACGGAAACTCTCAAGAAAGGAAAAACTGCCCTCCTTCCTTTTGAAACATCTTGTTCTCCCATTGGTTCCGCTGGTCAGGTGTTAGCTAGGCTAGGTGAACTTTTTAACCCTTTACAGATAAAAGAGGCATTAACACTTAATCATCTGTTTATGACATGCCCCCCAATCTCAAACAGTGTGGAACCACACTGGCGGTGATTTCTTCCTAGAACTTTAGAATAAACAAATTAATAAAACACATGCACCTTTACATATACTACTACTTACGTAAAACTAGAAGATTTTTCACATTCCAAGGACAATTTAACCAGTTAACTCGGGAAACTTTCACTGGAGAGTGCATCAGCTACTTTGTTAGAAGCTCCTGAAATGTGTTGAATTTCAAAATCAAAATCTTGGAGAGCTAAACTCCATCGAAGCAGTTTTTTGTTGTTTCCCTTGGCAGTATGAAGCCACTTTAGGGCAGCATGGTCGGTTTGTAGCTGGAAACGCCGTCCCCAAATGTATGGGCGTAGATTTTCCAGGGCATACACAATGGCATAGCATTCTTTTTCACTGATTGACCAGTGGCTTTCCCTCTCAGACAGTTTCTTGCTGAGAAACGCGACAGGATGAAATTCTTGATCCAGTCCTTCTTGCATTAAAACTGCTCCTACACCACGCTCAGATGTATCTGTGCTTACTAGGAATGGTTTGTCAAAGTCTGGGGCCCTTAGCACAGGGTCAGACATGAGTGTTGCCTTAAGCTGGGTAAAGGCCTTCTGACACTCATTAGTCCATTTAACTGCATTTGGCTGTGTCTTTCTGGTCAGGTCTGTTAGTGGGGCAGCGATTTGGCTGTAGTGTGGTACAAATCACCTGTAATATTCAGCCAAGCCTAAGAAGGATTGGACCTGTTTCTTTGACTTTGGGACAGGCCACTTTTGGATAGCATCCACCTTGGCCTGTAGGGGATTTATCGGTCCTTGACCCACCTGGTGTCCAAGGTAAGTCAGTCTGTTTTGGCCTATTTGACACTTTTTAGCCTTAACCGTTAGTCCTGCCTGCCTGATGTGCTCAAATACTTTTTCCTGGTGCTCCAGGTGTTCTGCCCATGAATCAGAAAAAATGGCCATATCATCGAGGTAGGCAACTGCAGATTCTCCCAATCCTGCTAGGAGACCATCTACAAGTCTTTGGAAGGCGGCGGGTGCATTTCGCAGCCTGAAGTGAAGCACATTAAATTCATACACCCCTGCATGGGTGATGAAGGCTGACCTTTCCTTGGCGCGTTCATCTGGCGGTACTTGCCAGTACCCCTTGGTTAAGTCTATTGTAGAGATGAACTGGGCACGTCCCAACTTTTCCAATAGCTCATCGGTGCGTGGCATTGGATAGTTGTCCGGACGAGTTACAGCATTTAGCTTACGGTAGTCCACGCAAAAGCGTATTTCCCCATCTGGTTTGGGTACCAGAACCACTGGAGATGCCCATGCACTGGTAGATGGGCGGATTATACCCATCTGTAGCATGTTCTGGATCTCGCGTTCTACAGTAGCTTGGACATGAGGAGACACCCGGTAAGGTGGGGTTCTAATTGGGTGAGCATTACCTGTGTCAATGGAGTAGTATGCCTGTTCAGTCTGTCCTGGGGTGGCTGAGAACATTGGTGCGAAGCTAGTGCACAGCTCCTTGATCTGTTGCTGCTGCAGACATTAGAGGAGAGGTGAAGAGGTTCACCTCTTCCATGCCACTGTTATTTTTTCCTTCGTAGTAGACACCTTCAGGCCACTCAGCGTCATCTCCTCCCTGGGCTGTAAACTGACAAACCTTTAATTCTCTGGAATAAAAGGGCTTTAGAGAATTAACATGGCACAATTTAGGCTTTAGGGTTGAGGTGGGCAATGCTATGAGATAGTTAACAGCTCCCAGGCGCTCTTGGACCGTGAATGGCCCTTCCCATGACACTTCCATCTTAAGGGCCTGTTGCGCCTTCAAGACCATAACCTGGTCCCCTACTTTGAAGGAACACTCTCTGGTATGTTTATCATACCAGGCCTTTTGCTCTTCATGAGCATCCTTTAGATATTCTTTAGCAAGGACTAAAGAGTGTCGGAGGGTGCTTTGTAGGTTGCTTACAAAGTCTAGAATGTTAGTTCCTGGAGAAGGCGTAAACCCCTCCCATTGCTGCTTCACCAACTGTAATGGCCCCTTAACCTCGTGGCCATACACAAATTCGAATGGTGAAAACCCTAAACTGGGATGTGGTACAGCCCTGTAGGCAAAAAGCAACTGCTGCAACACTAGATCCCAATCATTGGAGTGTTCATTTACAAATTTACGTATCATGGACCCCAAAGTTCCATTAAACATCTCCACCAGGCAATTGGTTTGATGGTGGCAAGGGGCGGCAACCAAGTGATTCACCCCATGAGCTTCCCACAGATTTTTCATGGTCCCTGCCAGGAAATTAGTTCCCGAATCTGTAAGGATGTCGCAGGGCCAACCTACCCTGGCAAAAATGTCTGCTAAGGCCTGGCACACAATTTTAGCCCTGGTGTTGCTTAGATCTACTGCTTCCGGCCATCGGGTAGCAAAATCCATGAAAGTCAGTATGTACTGCTTTCCTCTGGGGGTCTTTTTTGGGAAAGGACCCAGAATATCCACAGCTACTCGTGAAATGGGACCTCATTTATGGAAAGTGGCTGGAGAGGGGCTTTGACCTGGTCTTGGGGCTTCCCCACTCATTGGTACACCTCACAAGACCGAACATAATTAGCAACGTCCTTGCCCATTCCCTCCCAGTGGAAAGACTTCCCCAACTGGTCCTTGGTTCTGTTCACCCCGGAATGACCACTGGGATGATCATGGGATAAGCCCAAGAGCTTTACCCAGTACTTAGTTGGAACTACCAACTGTCTGAGGATGCTAGTCTTCCTGGTGTCCACCAGAAAGCGTCTCCTTGTAAAACAAGGACTTTTATACAACAAACTGGGATTGGTTAGAAGAGCTGAGAGCGGTTGGGTGCTCTCTGAAGCTTTCTGAAGGCTGTCACCTGCTTCCTGCTCAGCCTGGAACTGTTCCCTTGAGGCTGGAGACATCAGTTCCTCCTTAGACTGTGGACTTGGTCCTCCTGGAAGCAATGTAGGTGATGGGGTTGTTTTCATTGATTGTGAACTGCTCTCCGTTTGCGCTGAGCCTCTTGGGTAGGATTGCCTACTGCTTCTGCCAGTTCAGGCCCACTGGTGCCCTCTGGCTTTGGGGTTGTAGATGGGTTTGCAAGCGCTGGAATCAGTACTGGCAATGGTTCTGGTGCTGATTGCTTTGCCAGTTCTGGTTCTGGGACTGGATTCACTATGGCTGTAGCATTCATGGGTAAAAGATCCAGTTCCACCACCTCTGTCTGGGTCTCGGGTGACATAGATGGGGCCCTGGTGGACGGCTCAGGAACGAGGATAAGTGTGGAAGCTTGCTTGGCCTGGCTGCATGTGACCATTCCCACCCTCTTGGCCAGCTTCACATGGTTGGCAAAGTCTTCACCCAGTAGCATGGGGATGGGATAATTGTCATAGACTGGAAAAAGTCCACATTCCTGACCAGCCCTTGTACTGGACAGGCAACTCAGCTGTAGGCAAGTTTAAAGATTTTGACATGAATGGGTGAATTGTCACTTGGGCCTCTGGGTTGATGAATTTGGGGTCCACTAAGGATTGGTGGATAGCTGACATTTGTGCCCCAGTGTCTCTCCACGTGATAACCTTCTTTCTGCCCACTCTCAAGGTTTCACTTCGCTCCGAGGGTATTTGAGAGGCATCTGGGCCTGGGGATCTTTGGTATGATTGTGGTGTTAATCGGTTGGGGTTTTGGGGGCAGTGGGCCTTTATATGTCCCAGTTCATTACATTTAAAACATCGCCCAGCTGACTGGTCACTGGGACGAGGTGGGTTGCTGGAGACTGGTAAGGTGGGACAATAAGGTGTCTGGGGCTTTCCTTGGGTTGAAGGTGGGGCCTTGGGTTGCCCCTGGTGATAGGGTTTAGTTTCGGTTTGCCCCCTCTGATATTCGCTCCAACTGCTAGTAGTTTTTTTCTTTTCTGCCACTTCCACCAATTTGGCTCCTATCTCCCCCGCCTTGGTTACAGTTTTTGGCTTCCCATCTAGGATGTACCTTTCTATTCCCTCAGGAACATCCCCTAAGAACTGCTCCATTTGCATTAGGAATGATAGCTCTTCCAGAGAGTTAGCACTTGCTCCTGATATCCAGGCATCCCAATTCTTTCCAATGTGGTAGGCGTGTCGGGTAAATGACACATCTGGTTTCCACCTTAGGGCTCTGAACCGCCAACGGGCATGCTCAGGTATTAGCCCCATTCTGATTCTGGCCTTGGTTTGAAAAAGTTTATAATCGTTCATGTGTTCCTTAGGCATTTCAGCCACCACCTCTGCTAGGGGTCCACTGAGCTGTGGCCTCAGCTCTATCATGTACTCGTCTGTAGGGATGCTGTACCCATGGCAGGCCCTTTCGAAATTTTCTAAGAAGGCCTCAGTATCATCACCTGCCTTGTAGGTGGGTAATTTTCTGGGATGGGAAACAGTACCTGGAGAAGGGTTGTTAGGATTGGCTGGTAACTCCTGCTTAGCCCTTGCTAATTCCAGGGCATGCTTGTGGGCCTCCCTCTAGATCTCCATAGCCCTCTGGTGGTCAGCCTCTTTGGCTTTCTCTTCTCTTTTTCTTTCTCCTCCATCTCTTTTTCTCTTGCCTCCATAGCTCTTTTGTGGGCAGCCTCTTCTCTGGCCATTTGTCTGTCATGTTCCTTTTGGCACTCCTCAGCCTGGAGTTTGGCCAATTCCAGTTGTTGCTGTATGGTTTTTTTTCTCCTTGCCTGACATTTTTTCCTGCTCTGCCTGAGCTATCTTGGTTTGCAAGGCAAAAAAAAAAAAACACAAAAACCCACAGCTTTTAACCGGACTTCTCAGAATGAGAAGAAACCAGAAAAACTGGTTTGTAACTTGTCTTTTGCAAACTGTTAATTACCCTCCAGCTAAGCCTGGCTGGAAATTCTTTCTAACAAAGCCTTGTTAGAAAAACCTTTATCTGTTTCCCTTCAGGGTATCTCTCCTTCACTGCTTCCCCAGCATCTCAAAGGAGGAAAAAAAAATCTGGCTTTTGGTTCCTAAAAAATCCCTCACCGCTGCTCACCATGTCAAGGTTTCTTCCCCACTCTGAACTTTAGGGTACAGATGAGGGGACCTGCATGGACACTTCTAAGCTTAATTACTAGCTTAGATCTGGTATTGCCGCCACCACCCCCAAATACCACCTTTTCCCCTGGATAGTCTTGAGGGACTTCACCAATTCCCTGGTGAACACAGATCCAAACCCCTTGGATCTTAAAACAAGGAGAAATTAACTATCTCCCTCCCTTTCTCCCACCAACTCCTGATGGATCCAGATCCAACCCCCTTGGATCTAAAAAACAAGGAAAAATCAATCAGGTATTAAGAAAAAGGCTTTTAATTAAAGAAAAGAAAGGTAAAAAAAAAACCCTCTGGGAGAGATTAGCATACCAGTTACTCTCATAGACAACAGATTTAAAACACAGAGGATGTTCCCCTGGGCACAAATTTTGTTACACAAAAAAAAATACCCAAATATCCAATTTGGTAATTCCCTAATTTTACATAAGACAGGTTACAAAGAAATAAACATAAACCTATTTATTCCTTTCTAAAATTTACTACTCTGATAAGAGGCTGGTTCCTTGATCTTTTTCACTCCGGCTGAAACTGAAACTCTAAACAAAGGAAAAATTTCCCTCCTTCCTTTTGAAACATCTTGTTCCCCCATTGGTTCCTCTGGTCAGGTGTTAGCTAGGCTAGGTGAACTTTTTAACCCTTTACAGGTAAAAGAGGCATTAACCCTTAACCATCTGTTTATGACAACTCCCTTGAAGATTTCTATTTCTGGCTTTAAGCTGTTAATAACAAGAACCAGTTTGCAAAATCTGTAGCATTTCAACTTTAAAAAAAAAGATTTTTCCTTTTCAGGGGTATAATGGAGTGGCTAATGACCTATATGTTTACACCAGAAACACACACAGCTGGAACCTTAATCAGCATGTCCAATGCTTCCTTTCATTTTATAAAGGGATCTGCACACACAGTGAGTTCAAGTATTTTACAATGTTATCAAAACCCTAACATGAATGCACAGTTTCATCCATGGGTTTTTTGCTTTGTGTTATATATATTGGGAGGATATTGTACCATTCTCTTATTAAACTCATGGGAACAATGTGCCTTTGCAATTTTGCATATTTATTTTCTTCAGATTCCATTTCTTAGCTATAGAAATTAAAACTCTGGAGAGCAACTTTTGAAATGATTTTTAAAAGCATAGTTGTGTTCTGAGATAGTTAAACAGCTCAGTGTCAAGTGGCTGCAGAATCAATATTAAGAAGGCAGAACATTGGGGGCATCATTGAAGAATTAGAGTAAATTCCATCCATATATCACTCGATGCTTATTAGAAGGGAGAATACACCTTTAAAACATTGGCCCATATTACAAAGCAGTTTGGAGCAGCTCCTATCCTCAGGGGACATCCTGGAGAGACATTGTACCTCAGGAAGAATGCTCAATGACTCACAGAGCTTCTCCCTGCATGCAAATAGATGGAACATGTGCATTGCTCCATCCCTTAGAAGGGTATAGCATGCACTGTGCTAACCAGCTAAACTTTCCAATGTAGGTGATGCCGAGGTAGAAGAGACATGGTCTTGCTTCCTCCTCACTTTCTCTGTGGAGACTGACAACTCTAGGGGGCACCAGCAGGGAGCAATCCCAGCACTCAAGAGACCACTCATCAGAGGGATTGCAATTATGCCTGGTCCCCTAAAAGAGGGACACACCTGTTCAAGGACCAGGCATAATCTGGCCCTCAGACAAGGGGAAGGAGAAAGGCAAGAAATTCTGATTCACCCAGTGTTTTTTTGACTGAAGGCAAGCTGAGGGTAGATGGGTGGCAGAAGCAATTCAGCCAGTAACTGTGCTTTTGATTTTACTTCATTTGCATATTGAAATCCTCCTTAGTTACAAAGCTATAAAACCTTCAGACACATTAGAACAGTAAAATCTTATTTCATGGTTATGTCATTGGCATAAGAAGCAACAACATCATAATAATCATATGTTTTATTCTTAAGGTCTTATGTAAAATTCTAGGCACCTCACAAGCAACTGCACTAAAACCATAAAACATTAAAACATACAACAGAGAAAACATGACAAGACAAATCACATAATCAATACATTCTCCAATACCTTGTTGTGCTGAAAACTTTTTCAAACTAATGAAGTGTATATGCACCTCTTACCAATTTTTGATGCGTTATTGATGCTTCTATTAGGGTTCTGTGAGATATATATAGTATCTCCTTCACTTCTATATCTCAAAGCCAACATGTTAAAAATGAAGCACACCTTTTACCTACATGGGACTTTGCTTTGAAGGAATTGCAAACTCCTGCCATATTGGCTTGTTACAGATGTTCAGGATTTCAATGTGCAATAAAAATTAGACATGTAAAAAACCAACACAGACACCTTGTATAACCTTATCAAGCAGGATTACTCTCCACAGTATGCTTTAAATCCTTCACCAAGTTTACTATCTTATAATTTTTCTCTTGATTGATTAAAATATACACAAAAAGTGGGTATTTAGTACTGTAAGCAATAACTCCAAAAGGATTAGTTTCAAAAGTAAAGTTATGCTTATACAGAAGAGTTTGCAGGATTGAAGCCTTGGTTTTTATACACCAATGTTTTTCAGTCACAATTCTGTTATTCTCTTTTGAGATTATTTTACTTCCATTATTTCAAAAGAGACTGAATTTAGAGACTTTCCAGATAGTAAAGGTCAAATTATTCTTCCCCCACCTATTACAGTATTTCCTTTTAAAAACTAATCTTCTGGTACTAATTTTCCATGACTTTTCAAAACTAATTACCCTTCCTTCACTAAATCCATTAGCAGCTAACGCTCTTACTAGCCAGATACTCACATTGTCTAGACCTGTGACTTTGTACATAATCTATTTTCCAAACTATATCTTTATCTTCATTATCAGATACACGTGTTTATTATTACTTGATACATTCCCCACACCTCCTTTTCATGTATCTAATTGAAATACCAAGTTTTAGAAACAGTTTAGTAACTCAGCAGTTTTAAAATTTCAGATGAATTCATTCCCTCATTATTTATTAACGGATCGACTTTCTGTTCAGTAATTCTTTTTGCTCCAGATGTATTGCTAAAATAAAATAAAGAGAAGAGGGAGTATAGTCCATACTGACTAGGGCACTGGATGGGCAGTCAAAAGTCCTGGATTCAATTTCTGCCTCTTCCACAGATGTGCTATGTGACACTAGCCTAGTCAGTCCTGTGTGCCTCTATTTCCTTTTCTACTCTTTGTCTTCTCTGTTAGACTGTTTAATTCTTCAGTGCAGGGATTGTCCCCTTTGAGCATTAACACAGTTTTGAGCATGAAGGGGCCTTAAATTTGGCTGTGGTCTCTACCATAATATAAGTAATAAATAATAATAATAATGACTAATCTGCTTCAGGGTAAAAGATGTCTGACTAAGATTTCTGAGCCATCTTCTCATACTCTTCCTTCATTTCCCATAGATCCATTTCCTCACAGCTCAACACTTTGCTTTCCTGTATTCCAAAAAGAAGTTTTAACTGTAAACCATCTCCCCTGCCTCTCTATGTATTAGGAGGGCCAAAAAAACGTAAAACAGGGACTGAAACGATTAGAAAGGATGGATGACAGTAAATAGAATTTGTGAGACAGAAAAGCCAATAAAATTCCAGTATGAAGAGAAATCATACTTCTTAACAACACTTTCTGCATATCACTAACTCCAATCCATAGGTCTGTAGATGTTTTGTTCTTTCCACGTCTGTAAAAGTCTAATTTAGGTCTCGGCAGGTCATTATATGTCTAGTCTGGTCTAGTGCAAGATAATGAAGCTAGAGCCCTAGTTTGTATGGGTCAGCAAGCATCTAGTCATGGTCTGTCCAAGTTAGTAATAATTCAAAGTTGGCACTTAATAGAGTAGAGATATTCCAGGGTGCTACTGTTTACATTTATAAGCAGTTTGCGGGCAATGATATTTTAATTGCTTTTCCTCAAACAGTTCTCTAGCCAGTTCCTGGGAACAAATTGCAAGTTGAATGGTTACTGTTTGAATGATTAGAGAATGTTTGTCAGAATGATTTTAGCAGTTTGTTTAAAAAGAAAGATGTTTGGGGCCTGACCCAACATCCATTGAAGTCAGTGGGAGACTATCCACTGATTTAATGAGTTTTCAATTAAGCCCACTGGAATGAAAGAAAAATAAGTTAAAAACAACTTTAAAAAAGTGAGAACTAAAAGATTAAACTGACAAGAAATATAAGGAGGATTAGACAAAAACAAAAACAGTTTGTTTTACAGAAATATAGTTGGTATTACAACAATCCTGCTACTATCAGAAAGTGACAGTTGTGAATAAGCATCATACATTTAAAGAAATTAAATCTGCTCAAATATTTATTGATCATATAAGGGGGTTGTGTTATAAACATCGAGAAAACTGTTCAGTTCATCCTCATACAGGCTATTAGTCTTTGCACTCCCTGCTGCGTTACATATCTAGGATAGCTCAGCAGGATGGGTGGTTATGTCTGTATCTGTTTCACGGCCCACAAGATGTTGTCATCATCACATTTCTGAAAAAAGCTTTATAGAGGAGATATATTACTCTTCTTCTGGTCACAAAATAACCCAATATGGGATTACAGTAATTTGTTGGTATTACTGTCTAAAGACTTGATTCTGACCACGGATAAGCACATCCAATTCACATTTAAGCCAATGGGAGTTGTGAGCACATATCTAAGAGAAGAATTCAACTCTAAAAACCTATTCAGCTTTCAGTCTATAAAGTGATGCTTTTGTTTTGGTTCATGAGATGCTTGACTAAAGGTTACTGACACTTCCTTGCCCACTGAATTGGTGTTTCCTTCTCCAGGAAAACAAACTAATTTCATCTAGAAATAGCACTGTTTTCTGCTTCCACCTAGGTTTAGAATTTTATAAAAACAAGAGAGCAAAAGTCTTCTTCAGAGTTAAGACACTAAATGGAAAGGTGTGGAGTGGACTCGAGGGTGTTGCAGCAGCCCTAACTCAAAGAATTTGTGCTAGTTTGAGTTATACTTTTCATCTACCTTTTTGTGGAGAGTATAGTCTGAATTTAAGTCATAGATTTCCTGGATTCTATTTCCCCATTCTTTCAAGCCCCTCTTTCTCTGGATTCTGCATAAGAGAATCTTACTATAGAAGTGTAGGCTTATGTATTCATTTTTTTTCAAATGCAGGCAATAGTTGGGTCTCTTAAAATTATGGCAATTATTGTCATCACGTGCTACTTTTGAGTAGCTTAAGCAGCATATCCATTAGCTCTGAGATACTCATAGCTCATCCTACATTCAGAATCACAGAGAGTTATTATAACGCAAAACATAAGCAAATTATAGACTATAGTTCTGATTAAGCCACTCTCGAGCAAGATAAATTACATTGACCTAAGCGCAGGTGTGGACTGTGCTATGTCGGCAGGAGAGCTTCTCTCACCGACATAGCTGTGGCCACCCATTGGAGGTGGATTAAGTCAGTGGGAGAGCTCTCTCCCATCGGCTTACAGTGGCTACACTAGAGAGCTTACAATGGCCCAGCTCCATCAATGCAGCTGCACTGCTGTAAACTCTCTAGTGTAGCCATGGCCTAAGACAATGTAGAGAATGTTCTACCTTAAATGCAGAGCTGTGCAAAACAAACAGACTCAACTGGTAAAATCCAATACAGCATTAAGTTTTTTCCAAAATCACAACATACACAAACAAGCAAACAAGTTTTCTTCTCCGTGGTAAAGTAGGTTACTGGTATGAAACACATTTACAGATTCACAACAAAACGTTTCTTAAAAGAAAAAAAAGACTTCAAGAATCCCACTTTGGGTGAAAAGGATCTCCTTTGTCCTCTAAAACAACTTCGCCTCCTCCTTGCTGAGTGGAAATGCAGAGCAAGACAGTATCTTCACCTCTATGATATTAGTCTACCCTTCTGAGTCTATTCTTACCTTGGCTATTTTATGTCCCCAACTTCCCAGTGGATTATTACTGAGGTGCCTAAAGCATCTACTCATTCATCTGTATGCTCCAGTTACAGCTGAAATCCAGTAAGAGCAAGGGTGGTCCACACATTACAATGCTAGCCTAAGACTTTGGAAACAAAGTTTCCATTTGCTGCTCCACTAGATTGTGACCATGGGCAAGTCAGTTAGGGTATCTAATTGTAAATTCCAAAATGAGGAGGTATAACGACACCAGCTGTGATTGAGCTAGCATGCTAAAAATAGAAATGTAGCTGCAGGGTGCAAGTGGCAAAAGGGACAAGCCACCCAAAATACAATCCCATACAAGACTATTTTGAGAATGGTTACCCTCTCACACCACCAGGACTACACTTCTAGTTTTAGAATATTCGCTCAATGAGCTGCATACCTTCCCTTACGGTGTGTCTACACTTCAAACTGTAGGAGACATACCATACTCAAGGAGACATACCAGTGCTAGCTGTCATTGAGCTACCATGGATAGTTATCGTTTGCAGTACAGCTGCCCCAAATACTTGCCCATAAGAGACACTAGGTACATACCTGGGGTGGCAAGCCACTCCTGCCACTCACACTACCATGCTAGTTTGATCACAGTTTGCCTGAGTATGTCTCCTCAAGCTGGGAAGCTCATTCCCACATTGAAGTATGGACATACCATACGTCTCTATGTGCCTTACTTCCCCATCTGTAGAATGGAGATAATGACACCGCCATACCTCACTGGGGGTTTTGGAGATAAGTACAGAGAGAGAGAGAGAGAGAGAGAGAGAGAGAGATTGTGAGGTGCTCAGATACCACAAGAGTGGGTGTCATAAATGTACCACAGACAATGCTTCAAAACTCAAAAGAAAGAAGTGCTGTTTAAACAAATAAATTGACAAAGGGGTTGTTTTTAAAAAGGCCTCAACTAAGCCTTCTTTTTTCATTTACTATTAAAATCCAACGATTAATCATGCTAGCAATTTCATACATTTAGATATCTAGTGAGTAGTGGTAGGTATTTAAATGTCTAAATCATACGTGTTTGTACTCACAGTTGATTGTGGATGTAAAACTGAAGCTGCCAAAAATAAACAAATAAAACAAGGAGCCCAGCCAGGAAAGGCTCACCATTACAAACAATGCAACTACCTCTGTGAGCCAAGTTATGCACGTGTTTGTGTTCTGGCAGGACAGGGGCCTAAAACGTTTTGGTGAGCAAACACAGCAGCCCATACAAGTGAAGTTAAACTTCAGAGTTGGGTCTGTACACCCACATTTACTTCCACACTATCTATAGCTTCTCATATAACAGTCCAAACAATTACTATCTATGGGATAAAGCAAATTTTGTGCTGCATTAATCAGAGCCAAAATGGGTAGAATTATTTTGCTTATAGAATTGTAATGAATAGCAGTATCAGTGAGTTTTAATGAAGAGTTGTAATGATAGTTTCCATTTGTTCTTACTAATAAAAACGGTACTTATAAATACTTTAATTTCATATTATCTACTTATTTGATTTTTGATTTTTTACAAATAAAAATATAAATTAGCTTTTGAACTATTCATGAAACTTGCTTTACAATATTCTCTACACAATGTATAAAAACAGCAGAGAAATGTGTCAAAATTCTACAAACAGAAAAATATCTGTCATTGTCATGGATCTTTGTCACTAAGCTGACCGATACAGTCTCATCAGCATTCAGCAACTGATTTAGGAAGACAGAAGAAAATAAATCCTTTAGTAAAACCAAAAGGAGAGAATTAAACAGTATCAGTGGGAAGTTGACCTTCTTGCTCTTGGTCAACATCTCAAAGCTTCCTAAACCCAGTAAATGGCTTTGTTCTTAATGCAAAATGTTATATCAAATATCAAAGCCAGTGTTCAACAAATATTGCATGACTGCAGACCTGTAGCAGAAAGTTCTACACGCTGAGAGCAAGTTGTTTTTTTTTTAAAAAGGGGAAGTAAAAATAATTATTTTGAAGGCTATAGACCTCACATTACTTTGTCACAGCTCTCAATGGGACAGATTCCATGTATTTATTCAGTGGAGTCATACCAGGAAGAATTTAGTCTGTGACAGAATCCTGGTAGTGTTTTAGGAGACTTAGTCAAACAGGACCGAAATTACAAAGTAAATTCCTGAATCCTGAGGTACTCATTCTAGAGCCACTAGAAACAAAGCAGCCAAAATAATAGGCAACTGTTGAGCAGCAGGATCATGGTGTATGAGTAAGAGGTCCAGGCAGGTGCCTGATGAATCCACTTATGGCTGACAAGCTCAGCTCGAGAGTGACATGGTTCGTTACGAGTTTCACAGATTCATGTATTGTCTGAATTGGAATCCAAAATTACAGCACATTGCTTCCTTCTTTCTCGCTTTGCTTCCATCCTCTGGATCAAAGCTGCTTCCTGTTGAACTGCACCCAATGCCAAATATTCTCTCTAGACTAGAGGGGATTCTGAATGCTCCTCCCAGCTTTCTGCATTGATGTTGAGTAACTTCATATCATTTTTACACATACTGTGATAGTGCCATAAAGGGTGACCTCGCTGTCTAGAGCCGTCATGAATCTCACTGTACAAAATATTCTTGGGTATATGGTCTTCCACCCATTCTTCTGACATGACCAAGCCATCACAACCTCCTCTTCTTAGTAGTAGTTTCTGAATGTATCAGTCCTGCATGCCTCTGAACCTCTGCCTTCAGTATTTTGTCCTCCAACTTTATTTGCAGGATCTTGCGCAGACATCTCATATGGAAGCTGTTCAGTCAACTGACATGTCTAGCATATGTAGTCCACATTTCTGAACCACAAAGCATGGGTGACAGCATGCAAGTCTCATAGATTTGGATCTTCACCTTAGTCAATACTTTGCTATTATTTTGTGCATGTTTTTGTAATAGCCTGAAATTCTTATCTGCTTTCCTGATTCTGTTAGTCAGTTCAATCTGAAGGTCAAAATTCCTGCTGATCCCATAGAACCCAAGTAACAAAAGCTGTTGATGATGCCAAGAGATTTACCCTCCAGAGTAATGTCAGACATTGGTTCTTCAGCCTCTTGGTACATGATCACAGTGTTCTTGAAACTAATTGTCACACCAAAACTCTTGCATGACACACAAAAACTGCCCAAGGGATTTTGCAGAGATGATTAACTGGTTGGCAAAGTTTTTTAAAGGGGCTCCTCAAACTCTCCTCCATCACATCATTTGTTCCAGTTCCAAGGCAGTCAATTCTAACTTGAAATGGCCTTTTACATTTCCATTTGCATTAGCATTTCCATGATTACAGATTATATTTTCAACTTAATTTTCTCATTTTAAATTCAAATCACAAACTCTTTGGAGGACACCGCCGCCACCACCACCACTGCAAAAACAAACAAACAAACAACAAAAAAACTCTGTCAAGTACTTTAGAAGTTAGAAATGTTCACCCAACTTTAGGTTCTGGCATGCTGCTTGTTTGTGAACCAAACAAATAACATTTTTCTTGAAAGAATCTAGCACATTTTCAGTGGCAATTAATAATACTTCAGAAAAATCACAGCAAGAAATATTATAAGCTATATCTTAAATTATAAAGTGCCAAGTGAAAATAATAGAATGTCCAGCAGATATTGCTAGGTGACACCTAGCAATATAGTATTTGTAAGAAATAAGATTGATAACATCAGCCATATAAAATAATGAATTCATATTCTCTCTGGGAATTAGAGTATCTGCAATACAGAGTGAGAGAGAAATAAACAGCTGGAGAGTCTGAGAGACATCTCATGATGGAAATACAAACAGAAGGGGTGTTTTGGGCAGACAAAGGTCTTGATTAGAAAAAAGAAGCCAAGGTAAAGGACCAAGAAGAAAGGAAGGAGTCACTGGGAAATAGCTGGAATGATCTCACTGTACTCTGAGGAAGGTTGCCTGAAATTTGTGTGTGTCTGTGTGACCTAATCCTTTTATTTCTGATCCTCTGCTAACATCTGATGTGCTATGCATCTGTCAGCCAATACATTTCTATTGAAATGCTTCAGATGCAATTACATACGTATGTTCATCATCACAGCAGATGTGATATACTTGGATCAACCAGGAATATTAAGCAGATGCCCAGGAGTTTAAGAAAAGATCAGGTTTGGTCAGGAAACATTTTCTCAGTTAACAGTGTATTATATGAGTTTGATCATTCCTTAGAAGCATCCAGCACTAGCCATTTTTGAAAACTAGACTAGATGCATCACAAGCTTGTTTTTGTATAGCAATTTCTAAGTTTTTGTAACAACTCCACATAGACAGAGCATCTGGCTAGAGATCTTTCTGCTCTGCTAAGTGTATGTGCCTGATATCAGTTCCTTGATTACAAATGTAATATAAAGTTTAACAATGAAGGAGGGTCTGCTTTGGCCAAATATCAGCCTATGTATTGCCTAATTAACAAAATAAAGTAGAGTAAACAGACTAGTCTTTCTTGAAAATGAGTCCCACTCCCCTAATGTTATCCGCTTCTTTTCATCATCAAGAGGAAAAAGCATTACTTTGTAATTGCAGAAGTTCTCCTCCTGGTTTTCTAGTACATTAGTATACATTTTTATTATTCTTAAGCTATGCAACACAAGAACAAAATTATAGGAAGTTGAGATGTAAGATCAGGCTAACAAAGCCTCAGAAGAGCAAAAATTGATCATTAAGGGACCAGTGAAAATTAATTAACTTAGAAAAGCTCATTGTAAAAAGATGGAATTCAGTCTTGAAGTAAAATATAGATTCCAAGATTTAGCAGAAGGAAAGCAAGAACAAGAGCTGAATAATAGATTTGCAGTGACAATACATAGAGTAGAAAACGCAGCATAGAATGTAGCACACATGATGTATGGAAAACAGATGAGCAAGCAGCTAAGGAAAAAGATGCTGATGAAAGGGGAAGATGAATGTGGTGTTTTGTTCCCTAAGTAAGTTTAAAGAAAAGCTTAAAACTCAAGAACAAATTGCTAGACTCTTCACCTATTGGTCCCCCATTTGAATGAGGTGTCTGTTTCTGTATAGCTTGTTTGTGGTGGGTGTCCCATCTAAAATCATCCATCAATCTCAAGCCCCTCAACCAATTAACTTTAGGGCTGGCTGCCCCAGAAATTTCTTTGACAGACTTGCAGCAAGGAGGAGAGATTCCTAGCAAGAAACTGGGAGCTAAAGTTGTCAACTGGGCATTACTGAGTGGAAACAGGGGCATCTTTTTGGAAGAAGAAAGAACTCATGTGATAGCATATGAATTGCTAAGCCTGGCTAGTTGGTGGAAGGAAGAGAAAAGCCAGAGAGCAGACAACAAACAAGAAAGGAGGTATTACAATCCAACTTTGCTTAGGGTAACAATACAGAGAGAGCCAGATTTATCCACCCTAAGCACATGCACCCTGAAACCCAGGGGACTAGCATACTTCTATGAACCTTGAGAAGTTTTGTCTATAAAATGAAGTACTACTAACTCTGAGTTCAGTACAAACCAGTCTGAATTATCCAGTACTATAATGTTATCGATGAAAATAGCTTTTTGGACAGCAATACTCACAGGAATGAAATCAAAATAAGGTTGCAGTTTGAAGCTTTTCCTGATTTAACCTTTCACTTTGTTTTGTTCTTGAAATAACGGTCTTACAGACTTGTTACTGAAGTGCAGTTTACTCTCAGAAATGACTTGATATTGAACACAGCATGTACCTATATCTTTTGAGAAGTGTCTTACAAATTATTTGCATCCCTTTTATTTATACATATGTTCTCTTTTCTCCTTCAACCAAATTTAAATAACAGGACTTCTTAATAGCATTGGTATTGACATGTGAAGTGAAAACAGTGGTTGGGGCCTGTGGAATGTTATGAACTGTGGTGACAGTACACGTGGGGTTACTGAATCTTTACGATCCAGAGCATTCTGAAATGCAGAGTTCTAAGTGTTTCATCACCAAATGGTAATCAGATTTTCAGAGGCTCAAATTTACATCCCACTTATGCTCTATTTTGAACCCTTAAGCGACAGATAGGCCTTGCATTAGCCCTCTACATTGGGGTGAATTTCACCCACTGCTCTAATTGATTATTACCCTCAAAAATTACCATCCATCTCTCCACAACAAACATATTGTCTCAGCTTCTGATCACGTCTTCAGATCATTACATCACTCACCGTAGTCTTCTCAATATTTGCCCATATCCACCTTCTCCTTGTCCCTAGAGAAAGTAATTCAGATACTAAATAATGAGTATAAAAATATTAAATTCCTTCCCTGCACAAAGAATAGTTCATTTTAAATTAAATTGTATTAATTCGTATGCAGGTGGCATAGTAGAGTGAGGTTCAGAAACAGAGATGATATCAATTGGAGATTTCAGACCTAAATGGAGAGTTCTGGGGGCAGATACCAATCAGAAAGAAGACAGTTGCATAATCATTCATTGTAGGGTTAGTGACAAATCCCTACACTTTGGCTGAAGACTTTCATTAATCAGAATACATGGATTTGTATAGTGAGATTTATAAGATATAGCTAGTAAGTTTTTAGGTCATTTATACCACTTCCCTTACTGCTCCTGAACCAATCAGAATGCAAAAAGTTGCAACACTGATAAATACCTATCAATTTATGGATCATTAACTGTACAGTATCCCTGCATTCGGAGAGGTTAAGACAATTCCATTTTAGAATACCAAGTAATATCTCTAAGTTTCGATTATCTTGTTAATATTTACTGAGGCAACTAAACTGAGGAGGAGGATATTCAAAATGTTTTTGATTGTTTTTTTGTGTGGAGAAGTCAAGATAGCATTTTCTGTCACCTAGATTTGATTTGATTTGTCCCCAGGAAATAACTAAATTAAATGCATTGTTCACATAGCTAAGGCTGAAATGAGTTTGTATATATTTGTAGTAGGTTAAATAGAATCTTCAGTGCAGCAGAAAACCCTGATGGTTGCTGCCATATTGATTCAGAATCATCTAGTTTTGAAATGGTTTGGACAGTTTGGGTCGTCTTTTTTTTTTTTAATGGCATTAGAAGTTCATGTTTATTTTTAGGTATGCTGAAAATACACTTCACGTTTGTGTTGTAGACAGACATTTCATATTACTCAATGCTTCAAACAAATCCTCTTTATCAGCTAAAAATAAAATTAAATCCTATTATTCCAGATCTAATTCTCCTAACTTTTCTATTAAGGTCACCAATTTTAGAGACATCTTTGGACCACATTTACTTACTGCTGTCTGTTTCCTAACATCATCTTTGTTTTGTACATCTTCCTGTCACTGCCTATGGAACATCACAGAAGAGTAGCGTAACCTTCAACCTTCCTCCACTGAAATTCTTATTCATTCTTTAAATCACTTTTTATCTGAGCTACTAAAATTCTTGTCTGATGTTTGTAAATTGGGACTCACTGTGCATCAAAAAGGTCCAGAAAGTTGCACAAATTGCCCTGTTATTCCTTTATCAGAGGCTTAATAATGACTCCATCTTATATCAAGTTCACAAACATCCTGTTTTTAAAGGTCTTCTCCACCTACTCTCCATGTGACCACTTTTGTTCCTTTGCCTGCTTTCTGACCCCTTTCCAGGACTCTTACAATTATAAAGCCATGCCACCTTTGTAAAGTAACTTACTCACTGCTGGTGCCAGACAAAAATAATGCATATTTTATAATTATAGTAATTAGCTAGAATTCCATATCTGAAAGCCATCAGGTCTCTGTCACTATTCACATTTTTGTTTTTGTTTGTGAATGACTCTCACATTGAAGTGTTTTGTATTACTTTTTATAAAGAACAGTCTACAGAAAAAAAAATTGCTTTGTGTTAAAGTCAGGTGCCATCTGCAATTCAGCATCACAGTGAAGAGTACTCCGTCAGTTTGAAAAGTAAGCATTCCTCCCACCAAAGCATTTCCAACTACTCTGAAGGCAGAAATCATAAGAGAGCCCAAGATCTGGGTCGTAGTGTTACAACTTATGATCCTAATATTGGAATGTGATTTATTTGTCAATTACTTTTGGCAAATACAGTGTGCAAATTAAAAATCAGGGAGGAAATGAAGCTTGGGGTTCAAAAGGGCACAGCTAGGGGAGATCGTGCTCCCATTAAAGTTGATGGGAATTTTATCATTGACTTCAATAGGGGCAGGATTGGGTACTTAAAGTGCATTTTCCTAGATCCCAGGGAGCCTAAGAAATAAAGAAGAGGAATCGATCTAGCCCCAAAAGAGTATTTTAAATTCTATTTTAAGCATCAAGAGCCTGATATAGAAAAATGTTAATTAAGTTCTCCCTAAACTTATAGGATACACACACGCATTAAATTTCCTTGCTAGATAGGTGTTTGCAAATGCTCACAACTTTAATTATAAGAGCAGAGCAACCCTAAGAGCCAAACATTATCAATGATGTACTATAAAAAGAGATGCTGTATTATTTTATTTTAACATTAATTATAATGAACTTTACTGTATTTAGTTGAGTCATAGTGCTGAACAGTAGCCCCAGAAAGTCCAAGCGCAGCTTGCACATATTGCTCTCTTTCTGTGTTTGTGTGTGCATGCTGTGACCTTCACTTCAGCTATGCTCATCAAACCTGCCTTCTTCCTTTCTACTGTCTCCTCATCCTCCTGCCCCTTTTCCACTGTCCTCACACCCACCAGTTCTTCATCAGCTCTCTTTACTGTTCCTCTCACTCTGTTCTCTTTCCCATGGATTTCCTTTCTATGCTCTTCTCTCCACATACTGCAACCCTGACTTCCTAAAAAGCCCACCTCTTCCCCACACCTCTCTTCCACCTTATCCTCTACCACGGAACTTTTCACCCCCCACTCTGGCAGCCCACACACGGCCAGATTGCATACCTCAGGATTATATCACATATGCCTATGATTGGTTGATTTTCAAAAATCATCAGAGCCATGTTATCAGCATATGGGTATTCATAGGTATGTGTCACTATCCCTGTGTTACCAATCTGAGAAACTGAGGCACAGATCAATGGAGTGACCTACCCAAGGTCACACAAGTCTGTGTCAATGCCATGAACAAAAATCATATCTCCTGACTAGAGCTGGATGGAAAATGGAAGGATTTTTGACACACTTTTCTGAAAAAAGTGTGCCCCTCAAAAAAAAAAAAAAGGAATATTTTGAACATCTCTACTTCTGACTCATAATCTAATACCTTATCCACTAAACCATATTGTCATAACCTATTCCCAGATTTGGACCTTAGCGTCCAAAATATGGGGGTTAGCATGAAAACCTCCAAGCTTAGTTACCAGCTTGGACCTGGTAAAGCTGCCACCACCCAAAAATTAGAGTGTTTTGGGGCACTCTGGTCCCCCCAAAAACCTTCCATGGGGACCCCAAGACCCAAATTCCTTTAGTCTCACAACAAAGGGGAATAAACCATTTCCCTTCCCCTCTCCCTTCCAGGTGTTCCCTCCCTGGGTTCCTGGAGAGATACACAGAAGCAAGCTCCGTGAATCTAAACAGAGGGATTTCACCCTCTCTATTTCCAGTCCTAGAAAACACAAGTAGTTCCCTCTTCACCCAGAGGGTATGCAAAGTCACGCTAGTAAATCTAACACACAGATTTCCCCCTGACTTCTTCCTCCCACCAATTCCCTGGTGAGCTACAGACTCAATTCCCTGGAGTTCCCCACTAAAGAAAAACTCCAACAGGTCTTAAAAAGAAAGCTTTATGTAAAAAGAAAGAAAAATACATAAAAATGGTCTCTCTGTATTAAGGTGACAAATACAGGGTCAATTGCTTAAAAGAAAGATGAATAAACAGCCTTATTCAAAAGAACACAATTCCAAACACTCCAGCAACTACACACATGTAAATACAAAATAAAAAGCATATAAATCACTATCTTATCTTTTGTACTTACAACTGGGAAACAGAAGATTAGAAAAGCAGGAGGCAGAAAAATCCTCTCGTAGCCGAGAGAGTACAGGCAGAAGACAAAAACCAAGAACTCAGACACAAACTTCCTTCCACCCAGATTTGAAAAAGTCTTGTTTCCTGATTGGTCCTCTGGTCAGGTGTTTCAGGTTACTCCTTTCCAGGTAAAAGAACATTAACCCTTAGCTATCTGTTTATGACACATATAGCTAGTGTTTCTTCACATAGGCTGAAGGTAGTTCTGAGGCAAACAGCTGCAAGCTCCACTAACGTCAGTGAAGATACACCCACTAACATGAGTTTCAGTTTTGGATTATATTTTAAAGCCAACATCCAAAATTGTGGACACTTTCATGTATCAACTGCCACACACACAGACATGCAGAAAAAAATCCTTACCAGACAGTTTTATCCCCCTTAAAATCCCAGTTTCTTTCAATCTTTTTTTGCTGATGGCACATTTTGACAGGTAACGTCAAGTTGCATGAGTCATGTCACACTACTGCAATCGTAATTTTCTCATTTCAAAAATATCACTTTTTTAAGGGTCATTGATGACTAAAAATCCCACTGAGGTTATTTGCTAAGGAAGACCAGACTTACTAATAGTGGTACAGCTTTCATCCAATAGAGATTGAATTGAGGTGTGAGAGACATCCATTTCCCCACAGTGTGCTGTTTGAGACATAAAAAATATTCGTAAATACATGTGGGAAGAGGCCACTATAAAGCTTAAATCACTGTGTGAGGAATCAAAAGTAATTTTTTTAGATGACATGTATGAAGAAGAAATAAATGATAGAATATGGTCTAACTAAGGACCGTGTGATGTTTAAAGCTGAATAACCAAGTCTTTTGTTTACCAAAAACAATTTGCACTTTTGGGGGGAGGGGAGGGGTGGCAAGTCATATTAGCATTGAAAGGCCAAAGTACAAATGAAATTGAAAGAAAGCCAGGTCCTCTGTGCACCTGTTCTGTGTGATAGCTGAAGTCTGTATTATTAAAGTTTTACATTTATGAGGCACCTTTCATCCTAAGTGCTCCAAACACTTTGTGGCGCCAATGACCACAGGCACCTCTAGGGTGAATGTTAGGAGTCAGGCAGAAAATGGGATGTTGTGCAACAGTGGATGGAGGAGAAATGTTGGTCAGGATGAAAGAATAACCTCTTCTCTTCCTTAGAGTGCAACGATGTCTTCAGTGTAAAATAGGGCCAATGCACAGCAGACAACATAAGAAAGAAGGGCAGGGAAATTAAAACAATGGTTTAAAAGTTTACCTTTTCACTCTCCTGATTCTGGAACCACCCCGCGGAGGGCCAGTCCCCAGGCATAAGTTAGCCTACTACTAAAAATCTCAAGGGGATAAAATTGCAGCCAAAGATCATTGCAGTATATGACCATTACAGCCATGCCTCCTTTCCTTCATGCCCATCCTCTTTTCTAGGAGCAGCAGATTCTAGACTAGTGATCATTTCATGTCCAAGTAATCCAGCCTTGGTACTGGGCCCTTAGTACTCATGGTCTCCTTTGAAATAATCACACTAAGACCTGGTCTACACTACAGGGTTAGGTCCAATTTAGCTGCATTAGGTCGATTTTAAAATGAATGCGTCCACACAACCAACCCCGTTCCATCGACTTAAAGGGCTCTTAAAATCAACTTCTGTACTCCTCCCTGGTGAGAGGAGTAGTGCTAAAATCGACCTTGCTGGGTCGAATTTGGGGTAGTGAGGACTCAAATCGATGGTACTGGCCTTCAGGAGCTATCCCAGAGTGCTCCAATGTGACCACTCTGAACAGCACTTTGAACTACGATGCACTAGCCAGGTACACAGGAAAAGCTCCGGGAACTTTTGAATTTAATTTCCTGTTTGGTCAGTGTAGCAAGCTCAGCAGCACTCAGCAGCAAAGGTCACCATACAGTCCCCCCTGAATCATAGATTGAAGAATGTTTCTACGCTCCCCCTATCATCTCTGTCTCTGAGATTATTGCAGATTAGAAGGCGAAAAAACGCACTTGCGATGACATGTTTTCCGAGCTCATGCAGTCCTCCCGCACTGATAGGGCACAGCTTAATGAATGGAGGCATTCCGTGGCAGAGGCCAGAAAAGAATTAAGTGAGCGCAAAGAGCGGAGGCAAGATGCAATGCTGAGGCTAATGGTGGAGTAAATGGACATGATGAAGTGTCTGTTGGAGCTGCAGGAAAGCCAGGAAGAGCACAGACCCCCACTGCATCCACTGTATAACCACATACCCTCCTCCCCATGTTCCAGAGACTCTGGGCACCCAGCCACTCCGCTTCAGAGGATGGCCCAAGTAACAGAAGGCTGTCATTCAAACAGTTTGATTTGTAGTGTGACTACAATAAGCAACGTGGCCTTGTCCTTTCCTCCTCCCCCACCTCACCAGGGGTACCTTGTCCTTTATCTCATTTTTTTTAAAATTAATAAAGAAAGAATATATGGTTTCAAAACAATAGTTACTTTATTTTGAAGGGGGGAGGGTGGTTGGCTTACAGGGAATTAAAATCAACAAAGGAAGTGGGTTAGCATCAAGGAGAAACACACACAGCTGTCACACTGTAGCTTGGCCAGTCATGAAACTGGTTTTCAAAGCCTCTTTGATGTGCACCGCACCTTGCTGTGCTCTTCTAATTGCCCTGGTATCTGGCTGCTCAAAATTGGATGCCAGGTGATTTGCCTCAACCTCCCACCCTGCCATAAACATCTCCCCCTTACTCTCACAGATATTATGGAGCACAGAGCAAGCGTCAATAACAATGGGAATGTTGGTTGTGCTGAGGTCTGACCTAGTCAGCAAACAGCACCAGTGAGCTTTTAAAGTGCATGACGGTGAGCTGAGTGGGCTCCATGCTTCCCGTGGTATGGCGTCTGCATAGGTAACCCAGGAAAAAAGGCACAAAATGATTGACAGCCATTGCTTTCACGGAGGCAGGGGTGACTGACGACACGTACCCAAAACTACCAGCGACAATGGTTTTGCCCCATCAGGCACTTGGAGCTTAACCCAGAATTCCAATGGACAGCAGAGACTGTGGGAACTATGTATCACTCCGTAAGTCGATGCTAGCCATCGTAGTAAGGACACACTCCGCCGACTTAATGCGCTTAGTGTGGACATACAAAATCGACTATAAAATCGATTTCTAAATATCTACTTCTATAAAATCGATTTAATTTCATAGTGTAGACATAAATTGCATTTGCACAGATACTTTTTTTTAAAAGCTTATGTTAATTTAGCATCTATTGTTTCTGATGTGGTTAACAAATAGTCTGATTACTTGTTTTCTGGTCCAGCTTTGACTTTGTCATCATGCCCTCATTATCATATTCAATTAATTAGTGAGAAAGGTAATATTCCAGCATGCACACCTCACTAAGATTCATTATTGACTTCAAATAAATAGGGCAGATTTACAGCAAAAGGTGGGGATATAGGCAGAATATTTAGGTGCTAGAGGAACAGAACAAAGTACTACATAGCCCTTTAAAAAGGATAACATACAAAATTATATTACTTTTCTAAAGGAGCAACTGACAGGCAAGGACTAAGGAAGAGAAAAATTCAAAGAAAGGCAAAGCTTGAGAAAAGTGCAGTCATACAGTATGAGAGCATTCATTTATGTTTCACCTTGACCTGATTATCTTTATTAATACCAACATGAGTAGGAATAGAACATGAGGGTATATTTAAAAGACATGCCACTTCACTATCTCAAAGCAACCAAAAAAAAATAATTCTGGATTAATTGTCTGTGTATTGGAACTTCAGCAAGTCATTTAAATTCAGCATATTATTAGTAGGTAAAAGCAAGTAGGTAATATGTTCCTTATTTGGCTAATGCTGCTGTTTATATGGTCAAGCGGCCTGAAGAACCAAGTCCTATCAAAATATGAAAGAGAAGCAGAATTTCAGAGAGACTTAACATGTGTTCATGCGCTTTCTTTACTCAAAAGGTACAAAAATTGTAGAAATGTGATCTTGGAAAGCATCTCCCTCCTGCCTCCTCAAACTCCTGGGACCAGGTGGTCTCGGACTTTTTGTATTTTAGACCCACTGATGCTCATTTTAGTTTCAACTGTGTGTTTTCATAATTATGGTGTCATGGGGGCCCCTGCATGTCAAGCATGGCCACCTCTCTTAGCCCAGTGTGGAGTTGGTACACGCCATCACACAACCATCGGAACACCATGTTGGATAAGGTAATTTCAATTAGGGGGACTCAGGGCTCCTGGAGGGGCTTGGTAAACATTTAATCTAATGACTCCTGGCTGAGGCAAACAATTGCAATTGGGCTTTGACCCTCTGGGCAGAGTAAAGCCAACAAATAGCCAGCAGCTCCTGGGGCAGGAAAGAACCAATGCTCAGTCTTTAGTTTCTTAAGCCTCCTGGCTAGGGCAAACAACAGCAGTAAGAGGGCTCTGACCTTCTGGGCAGGGCAGAGCAAGTAGTCAGTTTATATCCCCTGGGTGGGGCAAAGCAGAGCAAACAGTCTTCAGCCCCTGAGCCTCCTGGTTGGGGCAGGCAATAGCAGTACGTGGGCTATGACCCTTTAGACAGGCTGGAAAAAACAAACAATCAGGCTACAACCCCGGGGCAGGGCCAACAATCAGTTTGAGTCTAGCCCACAATAGCCACATCTCCTGGCAAGTGTGGGGGGTGTAGGGAAACTCATGCCCATCCTGTTCCATGGGGTTCTGACCCAAGGTCCAATGAAGCCAGGAAATTCCCATTTAAGGGTTCATGCATTGGTTTTTAATACATTCCCTGGGTCACTTCCTACCACAAGTCTCATCTGAGGCATCTCCTCGGCTGGCAGTGGTTCAGCCAGGAGCGGCTCCAGGCACCAACACACCAAGCACATGCCTGGGGCGGCAAGCCATGGGGGTCACTCTGCCGGTCGCCGCGAGGGTGGCAGGCAGGTTGCCTTCGATGGCATGCCTGCAGAGGGTTCACTGGTCCCGCGGCTTCGGCGAACCTCCCACAGGCGTGCCGTTGAATCCGCAGGACCGGAGACCTCCCGCAGGTATGCTGCCGAAAGCAACCTGCCTGCCATCCTTGGGGCGGCAAAGTATCTAGAGCCACCTCTGGGTTCCGCATTCTCATCAGTCTCTGCAATTGACTGGTCATCCACAGCACAGTCCAGGTCCGTGGTTCCCACCGCTTGGAGAGTTGCAGGTGCCTCTGCAGGAGCCTGCAGCAAACATCCTTCCTCCTTGTCAGCCAGCCCAGGCAGAGCTGGGCTGCCTCCTTTTATCTGTCCCTTCCACATGGAGGATGCACCAGAGAGGCGAGGGGATGTGGTCTCCTGGGACCACAGTGATTGCACAGGCCCCCTTGGCCCAGTTCAGGGTACACCACATCACATGTGGGTTACTCCAATATTGGTTATGTCCCCAGTGGGTTTTTTAATAAATAAATGAAAGAAAGAAAGAAAGTTTTCCCATTCTTGCCTCCTCCTATACAATGTTTAAATTAAAGGAAAATGTATAGAATGTTGTTTCCAGTTAAAACACTTCTAAAGCCTATCGCCTGAAGTTAACAAAGATTACCCTCCCCATAAGATTATCAGTACAGTGTCGCATTGTCTTGATTTCCGGCATGATCAATTTTATATATTTATAACACAGAGAAACAAATAGTGCTGTTCCAAAAAGAGGAGCACATTTACCCAAGATACAGAATGATGGCAAAGAAGTGTCATTCCCCACCCTCAATTCTTGGCTGGAATAGCAGTGTTAAATTGCCAAAGAAACAAATATAGCACTGCATATTGATCTAACCTGGGCTGTTTCTATGAACTGGTTATAGATATCCTCTAGGGTCCCCTCTTCTAAATCCCATTCTGACTCTCCTCCTCATTAGAACATGTTTTAACGCCACCAGAACTATTACTACATAAAGCTTTGGCTTTCATTAAAATGTGCAGAGTGTCTGTGGTGCACTGTATACCAAATAGTTTCAGTCTTAGAAACAGAAAAACTCCATAGACTTGTATCAAACATTAAGAAAAATACAGACATAAAACTGCCCATTCGTCCTTTTTGGTTGTTAATGCTGAAATATGGTGCACTGGGGAATCCCAGCACCATGCCAGCAGGGGATTCTGTGGGCCTTTGCTGCTACTATTCTATAATTGCTGAGACGGGGTGCTGTTAAAAGGAGTCTTAATTCAAAGAGGAGTGAATGAGATCTGAGCCGTCTGAGATAGACTGCAGCCCATTTGAAGGAAAAGGATGGTAAGGAGAGGAGACCCAGTCTGCCCAAACAGGAGACGTTGTAGGCCTCCCATCAGCTCTGCAGGGGTTGGTAACCTCTGCCAACTGAAGTAGGATTAGGGACAGAGTGTAGCATAGCATGGGTGGGAAGCCAAAGTGTTCCTATGCAGGGCTATGTCTAGGGCCCCAAGTTACATGAATCCAGTCCTGAATCTGAGGCATCTCCCCTACCCACAGTTGTCCGTGTTGGAAGGATAATCACACTTAGAGTCAGAAACTTACTCTTGTGGCTTACTCACATGGGTGCCCTGGAACATCTGGAGCTGCTGGAGGAGGATTCATACCCAGGTTTCTGACTGCTCTTTGTATTTTCCTAGAAGGAAAATATATTCTCTTGGTATTTTGTGTTTTTTTTTAAAATAAACTCTAGCGCATATTCTAGATGAGAATTTGCTTTTTGGTTAATTAACAGTCAAAAAAATAAATTTCTCCCTTGCCTACTTAAAATGGTTTATCAAACCTAATCCAATCCATGTGCATTTAAATGACCATTGCTAGCCATTGGTACATCAAGTTTTCATTTCAAAACTGAGGTACGTGTGCAGCCTTTCTACCATATAATTTAAAATGCATATTTTCAATGACAAGTATGCAAGGCTTGTACATGAACCTAGCCCTGTGTATGAAATTTGGGTCATTTCACATTACTTTAAATGTCAAGGTAACAGAAGTAGGAGGCCAAAGTGAATTGTTCACTAGGCACTAATTGCTATAATGAAGTAACTCAAACATCACATTGTGTAATGCTGTCATACCACAGCTTTTATAACAGAGGTCCAAGTTTTCTTTTTTTAACTTTAAATGTTTTAGAGTTGCTATGATGCCATTTTTTGTTCTTCACTTCTTAAACAAGTCAGAGAACTGTTAGCGCTGAACATATGTTAATATCTGGCTAAGAATCACTGCAGCAAAATATAATTTTTTAGCAGCAAAAAGGCTTCTGAACACTGTATTTGACAGGACATGTTAGTTTATCTTTTTATTTATCTATCTATTTATGTATTTAAAAAGACACTTTCCCAAATTTAGCCACATCAATCTATGTAACCAATTCAACAAAAGTTTTAATGCTCAGCCATTGCACTAGGTACAAATACAAGTGCAAACCCTTACACATAGGAGTAGCTTCATATATGTTAGTAAACCCATTAGAGTTAATTGGACTATTCATATGAGTAAAGTTACACGCCTGTTTAAAGTTTTTGCAGAAGCTGGATTTCAATTTGTGCACTTAGTATGTGCATTTGATATCAATCAAAAACACTCCTAGTGACTTAAGTAGATTTTGATTTTTGTCCAGTTTTCAAAACATGTTATTCTTTGAAGTTGAAACCCATTCTACGCTTCCTGCCGGTATTTTGCCTGATCAGTTCAGAATCAAAGGAATAACAAAGGTGTGGGAAGGAACAGTATTCAATAAAAACAATAGTTTCTATTGAAACACTTTGTAAGTGGAAAATGGCTTTTCGAAAAAAATCCATTTTTTAGTGGAAAACATTTCACTTTTTTTTTTTGGTTTTTAATCAAAAATGGATATTTCACCTACTAAAACTACATTGACTGTGATGCACTATGGCTATAGGACTCATGTGCATTGTAGTGGTACAACCAGAGTGGAGACCACAATGCATCATGGGAGATTTAATCCAGTCAGGCCCAGCCCATAGAAGAGAAACAGAATGTGAGGCACATGACTTGCAATTCTTCTCATCCACTGTAGCAGTTCAGATAAATACAGATTGTCAAACTGAACTAAAGTAAAACAAACTGCATTTTTTAGGTTCAGGTCAACCCAACCTAAAACAAAATATTTTATTTCTTTTTTCCCCTGATGGAATAGGTGCACACACAATTAGGAGAATAAAAGGGTTTCATTCATAACATTCATAACTAATGGTTCAGAATATTTTGATAGCTCCATTAAGCCACTATCAATTCAGTTAGCTTGGTAAGCATGGGATTCCCATACCAATTGTCAGGGGCTTAATGGAACCCCCAAAATATTCTGAACCATTAGACTTATTCTGGGACAAGAGTGCAAATCTAAAATGATGTCATGATGTGGCAAGGCTTACAAATAGAAACAACTCTATGGCAGTTCAAACAGCCAGGCTGTTACACGGTTACTGATAAAACAACTTCCAGGAAATATTAATCTCAAGAAAGATGCAATAGCGCTTTGCACAATCAGCATCTCTAATTGCGCAAACATCACTTCGTAGTGTTCTAAAGAGGCATGCCAAAGAACGATGATAATAGTATGCCTTTCCTGCAACACGTTTAGCATAGGTAACATATGCTCAAACCTTTCTGAATCCATTTGAGCCACTGTTGAATGTGTTTCAGAGTTGTAGCCATGTTAGTCTTTATCAACAAAAAGAACAACGAGTACTTGTGACACCTTAGAGATAGTAATCCTCGTTCTTTTTGTTGAATGTGTGTTTTACATGCTCCATCTAGGAAAGCTTCTTTCCTATGAAAAACGCATTGTCATATGGGAATAGGAGCTAGAAGTTAGAGAACAGACTTTTGGGTATGTCTACACTGTGATAAAACAACAAAACTGTGGCACCAAGTCTCAAAATCCAGGTCTTCACTTGGGCTCACAGGGCCGGACTTCAAGCCTAAAAATTTCAGTGTAGACATTTGGGCTCAGGCTGGAGGGCAGGTTTGAGACAGGGTCTCAGAGCTCAGGCTCCATCCCAAGCCCAAACATCTACATTGCAGTTGTATAGCTTTACAGCCCAGGCCCTGAAAGCCCAATTCAGCTGAGCAGTTGTGCCACTGGTCTTTTATTGCAATGTAGACATACCCTCAGTGTCTGGATCCTGGGTTCTATTCCTACCTGACACTGATGCTCTGTAACTATATGCTAATCAGTTAACTTCACTGTTCCTAACTTTTCTAAGCAATAATATTTTCCTGCCTCTCAGGAAAAAAAGGAAGTCATTAATGACAATTACAAAAACTGTGTTTATTCCTCTCTCCTCAAAAACTCCAAATGTAAAATGAACAGTTTTCTTCTTAAAATAAACAAGAATTACAATATAATGACCCAGTCCTTCATTATCAATATTTTAATTGGAAGAGTCTATGTTGCTTGGCAAGACAGGCTTAATAAAGTTCCCCTACCCTCACCACCTTACAGCTTTTGATTCGCATACCTTTTATACCTTGCACAGTGGCATATTGATCACTAGTATTTCTTTCAGCTGTCAAAAACAAGCATAGAAAATCTGTTCTACCAAACTTCTGACACATTGCAAGTTTGATTATACTCAAAGGTGAGAACAACACTGACACTGAAATGAGCAGAAAGCAACCAAATAATTTCAAAGTTGTTTGCAAACTAATACATGTGCTTCAGAATTCGTTATTATTTCAATCAAAAAAGCAATTTTCTGATACAAAGCTCTAAAAACACAAGAGAAATATCTATCTATATTATTAGAACAAGCTTAAAAGAAATCTTTCAAATATAATCAAGGAGAAAACAAATTAAAATAAAGTGTAAAATTTGATTGAAGCAACCAATATAGCTTCCTGTCAATGATAAACCAGACCAAGAAAGATAAGAAAATAGATTAATAAAATATTGTTCTATTATCTGGAACATTAGGGGGCATATTGTGAATAATTAATTGTGAAGCTAAAATATTAAGAAACTACTAGAGAAAAATTAATGTTGATGAGATCTTTGTGCCTTCGAGGATCTATGGATTCAAACTAACAAGCTGAGCTAGCATTAAACACAAAAACAAAAAATCAGTTTGAAAGAACTGAAGAAAATGTTTGCCAAACTGTTTCGATTAGTGTAACATGATCCAATTAATGCACAAAGGACTAAGAACTAATAATACCAAACACCACAGAAAAATATCTTTCAAATGACTGTTTTCAGCAGACTATTAACAACATAACATTCAGCTGAAATGTAACAGACCAGATACTGGTGTTTGAATATTGCAAATAAAATACATAGCTTTGCTCTTATAAAGGTAGCATGAATTTAATCTATATGCAACTTACTACCCCAGGAGGCTTACAAATGAAAGCATTGGTTTTCAGTAGGTCCTTCCAATTATTATTAATTATTTAAATTATTATTGAAAGAAAGACTTTCAAATTCAGAGGGCTCCAAATGCTTAGGCCTGTAGACTTAGAAGCTGCATTTAAATTCCAAGTGCTACTGTTCAATAAGAAATGGCAACTACTGTACCCAAGTGTATAGATCTTCCCACTGTGGATAAAATCCTGGCTGTGCTGAAATTAATAGGGGGGGGGAAAATCTCCCGTTGATTTCCATGGAGCCAATATTTCACCTCTTAAGTTGCACTGGTTTCACCAGTGGAACTAGGGAAAGCACTAAGTCAAAAAGTTCATTTTTCTGCCTTCATCAGGATGACCTGTCTTGTGATTGGACTTGATAAATCTTGTTTTGGAATTCCTCATGTTTACAGTACAAAGTCCTATTGTAATAATTGGGTTTGTAAGTTTACCCTAATTGTGAGCCTAACTGTGAAAAGCAAGTGAAAGTTTGTAAAATGTCATAATAACCTATAACAAATATTGATGGGAACTGATGTAAAGGGTGGCAGAAAAACTGAATTAGTACAAACAAAAAGGCCTCTGATGCAACTCAAGGACTGTATTAAGATCATGTAAACAAGAGAAGTGTGGGACCGGAAATCAATGAACCAAAATTGGTTTGTCAGCCGCAGCCAGCACATCCCTCGCCCACGCTGCTTCCCACTTCCCCCATTGGCCTGGGACGGCGAACCGCAGCCAGTGGTAGCCACTGTCAGCCAACATGGCAGATAAACAAATTGGCCCAGCCCACCAGGGTGCTTACCCTGGCGAGCCACATGCAAGAGGTTGCCGACCCCTGGTATACAGAAACCTGAGCCTGCCTAATACCATGGCAAAGACACCATTAACAATCTTTTAAACACTTCAATAAAGATACAGAAAGAAGGAACAACAGTTAAAAGACCTGAAAGGTAAATATTAAGTAAGGCTTTCATTTTAGCAACATCCTTTTTTCTCCTGCGCTTTAGCTGTAAAGTGTTTTTATAAGGAAAACCCATGTTTGACAGTCTTCTTGGAGATATTAAAGATGGTGGTAACTGTCGTTTCTGGAAAAAAGAGACCAAGTTTGTTGAGATGGGCTGGAGCTGTTGTTGTTGCTATTGTTGTTGGTGTTTACCCTGGCGAGCCGCATGCCAGAGATTGCTGACCCCTGCTGTATACTAAACCCCAAATCTTTTTAATACTGTTCAGTGTGGGACAGTGCTAAGGAAATGTTAACACCTTTAACTCATCTGGCCCATTTACAGTTGTGGTCCTTTGAAAATTATGTTTTTTCCTATGGAATTGATTTTGGTTGTGTGTAAGGAACTTCCTCTATTACTGCACTAGTGCTGCAGATACTATGAAGCACATATCTGAGTGTGGTCTAATAAGTAAGGAATTCTTGCTACAGAATGAAAATACTTTTCAGTTGAAGGTTGAACAAGTACTAGCCAAACACATTAAGGCACAAAAAAATTCACAGATCTGCACTTTTATATTTGCATGAACCCAACGCTCAGATAGCTGGCAAATATACTTACTACCTAAATTAGCAAATATACTTACTACTTATCAATGTGGCATTTTTGTAAAAGGCAAACAAAATAAATCAAAACCTCTCTCTGTTCTTTTTCACTAGCTAGAAAAAGATAGTGATTTTGTAGTGTTGCCAGCTTTCACAATTTTGTCACAATTCTTGGCATATTTGGTATTTTTCTTATATGTGTAGGTCCTGGACTCATGAATTTCAGTTTTCATTTTTTAAAACAAAAGTCTTAGCCCCTCAATGTTTGCTAGTAAATCCTTGAAAGTGTGAACCCTAGTACTCAAAAAGCATAAGGCAAATGAAAAAAATCATAATGTACTTTTTTTTCAAACTTCCATGATTTCTTTTTACAGCTGGGGAATGGCAACACTGGAGAAAACCCTTTAAAAATGTTTAATATAGGACGATCATGACAGGTTGTTTGCCTTAGGAACTAGAATTGTGGCTAAACTAAATGAATGTCCTGACCACACTAAAACTTTTAACCAAACTTGTTACCAGTTAGTGTCTTTGCTGGCTCTAAATATGGTTTGCATCCATATACAAGATGGCTAGTATTTAATAATAAACTGGCCCCTAACGGTGTTTTGCCTTTGAAAAAGGCCAAGTGTCATAATCATCTTTTTGTTACCAGTTTGCAATACTTTTACTTGTGTGTGAGATCATGTTCTGAAAACATCTAAAACCTGCTAGTTTGAATTGGGCGTATTAAACCTGAAATAAGTGAGTTTTGAGTGGTTTAGGAGTTTACTAAGAATATTTCTTCCTCACGCACCGGGCACTTTTTAAGGTGGTTCAATCTTCATAAACAATTTGTTCAACCCAGATAGTGCCACAAGAAATCTGGTTAATCCATACCTTAAACTGACAGTGCAAACAGTATAAAATGTATTCATGGGCATGTCCATAAGGTTTTTGACCTTTCTTCTGCTAGACATACCTGTTTGTTGCATGGCTAGCATGCTCAGTGAAATATTGAACTTCAATTTTTCTCTTCCTAAAAATCTGCACTCTGTTTCTAGCTTCCTACATTTTCAGCTTTATAATTCTCTTCTAGTCATGAGCAAGGTATTTATAGTTTACTAAACCTGATTGATTTTTCTGACTCCTCAGATGGGCTTAGATCTGTCAGCTTTATTATTACTGCCATGGCTACTACCAGACATCTTCAGCACTCCAAAAATGGTTTGCATTGAAAAGTGGCAGTGCAAACTCCATTTAATGTGATAATTTGCATTAGGTATCAGTAATGACCAAATGTTTGTCATCTAATGTCCCTGTAAATATATGCAGAAGTATAGATTTGTTATGCTACGTCTACTGGCATCAAACCTTTTCCACCTTTCGAAGTCAGATGAAGAATGTACTCAAATTATGAATTGCCATTTTATACTGTATTTTCAAAAATATGACACCCATCCTGCAGGATCAGTACCGAATCTTTTCATATGCTATTTATCTATTCATTTACTTTCAGCAGAAATGAACGGCAATGAAAGTATCAGAAGCATTATTATTTTATTTTTACCCCAGGCTCAAGAAAAGATGAGTATGTTGATTATAAAATTGCAGGCTTGAATGTTGAGAGAGTTATTAAAGGGCTAGATAAAAATAATATTGGAAGTGTTACTAAAACAAAAAACACTCCAAAGATGAAGTACTAAAGTGCTAAAAACAAAGAAGTGACAGAATTGGGTTAGAAATTCACTGTGTGCTATAGCAAGAGATATCACTGATCTTTTAGCTAACACTGAATATTCA
This sequence comes from Gopherus evgoodei, assembly GCF_007399415.2. Taxonomy (NCBI): domain Eukaryota; kingdom Metazoa; phylum Chordata; order Testudines; family Testudinidae; genus Gopherus; species Gopherus evgoodei. The sequence continues at coordinate 185,665,169 of NC_044322.1, forward strand.
CATTTAGATTGATTAACTGCCATAACACATACAAAGAGAGGCAACAAGAACAAGAAGAAAAGTACCTTGGCCTTACGCTTTTTTTCTTTGCACATTAAATAAAACGGATATATTTATTAGAGAAATTTAAAGAGATTCAAAGTTTCTAACTTGATTGTCCAAGTGCTTTAAAGACTGTTGAAATGCCTACTTCTAAATCACATGGATATTATTCTGTTAGCTGATATGAATGCAAGTGGAAAATGTAATTTTTTTGGTTGCTGGTTTCATCACGTTCTGTCGTATAGAAACTGTGGGAGTGTGTCTTTTCTAGACATGTTTACAGTGTCTTCAAATCATGAAAATAATCTTGAACAGCAGAATGATATGTCTACTGTGTAGACTGGCCATATTTAACTCTTCAGTAACAACAGTAGTAAGTTGTTCAGAATTACACTTTGTATTAAAAATCTCCACTCTGATTTTTTGGGATTTAAAATGTGTATCCCTGCTCCTAACTTTTTCTCTACCTGGGACTTTCATCATCCCGTGCTTACTTTATCTCCCATCTCTGTACTGAAGAGAATAGTCCCTTCAGTACAGAGATGGGAGAAATTACTCAGCCAAAATGTTTTGGGGGTTTTTTTTTGACAAAAAATGGAGACTTGGATCAACCAAATAATTTCATGAATTTCTATCAACTTTGGGGAATTGATTTGCTTAAAAAAAAAAATTCATATCAGTGACCCGTTTCAATGTTTCCCAAAATGTTTTGATTTTTAGGGCTAGATTTGCATGGGTATTTAGGTGTTATTCACAAAACTGAGAAGGAAGAATAGAGGTGGTGGTGGTACCCTCCTCTTATATCCAATAGCTCAGTAGTTAGGGATGTGGGAGAGGTCATAATCACCAGGCTATTTTCCAGTATGGGGTGAAGCACTCCCAATTTCTCCTGTTGAAGCTGTTCCACTTAGTATAAAATGCCTGAATAGTCACTGGGCCAGAGAAAGTGTGAGAATGATTTTCTGGACTCCACTCCAATGAATATTTAATTATTTACCGTCTCCAAATTTGGTTTGAGTCTTCCTGTTCATCTATTTCATCCTTTTCTGTTTATTGTTTGTCTATGCATTAGTCACGTCTCACTTTAAACACAGGTAAATTTCCTTTCCTCTTCCAATCTACTCAAAATATTTTGACCAAAATTATCATGTTGTTCTTTCCTCACATGTTACACCATCTTCAAATCCCATAATTAATTTCCCTTCATCTTCATCAAGTTTGAAGTTCTTGGGAGAAATCCAGGCCCCACTGAAGTCAATGGGATCATCAGGGCTGAAGCTCCTGGGAGAGGGTAGGTTTAGAGGTTCATGCATTGGGTAGGTCACCTGAGAGGGGAAGAGGTGGATCAGGCAGGGGAAAGAGTCTATCCTTCCCCCACAAAACACTTTACATTATGCTCGTGGAACACATAAATATATGTTTGCATTGAACATCCTATGTCTAATTTAGATTGCAAGATCCTTCTAGCAGTGACCATTGATTTCTTTTATGCATTTTACAGAGCCAAAACATTATCAGTGGTCAATAAATAAATAATTATTGTATCTCAGATCAGCCTGGGTTTCTACCTAAAGGATTCATATTATACCCAGTCTTCAGTCCTGTGTCTAAATGTATGTATCTGGAAATGGAGGAAGGGCGAGAAAGCTATGTGCCTATTAAATTTACAGCATAATGTACTGCAAAGTACAAGATAAACCTCATTTTTGCCAACAACATAGATTACTGAAATGAGTTCTTGGCATACTAAATATATAACACATTTAAGTGGAAACCAAAGTAGTGTAACAACCGTACACTAAATTATACTGATTCAGCATACAGTTGGAGTACACAATGAGTGTATAGTTACTTGCACTGATATGGCATTCAGAAAAAACTGTTGGGGATGGTGGAAGCATAAGTTAAACTGCGAAAGGCCTGATTTCTCTCTTTCCTTCCTATTGGCTACATTTTCTGCTATATTAATTTTGCCCACCTATTGAATGTTAAATTGATGCATCGTGTATTTTGTACACTTTGAGGTACATCCATTTTATGATCAGTTTAAACTCTAAATAAGGCTTTCAAGGAAGTTGCAACTTCCTGCATGGTGCAGGTGAGTGTACTTAAACTGTGGTCTCTAATGGCAGAATTATATAACTCTGTCATATTGTTAACATTAGCCAACAGTGGGCAAATGCTTACTTTGAAAGTACAGCCTATTGGAAAACTTTGCAGTGAATGGTTGTATTACAGAGGTAAATATAAATACATATTCTAACATTCCTAGATCACTGGCCAATAAGACACAATAATGAGAAATATTTATCACCAGGGCACTCTCTCTCATTATCTCTTAAATAGTACTTTGGCCAACGCAGAATAATTTATGTCCTTTTCACACATTCAGCCAACATTCAAGAAATAAATATTTGCCCATTGGTTTATCACATTTTCCACTGTTGTCTTACCTTATGCTAGCGGATCCTATGCTGTACTGTCCAGTTGAATGTATCCTGAATAACAGCTTTAATCCTGAATTTTCTTTCATTTATACATTGAACACATACCCTGACATTTACTTTTAAATTAGGTTCATGTACTCAATATCCTGGGTTGTTTTTATAGTGCTGTTATACAAAAAAGGAAACTAACCTTGCATTGACACAACATTGGGTTGTAATTTACTTGCTTTCAGTGTTACTCTGAGACCTCTTATTAACATTAGCTTTTGTACTGAATAATACTGGGAACCCCAGGCAAGGCATTTCAGTCCAGAATTCACAGGTACAACAGCTAACAGGATAGATTTCAAATGCATAAAAGCAGAGGGAAAATAAATTAGCTTCCTCAGAATAGTCAGTTCACCATCAGAGACTCAAACCTCCTTTTTTGTATATTTCCCATGAATAAAGTTAATTCTCCACAACTATAAGCAACATGCTCAGAGCCACAAAACTTAACTGTTTGAAATACACATTACAAAAGCCTGAACATCAGCTCAGGGTGCCTAAAATGGACAATCCCTTGGTCTATGACACAGTCACAACCTGTCAATGTACTCTATGAACCAATACGTTCTTAGAATACTAATAAAAACTGGAGCTGGTAGAAAATCTGAATTTCCATTTTATGAGAAATTACAGTATTTCAAATTTTGTTTTCATTCCAAACTGAGATGAAAAATATTTTTCCATGAAATTGGAAGTTCCAAAATATTTCAATTTGGAAATATCAAAACATTTCATTTGCAAATTTTTAACAAAATCTTTCTATGGTACCTATGATCCTATGACTCCCACGATGAACCATGGTAGTTCAACCAGAGGGGAAACTGCAGTGAATCATAGGATATGTAGGCCAGGCAGGCAAACCAATCCATTGCGTCGAATGAGGCATGAGGTAACTGAACTACAGGAAGAATCTCAGCAGCTCAGGGAGACTCAAATTAACATCTAAGTGACCTGAAACAGAAAACAATTTGATTTGGTTTGATGTAAACCTGACCCTAACTGAAATATTTTATTTCAATTTTATCAGTGGGAAATAGAAAAGATGCAATGAAATAAAATTATCTGAAGGAAAAATTTGGATTTTGCAGACACTGCATTTTCTCTCAAAAATTAATTTTGACCATAATTCCCAACCAGCACCAATACAAATGCTTCCTATTGAAAAAAATGGAGATGTTAACATGGTAGTTTATTTAGCTTCCCCTGCCAGTTTTAGGCCACAAAAATAAATGATGTCTTACTTGAACAGTATGGGTAACATTTTCAAAAGCAACTAATTGATTTAGGATCAACAATCCTATTTTAAAATGTCACATGGGCATTTAGGAACCAAAATTCACCACTGATTTTCAGTGAGACTCAGGATCCTATGTGCTATGTCTCTTACAGAAATGTGATTTGACCTACTAAATCAGTTAGGTGCTTTTGAAAATTTTAGCCTATATTTTTACCACAAAAAAATTAAAAAAAAGGCTTGAAGTTAAGATTATGACAATAAGTATAACTCTTTTATATAAAATACATAAGAACATTGTTATTAAAAGCCTGCTACTACTTCTGAGTAGTTCTATTGATATCAATAGGACTTTTTAAGTGACTAATGTTAAATATGCATCTAAGTGTATGCAAGATCGTGACCATCACATCACAACGGTAATCAGAATCCCTCCAGATCAAATGCATCCCACCAACTATTTTCTATAGAAAATATGACATACATAAATCTTCTTTTGTGATGGATGAAAGCAGGACTTTTTTTTTTTAACACTTAATACTTTGAAAGAAAAATGAGTGTATTGGGCCTAGAGCTGATACATAATTTTTGTTCTACATAGTATTATAATTGCAAGAAAGAGCCATTCTTCTCAGCTTTTCTAACTATTTTTTGAAGACCTGGATTCAATTGCCCTGAAAGATTTTGTAAAACTCAATGTGGAAACCATCTTCACCTGGAACTTTATTGGCATGTATCAAGGTTTTTTCCCCCACTCTGAACTTTAGCGTCCAAAAAGTGGGGACCTGCATGATCACTTTTAAGTTTAATTCCTAGCTTAGATCTGGTAACGCTGCCACCAGCCAGAAGTCTGTGTCTGGCACACTTCTGTTCCCCCAAAACCTTCCCTGGGGAACCCAAGACCCAAATCCCTTGGGTCTTAAACCAAGGAGAAATTAACCATCCCCTCCTTTTCCCCCCAGACTTTCCCCTCCCTGGGTTGCCTTGGGAAGCTTCACACCGATCCAAATTCCTTGGATCTTAAAACAAGGAGGAATTAATCATTACTCCCTCCTCTCCCCCCACCAATCCCTGGTGAGTTTAGACTCAATCCCTTGGATTCTAAAACAGGGAAAAATCAATCAGGTTCTTAAAAAGAAAGCTTTTAATTAAAGAAAGAAAAGGTAAAAATTCTCTCTGTAAAATCAGGATGGAAAATGCTTTGCAGGGTACTCAGATTCATATAGACTAGAGAAAAATGGTACACATCAAATAAAGCGTATTGTGACAGGGTCAGGCCAGATGGTTAGAGGAGAGTGACAGAAGGTAGATATGTTAGTCCTAGATTAAGCAGGTCCCTTTCCCCTGAGTAAGATAACAGGCTGTTTCAGAAGGAAGTTGCTGGAACCAATTAAGGTAGGCTAATTAGGACACCTGGAGCCAATTAAGAAGCTTCCAAAATCAATTATGACAGGCAGGCTAATCAAGGCACCTGGTTTAAAAAGGACCTCACTTCAGTTAGTGAGGTGAATGTGAGGAGCTGGGAGGAAGAGGCATGCAAGAAGCTAAGAGTGA